>NC_140940.1:164062850-164662850 GCF_014529385.1 Adiantum capillus-veneris | reverse complement strand
GAGGTCTAATACCTTGATTAGTTACATAGTACATTGGTGCAAGCTCTGGTGTGGTATAAGTAACAGGTTCTTTCATTGGTGGTGGATGTGAATTATACCAATCTCCTTCTACCATTACTGTAGATGGACTAGGCTCAGCATAGGGTGTAACAGGCACTAGTGCTTGTTCATCTATTAATTCCTTTGAATGCATGTACTTACAGGCACTGCATTATATCCAGGTTATGGAGGTTGTTGATCCAACACTGGTTGAGGTCTTTTCATACCCATTGGTGGTCTTTGAGCTGGGGCCATATTAGGCTGGTATCTGTACATGGGTTGTCCTTGTGGCCTCATAGGCACATATTGAACATTCCTATCATACTTTGGTCGGTAATAGCACTCATTGGTCTCATGGTTGGTCCATCTACCCTCGATTGCACACCATTTTTGCGACCTAATTGGTTGTCCCTGTTGAGGTATCCCTTGCCCTGGTCCCCTCATAGGTGATTTTTGCATGTTATTCATCATGTCATTCATCCTTTGAGCATGTCTTCTATGGCTGTAAGCGATACTGCAGCAGTCGTCCCCACTTGTGCTGGTTTGGTGGATGCTATTTTCTCGCTTAGAGTATCCTTAGGGACATATTCTTCATTGAAAATATCACAATTGTCTCCTAAGTCAATATCATTTGACACACACTCTTCTAGGGTCATATGCTTCTTGCTATACAATATAGCACAAAGTTCTTTGTTTAACAGTCCCTCTAGAAACATGTTACTAGTATTTCTTCAGCAGTAATCTCTAGCTCTGGGCATCTTGTAATGTATTGCTTCATCCTAGTTGCACAATCCCTAACAGACTCACCTTGTTTCTGTTTAAAGCTATAGATTTGAGTTATCGTATTGTGCTTGATCCGAGTTTTGAAACATGCAGCTACAAATCCTTGAGCTAATGTATTTAAGTCCATGATTGACCTTGGTGGAATGTTTTGGAACCATGTTAGTGCTTTTCCTTCTAATGTCATTCCAAACCCCTCGAATTGAGTATGGAAATCAAATATGCGTTCTACTCTTAGCACTTGCTTAAAGCTTGCTAAGTGGTCATATGGATCCCCAGATCCATTATATTTTCGGACCCATTTTTGAAAATCAGTCGGTCTAATACGTCTATTTGGTTCAACTCTCGGTCTCCTGGTAGTTGGTCTTGTTCCGAGTCCTTCAAACCAGTCTCTTGGAAATAGCGAGTCATGTAGCTCTAGACTGAGTTTAGTGTCACCTGGTTTTCTGCGTGATGAGGTAGTTTTTGGTTTCTTAACATTACTCTCAAAAGATCTCTCGTGGAGTTCATCTCTTGGAATGGTTTCTGGTCCTTGGCACAATATCATATTTCTTATGGAGTACCCTTGGTGTTTGGTTTGTTCCACCTCCTCAAGAGTCATCATAACAAAGTTATTGTTATAACAATCCCTAAATAGGTAGGTTGGTAGATCTGCCGATCCCTTGTCTTTGATTTTGAAGATATAAATGATCCTCATGGGTGTTAAATGTCATGATTTGGCATTAGAAGTCCATAGAAGATCTTTGACGTTTCTATCCTCCCAACAATAGACTCCGATCCTAGGATTATCCGTGCTAAGCTGTTTCAAAGGCTTCAGATCAACTTGATCGTATCCCTCGAATTCTAAAGTCTATTTGTCTATCACGTCAGGGTTTTCAACTTGTAAATACTGAGTTCCGCTTCTATCCATGTATATTTTTCCTTGTTTGTTTGCCCTGATTTCCTCTTCAAACTTTATGCCATGGTCATCAATACGAATGTCATACTCATCATTAGGATCCAGGTAAACCTGAGCTCCATGGCGATTAATCTTATAAAAAGAGAGTATGTGCTTATATCGCACTGTCGTTCTGGTTCTTGAATGAGTTGAATAGGAAGACATTTTAGATGTTGATTCTGAAAAGGTGTCTGAGACTTCTTCAAAGATAGTGTCCAAGTGATCTCCTTGATTCACACTCTCTTCTATGGATACTCTACTAGCGGTCTCGCCAATTATGCCTTGATTTGCTAGTATACGACCAGATCTAAGGTTCATATAGACTCGTGAAGCCCTGGATAGAGTACTTATCGTTGGATTGACTTGTTATCAGCTTCTTCCACTTGACTTGAATGAAACTTCTGTTAAGCTTTCAATTCCTTGTCTGCAAAATGATTCTTGTATCAGTTTTAATCAAGTTAGCTATTCTTTCACAAAGATTGTACAATTTTTGCTAACTATTGTGACTTTCTATGTGTTTCACTTCACTTTAAGCTCAATGAGTTAGCAATTGGGACTTTTAGATTCTACTTTTACAGGACTAATCTGCAACCTGGAAACTGAGTGAACATGTACCAATTTGGATCCGATTGAACCCAAAATTGCCCGGTGGCCTTGTGTTATGTTGGTCTAACACTGGACAAGTTCAAAAGTCAAAAATTATATCTCTATGTATTAGTAGTAAATAATCACAATTATTTACTTTTCTCAGTTTTTTGCACTTTTTGGCTTGTTTTGCCAAGTATGGAACTTGTTAAGGTCTCTGGACAAGTTTCACTAAGTTTGAACAAAATTTGTTTAGGTTATCATCTGTTTCGTGTCCGCAGGCTCAATTTTCAAGAATTTGGCTTAAGTCTCACTTTTGTGATCCAAATTTCACCAAAATTAATTTGTGGTCTACTTGATATGCTTGACCTTGTGGTACACTCAAATGTGAAAAAATGTCCAATTTTGTAGCAGATGTAAATAATCGCGATTATTTACTCCTGCTATTTTCATACAAGTTTTTGCCACAATTTTGACACAGATCTGTTAAGCAGCTTAACTTAAACTCCCTAGCCAAGTTTCATCAAGTTTGGATAATTCTTGTTCAAATGATCAACAGTTTTGTGTCTGTAGACGGACTTTGCAAATTTGGCTACAATTTTCAATCCAATGATCCAAATCTTACCAAATTTGGTTTGTAGGCTAAATATAGCATGTTAAAACTAGTGGTATGTTGATTTGGTAAAAAAATTTGAAAAATGGGACAAAAGTAAATAATCATGATTATTTACTTTTGGTAATTTTTAACTTCTTTTTGGTCATCTGAGCATGTACACTTGTTTATCACATCAATATAAGCCTATGAGTCAAGTTTCAGTTTGTTTGAACAAAAGTTTTCCAATTTACACTCAAGTTCTCGAAAGTCAATACATAATTCAGATTTTACTAAGTTTTTGGTCAGTTTGGTGATCCAAATTCTATCGGCCTTTACAAAAAATGTTTGTACACATGCATAGAATCTCTAGTATCAACCTTGGTCACTTTTGAGCTGAAAGTAAATAATCACGATTATTTACTTTAGGCATAAAATGTGCACTTTTTTATAGTTTTTCATTGGACAGTCTTTTCATGAGCTATTGTAAGCCTTTGAGTCAAGTCAAAACTGAATTTGGCCTAAAATGTCAAGAAAAAGTAAATAATCTGAGTTTTTGTAAACTCTTGAATTTTTACCTTAATGGGTTCTTAAGCTTACCCACTGGTTCATACAACTTTTAAAGCATGCTCTCCACTCGGATTCAGTGGTTGACAGCCTTTTGGTGCTATTTCTAGCCGTAGACCTGAAATTCTGTAACTTCACATAAACACTCACAATTGATTCTTTTAGATAGAGCAATGTTCTGAAATCCACCTCGGATTCTACTTACCCTACTCCTAGATTCTACTACTATGGGGTTGTGGAAAGTGTCCACAAACACTCGTTTTCTTGTTTTTTATGGTTTTCTGAGCTTAGATCTTAAGACTTTTCTTGTCCATCAATCATTCTCAAAATCCTAATCTAGTTCTACAATCCTAAAAGGTACTAAGCAAGTACAACCTACTTCCAAGCCACCTCTACACAACGAAAGACAACAATCTTAAGCTATACCATTTTAAAAAGAAGTTTTGACTCTAGGAGATCTTAGAGGAAGTTAACGTATAACTTCACAAGACACTTGTGTTTTTCCCTAGTTTAGTTCTCTTCGATCCTCGGTAGTGGTGCCAAATGTGGGACGGGTGTCTAACCTCACTCCTATTTTATTGCAGACGTAGCGAGAACCACGAATATAATTGTCAATCCATGGGACGAAGCTGATTCGACTAGTTCATAGAGGCTACAAGAGGTTGTCAATCTCTTGGAAAACAACAAACAACTCACATCTAACTCAAGCTACACTCAAATGACTGAAATCACCAAAATCTAATCGCTCATCGGCAAACAAACCACATCTGTTACAGCATCAAATGACATCCAAAGGTCACTAAACTTCTAAAACATGTTTATAAGACCTAAGCACACATGCATATGGTCTCAAATTTCACTTTAGGTCAAGGTCAAAAATTACAATTATTAACAACAGTGAGTTTTTGACCTAGTCGTTTTTGACCCAAAATACATCTAAATGCTTAGCAATGATGCCCCAATACCCCGCTTATGCTTAGTTTTTGATTTTAAAGCTAAATTCCTACTTATGATGAAATTAGGCCGCAGGTCGGTGACGCCAAAATCTACGAAAGACCATAAAATTACATGCGGTTGCAACGCAACAAACACAATTACAATGTGACAACCGAGAAGAGAGTAGGAAGTGCAAGAAGGAGAGAAGTGAGCGCCGTTAGCTCACGCTGTGTATTTGTTATCCAAAACTTTTATAAAACTTATAAAAATTGGCTTTTATACCTTAGCCAAGGTTTTTGGTGGTCAAAACTAATAATCTGGAAGCTTTAACTAAAGACAGGTTGACACAATCTGGAAGCTTGTAGCCCCGGCTCATCAATTACAAAGTTTATCTGGAAAGTAGGAGTTACAATATTCGCGATTCATCAAAATAATAAATGTTTTTACAAGGAAAGATAAAAAAAATGATATCTGAGTTAGCTTGCTGCTAACAACAGTTGATGATCATTATCTGCCTGCATTTGGGTAACCCTTGATCTTAATAGATCCAGTGTACTTTCTGACAGAATCTGTCTCTTTGAAGGAGATTTTGGTGGTGACCTTTGTGTAGCCTTTTGAACTTTATCTTCCATTGACTTTGACTTTTCTGTCACCTGTTTTGGCAGCTTGAGGCATTTGCATCATCTTCAGATAGTTCTTGACTTCAGTCGGGCCATTCGATGGGATTTGTACAAGATCATGATCTTGCTGATATATGTTGCCATCTGCATCTCGATATGCATATGTGAGCTTGGTCACATGTAGCTGTTTGAACACTATGGGATTTGTCAGTTTTTGCCACTAACTTGTGGAGATCAACTGAAAGTTCTGTCCTTGATGATCTTCATAGAGGCATTTATCTGTAGACTCTGATGGAATCTGGATCAATTGGAAACTTTGAATAGCCATATCATCTTTCAATGGTTTTTGCTTTGAAGAGGTCTCTTGGCTAGAAGCTCTAGGGCTTCTAATTGACATTGGGGTTCCTGGTACAAGAGCTGAAATTGATGGATTTACAGCTCTCCCCTTCCTAGGGTGATCACTATAGCCTGCTTCATTGTAAGAGTTCAAAATTGTTTGGCTGTGGTTTAGTCTCACCTTTTGGGAATGTGAAGGTACACTTTGGATATCACTGTTGACGTTTGGCATTTCTAAACCTTCTGCATAGTTTCCTATGTATCTTCATGAAACATGACAAATTATTTCCCAAGTCAAGCTGTAGATAGCATTATCTTTGCCCTCATATTGTCTATCCCATGGGTCTCCTATGATATAAGCTTTCGTGGTTTTAGGACCCAAGGCATGATAGATGCTAGACTCTCGTCTATATCTATGACTGTTTTGATCAAAGTATATGCTCGTTTGGTTACAACGTCAAAGCTTGATTTTTGATGGAGGAGAGTTTGGCTCTAAACAAATTTCGGGGTTCACTCGAGTAATATCCTTCAGCTCTAGAGAGGATGGGCTATAATAGATTCTTTCCTCTAAAATGAACCATCCTTTTTATGTATCATTGGACGCACTTCTATGAGTTGGTATGTGGGCCATTCAAACACTGGTTGATCCTTTTTGTACAGTTGCCCTTTTTGGTCTATATAGTGTGCACCTTGACCAAATTCATGCAGGAATTTGTTGTTCAAAGAATCAATTTTAAGCTTTTCAGGTGTTTGTGCATCTCTATGCTGGTTTTGAACTTGCACTGTTTTTACTGGTGCTTCTAACGGTAATGCAGAATCATTTGATTGCATTAAAAGTGACGAGTTAAATGCACTTACATCGAGATTCACATTTCCAATTTTCTATGTGTCTTGATTGGCAGTTGATATGTCCTTGTTGCCTGGATTTCTTGGACAATCTTCAGAAAAAATGTCCACCTTTTTGTCCACAATCTGAGCAATACGCCATGACTGGTGGTATTTCATTTGGTTGTTATGTCAAGCTCTAGCTAAGAAGTTTTTGCTTCTATGCTTGCCAAGTTGTCGGCATTTTCTTTTAAAACACCGAGCATCAAGTTGTAAATTGCTCCATCTTGACCTTTGTACCATCTTTGGCTTGGTTCTCTAATTAAACTAGCTCCTATTGGTTGATCTATTGGATCTTGCAATTCTGGCTCTTGACTATAGTTATGAACACTGTAATCCATGTACAATGACCTTGATTGCATATGCACCAACTGTATGTTTTGCTGGCTTGTGTAGATTTCTAGATAAACACTTGGGTTAATTTTTTGAACTTCTATCTGCACTTCATCTTTGAGCTAGCAGTACCTGGCTCCACTGAAGTCTGTGAACATCTGGGAGCTCTCTGATTCTGGCTTTACTTTGATTAATAGGATCTTGGCTCCTGTGTTGCTTTTGCTGCTCATTAGATATTTATGGCCTTCTGAATTTGCATATAAGACTTTATCTCCATTGTAGCCATATAGCTATAAAATCTGCTCTGTTGCACTTGATTACGTGTTGTCACTACTACTAGCTTGCTCAGTTGTACTTGAACTGTCGGCTCGACTTGAGTCCATGTCGGCTTGCGCTATAAAAACTGTCTCCTAGCAAATTCTGGTGCTGATTAGCAGCATTTATGCTACTCGTACTAGCTTAATCTGCAATCACATATGAGTTCTGCCCTTGTTCGTCCAACTGGAAGCTAATTTTCAGTGCAATTACTTGCACTTGCCAATTTCTAGCATGCAAAATTTTGAAATTTGTCTGCCCCTCAAACACCTTTGAGTTGGCTGTGTTCTCGCTTTTTTTGGCTGTTTTTCTGATGTTCTGACTTTTTAGCGGTTTGCTCGATTTACGGTGTGTGATTCTCTCGGCGGTGTGTTTTCTACTTTTTTGCCTCTTTCAACGACTTTCTTTTATTTTTAATATATTTTTTTTGAATTTTTTGAAAAAGTTTTGATTTTTAAGGGATTTTTTTGGTGAATTTTCCATTTTTAAAAGAAATTTTGTAATTTTTATGGAATTTTTTGAAGGTTTTGATTCATTGTGATTTTTTAAAACCAATTTATGATTTTTCAATGAATTTTTTTGTGAGTTTTTATGAAATTTTTAGATTTTTTGTGAACTATTTGATCAATTTTTGATTGTTTATGAATTTTTTGTAAGATTTTTGATTTTTTAAATATATTTTTGATGAGTTTTTCTAATTTTTAAAACCGATTTTTCTTTATATTTTGTGAAATTTTTACATTTTTTTGGTGAATTTTAAGATCCTTTTTTATTTTTTTATTTTTTAATGGATTTTTTTTGTTTTTTTAAATAAATTAAATTGACTACAAAAAAAGAAAAATTTACCTGGGACTTATCTACAGGCATGCTGCGTGGATGGTGTTGGTTGTCGACGAAGGCGCGCAATGAGGAAAGGTGCAGGGTGCCGCGCGCAAAACGAGGGACGTAGCACCTCAACGCAGACAACGGGCAGAGAATTGCGCACAGTAGGCCTGGGTCTGAGAGGGACAATGAGAGAAGAGAGAGAGTTGAAGGCGTTGATTGCGGGACCCTGAATGCGCAATAGAGATAAGAGAGAGAGATTGTTGTTACATGTGTATGTGTGCGTGTTAATTCATAAGCAGCGCCACCAATCACGGGCTGGCCCACCGGTCATTAAAGAGCTAACCGACAAGGAGAGGAGAGAGAGTGGGAGGGAGACTGGGAGTACGTGACCCAGAGAGAGAAAGTTAGAGAGAGAGGGGGATGAGAGAGATTGTTAATAATCGTGAGAGGGGGAGTGAGAAAGTGAAAATAATCGTTAGTGGGGGTGGGGAGGAGAGAGGAGAAAATAATCGTTTGGAGTGAAAGAGGGAGTTAGACAGAGAGAGTGAGGGTGGGAGTGGGTGTGTGTGTGTGTGTGTGATGGGTGGTGTTCATGCGCCACGAAGCATGAGAAAGTGGTGGCAGCAGAAGAGGAAGGAAGGGTATTTTAACGTTGTAGGAAACTATCCCAAGAGACCATAAAGATCTATCCGACGCGGAGAGTTCATGCGCCGAAAGGCACGGTCGGGAAAAGACAGACGTCGAAGCTCGAATTTTGACCGCCGAGCCTGCACAGCTGTCAAAATCTGTCGGGACGTGCGCCCAAGTTCGAGATCAACCGCCGGCGCTCGTCGAAGATTTTTTTTTTAATTTTTAATTTTCTTAGCTCTCGAAGAAACCAAAATTAGTCCAAAAATTAGCCGAAACGCTAAAAATCACCCGAAAATCCAAAAAATCGTCTGAAAAATCCAAAAAATTCTGGAATAACTCTAAAAATCTTAGAAAATCATCGACAATCACAAACAAACATTTTCAACACGCATAAGCACACCCAAAATATCAATTTTTATCAAAAACACCAAATTCGACAAAATCATCACCTGGCCCCCGAAAATAGCGAAACGCTCAAAACTCGACCAAGGAGGGCACAAATGCGCTTAAAATCATGCCATAGTTACACACACAAGACGGCTCGTCAAGATCACACGATATCAAATTTTTACGGAATTAAGCAAAAATTACCAAAAAAGTTCTGAAAATTCTCCACATAGGGGATTAGTGCAGCCAAATAAAATCACAAAAAGCACATCGATTCAATTGCCAAATAATTTGATCAATAAAATCCAAACTAGGCAATTAAACAGGCAAAATTAACGACAAAATTAGGCCAAAATTTTACGCATTTGGAGTGTGTAAATCCCTGTTTTGAGCTCAAAAACGCAGCAATTAACCATTACACACCACTTGTCGCAATCAATGCTACCATCTAACTTACATTTCAGATTATAAACCCACTTTGTACAGATGGCCTTCTTGTCAAAAGACTCAAGCCAAGAGGCAAGTCACATAAAGACAAAGTATTGCTCTTCACAAGTGCATGTGCATCAGGCTGCAAACATCAGTGTGAACAAAACGCAACTTGCAAGTAGCCTGTATTGAACCATCTTTTGGAAACCTAGAAGTCTACATTTTCCCCAAATATAGCCTTCTCAAATATGCTTAGATGGTACTTTCAAAGGGAAAAATGAGGCAACCATGCCAGATTTTTACAAACGCATCAAAATGGAAAAATTCAAATGCCCAAAAGTGCATGCCATAGTTTAACATCTGAAATAGATTTAGAATCTGTAGTTGCATTTGCAAAGTTTCGACACATCTATCATAAGAGTTGAGCTTGTATAGCCCATGAGACAAGGTTCTTGATCCATAATAGTATTACTTGAACTAAGATCATGAACAATGCATCTATCATCCACAAACTTTACAACAATAACAAGTCTTGCTAATCCAAAAACAAACAATATATTTTCATCCTAGGCATAAAAAGTACATCATTAAGTGTGAAGGAACTACCATTAAATGGTGTAAGGACAATATTTCTAACTCCATGGGTGGATAAGAGGAACTTTTGGCACAAGTGATAAAATTCCATTGGGGACCACATCAAGAGAAGTGAACTTTTCACGATGAGATGTAATGTGCTTTATAGCACCATTGCCAAAATATTGCACGTATGGATCTGTAGCCTCAATCCTGCATGCATCACAAACACAAGGGTCGTACCAACATTGTGCAGTAAAGGCCCATTCTACATCAACAACAAAATTTGCACAAGTGAATGGTCGAAAATGACTCGCCCTATAGAGGCATCCAAGTAGAACCAAAATTGTAATACAAATTTGGTAATGCATCCATGAGAGTCTACATAAGTGAACAGTCAAGAATTACTCCACCTGCAGCAATGAGTTACTCATTGATATCTTTGATTTCAATAAGGAAAAAATCATTTTCATCTTCCTAATGCATGACCTTTGATTCTAGCTATTTGTGCATAAATAATATTTTTGCCTATTATGACCTGCATATAAGCTAGCTAGAGCATTCTAAGCCTGTTTTGTTGTTTTGGGTGAGCGAATGTGAGGAGCGATAGTGCACTTCACAAACAATGCAATCAATGTATGCAAGCCTGTATCTCTACTATCCCAATGAGCATGTTTGGTTGTAGGTAAAACAATACTAGCAGTAGGAGCAGAACTGGTAGAATTTGCAACATCCTCCGTAGAACCTTGATCCATTAAACTTGAGCGTACATCGTAGCCTTTAACATTGTTTTATTATTCATAAACCATTTGAAACTAGTACATGCTACATCATGTAAGCCCAGATTGTTGTCTCTGTATAATCTTTTATCCACCAACAGACAACATCTTGAAAACATCATTGGTCTCAACCATAGGAAAAGATTGAATCGGCGGATGTAGAAAATGCCCAAACAAAGTAGAAACTAAAGGCAAATGGTAGCACAAATGTTGCACTACACCCTTGACTTGTGCATATTGAATATGGTGCACTAGACACATGTGCGCATACTAGATGCACTTTTTCCCTCAGGGTTTTTCCGTCTAGACATCCAAATTTAAAGCCTTAGTATAGGATTTATTTTTATTTGTATTTAGGTAATAACAATTTCAATTGTATGATGACACACCTTTCTAGGTGGTAGTGTTTTTGTCTCATGATTTTGTAGCATAGGACTTCAAATTTCACGCAACATGGATATATGGAGCTTCAACAATGCATGATTGTCTCTACAACAATCGAGAAGATGCATCATATACCTCTGGGTGTTATGCTTCATGTTTGTAGACATTTATATTTGCTGATTATGTTTTTTCATGGCTTGACCAAGTGCATTTAATTATGTCTTGTTATCTACTATTATAGATGTATAGACTTCTCTTTGCTTCAATTAATTGACTTAGAAGATTAGTCTGATGAGCCTTGAGGTTAGTAGGCCTTGACTTTAGGTTAAGGCATTTACTCGACTACTAGTCCTAATTGGTAAAATTATTTGTTGAATGTTTGAGACCTTAGGAGTGTTTTAGGCATCTCTCTCTTTTGAAATAAAGACAACATTGAATTATTCTCTCTCTTTGTTGAATGATAAAGCGATTGTCTTTGTGGATATTTCTATGATATGATCTGACACCGAGACCGCTTTGCACATTCCTTCCAGCCGTAGTTCTTGTTGGTGGGCTTGGGTTTGGGAGTTTGAGCATCTTTAGTCTTTGCTTGGTTTTTCTTGTTTGGGTCTACTCCATGGCCCAGGACTAGAAAAATATCCATCAGTGGCACGCCCAGTGGGACCCAGCTTCTAGCGTTTTTGCTTGAGCAAAGTACCTGCAATTTTTAGAGAGGGAGATAGTTTTTCCTTTTTGGTTGTACTTCACTTTTAAGTTGGTTTCCTTCTTGGCAACCATTTGTTATGCTTGCATATCTAGGCGGGAAAATTCCAAAACAAAGCGTTATTTTAACGTCTGTTGCTACCCAGACCTTGAGCGTTGATGATGATGTTGTGAGCCTTTAGATTTTTATAGAATTTGGGATGAGCCTTTTGCCCGTTTGAGTGATGAAGTGGATGAAGATGAGGGCATTTCCCTTGAGGATATTGCTTCAAGCAAAGTGTATGGGGAGAGTGCGACTCTTGACGAGTGCATTTGGGATGGCATTTTAGCCAATTTAGTGGATGATGCCACTTTTGATCAATGTCTTCTTGAGGAGGAGAATTTTGACCTACCTCTTGTGCAGCAGAACCATTAGAAGTGGCTGCATTACTGTTACCACCCTTTCTTTGAGAACAATAAAAGCCTGTTCAACTGTACGCTGCCTAGTCCCATTTTTTCTGGAAATTGACTCTTGCAACAGCAATGTGCATAATGCATCAAACTTGACAACTTTTGGATTTCCTTGGGTCATAAGTCTCCAAGTACTAGCAAAAGTCTGGTAAGAATCTGGTAAGGCATCAAGAACAGTCTGTACAAGGGAACTGCCTGAAATGATTTCACCTGCAGAAATAAGTTGCTCATTGATATCCTTGACACCAGCAAGAAAAGTGTCCATATCATCCTCCTCATGCATAATCTTCAACTCCAGCTCTTTACGCAGCAAAGCAATTTTAGCCTCATTGCGGCTTGCATAAAGACCTTGCATAAAGACCAGCCAAAATATCCCAAGCCTGTTTTGCAGATTTTGCTAAACGCATGTGAGGAACAATGGTGCGCTTCACAGACAACGCAATCAATGCATGAGCCTGCGCATCCTTTACATCCCAACGAGCTTGTTCTGCCGTTGGCAAAACAAATCTAATAGCAGCAATCCTTGCAGGAAGACCTGCAACATTCTCAACATCACCTACATCCTCAGAACCAGGACGTACATCAATGCCCTGCACAATATTCTAGACGCCCTTTGACACAAGAACGTGTTGCATCATATAAGCCCACATAGGGTAATTGTCCCCATCCAACCTGTCCTCAGCAGCAAACATCTTGAAAACTCTGTGTTGTTGTCAGCCATGGTAAATGCTGCACCTGATGTGAAAACAACCCAAAAATAGGAGAAACGGAGCGAGAACAACACGTGCTATATAGCACAAACCGTAGAAGACTATGAGGCACCTGTTATGCAAAAAATGGCACTGACAGAGATTCTACACAAAATGACAAAATAGCCTGTGCAGTACTGCCCGAATAAAAAATCTGAGCAGACCGATCTCTACGAGCTCTCCCGAAATTTTGGTCGACGTGCGAACGCTTGCCAAAGCTCACTGAAATCTGAGAAAGTGAGCAGGTGTGTGCTGGAGCAGCTGGCGGCTAAGCCTAGGAGGATGCAACCTGCTCTGATACCAATTGTTGGAATTATGGTTGCAGAGAAACGCACACAGCTTGGAGAAGATGAAGGAAGCTCAAGGCACACTATGGAGAGTGTGTTACTTAGTATGCAATGGAAAGATGGATAGCCCTAGAGTGATGGGTGTATACACAATGCACGGGGGAAAAAACCTCCTAAAGAGGGAAAAAATGCCCCGGCGGTCGTAGTGTGTTCACACACATCACTACCACATGTATATGGTAATACATATTGCTAAACTTAAGGCTAATTTGAATGCTACTTTCAAGATGAAAGATCTAGGACTGTTGCATCACTACTCGGGTATACAGTTTAAGCAGTGTGATGATGGTATTGCCTTGTGTCAGAAAAGTTACATAGAGACATTGCTATGTAAGTTTGGACTTGAGGATGGCAAACCTATTTCCACTCCCATGGAAATAAGTTTAAAATTGAGTCTTCATGATGCTGGTGATCCTGCATATGTCACTCTTTACCAAGGGTGCCTCATTCATGTATACAAAATGAGGCCGGATATTTAGTTTGCAGTCTCACAGGTCAGCAGATTTATGCATAGCCCAGGGTCTAAAGCATTGGTAGGTTGTCAAGCGTATTTTTAGCTACTTGAGTGGCACTTTACATCTTGTCTTTTTTTATCCCAAGGGGGGATCATTGCCGCCAGATTTACATCATGTGCTTTGAATTCCGACCCGTGAGTCCAAACACCAATAACTTGAACTCCAACACAAGGGTCCAAATTAATTATAGGGAGAATTGCTTGCCCCTCTCTACCACTCCCAAGCCTCTCTCTGGTTGAAGCTAGTGTTGACACCTGTCATTTGACTCGAGACCATTGTGGATACCGCCACGTGTGCCATGCCGATCTCCTTTTGTCAAATCTTTATTATCATAATCTCTGTCCATCTTGCCACTATCCTTGTCTATCTGTGAGTTCCTGCTTTTGCCTTTGGCTTCAAACTCCCGAGCCAAACAAAGAGTCGGAGTCACATTTATGACAAAGATGGTCATACCTCGTGGGTGTTGAAGCAACTAATTGAGTATTGGTACTACCATCCTTGTCAAGCTTGCCCATGCCTCTGTCCTCTAGCAAACTTTCCCATCAGCTTTTGGCTTCGCAATCTTGAGCCAAACAATTGGTTGGGTTCCTTGAGAAATGAGCCGGTGTATAGGCCGCTAAATGGATGGTGGATTTGCTATCCATAGCCACTTGTTTCTTTTGGTCGTTGTCGTCATGGGTGCTTGAGAAAGGGGGAGCCACGATGAAGTTGCAAAAAACTGGTAATCTGGTACCTTTTTGCACTCCAAAGGTGGCCGCACGAATCCCAAGCTGCAAGATCTCCAAGCCTTGTCCGCTCCTTCTGCTCAGATCTGTCTGGTTTCAAGCCGCCAAGCCGAAACTTTTCTCGTTCAAGCCGCTTGACTTCTCCCTTTCTTCACTTTGAGAGATACCCTCCTTTGCTCATAGTTGTTGGCGTTTCAAAAAACCCTGGGCCCTTGCTCAAGGTTTTGCCAAAGGGGCTGCTGGACTTGCGCTTCAAAATGCTGGTCCTTGCGCCTGTTGACCTAGGAGAGGAGTTCAGCGTGAGGAGGGAGCACTACCGACAATGTTTTAGAACACTCTCTGGCTAGGGAGTTAGCACCAAGGGGAGGAACTCCTAAGGTGTTTCAAAATGCTCGTGGAGCAGCTGTCCGACGCCCCTGCATTGCAACATTTTAAAACGCAAGAGGGGAAGGGCCTCGTGGGATGCAAAGGGGCATTGTCGACAGACTATCGATAGGAAATGGAGGGCAATGTTTTTTTTAAAATGCTCAGTGTTTTGAGAGGTCACTGGGTGACAAGATTTACTCTTCTTCTCCTCTTCAAGGCTGCTCCTCCATGCCAAGGGCTTCAAACATGAGCTACACCAAGAAGCTCTAATAACATGTCAAAGTCGATGATGCAAAAACATAGAGACCAAGGGGAGTGAGCACGAGAGAGAGAGTCTCATAAACCAATCAACCTTGGCAATGAATAATTGAATGTGTATACAAATGGAGGCAAGGGGTTGCTTGTATAGAAACCTCAATAAATTGCCCTACCCAAGACTTTGACAAATAAGTAAAATAAATACCTAAAAGCCAAACTAAATAATGGGATCACATTGGGCAGATCACTTGAGATGCCAAACTGTAACACTTAGGGCATGGCACTTCCCTATACTCTAGGTGCAATCTCTCATTCATCACATCACTCCCAAGGGGGTTTTGTTACCATATACATGTGGTAGTGATGTGTGTGAACACACTTAGGACCGTCGGGGCATTTTTCCCCTCATTAGGAGGTGTTTTTCCCCGTTCATTGTATATACGCCCATCACTCTAGGGCTATCTTAATCTTTCCATTTCACACTAAGTAATACACTCGATGTTGTGTGCCTTGATCTTCCTTTGTCTTGTCCAAGCTGTGTTTTTTTTCTTGCAACCCTAATTCCAACATTAATCACTTTCACCCTGCTCTAAAACGGGAGCAGCACAAACTCCCATCTTCGCATCTTGGTCTTGACCTTGTATAAGACCAATTGGAATATTTACTTATGTGTTACTCAAACCCCCCAATGGAGCACCGAGGTGTCTGTTGCGGGAGCAAATCACACCACCTATAAAGTGCACGCAACACAACCTAGATCAATATAATGTCAATCAAGGACACAGATGACACGATAGGCACACAGAGGAAATTGCGTTAGCTTGTCAGGCTGAGACCATCCTACACATACAACACTATGGAAGGCCAACTAAACCACAACCTAAAGTCTCACTACTCTCAACTACACTACCTAGGCCACATACACACAAACGAAAGGAAACCCATCAAATCATGCCAGAATCATAGGAAACTTAAGGAATGCCATGCCCTCACTAGGATACACCTGTCCCTAGGCCTCTACACTTAAAATCCTAGCTCTAAACCCATCTGCAAAAAATGCGTATAAAGACAGAGCCGAATTTTGAAAGTGCCCGAAACTGAAATCTATGAGTACCTATGCGTAGCTTATGTCTCCACAATTCTAACGAACACTTGCACACAAAAAATAGACATCGTTTGATATACTTACAGCCGCAAATGGCTCGTAGATGCGCGAGTGCATTCCCTCCATTTTGCAAGGAATGCTTGGCGTTGTCATGTAGCTCTTGCCGAGGATAACGTGATGGTCCAATCGGATCTACAATGTGATGAATGAGCGGGGAGTAGCACCAGGATGAAGCTCACGCTCTCTCTCTTCCTCTCTCACACAAAGTCGACGGCACCTTAAAACTTATGATTATGATAAAGTTCCTCCTTTACAAAATGACCTAGATACCTTATATACTAAGGCCACCTTAGCTTAAACCAAAAATAGAGTTTGAGGGGTCAAATGGCTTTGTATTTACAATCTGGAAGTGCCATTGCACCCCTGCTTCTGCTACTAGACTACCTACTTAGTACAAATGATGTTTATAACCATAATCCTCAGCATTCCATAACTCTCAGAGAATAAGGCTTTGGTACGGAAATTGAGTTATGTTGTGTTGTTGACCCGCCGGTCAACAGTGTCTAAAGATCTCACCTTTTGACACCACTTCTCTGGTACACAACGAGGGATCAAAAGAGTCATTTTTTGACAAAGAATAAATTTGGATTTTTCAGCATTGCATTTTGACACCTTGAGGCCACCACAAACATTTGCACAACCTCTAGAGCCTTTCTATCCATCTAAGGGTAGGCTTTGAGGAAGAGAAGGGAGTCATCTGCAAATAGTTTTGCTATGAGCTGTCCATTAATATATTACCATACCACAATATAAAGATTACTAATTGATGTTTCTTATGTAATCTTTATATTGCATTATGGTAATATATGAATGACTAGCAGCTTGCAACTACAATGCCATATTATAATGCATATATTAAACCATGTAATTACATGTTGTCTTAGAGGACTTGGGCGACCAAAGACTCTCTTAGTGAGTTTCTAGGCATAGGAGACTACATGTAAAGTGCGAACATACTTTTTAACATTTGGAGGATCAAATTCTCTGGAGCTTAAGACATCCTGGCAAGGAATTCTCCTCTTCTTCACCTTCACCCTTTACTTTCCTAACACTCTACTGGCTTTTATGTGTGTAGCTTGTGTATTTAATGCATTGATGCCCGCATTTCTCTCCCTCTCTCTCTCCCCCCATGGGAATTCCCTCTTCATCTCCCTTGGGGAGAGGTGATGGCTAACAGGACCACCCATGTGGGCGACCCCACCAGCTCGAGTCCCCCCCCCCTCTCTTTGCTTTGAGTGGAACCCATGGCTCACCTCTTGTTCCTCAACACCCTCTCTTTGGCTTGGATGGGTAACCATCAACATACACAACAGAAAGGCGATCTCTCTCTCTCTCTCTCTCTCTCTCTCTCACACACACACACACACACACACACACACACACACACACACACACACACACACACACACACACACACACACACACACACACACACACACACACACACAAAATATGACACTAGAGAGGGAGTGAGCGATCTTCAAGGTATTGGGCCAAAAATGCTTGAATGGATAGGAGAGACATTTGACACAACATTGGATGTGTGATATGTTCAACCTTGTACTTCAACATGAAATGCCTTGTGATTGGAGCACTAATATGGTCAAGCCTTTGCATAAAGGAGGGGATTTAAAGATGTGAATAATTGTCAAGCTATAATGATTAGGTCACTTAACTTATTTGAGTGTATAATGGAGATTAAATTGAGTGAATGGGCTAAAAATAATGGCAAGCATACAAAAGGACAAATGGGTGCTTGTCAACTCCATAGCACCATTAATCACTCTTTGCGTTCTCACGGAGGAAAGCCGGTTAAAATGTAAGCAATTATGTTGTTGCTTTCTAGAGTTCAAGAAAGCCTTTGATATGATCCCACGTAACAATTTGTGAAAAAGGATTAACGCACTCCAAATGAGTTTATGCTTGCAACTCCTCGAATCTATGAGAAGGTGATATGTCAATTGTGCATGGGAAGAGGAATTGTAGAATTTTTTGCAAGGGCTAAGAAGGATTTCCATTGTCACCAAGTCTATTTTGTCTATGTATTGAACAAATGATATTTGACTTTATGCAACAAGAAGGCATTGAGGAGGTTGCTATTTGCAATGCGGTGATCATGCTTTTGTTGTATGAAGATGATGTACTTCTTTTATCATATGTACTTTAGAGGATGCATAAAAGCTTATGGTTGTCCTCGAGAAGTTTTGATTGCATATTAGGCTGATTGTGAATGAATTCAAAACATAGCTTATGCTTGTGAAAACCAACCATAAGGAGAAGCCATGCATTGTGTACAACAACAAAAACTTGAAGAGTTGAGAGATTTAGGTACCTTGGCCTTGAGGTTTTGATAAATCACAAGTAGCATGAATGTGCTATGCATCATAAGAGAGTGTACTATGCATTTGAGAACATGTGTAATGTGGCGGCATGTGGGGGGTGGGGGGGGTTGAAATGTTGGGTTCTCAAGAAGTACCTACTTGTCAAAGTTGAAGATGCAAACGGAGAGAGAGAGAGAGAGAGAGAGAGAGAGAGAGAGAGAGAGAGAGAGAGAGAGAGAGAGAGAGAGCACTTGTTGAACCAACCAACTAGGCAATGAATTTATGATATTACAATGGGGGATCAGGGTGCATTTATATATTAGCTTGAGGGCCTTAAGTACCCCCCTCATCAAATTGTCATATCTAGAATCATGTCAAATAAGTATAATAAATACCTAGACACAATTAATTGCCTAAGAGCACATTGGGCTATTCACTTGAGATGCTTCAACTTTAACACCCTCTTTGTAACTCATAGTGGATATATGTAGGAAGACCAAGTCAATGAAGAAGCTACCATGGATGCCATGGCAGAGGGACCTTCCACTTGATACACCTTGGATTTGCCTCCACCAACCTCACAGTTGAGAAGAATTCCATCTTGAGTATTGATTGCCTCGTAGAAAATTTAAAGCTATCATGGGAGATAGTCACCATGTCATAAAATATAATATCTAACTTTACCAAATGATTTTTTCATATTAAACTGATCATTTAATGTGGGAGAATAAACGGGAACAAGAGTTGGAATAGAGACATGTGCTTCTAGACCTATCTCAACACGTGACCAAAAGGAGAGATGGTTGCATCTCAATAGGGGTCAAAAAGGAGATGGTCTATCAAAGAGCAAGGTACAATAAGTGCTTCTAGACTTACCTCACAAGGGGACCAAGAGGGGACATGGTTACATCTCAATAGGGGTCCAAAAGGAGGTAGTCAATCAAAGAGCAGTGTGCACCTAATGGAGCTTAAAAGACCTTAGGGTTAGCTTCATTAAAGACCTCCAATGGTTAGTGTTAAAATCCCTTTGACCTTAGGCAATCTAGGGCTGAGCTTGAGGTGGGAACCTGACCTAAGCTTGAGGTGCTTGTCGTGCTTGATGACTAAGGTGCTTGAGGTGCTTGTTGTGCTCGATGGCTTAGGTTCTTGAGGTGCTTGTCATGCTTGATGACTAAGGTACTTGAGGTGCTTGTCATACTTAATGAGGAAGGTGCTTGAGAAGATTCCCATGCTTGGGGGGTAAGGAGCTTGAGTGAAAAAGAGACCCTACAAATTAATGAGGAAGGTGCTTGAGAAGCTTCCCATGCTTGGGGGGTAAGGTGCTTGAGTAAAAAAGAGACCCTACAAACTTAATGAGGAAGGTGCTTGAGAAGCTTCCTATGCATGCAAGTGCCAAAGTTAGGGGAATCTTTGACTTCACCTTCCACTCACCCAAAGAGCACTCCTTTTCTCAAAGGGCACATGGGACACATGTCAAACTCTCCCTAAGCTTAACCACATGGTGTTCTTGAATGCTATTGGTTGGGCTAAAGAGGGGTCCAATGAGCTTCTAGTTCCATCCAACAAATATCTAGATATTTGCAAGCTCTCTCTCTCTCTAACGGAGCAGGAGGACACTTATCCAAAGACTACCCATGTACTTGAATGCATGCTGCATGTGATTGGCTAGGGGGAGAGGGGTCCAATGAGCTTGAAACATGTGTAAAAGCTACAACTCGCCCCAAGCAAGCAAGGGGGGTGCTAGGGGGACACACACACACACACACACACACACACACACACACACACACACACACACACACACACTCATTTTGTGGATTCATTCTTACTTGGTGAAAGTTGAGGAACTCCACCTCCTTGTCCAAGCTTGTGAGAAGTGAGAGCCTACACCAACACTCTTGGCTATGGAATACAAATCCAACCAAGAGCCATGCTTCAATGCTTAAGCTTGCCATCTTCTCCATCTTCATTACTATGCTATTATGTATGCTAGCAAGAAGAGTGATGATAAGTGAAGAATTATTTCTTTCTCCTATGGAATGTTTCTTCTTCCTCTTCCCTATCCTCATTCCCCGCTAGCTCTCTCCACCTTCGAAGGTGTTTGAGGCCTTGGGACTGAGCTTGGGATAGTAATGCTTTCTACAAAGTTTATGTTATGCTTGTGATGCATTAAGCTTTCCCTCTTCATTGCATCACCTAGGTCACAAGGAACACAAAGATTGTATTGTACCAAGTCTCTATTGATGGGAGAAACTATAATACAAATGCCTATTGGAGGGGGGACCGGCTGCATATTAATCCGGTCCTCAACTATTGTCATGTTCTCTAAACTCTCTCTCTTGCAAAAGTATTGTTCATGCCAAGTTAACTAAGTACCATGTTTATGTTGCTACCATCAATTAAGTTCACCCGCTATGCTCACAAAGTAATCTCACAAAAGTGCTTCACCTAATCTCCTAATTCCGCTACTCTTTAAGTTCATAGGCCATTTCCATTACATTGGTATCAGAGCATTTGGTTTCTCTTTTCTTGCTTAAGAAGAGAGGTCCTTAAGTAGCCTATTAATGGTTGATTTTGTTAATTATATTAGGGTAAGTGGGACTGGGATCTATTATCATTTTTGTTGAGCCCACTATGTGGGATATGGTGCACACCTTGGGAGCTTTGGTCTTAATAATGGAGTATTTTTAGATTTGCCTACGGCTTTACCATTATTGAGCCATAAGAAGTCCGAAAGGAGCTATCCCTCGGCAACTTTGCTATGTTAGACTCACTCCACTACTCTCTATAATTAACCAATTCGAGCCATTGTGTAGATACTTAAGTGCCTATGTTCAAAGGCTAAGAGGAGTAGCAACTAAGGTTTTGAATTGCCAAAGCATACACTAAGTAAACACATAAGTTTAATTAACATGGCTGACAATAACCAAGAGAGTAGAATGAACATTGATAAATTTGATTTTGCACATGAAGGTGCTAATGATGATGCCCCCATGTTTGTTAATTATCTTATCACTAGGTTGCAACAAGCTATGGACAACCCCGCTTTGCAAGCCGAAGTTACTCAACAACTTCGTGCTTATGGGATTTTCCTCTCCAAGAGGAGAGAGAGCTTAGGAGGCCTCTTGATGAGACCCCCAAAAGAAGACTCTCTCGCATATGAGAGGAGGAATCCAAAGATCAAGAAAGTAATGAATCCCTAAATTCCTCCAAAGATGTGGCTCCGCGAAGAAGGCGGACTAAACGATCGTCAACTCCTCCCAAGAGGACACGGTTAACCCATACTCCTTTTCCTCGTCACTCCAAAAGGGAAGAGAGGAAACCAAGGAAGAAAAGGGCAAGAAAGAGGTCACTCTCTTCTCCTTCTTCTTCACCTTCCTCCTCTATCGATGACAGCTATGGCTATTCTCCAAGAGAATACAAGAAGGAGGACATTGCAAAGCTTACTCTGCATAGCGAAGGTCCCAAAAGCTCAAGAAGTTCAAAGAGGGAGGATTAAAGAGTATCTCTTTTCTCACCTATGATGGTACCTTTGGTGCTACTGACAAAGCATTGGCCTTCATCCAACAATTTGATGTGGCCTTTAGAGACGAGGGCTTCACGAAGTCCTCCAAGCTATGCCATGTAGCTATGTATTTCCAAAAATCGGCTCGTCAATGGTGGGCTAGCCTTCGTGGCACGGAGAAGCCCCAAAGACATGGAAAACTCTACGAGTTTCCATCATGAAGCAATTCCTTGCAAGCGATGCAAAGGACAAAGTGCTCACCAAATGGTGAAGTTTAAAGCTTCTCTCTCATGAGTCTATCCACAAATATGTGGACAAGTTTTGGGATTTACATCTCAAGGCTACTATCTTCCAGAAGATAGACTTTGCCGAGAAAAAGTAACAATTCTGTGCGGGATTACCCAAAGAAAGGGCCGAGTATGTCAACTCTCAACGGCCTGGTTCTAGCACCAAAGTAACCCACCACACCGTGGTTGCTTCGCACATCAATTTCCAAAAAGGGGCTAGAAGGAATGTCAAGCCCATGGAAAATAAAGACAAAAGTGATGCCAAGGAAAAAACCAATGCCCAAAATTCTTACCAAGGCTATTCCAACAACAACAAAAATCGGTCCAAGGAGAAGGGAGTTTACAAAGGTAAATATAAACTCTCTCCTAAAGAGCTAGAAGCTTTTCGTAAGGATCACAAATGTTTTAAGTGTGGGGAGCAAGGCCATGGTTATCGTCCTTGCCCCAAGAGAATTGCCTGCAATGAGACTCCTAGAGCCTCTATATTTGAAGCTCCAAAAGAGGATGGTCATTGCCCATGGACCCCCTAAGGTCTACTGTCCCCATCGTTCACCTCCAACATGGGTCCCAATTTCAATGCGATCAACCACCTCATCAACAAAAGCATCTTGGGCCCATAATCTGAAGTCACCAACACACACACGGCGACTCATTTTAAGGCAATCTTGAGGACAAATTTTGGAAGGTATTTGTCATTTTAAGGCTTCCATCTATTTTTGGAAGTTATCTGTCATTTTAAGGCTTCCATCTATTTTTTGCGTTTTATGTTTTAAGAGCCCTATTACGCAGCCATTAAGAGACTTGCGCCCTTTGAACTTAGTAGCTATTCCACCGACTCTCAAAATTTGTGCACTAAGCACCCTCTCCCATGCACTACTTTGTGAAGCAAGTTCTCGGCCTACAAAGGGCTCAATTCCATGGCCCCAAAGGGAATGCCTAGCCTTAAAGCTCTAACTTAGAGCCCTATTTCGTGAGCAGAAGAACCAAAAATAGGCTATTAAAGGGAGGCTTTCCTTAGTATCAAGAGAAAATCTTTGCTATATTTTAGGTTCAAGGCTACGATAACTTCAAGACAAGCAAAGTTTTGCATGTGAAATGTATGTGATATTCAACATTAAGATTAAGAGCAACCCTACTAGCACCAAGCTATGGAATTGCATAAAGCTATTTTTTCATTTTCACAAACCACCCGCATTCACTTTTGCATTGGATCAAAGCACGATCACTTTTGGCTTCACAAAGATGATGATATTTGTGCAAGGATTAGACACTACCCGACAATGGGGTAAGACCATCCTCACTAGCACATGTTTGCACAAAATCTAACATGCATGCCATGCCAACATTGGCATCTACTTTGAAGATTTTGATGACACATTTGGAGGGGAGGAGAAGCAACAGCAACACCGACACTTTGTAGCCAATATTAGCAACAAAAGACAACAAAAATACTTTGAAGATTTGGAGTAGAACTTCACCATTGATCTCGGACATCAAAGAAATCCCCATTTTTAATGAAATCAACCACCTTGATTGGCATACATTCTCTCAAGGGAAGGCACTTTTGACCTGTAGCCTACTGTTAAACTCTCTAGGGACAACCATCTTTGACCCTACACCCAGTTGAGAGCCACTTCTGGGATAAAATAGCAAATGCTGGAAATCCTCTGACTAGGTGGTATACCAGTTTCAACTCAATGGCACTGATTGTTAACAGAGTTGTAGAAGCAGTGGACAATATTCTGATGCCGATCTGTAAATCTACTTTTGAGTAGAATGCTTGGAAATGATCTTTTAGTAGCCAATTCTTGAAGCCTCATACCAAGGGCATTTACCAAGCGTTAATACACAAGGCTACTTGGTTCGCCCCGTTGAACAAGCAGTGGAAGAAACAATGTACGAAGGCTAGATGGGTTGAGGTCACGCGAAGAATATTTGGAATCCACAGTGGCCTCATTTTATGAAGATATTTATGTGGAAGGTACTGTGGGGGGCCTTGCTGATAGGCGTCAAGATTCAAGCACACGGTCTCAGGTCAGATAGATGTTCATGGTGCAAATTGGCTAGCGAAGATCTCGCCCACCTTTTCATGGAATGCCCGGCTATTAGAGGCCTAGCATGAAAGATGTGCAAATAGATACAAAGAACGTGGAAGATAGGGTTTTCCAAGAAGGTTCTGTGCCTTGGTGGGAAACATTTTCAAAGTTCTACACTTCTAATCTGTACTCAAATTGTGAGATACTGTTTCTTCAGTAATATCTACAAGGCCAAGAACTGCTTTGTCTTTGATAGGACCTCTCTATGGCTAGCTTCTCAAAATTGTAGAAGAAAGTAAGGAGATAATATATGTGCTAGGTAAAAGGTATAACTCGGATGGTTGGCTTAGGGCGACCTTGCCATCCGGTGGAGCTGTGCCGTGTAAATGATTGGGCTTTTGGTAATAGAATGCTACTGGGTACTTTTGACTAAGCTCCTTCTGTCCCTCAAGGCTCGGCATGAGCTTGAGGCTAATTTGTATTTTTCTTGGTGACATTATGATACAATCACTCATAAGATGGCCAACAGGAGCTAGCTCAGTTGGTTGAAGCGTTCTACCTCTGTGACCTAGGTCATGGGTTCGAATGCGAGCGAGTGATGCCCGAAGGCGCATTTGTAGCTTACGAGAATTCCAAGCTTGTACTTTACAAAAAAAAGAAGAAGAAGTATTCGATGAAAATTGCATGACTCAAACATCCTATGGTTGTGGTGACATGATCACTCCCTAAGAGAAGTTTTAAAGACTTGTTAATTTAGACATCATAACTATGAGCGTATATATGTGAGATGGTTGATTGCGAAATTTGATTTGGCAGGGAGTGTGCATATGCATACAAAAAGGATTGTGCAAGTGGCATTAGATCAACTAAAATCTAGCAACAAGGGAATTGTGGGGTTAGGTAGGCCCTCCACCTCAATGCTTGTGGTACCCAAAATGCACTGCAAATAAAAGTTAGGAATCTTGCTAATCACTAATGTGCTCTCATGCGCATGTGCATCGGGCTGCTTCTTTTCCAAAGGCAACTTCTTTAGCCTTTGTTATTCATTGGTGGCAATGCATTGCACGCATGCAATCGCAACCCTAGCATGTTTTGATTGGCTATATTTTTAAGAAACATTTTACAACTCCCAACATTCTATTCTGTGAATGATTACGGCCTAGATCCTGCTCTTCACAAAAAGGGCATGTCTCTCATTAAAAAAATGAAGCAGAATGATGCAAAATAATTACATTTACATTAGACTGCTTGCACAAGTCAACAAATGTTTTTTTTGTTACTTCTAAAAGAGTACCCTACTGAGGGTGAGAATCGCACTTTTCATGTCCCTTTTACTAGGGAAGGGAACACACACCAAACCCTTTCTGTGTGATTTTTGTGAAGGTGGCACAAGATAAGGACCACTCCGGTAAAAGGTTCACAAAGGCATTTCTTAAAAGTGGGTTATGGCTTTTAAGTATAGCAACAATGAAGACGAGATGATTGCAAGAATAAACTCCTTACATGGTTTTGTGCATCCTTAGTGGCATACATACTTGCTTAGAAAGGGAAAGACCTAGAGTTTACGAGGGCACACATCACACACAGAAAAAGCGCTTCATAAGGACCCTCTAATCATACAAACATCAAAACATTGCTCCGAGTGACAGTCATATAAGACAATCAAGGGACATGTAAATATCTGCAAAGGGTCATTCACTATGTTATGAGATGGCACATGACTTGTGCATAAGAGGTTTTCTTGTGTTGCGGAATATATATGTATTTTAATAAATTCCTGCTTACTGTCAATTTTTAGCACATCATACATACCCTAGCATTTCACAAGTGAATTTTTCTAAAATAAATTCTTGCTTACTTTCAATTTTTAGCGCATCATACATACCCTAGCATTTCACAAGTGAATTTTTCCTTGAGCATACACGATGGATATTGGCACATCAGAGATGTGTAATATCATCATAGGAAGCATTTGAAGTTAAATATATAGCATATGAGATCCACAAAGAACTTACGTGTGTGTTAGTAGATTTCCACCACGGACATCTATAGCATAGCTATCTAACACTAACATGACCGGATGGGGCAGACAAGTGCATTGGATTATCAAGCACAATAGAGTCCTATTGCAAGAAGTTACAATCACAAGTAATCTTGAATCAACACTAACTGTATATCAACAAGCATACACTTAATCCTCTCTCGTGTTAACTACTTGTTGATTTCTCAAGTAAATGAGCTTGAAACACTACGAAACTATAGGCAAAGACTAGTAGGACCTATTTAGACCCTAAGTCCTTCTTTTTGAGAGGTATGCGAATTGCGGCTCATCATTTTGTAGGTCACCAAAACATGACCAAAAGTGGTTTAATAGCACCTCCTAAAGCTTAGGAACAATCTCTTATAAAAAATTAGCATTATCACTTGAAAACATAATCTAAACAGCAGAGTTAAGCTCACACAACATAAAGACAAACTTAAACAAATATGACAATGAATCTATTCAATAGAATAGCAAGAGGAGAGAAACACAACACACTTGTTGAAACGCAATTTGAATTACCAGATAGGAAGATACGATGCTTACAAAATAGCTCTTTGTGCCTGCAGCTTCATCTATACACACTTATCCCAAAAGTCCCCCTCATCACATTAAGAGTTTCCCTTTATACGTAGGGCTTATAAAAAAAAAACTTCAAGCTATAGTTCCCATGGGAATAGACAATTACAATAATGAGAGCCGAATCTATAAATTACAACTCAAATGGAAATCTTTTCAGTTTACAAAAGATATTTGGGCTAAAAGAGGTTTCTACATTAGTATCTACAAGCACTCCTCCCCTCCTAAAAGATTTCCACCACCAACATCATCTATACATTGTAGTATGTCACATTGGGAGAGCCTAAATTGCTCGACCGTACTTGGCAGCTCTTGCTTTGACTTTGACTCGATGGGCTATGTATTGCACTGGATTTTTCATGACCACATTTCGATTGCTATATGCCGGGGTTGAAGATATTTTGTCAAGGGATTGAAGATTGATGACTCAATCTCAAAGGAACCTGTGACAAAGCTATCCTCCAAAGTTTGTAAATAGTGTGGGGGTAAAAACATCTCTTGTTCTATGGTTGTTTGTCTAGTAGCATGTTCCAAAGTTATCTCTTGAAATTGATTTTGTATTGGCTAATCATGCGATGGTAGAGTGGTGACTTGTTCTTCTATAGTTGTCGCTTCTATTGTTGGCGATCATGTAGGATTGTTGAAGAGAGCTTCCTCATCTATATTTTGTCTCTTCAAATTTTCTTCCCTTTCTTCATTTATTTTTTTAAAGCTCCCATTTGATTCTCTCCATTTGTGCTTGAGAAAGATCAATCTCTCTTATACCCGCTTTTTCCGTTCTTCTTGCATTGTCTGATACATGGTAGCGACACTTACAAACTCTTCTTCTGTTTCTTCATCTTCAGTTTGTTTTGCACTTGAAGCCTTCTATGCACCTTTTCTTTTCTCTACTCTCTTTAAAGTAGCTTCTATTCTTTATCTTGCTTCTTTCTACCGTATGTGTTGCTCTTCAATCTACTTCTCTTTACCTTCGCTTTTTGCAACATTGTCTTTGCGTTTTATAAATTTTGAATGAGTCTCTTCTTGTTCTCTATCTTGATTAGACTCCTTGACTGTAGTTGATTCCTTATCATCTTGAATGCGTGCTTGGGAACCTTCTTGTTTGGTGTAAACTCAAGACCCTTGACATTTTTTGTATGGTGCTTAGTTCTTTGGATCAAAGTAGGAGTAGGTGGAAGTTGATCAATCATCCCAAGGGCTTGATAAGAAATCCTTGTTTGCATTGGGTCGGCATTCATGTTACCATATACATGTGGTAGTGATGTGTGTGAACACACTAGGACCGCCGGGGCATTTTTTCCCTCTTTAGGAGGTTTTTTCCCCCGTGCATTGTATATACGCCCATCACTCTAGGGCTATCTATCTTTTCATTGCACACTAAGTAACACACTCTCTATCGTGTGCCTTGAGCTTCCTTCGTCTTCTCCAAGCTGTGTGTGTTTCTCTGCAACTCTAATTCCAACAATTGGTATCAGAGCAGGTCACGTCCTCCCGGGCTTAGTCGCCAGCTGCTCCAGCACACGCCTGCTCACTTTCTCCGATTTCAGTGAGCTTTGGCGAGCGTTCGCAGGTCGACAAATATTTTGGACAAGCTCGAAGAGCTTGGTCTGCTCAGAATTTTGATTTGGGCTCATTTCGGCCTCCGTTTCCACTACGTGCAGTACTGCACAGGCTATTTCGTCATTTTGTGCAGATTTTCTGTCAGTGCCGTTTTCTGCATAACAGGTGCCTTACAGTCTTCTACGGTTTGTGCTATATAGCACAAGTTGTTCCCGCTCCATTTCTCCTATTTTCGGGCAGTTTTCACATCAGGTGCAGCATTTACCATGGCTGACAACAACAACACAGATGTGTTCAAGATGTTTGCTGCTGAGGACAGGTTGGATGGGGACAACTACCCTATGTGGGCTTATATGATGCAACATGTTCTTGTGTCAAAAGGTGTCTGGAACATTGTGCAGGGCATTGATGTACGTCCTGGTTCTGAAGATGTAGGCGATGTTGAGGATGTTGCAGGTCTTGCTGCAAGGATTGCAGCTGTTAGAGTTGTTTTGCCTACGGCAGAACAAGCTCGTTGGGATGTTAAGGATGCGCAGGCTCATGCATTGATTGCATTGTCTGTGAAGCGCACCATTATTCCTCACATCCGTTCAGCAAAATCTGCAAAACAGGCTTGGGATATTCTAGCAGGTCTTTATGCAAGCCGCAATGAGGCTAAAATTGCTTTGCTGCGTAAAGAGCTAGAGTCGAAGATTATGCATGAGGAAGATGATATGGACACTTTCCTTGCTAGTGTCAAGGATATCAATGAGCAACTCATTTCTGCAGGTGAAGTCATTTCGGACAGTTCCCTTGTGCAGACTGTTCTTGATGCCTTACCAGATTCCTACCAGACTTTTGCTAGTACTTGGAGACTGATGACCCAAGGAAATCCTGAAGTTGTCAAGTTTGATGCATTATGCACATTGCTGTTGCAAGAGTTACTTTCTAGAAAAAACAGGACTAGGCAGCGTGCAGTTGAACAGGCTTTTATTGCTTCTCAAAGAAAGGGTGGTAACAGTAATGCAGCCACTTCTTATGGTTCTGCTGCGAGTGGCAAAAATTCTGTTCCTAATGCTTCTGCTGGCAGCACTTCGTCTGGCAATTCTGGTGATAAGGGCAAAAAGAAGATGCGTTGCCATTATTGTAAAGCCAATGATCACTTGATCAAGTCGTGTCCTAAGTTGAAGGCCAAAGAGGCTAAGAAGAAAGAGGGTGGTTCCACTGCAAATGCTGGTTCCACTACAAATGCAGCCATTGTTGAGTCTTCTGTGAAAGGAGATTGTGATGCTGATGTTGATGCAGAATGGGCTTTTAGCGCAGAGTGCACTTACAATCCTGCTGTCCATGATGCATGCTTGTCAGTTGCTGCAGATTCACATGTGTGGTATTTTGACAGTGGTGCTACAAAGCACATTACCTCACATCGTGAATTGTTTACCTCTCTCGAGTCTGTCCCTCATGGGAATTCAGTCACTTGTGCCAACAACGCCTCTTATCCAGTTCACGGAGTTGGAAAGATTGTGCTCACTGCTGCTAATGGCAGTTCCTTCACACTTGTTGATGCACTTTATGTACCTGGGATCAAGAAGAATCTCTTGTCTGTATCCGCACTTGCTAGACTTGGACTTGTAGTCAAATTTGTGGATGACAGATGTACAGTTCATGATCTCAGTTTTGGTGATGAAATTGTTGCATATGGGCTTTTGTGCCGTGGGCTGTATAAGCTCACTTTGTATGACAAGTGTGGACAAAATTTTGCAAATGCTGTTGCAGATTCAAGGGCTATTTCAGATGCAAAACTTTGGCATGCACGTTTTGGTCATCTGAATTTTGCCAGTTTGCTGCGTTTGCAGAAATCTGATATGGTTGCTTCTTTGCCGCCTCTTGAAGCACCTGTCAAACATGTTTGTGAAGGCTGTATTCTGGGTAAAATGCAGCGTTCTAAGTTTCCAAAGGATGGTTCAGTTAGGGCCACATGCAGGTTGCAGCTTGTGCATAGTGATGTTTGTGGGCCCATGCAAACTCCGTCCTTGGGCAATTACCTGTACTTCGTGACTTTCATTGATGATTACTCCAGGCATGCATGGGTATTTCCGCTTAAAGCGAAGTCCGAAGTTTTTATGTGCTTCAAACAATTTTTGGCTATGGCTGAAAATGTCTCAAAATGTACTATGGGCACCCTCCGTTCCGATCGAGGGGGGGAGTATATGTCTCATGAATTTAATGCATTTCTGGCTAGTCGTGGGATAAAACACCAATATACAGTGCCTTATACACCTCAGCAAAATGGTGTTGCTGAGAGGAAAAACAGGTCACTAACGGAAATGGCACGATGTATGGTCAAAAGTCAAGCTTTGTCGCATTCTTTTTGGCTTGAGGCCATCATGTGTGCCACTTATGTACTTAACAGGTGTCCTACGAAAGCTTTGCAGTCTATTACTCCATATGAAGCATGGCATGATAGAAAACCTTCTATTGAGCACATGCGTGTTTTTGGCTGTTTGGCATATGCTTTGGTGCCACAAGTGCAGCGCAGAAAATTGGATGATAAGGCTGTCAAATGTATTTTTGTTGGTTATAGTGCTGAAAGCAAAGGTTACAGGTTGTATCATCCGCAAACAAAACGTATTCTGGTTTCACGGGATGTAGTGTTTGTGGAAGACTCTGTTCAGCCCTTGCTGTCATGTACTAGAGACAGTAATGTAAGCTCACAGGACATTTATGACACTTTGTTGCCTCTCTTCAGTGGTGGAAATACGAATGTAAGTTCCAATGAGGCAAATATACAGCCTATGGGGGTTTCTGAAAATGTTTTAGAACAGCCTATTATTGATGAAGATGTACATGATGTACTTGATGAGGAAAGGGCTGAAAATGAGCAGGCTAGAGGTATGCCAAAATGGTTGGTGCACACTTTGCGTGACAGTAAATTGGATGCACCTTTATCTAGTCGTACTCGTTCAGGCTCTCGCCATGCATCTTATGCATCAGATTGTTATGCTTTGGCTGTGTCTAGTTTACATGATGTTGAGGAGCCTCTGTCTTTTGATGAAGCACAGAATTCAGAAAATTGGATTGCTGCCATGAAATCAGAATATGATGCACTTATAGAGAATGACACATGGACTTTATGTGATTTGCCTCCTGGCAAAAAGGCCATTGGTACGAAGTGGGTTTACAAGTTGAAACGCAAGCCGGATGGTGAGATCGATCGCCATAAGGCTCGACTTGTTGCAAAGGGTTATGCACAACAAAAACGCATAGATTATGAAGAGACTTTTGCTCCCACTTGTCTTATGACTACTGTGCGTTTTCTATGTGCATTGGCAGCTCATTTTGGTTGGGATGTACATCAATCAGACATTGTTACTGCTTTCTTGAATGGTGACATATTTGAGGAAGTTTATGTAACGCAGCCTCGCGGTTTTGTCATAAAAGGACAAGAGGACAAAGTGTGCAAATGTAAGAAGGCTTTGTATGGGTTGAAGCAATCTCCTCGTGCTTGGTATGAGAAAGCTGACACTCATTTGGTTAAACGAGGCTTTCGTAACAGTCCAACAGAAAGCACATTGTATGTAAAGCGTGAGGATGATGTATTTCTCATTGTGGTTCTTTATGTTGATGATTTGCTGATCACTGGACCAAATGAGAGACATATTGCTGAATTTAAGGCTGATTTGAATGCTACTTTCAAGATGAAAGATTTGGGGCTGTTGCATCATTACTTGGGTATACAGTTTAAGTAGTGTGATGGTGGTATTGCCTTGTGTCAAAAAAGTTACATAGAGACATTGCTATGTAAGTTTGGACTTGAGGATTGCAAACCTATTGCCACTCCCATGGAAACAGGTTTAAAGTTGAGTCTACATGATGCTGGCGATCCTGCTGATGTCACTCTTTACCAAACTGCTGTTGGCTGCCTCATTTATGTATGCAACACGAGGCCAGATATTCAGTTTGCAGTCTCGCAGGTCAGCAGGTTTATGCATAGCCCAGGGTCTAAGCATTGGCAGGTTGTCAAGAGGATTTTCCGCTACCTTAGTGGCACTTTACATCTTGGCTTGTTTTATCCAAAGGGGGGATCATTGCCGCCAGACTTACATGCTTTTTCGGACTTAGATTGGGTTGGTTGTTTTGACAGGCGAGTGTCCACAAGTGGTTTTTGTTTCATGCTTGGCAGTTCATGTATATCATGGTTGAGCAAGAAGAAACCTACTGTGGCCACTTCGAGTTGTGAGGCTGAGTACAGGGCAGTCTTCACAGCTACGGTTGAGTGTGTATGGCTCAGACGCCTTATGGCTGACTTGGGTGTTGGACAGGACACTGCCAACACTATCTACACTGACAGTCAGAGCGCATTGGCAGTTGTGAGGAACCCAGTTTTTCATGCTCGCACAAAGCACATTGAGGTGCATTACCACTATGTCAGGGAGAGGCTCTCAGCAGGAGAGATCAGCTTGGCTTATGTGCCAACACAGGACAACCTTGCAGATCTTTTCACAAAGGCATTGTCTCGTGAGAAGCTTGAAGCTTTCCGCAAAGCTTTGGGCTTACTCCCCTTTGTGGACTGATCCTGTCCTCAGGGCATGGCACTTCCCTTTACTCATGTGCCAGCTCTCGTTCACCGCATCACTCCAGGGGGGATTTGTTACCATATACATGTGGTAGTGATGTGTGTGAACACACTAGGACCGCCGGGGCATTTTTTCCCTCTTTAGGAGGTTTTTTCCCCCGTGCATTGTATATACGCCCATCACTCTAGGGCTATCTATCTTTTCATTGCACACTAAGTAACACACTCTCTATCGTGTGCCTTGAGCTTCCTTCGTCTTCTCCAAGCTGTGTGTGTTTCTTTGCAACCCTAATTCCAACAATTCATGTAGGCTTTGTACGTGTCACCACCCTTCAAGTTACCATCAATGATTTTGTCCAAAAGGTAGCTACCAAAATCACACCTTATTACTCGGTTTTTTGAGAGTCTAAGGACCATGATCACCGTTATATGCCTAAGAGACCTTGGTGGTTTGGGAATATGGAAGTTATGGGAGATGAGACTGAGTGCCATATCTATCTTTGAATACATCAGATCTCTGTATGTAAAATCTTTTCCTTTTTGCTTTACAAATGCGTGATCATTCTCGTCAGCCTAGTCTTGGAAATAAGTTTGTGGCTGGCCGTTGGGATGTGGAGGGCTTCCATGAATATATCTATTGTGGTCTTTACTTTGATGATGGCTCCATATTGATCAATAAGCATTGATTTTTTGTTGTACTGTATGGACCTCATCAAATTATGTGATCTTTGAAAATTTGTTCTCTATGGTGGCAATTTGAAATATTTGTGTGGCTAAACCTTTTTGACGGGGCTTCAAGTACTTCTTTTCTCTCTATGTAGTTGCCACAGTTCTTGTGGGAAGATAGTAACTCAGACCACATTTACATCCTTATCTTGAAACTTCTCCACAAAGATGTTTGCAAGCAATTCCTACAGCTCTTCACTGGAGATGTGTGATTGCTCATGGGATATCAAATTTGTGGCTTCATTTGGATCCACTTCCCAACTCCTCTAAGCTTGAGGCCTTTTGCCAAGGCATCTTGAAAATGGACATATGCGATATTTATCCAAACTTAACCAAAATTCACCATTAGACTAGATTAGTCCTAATTACAAGTGGACATTAGCCAATCTTGGACTAGGGTAGATGGACCATGACTCACCATTTTTGAGAAAAATCACTTTTGAAGGTAGGATTTCGATCAACATGGTGGATAGATCCTATGGTTGCAACTTTTTGCCATTTGGATCTCTGCCTTGGATTTCAAGTCAAATTTTGCAATTTTGAGTGCCTTGGATAGGTCCTATGGTTACAACTTTTTGCCATTTGAATCTCTGATTTGGATTTCAGGTGAAATTTTGCAATTTTGAGTGCCTTGGACATAGAATTGGCTTTTGGTAAGGTTTTTGGGTTTCAAATTGGAAAGAAACATGATTGTTGCTTGTACTTGTACTCTTGGTATTTGCTTTCAAAATTTGCTTCCAACTTTCCTTGTGATATCTATTAAATTTTAATTGGCTATTATTATTATTCTTCAAAATTTAGAAAATTAGGCTGAAAATGATTATTATTGGCCCAAAAAGTATTCAAAATTCATACAAGAAAATGTAAAGGGCGAGAGAGAGTGAACCCTAGTAGATTTTTGCAATGGTTTCTTGAGCAAGCTTGTTAGAATGCCTGGTATCCTTCTCACCCAACTCATGCATCATTCTCTAGTTCAAAGTAACCTCCCCCCCCCACTCTGCTAACAATAGCACTACCTAAAGGAATTTCCGCTCAAGACAAAGCTACCAGAACCCACTACTATGGAGCCTTCCATGGGGAGACATCTGTGAATCCCCAAGTCCACATTGAAGAGGTGGCAACCGTGATAGCGGGCTTGCCCCTGAGCCCATCTATCATCTACCTAAGGAAGTTCATCTTCAAGAAGGCAAAAGACTTGCTAGAGACGATGTGTCACCATATGCAATAGGTAAGCCTTCCATGAATTTTACTTCACAAATCAGAATAATCCAAAGACACCTAGAAGAGTGTGTGGTCATCAGATTCCTAGCTGGTCTGACACCCCTTGCAGATGTTCTATGTAATGGATTAGGAATCAATGGGGCCCCTTAGATGGAGAAGAAGATTACATTCGGGCCCTCCAAAAAAAATCATGCTCTATTTGTTTTTCACACTGTTGACATGGCACACAAGATTGTGAAAGTGTTGGCGGTGAATGGCTCATCAAGGCCTCCCCTCTAAGCCTTTTCGAACGATTCAAGGATTTCAATGTTGAGTGCTTAATCCTTGTTTATTGCCTTGTTTAACTTTAGCCTCGGTGTAAATCGCCCTCCCCATTGTAAGTCTATCACTATTCACCTCAAGACTAGTGCTGTATTTATTTACCTTTTTCTAAATTCCAAAGCACATATGGTAAATTAATAAATGAATTTGTCAAGTTGGGATCACTTAATGGTGAAAAAGAGAAGAGGATATTTTTGGAAATCTTAGGGTATCTTGTAAAGAAACGTTTTGGGGGTATGGTCGAATGCTATAGTTCACATTAAAAGTATGGTCGAATGCAAGTTAACAGAAAGGTTAGCATGGCGGCCCAACTTTGTTGAAATAATGCCGTGGAGGTTATGTGCTGAGAAGGAGACAAAAAATTGACGTGCTTGACGCGAGAGAGAGAGAGAGAGAGAGAGAGAGAGAGGGGGGGGGTACTAACAATGAAAAGGAGGTAGGAAACATGCACATCCTGTGTACTTCCTTTAGGTATACTCTGGACATTGGACATCAATGATGTTCTTTATATTCACTGCTGGCAATGACTGGATAGAGCCAATGTCCCTGCAAAGACCGTGGTTTAGTATATTTTCAACGGCTAAAATTGCGAAATCTCGACTAGATTCGGAGCTTGCCTTGAAAAGAACGCTAGACCCTAGTAAATGTTTTGGCAAGCCTTGGATAGAGCATGTCTATCGGAATTTGAGGCTACCATTACACACACATTTTGCATTTTTTTTCCTTTTTTTTTCCCTTCTTTTTTTTTTTTTTTTTTGGGGGGGGGGGGGGGGGGGGGGGGGGGGGGGGGTGGTTTGGAGCCAAGCACTGTGTTGTGTCAAGTCCATTTTGGGCAAAAAGGTGAGTGTAGCTTGGCTTCTCTAGCTAGAAAGAAGCCTTGGTTTCTTGAAAGGAAGGTTCTAGTCTAGTCTTTGGTCGGAGAAGGAATGATGCTTCGACTTTGGTTGGGAGAGGCAAGTTGCAAGGCTCCATGTCCACATATAAATGCGTGTATAAGACCTCCCTCCAGAATCCAGAGTCGACAAGGAAGGGAGTAAAGCAAGAGAAGAGGACTAGAGAACGCCCTTGGGCTTGGAGAGTGTATCAATCATAACATCCACATTCAGCGTAGGACGCTCTCATGAGAGCAAGGGAAAGCTGATTCCTGAACCTTGAAAGCGAATGCTCAATGCTCATTGCTCAAGCCTCATTGCTCATCTAGAGAAGAGAATCATAGAGGCCACTTCACAACCACGGGACCAAAAGCGAAGAGTGCTGGCCACCCCGACAGCCCCTAATGGGGATTTGTGCATCGCTAGGGCCTTTTCCTTTCTTTACAAACAGCTTTTGCAAATCTTTGTAGCCTAGGTAACATATATATGGAGACAACGAAATTCTAAACAGAGAGCAAGATGACTTGTTGGGATTGGTGATCAAAAAAGAGTTTTTAAATCTAGAAAGAGAACATGTCCTCATCTTTCACTTTTTGGGAATATTGAAGCCATGAGTGGTATTTGAAGTCTCCCCTTCTTGAGAACCATGCAAGGTGTGATTGGTGAGGCAGTACTTTCAGTCTTGGGCCTTGGAGGCTCTTCAGAGTAAAAGAAACCGTAACCTTGCCTCTATGTAAGTATGCTACACTTGAATATAGGATAAGAAGGTATGTGCAACCAATGCTCTCTATCCCAATTTCTAGAGTAAATTTCTTGGTTCGACATAAAAAATCTCACACTCAATTTACAAAGCATCATGAACAAAGGCTTTTGGTATTATGTATAGAAGTGTAAGTACTAACGTCGAGGAAGAGCACATCAACTAGACTGTGGGAATAGACAAAGTTGGAACTTCTATCTCTTCCAAAGCAAGTGAATTGGTATAACCTATCCAATGTTCAGATGCCCCATCTTGATGAGCTTTAGTTGCCAATAATCTTTTCTTTTGTTAACAATTCTCACATAGAGTCAACCCATGCAAAGACACTACCATAGGGTCCAACAATAACAAAGCAGACAAGGTCTGGCTTTGCAGGGAACCACCCTATCATACAAAACCATAAGAAGCATAAAACAGACTAAACTAAAGGAAGGCAAGCCTGTATTGAGATACCAATGAACTTTAGCTGCACCATCATTGCACAACACCCCCCTTGTTTAACATTCATGTTCAACCAAAAATATCCGTTATTTTCCTAGAAACTGAAAACTAGCAAACACCGTGAGCAAACCAAAAAAACCACTACCATATGAACAAAGCCCTACTCCTGCTTATTGCCACCAACCATCAAATGGGTTGCCCCACCCCCTGCATAGTTTGACCTCTTAGATCAAACACTTGGCTTTTCTCTCTTCCATCCATCTGCATCAACCTCAAATAGTGTCGTACCCAAGCACGTAGCCATCCATGCACACAATAAGCCCATAACACCTTTGCACCTTTTCGAGCATCACCTTGCCTCCTTAGTGCTTCAAAAAGAGCGCCATTGTGCACACCATTTGGTCCAACAAACACATCTGACTCTACAAACACATCATCTGACCCTCCCTCCCAACCATGTAAGGTGGAGATCTCATGCACAATGGAGCATACTTGTTGCATTGGAAACTCTTCTATCATTGGCTCCACGCTTTCCTTCAAATCCTCTTTGAACTCAAATGTCAACGTCATCAAGCCCTTCTTCATCAATCGGCCCTTCAAGATCAATCAACACCTCTGCCTTGTCAACTTCATCTGCCTGCTCTTCAACCACCTGCTCTTCCACTCGATCTCTAGCCAAGATTGCTTTATCTTTCATGGAAAATCTCCGTACCTACTTCACCACTGTAGCACATTCCAATGCAACCTTATCAAGCCAAGCCATCAACATGGCACCACGTAGCATCTTTACCTACATGCCCACTTCTATAGGCTCGGACCCCTCCACTTGGCTTTTATCCAGCTCATCGGCTTGCACTTCCCTTGCTCCTCAAGCACATCTTTCACATCTTTATATACATGCAATATTCCTCATACCTTGAGCGGGACAAATCGGTTTCCCATGTCATATCCGCATCCATAAAACAACTATCATCTGCTTCCACCTCATCTTCCATCTCAAGATCTTGGATTTTCTCTACCTTCATCGCCTCAACATCATTTGTAAACCGCACGTTTTGACCTCTAGCACACATCAATGGAGTTTGACCAACCATTCCCGAGTTTGCTTGTGTACCTTCTACTTGATTTGGAACCGCTTTCTCTTTTTCCACAGATGGAGCTTCCCTAACTGGCATCTTTGGCATCAAAACTACTCCATCTCTTTGCAGCCACAGAACCCTCAGTTCCTCTTGCACTGGCACATCTTTTTGCATCGACCTTGGCTTCACTTCCATCACCTCGACCTGCCTAGGCACAACAACATTTGACAAACCCTGCATGGCTTGTCGCTTCTTCAAAATCTTCTTGGTTCAGCCTCTTGCATAAGTCACAGCTTCTACATATGTCACAGGTCTAGACACTTGACCTTATCTCAAAATTCCTCATGCAGGCAATCCATAAACTTGCTCAATGTGAAAAAATCAACATTTTGTTTAGCAGCCTCCATTAGCTGTCTCCAAAGGGTCTTAAATTTCCACTCGAATGCTTGAAATTCCCCATCCAGACTTTTCTTTAGACCATCCAGCTTTCCCTTTACTTCATGTAGCTGCACATTTGACACAAATTGGCATCAAAAAGCCGCTTCTAAACCTATCCAATCTGCCTTTTCTTCATCACGTAATCTGTCATACCACCTCTTTGCTTTACCATGAACCATGAGGGGAAAAACTTGAACCGCACCTTCTTCTCTTGACAGTCTGTTCTCTAGCACAAACAGACCATAACCCTGCAACCAAGTTTTTGCATCTTCAATCCTAGTGAAAATAGGAAAGCCCGACCATGCCATCTTTAACATCACTTGCTCTTCAAGAACTGCACCTACAACAACTCCAAACCACAACTTCACCTTCAAATCGAGCAATCAGATACTCCTGAGTGAGGGCACCAGAAGATGGAGAGGGGGAGTGGAACACACCCAAAAACACACACAGATGCCTCTATATAGTGTAGGGTACTCACAACACCTCTATCCACTAGAAATCACCATCAAAACTGCACACTTCTGCAGGCAAACCACCGTTTGCATACATATCAATGCACACATGCATCACACCATGAATAGATATCATATCATCCCATTTTTACCCACTTACAGTATTTCCACAACACTACACCTCTCTCTCTTTCTCTCACACACGCCAAGACGGCCCAAGGGGCACACACCACTCACACACCAACACCACACACGCTTAAGCAGAGCAAAGAAGAGAAGGGGGGATGAAACGACACAAAATTTGGCAATGATTTTCTTCTTCTTCGACCAAAACACCATAAACTTCGCTACAACTTGGCTTCGTCAGCATGGCCTCGACGAGCGCAAAAACTTCCTCGACATCACTTGGCCTCTTCCCTGTGGAGCTCTCCTCATTGAGAGCTCTCAAAAAAAAAAAACCTTCTCCTTGTTGAAGCCATCATTGCTCCAAAAGAACTCCCCCCTCATTGCAAAACAAAAAGCCCCTTATGGGAATGTGTAGATTTTCCTATTTTTATCCAATCTTTCCTTTTTTAGCTTGCCTTTGCATGTGAGCCTCCCCTTGCTATTTTAAGTTGTCTTGGGCACCAAGGCACGCATGTGTCCTCTCCTTTCTAGAGCATCAGTGGCATCGTAAGGGCTTGTGGGACCCCTCTCCCTAAAAAATACTTTGGTTCGTTAGGGCACCACGTCATCACTATCCGCATAATGCCATCGACGACAATTGTCCGCCACCACTGCGCAAAACTCATCGATGTTGGCCCTTGGCTCCTCCCGCACAGTGCCAATGAGCCATAGCCATGAGAGAGCTCATGCTCTCTCTCTCTCTCTCTCTCTCTCTCTCTCTCTCTCTCTCTCGTTGTGCTCCCTCAAATGGGCGAGGCCCAAGCCTTATGCTCTGTCTGCTTGACTTTTTGATTTTCATATGGGACTACCTGTTAGATAAACTGGCACACGATGTGTGTAGATTAACACACACATAGATTGGTCTAGACAAGAGAGGAAACGAGATGCGTACATTCGTCACTACAGGGTTTTTTTACAAATGTCATGTCAGGTATCTATGCGGTTACAAGGCTCATGTGAATGTCCAAGGATGGTCATACGACACTCTTTTGAATATTAGACTTATATTTATTGATGCGCTTTACACCACCCTAAATTGCTAAGATCAATTACAGAGGAGTCTGTCCAAGTTGTGTGCAACTCTCCAGATGCTTTGCTTTGGCAAGTGGCTTGGTAGAGAAATCGGCCAACTACTGCTCCGTGCGAATGTGAGCTAGAACAATGCTTCCTTCGTGAACCAGCTCTCTGATGAATTGCAACTTCATTGCAATGTGTTTGGTTTTTTCTAAACGCTTCAAGTTCTTGGCAATTGTGATTGCAGACATGTTGTCACATTTGAGGAGTAATGGTTTTTGCAATCTGGGAAGTCGTGACGACAACAACACACCTCTTACTTGCATACCCGGGGAGGTCACCTAGTAAAAATGTAACCTATCACGTCAGTTCAACAGAAGGGTATTTAAAGTTCTTGAAACTTAATGAAATATATATACAGAAGGGCATTATTTTTTTAAATTTAATAAAAACTTACAGATTTTAAAAGAAAAGGATACATTATATTCTTCATAAAATTCACAGAAAAGGGGTCTTACAAACATGTCTTGAACGCACGTGATATGGTAGTTTTACACATAGTGAACCCCCTGAGCCTGCATATACACCCCTCTAGATCGAGGGTGCCATGCACACACGAGCGCGCACGTGCACACACACACACACACACACACACACACACACACACACACACACACACACACACACACACACACACACACACACACACACACACACACACACACACACACACACACACACACACACACACACACACAGAGAGAGAGAGAGAGAGAGAGAGAGAGAGAGAGAGAGAGAGAGAGAGAGAGAGAGAGAGAGAGAGAGAGAGAGAGATAGATTTTATTATCGTCCTCGGAGGTCAAATATGACCTATGGGACCAAAGTTACATGTGATGTAGTATGTGTATGGCTGATGAGTGACTCTCGATGCTCCAAAATTGTAGTGATGAGAGTCGCAATGGAGAGCCCACACTTTGGCTGGGAGAGGAAAGTATGTAGGTCTAAGTTATGGCTGAAAATGTGAGAGAAGCAAGTTCGGATGTGATCAAAAGCTGAGCACTCTAGTAGTGTGTGGTACTCAGACTCTCGAACTTGCAGTGAGCATAATGTGCACAATCGATTTGACTCTTCTCCATTGCCCCAACGCCCTATCTCGCATCGAAGGAAATGGGAGCTAAGCCGAATTGCTGCAATAGTGCGTATCGCGGACAAGGGAATAGGCTCAAGCATGTAAGTGTGAGTACAGTTCCCTCTCTCAGCGAAGAACATGGTTTTGTAGTTGGGGGCAATATAGGTGGTGTAATGTATGAAGCGTGACCCACCGGATTTCTCCCAAGCCGTAATACATTGGCGTTGTAGAAAAGCTTCATTCACTTGAGAGTCAATTGAAGCATCATGTAGCAAGTGTAATGCATCCCATCTCCCAAACCACTTCTTTATGTCTTGCATCCATCCCGTGCTCAAGATCTTGCTTTTATGCGTCTTTTGAACTTTTTTGCTTGCTTCCCATGCAATTGTAGGAAGTCGATGTGAGGGGTTTTGACGCATCTTTATCATGTACTCCACAACCCTTTCCATGCCCATAACCTCAATTGGAAGAGATCCCGACTCAAGAAGTAGGAGCATATATGGTGTTTGTGTCTTAACTTGGAGAAAGTTTGTAAGAAAACGCTTTTGGATATTCTCAAACTCTTTCCAAGTAGACTTTGAGATGCTCCCGCCCCACACTTCAACTCCATAAAGAAGAACCAGTGTCACCAATGCATCAAAAAGATACTTCTTGAGAACCCAACACTTGATGTTTCCCGCATTACACATGTTCTCAAATGCATAATATGCTCTCTTTCCCGCTTCCAAACGACGCATAGCACATTCATGCCACTTGTGATTGGATGGAACCTCAAGGCCAAGGTACTTAAAGCTCTCAACAACTTCAAGTGTCTCGTTGTTGTACACAATGCATGGCTTCTCCTTATGGTTGGTTTTCACAAGCATAACCTTTGTTTTGGATTCATTTACAATCAGCCCACTATGCAAGCAAAAGTTCTCAAGGACAACCATAAGCTTTTGTGCATCTTGTAAAGTGTGTGCTAAAAGCACTACATCATCCGCATACAACAAAAGCATGATTACCGCATTGCAAATAGTGACCTCTTCAATGCCTTCTTCTTGCATAAAGTCAAGTACCATTTGTTCCAATTGATCGATGCATAGACCAAAGAGAGTTGGTGACAATGGACATCCTTGTTTAACCCCAATAGTGCTTACAAAAATTTCTGAAATTTCTCTTCCCATGCGCAATTGACAAATCACCTTCTCATAGATTCGAGAAACCGCAAGCATAAACTCACTTGGCACTTGGAGTTCTTCCATCCTTCTCCACAAATTGTTACGTGGAATCATATCAAAGGCTTTCTTAAAGTCCACAAAACAACAATACAATCGCTTGCCTTTCAACCGACTTTCCTCCATGAGAACACGAAGAGTGACAAGATGATCAATGGTGCTATGGCATCGACGAAAACCCGCTTGTCCCTTTGCACGCTTGTCATTCTCTTCAGCCCAATCACTCAATTTCATCTCCATTATGCACCCAAACAACATTGCCATAAGAGACCCAATCATTATAGTCCGGTAGTTGCTTACATTCTTTACATCCCCTCCTTTATGCAAAGGCTTAACCCAATTAGTACTCCAATCATTAGGCATACCATGTTGAAGTGCAAGGTTGAACATATCACACATCCACTCATGGGTAAAATCTCCCGTCCATTTGATCATCTCCGGCTTGATACCTTGAAGATCTCCCGCTTTGCGAGTGGCCAACTTTTCAAGCCCACCGCATACATCCTCAATAGTAAAAAAAGACGGCATACATGGGAGTGAACCATAAAATGGTATTTTTTCAGTATTTGCTTGCTCATATAATTGCCTACAATGTGTGTACATATCCACTAGACTCAAGTTACCAAAATTCTCAACCCGCTTGCCTCTCAAGTTTCTCCAAAATCTTCCACATGCATGTGCCTTTTCTTGGACTTGAAATTCTTGTTGCTTTACTGTCCATCTTCTTCTCTTCTTTTGAATCAATGCCTTGTATGTATGCAAATGACTTTGATAGTTGTCTTTGTCCATAGTTGCATCAAGCTTTATCAAGGACTTTCGAGCATCTTGACATTCTTTATCAAATCACCTTTTGCGTGATCTATCTTTGTTGATACCATGGAGATGCTTTATGGCAAAGCATTCTTCCACACAAGAACAAATAGCTTTCTTGAAAGATTCCCATTTAGTTTCCAATGGTGCATCACATTGAAGCTTTGTCATCCATAATTTTTGCTCAACCATTTCAATGTACATTGGTGCCCGTTTGAAATCCATACATAGTGATAACTTCTCTTTCCTTTGGCTGAGATTATCATGCTTAGTTGCTTCTCCACATGAAAGGTCAATACATAAGGTGCGATGGTCGGATTCCGGGGTCCATTGACCAAACATAAAACTCTTTATGCGATACATGATGGCTTCAGAGAGTAGCATATAGTCAATCACACTATCCCCATTATGTCTCCTACATGTAAATCCATTGGTTCCACTCCACAAAGATACACCATTGGCAATGAGCATACCCGTGCTATTACACATGTGTAAAAGTAACTTTCCATAGTGATCCAGCTCTTTCTCATCCATTGAAGTACGATCATACAAGTGAACTTCCTCCAACTCCCTCGAAATGTATGGCATATCAAATTGTTGAGTATCATGTTGCAATGTTTTTGTGCGAGCATTCATATCCCCAAATACAATAACATCACCTTCACCTTTGAAATAAGCAATGTCCTCTTCCAAATCAGAAAATGGTTGATCTCTATCCATGCAAGCATAAAAGGGAGAATCATGATGAGGAATGTAGCAACCGGCTACAAAAATGGGTGCTCTTTTTGGTGTCATAATTTTCAGCCATACATAACGTTTGTACTTGTCATCTTTCACAATTGATACAAAATCTTCCAATCCTTTCTTAACTATACATGCTAACCCTCCTTGTCCTCTTCGTTGCTTGAGATTCTTTGACCACATCAATGAATGTACATTGTAATCCTCCAAGCCGTTAATCCTTTGTGTATCATGCTCCCAAGTTTCAACAAGAAGTACAACATCGGCTTTGCTTGTTAGTTCATCAATGCCAACCCCCGCATTCCATGGGTATCCATTACAATTCCAAAAGCATATTTTCAATTGTAACTCGGTCTCATAGGTCACGCATCCCCATTTGCTTGAGAGACTTGCCTCCTCCTTGGGCACATTTTCTTCATGAGAGATCTCCTTGTTTTTATTATTCTTTTCCTCATATGCCTTGCGACGCATATTTTGCTGCTTAATAGTGCGATCTTCACATACAAAACATTTTGTATCCCTCAAATAGATCCAACTATTATCAAGGATAATCTTTCGCTTGGTCTCATCCGGCATGGTGCATACAATTGGCCGTTCTCCCGAGCGAGGAGCTCCTTGCTTGCCCACTCTATGTGCTCCATAGACCATAACTCCGGACATGCCAAAGTGGGTTTTGAAGAAATCTTCAATAACAATGGCAAGAGAAGGAGGTGTCTCTGACTTCTCTTCGGGAATTCCACGAATAACAATGTTCTTGGAACGTCGCTCCCGTTCCTTCAACTCCTCCACATCCACATTCTCAACATTCTTTGTTTGAACCATAGCTTGCATGAGTGAGGAATTAGAAACCACATTGCTACCACATACATCAGCCCAAGACTTGTTTGTGCATACATTTTTCATGTCGCATACATCCCGGCTCATAGTGTCCAATTTCTCCTCTTTCAATACATGGTCATGCTCTACTTTGCTCATCCGCTCCTTCAAAGCATTCAAGTCCACAAGAGAGCGTTTACATTCCTTGACTTCCTCTTCAAGTTGCATCAAACGTGTTGTTTGCATCTCAAGTGTCCTCTTGAGATTCTCATTCTCAACCACAAGTACCCTTAGTGTGCCATTCTCCATTGCAAGTGCTCGTAAGTCTTCGCCTTGTTTGTTTACGGTCTCTTGCAATGATACCAAGTACGCCATGATCATGGTTTCTGATGTCGTTGGTTGGGTGGTTGTGTTGCTATCTCCACACTCAGGAGATTTTGAATCATTTTCCACAATGGTTGTGGACCTTGTTGAAGAAGAAGAACCCTTGCGAGTGCCGGAAGACATTGTATGTAAAATAGTATATGAGAATCAATTTTGTTGAACGTGTTCACTTCGGAAATGCTGCTACAAAAACTCCTTCCATAACTCTGAAAATTTTTGTCTTTACATCAATGCGTAGAGGACTTCGTGCTCTTCGATTGAGGCTATAGATCACCCAAATCAGAGTTCGGATGAAGAAGTTATGATCAAAAGAGTGGACTGCTGTCTACTAGGTCAAAAAACGGCTGCGTTTTTTGAGAGAGAGAGAGAGAGAGAGAGAGAGAGAGAGAGAGAGAGAGAGAGAGAGAGAGAGAGAGAGAGAGAGAGAGAGAGAGAGCATTGGGTACAATCATCCTCCCATGCCTAGAGTGGCTGGCTTCCTCTAGCCATGTATTTTTATTCATTGAGAAAAAGGGCCAGCTCATAAATATAAGGCTATTTACATTTCACTTTGGGGATATAGGAACTTTAGTGAACTAACAAAAGACCCTAAGTCTTATTGGATTATTCCATGCCCTGTTATTTGCTGTTAGCCACTTGCCCACCATGACTCAACTACCTTGACCTGCTACATCACACACACATGACCATAAGTGTTAGTGTCAACCTTCTCAAAATCCATTACATAACATACCTCGGGGTAACAAAAGCAACTGACTTTAGTTGTTCATAACAATAGCAAAGTAATATGTGGTGGGCCAGTTCCACATGTAAATATCACGGAGAGTCCTGCCTCACTAGGCATAGGAACTCTAATACACATGTAAGTAACAACAATTTTTTCCAGATCACTTGCATAACGGAGAGACTTGCCTGTCGAAAGCGTAGGAGCTCTAACATGTGTTTGAATCAATTCCATAAAAACCAATCAATGTACCAATCAAGTGTAGTCATTGCATTCCATCCCATTCATTGACAGTCGAACCATTCGAAGAAATTTTGACTCTATGCATTTCTTAATGGTGCCTCCTCAAGCCTAAATGCAGTACTGTGATTGTGGTATGCAAAAATCAAGTGTTGGTACATGGGACTTAAAGTGGCTGCCGAAAGCCATTGACATTTCTTCAACAGAGTGATTCTTATATTTAACAAGGTATCTGTGATATTGTGTACCAGTGCATGTAGTAGTGAAATCATGATCAATAATTGATTCTGAAAGTAATAATTCCTCATCGTCTTCGAGTAAGGGTGGGTCTTTAAAAACAGGTGCAATAGGTGGGGTACTTTTAAATTTTTGTAACAAACTAACATGGAAGGAGTTGTGTATGTGGCAGTGATGTGGAATGTCAAGCCTATATGCATTGGGGTTAATGATGTTGATGATCTTGAAGGGACCATAAAATCTAGGGGCTAACTTGACCTTGGAGTGATTTTCAATTTTCTTCAAATGACGCTTTTGAATACGCAACCAAACATCATCATTTAAAATGAACTCAATGAACTTACGTTTTTTGTTTGTTTGTGCGGTGTAGCGTGCTTGAGCTTTTTGGATAGCTGTGGTGACTTCGTACAAGATACAACGTGATCTTGGGCAAGGGGCGTTGGTTGTAGGAACATTACTAATGATGGTGGTCACAAGGACATGCAACTTCTTACCATAGACAATCTTGAAGGGAGCTTTGTTTGTGGCAGAGTGGGGAGTGTTGTTGTAAGAAAATTGGAGGAGAGGAAGGTGTTGGTCCCAATTTGCTGGGTTTTCTATTGTGTAGGCTCTAAGGAGATCAAGGATAGTACTTTTAGTAGATTTGGTTTGGCCATTACTTTTAGGGTGGAAAGCAGATGTGAAGTCCATTTTGGAGCCTAGGCTAGTGCACAATGTAGACAAAAAATGATTGCAAAATTGACCATCACTATCAGAAATTAATACTTTAGGAAAACCATGCCGAGGAAAAATGAGATTCAAAAACATTTTTATAGCCTGAGGTGCAAATAGAGTCTTTTTACATGGAATAAAATATGCTTGCTTGCTAAACCTATCTACGATAGCCCATATCATATCATTGTGTGAAGAGGTGGGTGGAAAACCTGTGATAAAATCCATGGAAATCTCTTCCCAAGGTCCCTTTGGAATAGGCAGAGGCATAAGAAGTCCACGAGTTTTACCATGGTGTCTCTTGATACGTTGAAAAACAATGCAATGTGAGACAAATTGTGCGACATCGTGCTTCATGTCAGGCCAAAAGAATAGTCAGTGCAAGCAGAGAGATTACTTTGAATACCGCGGTGACCCATATACTTTGGTACATGCATTTTGTGAATAGAAAGTTCTCTAAAGTGTGCTGTGACACAATGCTTTTGACGATAACATACAAAACCATTTGCAAAAGAATACTCATCGACAGACAAATAATTATCGGCAACCAAATATGACGAGGCATGTGAAAAATCCATATCTATTTTGTAAGCATCAATCATAACATCAAAAGATTGAATTTCAACAGCAGAAAGATGAATAAGATACACCGCTTGCATTAGGAAAAGTTTGGACTCAAGTTTGGTCCTTTTAGTGCTAGAGAGAGAATGCAACGCGACCAATGAATGGCGGGCTACCGTAACGGTAGCTCGGATTTTTCTTGTTTTTATTTCAAATTCCAGCATTTTCAAAAAACAGTTTTTAGTTGCATAAAAAACCTTAACAATAATATATGTTGTGATTTGCTCAAATCTTTCTTATCAAGACGGAATATAGGACAAATGTACCATAACTCACACTCAATGCAATTCTGTGCACCTTTTTTGATAGGAGAGACTTTATAGTATTCCAGTTCATTCTCATTCATTTGCACTCAACTAACTATTCTGCTCGCATTTGATTGTATTGTGTTTGCGTTGAGAAACACTCCCCCTCTCACATATGTGCTATGCATCTTGCCATACATAGATGAATCACTAATGGAGAACAGAAGACCTCGATGACCATCCGCAAGTATTAAGTCTGTCAAAATTTTCAATAGCTTCGATTTGGACAACGATCGATGGCTTTCTACCACCATTACAGTTGTAAGCTGGGTTCTCCTGCAGACGAGGAAGAGAAAGCGCACGTGCAACGAGTTTGTGAACAGTTATAAAGGTAGGGTGAAAAACTTTTGCTTGTCACAAACAGACAAAATAGTCAAAGAGGTTCCATTGAACACACATATATGCACTTAGAGTTGCGTCTACAAACAATGCTGACAGAATTTCCAACAAATCGACCAAATTGTAAGTTTTCTTACATCCACTATAGATTTTACTCGCCACTCGTCTATTGTGTGTTTAACCTGCTAGTTGTAGATATTTATCCTTTTGACAAAGAAGACTGGCAGCCGGTGGATTGCATTAGTGGCATTTTTGATGCATTCCATGCAAATGTGGGAGAGATACTCTACAACACCAGCATGCGCAGAGTGTTGGCTGAAAGGGGGGTTTTTTTATTCGATCATTTTTATAATGCTCCGCATTCTGTGCTTGGCTTTGGCACTCTAGAATATCTCCCGTTTTCTTTGAAGGACAATCCAGAGTGGCCAATCCCTTCATCTGAAACCTCTGAGTGTTTCAGACTAAAGCTTCATCAGGAAACACAAAAGTGCTTAAGACCAAATATTGCTAGTCGGCTTGTACGTGTTTTAATCTTTATGTCCATGCATGTGTTCATCGACTTTTTCCATGATGAAGAGATTAGGAAGACATGAACTATGCTACTCTGCAAGAAAGAGAAATGCCTCAATTTTCTAGATGAATCTTGGAAAGTCCATGATTGTGATGGCGTCTTATGCAAGGTAAATAAGAAGTCTATTGTGTGTAAGTGCATGATAGTTTCTCAAAATTTCATAGCTTCCTTCCACTACATAAGGTGGCATTGAGTGAATGGTCATCTGGTAGCTTTGGATCAAGATTTAACTGATGACCTTAACAATCCTTTGAGAATGCTTGAGGTATGGTGTGGACCTTATTTGCTAGCTGTTCTTAGTATTCGAGGCAATGTGACACTATGACAAGTGCGTGAGGATTTGGAGAATGAGGTCGACCTCAGCTTGCCTCCATAATTTCTTTTTGCAGTGCAACATGAAAAAGGTAGTATGTTTTGTATGTAAACATTAATGTTGAGTTAATTATTTCCCTGCTGATTATCATCACAAAATATTGGTCTAATCTAACTGTTCGATTAATTGTCGTGCAGGTGCCTCAGAGAAAGAAGAAGAAGACATTGTGCGCAGAGATAAAGGATGACCGACTGTTTCTAATGCAATGCAACTCTTGATTGAAGAAGGCAGCTCACAAAATATATCACATTGCTCTGTACTACAAATATTATAGAAAGTTGTTCACCTTACGATAGCATGATCTCCCAATTCAGGTCTTGCATTCCGAAAGTGGAGGGCAATACATTTTTAAGGAGTTTCAGGCTTTTTGCAAGATTGAGGGAATTCAACAACAGTTCACAGTGCCCTACTCTCCTCAGCAAAATGGGATTTTTGAACGGAAAAACAGGAGCCTCGTCGAAGATGCCCATGCCATGCTTATCACTCCTGGACTCTCCAAATCATATTGGGAGAAAGCAGTCGCCACTACCTGTTATCTTCAGAATCAAACCCCGCATTTGATTGATCCTTTATACACTCCATATTTTCACTGGTTTGGGAAAATACCCAACCTGTAGCACCTCAGAGTCTCCGGATGTGCATCATACCCTGTCCAAGCACTTGAAATGAGGAGAAAATTTGATCCCACAAGCATTCGAATGGTGTTAACACCTGAGATTTTTTCTTGAGAAAAGACACTGTGGTGTATCCACAGAAATCAAGGTAGGCAATGGAATTGGGGAATCCTTGGGTGTCAACTACTCCCCATGCCTCAATGGCGAGCATGGTCTACTATGCCACTGACTCTCATCCGCCATTTGTGGAGAACTTGGTGGACCCAGACGGGAAACATGCTCCTTGAGGGACAATAATTCATCAAAATCCACACATCAATGCACACAATGTATCCAAATCTTCATGATACTTTCCATTAAATCTTTCACACCACAATGTTGGTTGAACCATACCTCCCACAATTCCTCCAGCAAGAAATAGTGGGGTTGGAAGAGGAGGGGGAGTTAGAAATAGGCTCCAATTAGCCATCTAGGTAGGTGATGGAACGAGGGAATCCTCATGTGTAAACTGCTCCCCACGCCTCAATGGTGAGCATGACCTGCTATGGTGCGGACTCTTGCCCACCATCTATGGAGAATTTAGTGGCTCCAGATGGGGGAACACACCCCTTGAGGGACAAGGAATTGTCAAAATTCACACATCAACAGCCACTATGCATCAAAAGGATATCTAAAAGGTTATTCATCAAGCCTTGTGAATGTATGCACATGAATCACTATCCTTTGTACATCACATGGTTGCCAAAGTGTACTACACTTAGAACAATGTGGGATGAGACTCGTTGCCCTCTTTAAAGATACATATTTACACATAGAAAACTCAAAAAGGACATGGAGACAAAACAAGAAGATAGAGACACAACAACTTCTTTATTCATCAATGCTCGCAAACTATGATACAACACAAAAGAGATTTCTCTTCCACAATAGAGCCTCTTGCTTCATCATAGTGGCAGTGCAATCAATCCATGGCCAAAGTGCTTGACCGCATCATTAGCAAGGTGGAAGACTCCAAGAACTTGAGTTAATAGAGCATAAAGTCTTTGTGGGAAGGGTCTGAAATCTCAGCAATTTACTTCTTTATTTCTTCCCTAGTATTTGTCAGATATTCAGTTTCCTCAAAGTCGTGTAGCCTGCTCTCAGTGGATGTACTTGGTTCCACCTTTATTTCCGTGAGCTCTTCTAGAATAGTAGTTGGTGCTTGTGAAGTAGCAATTGGAGCTGGTGTATCTTGCATTGCTAGTAGTTGAGAGGGTGTGTTCTTGACCACACCATAAGAGTCATTTAGCTTTGTATTTCTTTGCTGCTTGTTTGATAGACACACTGGAATGTCACTTAAAAGGTGGATATACACCAGACTTTGTTGTACTCACTCACTTTTTCAAAAAACCAGTGTAGTTTTGCTACTGTGAGGATTGTCAAATTGTAATATAATCTATCATTCCCTCTTAGTCTCTCTGAGCCAGCAAACCATGTAAGTGGACGAATGGCCATGGGAAAGAGTCCCAAGCTCTTAAGTCAAAACCCTTAGTTTTGTAAAAAACACTATCGTTATCTTTACAAGTAGTTAGATGTCGGCAGAGAGCTTCTTTGCTGCTATAAACTGTAATTAGTCTTTCTCCTTGTCTGGTATTCAGAATTCAATTCCAAATAGCACATTGTGTTCCTTGTCTCTTGCTCTACAATCTAAGTGTAATCATTCTCAATTCTATTGTGGTTTGCGACATCTTGTTGGTGAGCTAAATTCATTGATTTGAGGTCTTAAATGGTTGTTTTTTGATGTTTTGACCTTGGAAGAGTGTCTCTATGCTTAAGGGGACCTTTTTGTGTAGTTCCGTTTTAGTTTTTTGTACATTTTTTGGGATGGATCGTGATTTATGTACTTTCCCAGATGGCTGCAAAACTTGGTAGGAATGTGCCCTTAGGTGTTGTAATACCTCTCCTTAAGTTTTGTTGCATTCCGAATTTGTTTGGATGTCGAAAAGGCGTGATGACCTACAATGGTGAGATTGGACATAGACTGATTTTCTGACTAGAAAGTGGTTGATTTGCTTTTGTAGTAGTACGAACAGCCCTTTAAGTTCACTTTAGTGAGATTGACGATCTCATTAATTCTCCATGCCCCGTCCCGAGTCACTTCCTTGCATATTGGCATTATGTTAGTAACAAAAAACTATGCTGCAGACGTCCGTCGCGGCGACCCGCTAACATTAGCGCCGTTGCCGAGGAAGCTGATCCTTAGGTGGTGAGTGACTTAGTTATACAAAAAATCTCTTCCAAAGATTTTGACAGTCATTTCGTTTACACATAGACAGTAAGGCAGCTAGACGTAGGTTTAATGCTTAGTAGAGACTGGAGTCCAGGACCAGCCAGTGCTACTCCTTATGAGAAAAGGAAGCTGTGATTGAAGTACAAAAGAGTATTTCGTTCTTTGATTTTCGCATGCTTGAAAATGACTGTTTCACCATACATTTCATTACCATTTTTGTATTGTTAAATTCAATTATGTTTGTGCATCTATTTTAGTTTATAGGAGTAGGCTAAATATCACATTTCACCATCAATTGGGGCCAAAAGAATCAGGGTAAAAACTGTCCAAAACCTTATTTTGGTGCCAAAGACCATAACTCTAAAAAGTTGTAAAACTGATGGTCAGGGCTTCAAAGCTGTACTAAACTCAACAAAACTTGGCAAAAGGGGATGTACAAGCTTGTCGGAGACAAACTGTGCAGATTTCTTCCAGTTTCGCCCAGCATGGATCGCGATCCATGTACCTTTCAGGCCAAGTAAGTATAAATTGTTTCCTTTGCTTAGAATTGACTCTTAGACATCATAATCTTGAGTTTGGTCAGAAATAGAGTGCTAAAAGAACATCCAAATCAAGAAACTGGCTTGAGCAAAGCAAAGCTGTGAAAAGTGATTTTTTTTTTGGAAAAACTGAACTTTTCATTTTCCAAATTTAAAAAGTGGTGAGAATTGGGTTCAACTAAAAGTAGGAAACCAGAATGAGAAAAAATCATGACCAGATGCTGCCAAACATGGATCACGATCCATGTACTTGGTTGACATTTGTAAAGGAAATTTGACCAGTGCACTCTTGAGAACTGAGGGAACAACTTTTCCAAAAAGACCCACAACAAGTGTAAAAACTTGATGAAAATACCAAAAAAGGAGTTGTTTGAAAAAACCCGCAAAGTAGACACAAAATATTGCTTTTGGCCCGCAAAAAGTGGATCAAATCCAAAAAGATTTGGGGAAGAGTATCACCACACCCTTTGTCACAACCTCACTAAAGGTCATGCCTAAATCTTGCCAAACATGGATCGTGATCCATGTACCTTTTGGGAATTTTGAGCTGATATTTGACAAGTAAAAAAGTGATATGAATTAAACTACTTTTTTCTAAATCACTATTATCAGAAGAGGTCAAAAGGTGGGCCAAAAGGGCATAAAACAGATCCAGGGGAAAACCACTGGAACATACCCAAGAATTGACTTTTGATTTACCTAAAAACGTCCAAATACTAAAAATACCCTAAAGTTGACACAAGGGAGCCAAACGAAAGCTATGTGTTACGTTTCAGTTCAATTTGGCACTGAGGTGCATGGATCACGATCCGTGTTCCTCTGACACAAATTGATACAAAACTTGCACCATAGCTAGGGTACATCCCAGGGACTCTAGTGATTACTTCAAAACTGAATTAGGATCTACAAATTCAAGCCAAAAGTTCAAAATTGATAAGCACTTTGAGCAAGTGACAGAACTGACCTAATTCTAAAATCCAAGAATACACTTTTAGAAATTCTAGTACCAAATGACCTACTAACCATGCTGATTCTGTTGGTACCAAGAAAAATCAGTTTGGCCTCCCAACATGGATCATGATCCATGTTCCTCTGAGTGAGCATAAGAGCAGAATTTGACCACAGAGAGAGGTAGTCCCCAGGAACCTGGTAGTTTTTTCAAAATTAAAATTGGACCTAGAATTGTTGATGTTTTGAGTGAAACTATGGAGTATTGAAAAATCTAGTTACATTTTGTCAATTGGAAGCTTAAACTAACAGGAACGGCTGTAAACTCATAGCTATCAAGCATTTGTTGATAGGTTGTAAGTGCTAGAGAATATGACCCAACAAGTAAGATCAAAACAGGAAATTCAAGATAGCTAATGAGGTAACCTAGTTTGGATTTTTGCAATATCAATTTTTCATGTATTTGCAATCATGAAGACTATACCATAATAGGAATCCTAGCATCATAGACCAAGTGAGAAATCACTCAACTAAAGGTAGCGTGAATCAAAGACCACTGCATCCTTTACAAGCCATTGTAGAGGAAAGCTTTTTTGATACCTCGTCAGAAAGATCTTAGACCCTAATGACTGAGGAATCCAGCAAGTTGAACCCTAAGGAAGCAACTTCCATGGGGGTAGGTCCTTCACAACCTGCATCTGATGTAAAATTGTTATATTTGAAGTTTCAATTTGAAAATGTGCTTAAGGCCAAAATCTATAAGGATGGAATGGACCGCTACTGTGTTAAGTTGGAAAACAAGCCAAGTGAGTTCAAGGACCTTGTAGATGTGGATTATGACGGAGACAAATACTTTGACAGAGAGGGAATAATGTACCTAGTGGTTCACAACCCCTTTATTGTGGACAAATGGGGATTGATTGGCACCAAGGACAAGGTAGATGAAGAGCTAGCAAATGAAGCACCCAAAATGGACAAGTAAAACGCGGTGCTCAAATGCACTAACAAGATAGAGTGGCTTAATACAGACAACACTTACGTGGAGCTATATAAATTCATTAATTGAGAAAAAACACTCTATTATAGATGTGATGAACCCTGCATCAAGGAACTGACTGGTCGCAAAAAACTATACGTTTTTACTTACATAGAGGGAAGAAGTATCCAGGTGGTCATAATGGATAAGTATGGCAAAAAATACTCTCCTATGGACCGTAAGGAGCCAGATATACATATTTTGGGGGACCACTCCACCAATACTATGTAAATTTAGAAGAAGTTAAAACCACGACTACTCACACGAGACCCGAAATTGGAAATGTAAGTCCAGTAAGAACCATAGTGGAAGATTCTTTTGGACATCAATGACTCCCGAACACACGGCCTATAGGATCAATGGGGTCTAGGGCTTCTATGAACATACAAAGAGGCAATGCAATACCTAATTTGACTTACACAACTAGAATCCCTCCAGCTGTTACACGAGATCAAACAGAACAACTTGATGAACGTATGGCGGATCGGATATCAATTATAGTGCCAATGGGAGAATATGAAGCTAGAGAGGCCACATCAGGAGGACCATGGATGGTGAGGATGGTTGCAAAATCCAAACGCATGCAACCGTCCCAAGTGGCAAAGTGTGTACCCAAAAAATACAGTGGATCGAGAGATTCGTATGATCATGTTTTGATCTTCAAACAAGTGTTGAGGGCGAAGCAGGTAACTGATTTCCATACTCAATATGAAGGATTTGGTTTGACCATAGAAGGAACAACTTTGACCTGGTTTCAACCTTTGAACAACCTAGAATTCCCAAGTATCAAGCAACTTCTTCGAGAATTCACTGAGGAATTATCGAAGAGAGGAATTAAGTATAATATTGTCTCCCAGATCTATGTATTTAGACAAAAGGAGAAGAAAAAGGTGGAACCTCACTTTGATTTAAGCAATACATAGAAAGATGCCCTGCTAGAGAACTACCTCAGGATGAGAGATTGTGAGTCCTTTTCATAGAAGGATTACAAAATGACACTCTAAAAAAGACTTGCACTTATGCATGTGTTATTTTGAGCAAGTCGCGAAAGAGGCATTGCATTTGGTAGACTATTATAAGGCATATGGGGAGGTGATGGAGGACACAGACCAAGGGATGAGTAGCACCTCTTGAACCACTAGTGAATCCACGATGAAACTGGGCGAGCAAAACCCAACTGTGCCGGATGTTGATCAAATGATCAAGGAAGTGATCAGAAGGATGAACCAAGGAAATAGGACGAACCCAAACACACGACAATAGTCCACCCAAGAATGTGACACTTGTTGAGGAGATCATCCAACTCAGTGGTGCAACCTCCAATAGAGGTCAGGAGTAAACATACCACGTGTACTGAAGTGGTGTGCTACTGAACAAAAATGGACAAACCATGAGACCCACAAATGTTTCTATAATAGAAACTATGTTAGAGAAAAACAATATGGGCCACATGGAGGGCAACAGTTACCACCCCCTCTAAGATACCAAGTAGGACAAAATAATGCAGTCCATGGGCAGGAAAAACCTCAACCTGTGTTGGGGCATCAGCCTCCTTTACTTCAAGAAAACAGAACCATGGTAAGGATTTCACAACATATAGAAGCAGCTTCTGATCAAAGTATGGTCCAGGTAGTTTCATACCAAGAAGATTTATACAATACCTATGAGAGAGGGTTTGATGGAAATGCATACACTTCGGAGGGACAAATTTCATGGATGGTTTGTGAGGAGATGCTAGAATCAACATACGTAGCACAACCAACAAAAAGCCATTACTTGTTCGATGAAAATATGCTATGTTCATGGCAACCCAAAACTACAAACCTAGGGGATATCCTCCTAGAATAGGACAATCAATGGGGGCTCCACAAGCTTCTCCACCACCAGTAGGACCATGCTATGACTACGGTGGTGATCATTGGGCAAGAAGTTGTCCACACACAGGAGAGCGTATCAAACTTTCTGGGTTCTGTGAGGGATGTACAAATGACCATCTCATTCCACATTGTCCAAAAAACCCCAATAACAAAGGGAAAGCAACCATGACCAAAATTAGTATTGTGCCAAGCTCAAGTGGATAAAAATAGAACTAACCATTCCAATAAACACGATAACAAGAGCCCAAGCACATGAGGCGGCAAGGAACATCCCAGCCAGCCAAACCGAGATAGTAAATTTGTCTGTTAAAACCCCTAGGAAATCTTGGAAGGCAAAACAAGACAAGATAAAATCCAAAAGAGAGAAATAAAAAACGGATTTGGAAACCAAATTACTGCAAATAGAGGAACAATTGAGGATGGAAAGAGATCTTAAGGAAAAGGGAGATGTAACAAAACCATCAACAATATCGTCTGGGGGATCTGTCTTGGTGGACAAGGTCTTTGAACCCTTGGATGCGATCTTGATAGCTTATGAAGCTAGATTAAAGCCCAACCAAACCCAGGAGGATAGATGGCTAATGTACCCTCACCCGGGGTATGAAAAAGAGAGGTTAAAGGTGTGCAAGGAGCTCATCTAGGCTGCTCAAGCCCTTATGGAACCTCCAATTCCGAGTGCTCCAAGGAATGAGGTGTTAATACGTGAAAAATTCAAGAGTTAAAGGAGCAAGGGATCAAAGACAAAGAACAAAAAGATTTGGTAAATGAAACGCCTTTGGATACGAGAATGACAGCCAATATAACAGATGGAATATATTCACAAGCACCTATACCGATTCTTGAAGTGGAAGAACAATGGCCACATGATCTATGGGAGGATATCCGAAAGAGAAAAGATGGAAGTGAAACACTTCAGTCAGTCCCTGTCACAGAGATCCACCTCGAACATGAACTCTATCTAAATGATATCCGATCACTGTATGGTGATGCATGTACAAAAATGTTGGAAGACAACAAACCTCAGTTGTTGAAGACATTATCTTCATTCATTGGAAACCATGAAACCAGATCAAAAGTTAAAAAAGTACCATCTCAATGGAAAGCTAATCCTAAGATGATGGATACCAAAACTCTTCATGAGCTGATGTCATCCCCTATCCATTATGCACTAACTCTATCAGTGTTATTGCATACAAGACCTCATCTTTGGGAAGAGGTGCGAAAATATTTGGAGAAAATAGGGCTGGTAATTTCACCACCAATTGTTTCTCCAAAAACAAAAACACTGAATAACCAAACCTCAAAACAAACCAAACATGAGCCAGTGCCAGTGAACAAGGTAGGAGACTATTGTGAAGGAGAAGAAGGAAACACGACCTTGCCTGTGGAGTACAAACAAGGAAAATCGATAGCGATATTGGATAGTGGAACTGGAATTGCCATAGCCACCAAAGCAATGTGGGACAAATAGGAAAAGCCTGCTCTAAGAAAAACTAGAATGAAACTTCAATTAGCAGATGGGTACTTGGAGAGACCTATTGGCATTTTGGAGAAAATTGTAATAACCTCTTGCCAAATTGCATATGAACACACATTTGCTATTATGAATTTCAACAAGAGCAGCAATTTTAATATCATATTGGGTAGACCATTTATGCGTCAGCTCAAAATGGTACAAGATTGGGGTTACGACTATATCTACCTAAGACACAAGGATGTCACTACTAAGATCAGTGTCCCGGACCATAGTTATAGAGATGTGGAACGAACCCGTGGAGAGGAATTAAATCCCACAATTGACCAAGAAGAAGAAATATATACTTGGCTACAGAACAAAGCTCACAATTGGACATGTGGAGCTTGTAAGGGTGCTAGATTGAAAATAGAGGATTGCATTCATGATAGGTCAATACAAGATGAGGCATATGTACCAGAGCCTTTTTTGGAAGAGATATTCGAACCATTTGGTTGGCATCAGATACTGGCCACTCTTGATGTGTGTGTGAATGAGGTGACCTTGACCAAATTCTGCGATGAGGAAGGATATGATATCATTCCATTCCAGATGATGAGTGTCAACCTAAGTCCAGAATCTGAATTGGAAGTCCTTGACAAGGAGGGGGTTGCATATTTTTGATGCACAGTGGATGAGATCTCAATATGGGACCTTGACCAAACTGATGAGGAAGAATTCCAAGACTCCAAGGATAAGATTTTAGAAGACAATGCGGACAACAAGCTTTCTAATAGTTCAGACCCGGACAACAAACAAAAGGATCGACAAGTGATCTACTATGATTTTCCAAACCAAAATCCTCGAAGACAACAAATATATTTGAATAAACGCATGAACAAACGAAACAAGACAAAAGAATATTCAGTACCTGTAATAACTGACAAAACGTAGTATTCAAGGTTGGTTGAAGCAATTGATTTCCTTAAAGATGGGATCAAAGAGGTACATGAAACCCAACTCAACCAAAAGAAACGTAAGGATGAAGAACTGTGGGACGAGTGTCTAACTTCACTCCTATCTTATTACAGATTTAGCGAGAACCACTATTAAATTATCAATCCATGGGACGAAGCTAACTCGACTAGTGCATAGAGGCTACAAGAGGTTGTCAATGTCTCGAAAACAACAAACAACTCGCATCTAACTCGAGCTAGACTCAAATGACTGAAATCACAAAAAGCTAATCGCTCATCGGCAAACAAATCACATCCGTTACAGCATCAAATGGCATCCAAACATAACGGAACATCTAGGACAAGTTTATAAGACCTAAGAACACATGCTTATGGTTTCAAATCCCACTTTAGGTCAAGTACCAAATCGCGATTATTAATAGCAGTAGATTTTTGACCTAGTCGTTGTTGACCCAAAATGCACCTATATGCTTAGCAATGATGCCCCAATACCCCGCCTATGCTTAGTTTTTGATTTTGAAGTGTGAATTCCTACTTATGATGAAATTATGCCGCGGGTCGACGACGCCAAAAGCTACAAAATATTGTGAAATGCTTATGTCAATGCGTAGAGCTCTTACCTACGATTGAAATGCAACAAATACGGCTGCAATGTGACAATCGGAGAGGGAGTAGGCAGCAGGAGAAGGAGATAAGTGAGCGCCGTTAGCTCACGCTGTGTATTTTATTATCCAAAAAACTTGAAATTAACTTATAAGAATTGGCTTTTATACCTTAGCCAAGGTTTTTGGTGGTCGAAACTAATAATCTGGGAGCTCTAACTAAAGATGGGTACTGACAGGTTGATACAATCTGGAAACTTGTAGCCTCGGATCATCTATTATAAAGTGAGCGCCGTTAGCTCACATTGTGTATTTCATTATCCAAAAAACTTGAAATTAACTTATAAAAATTGGCTTTTATATCTTAGCCAAGGTTTTTGGTGGTCAAAACTAATAATTGGAAGCTCTAACTAAAGATGGGTACTGATAGGTCGATACAATCTGGAAGCTTGTAGCCTCGACTCATCTATTATAAAGTTTATCTGAAAAATAGGAGTTACAATATTCTCGATTTATCAAAATAATAAGTGTTTTTACAATGAGTGCTCCAAAAAATGATATCCGAGTTAGCTTGGTGCTAACATTCCTCCCCTCCTCGCATGTGTCGTTCCTTGACACAGCTTTATGGGATGAAATAGTCAAGTTGACGGTTGGCGAGGCGGTCTTAAAGTGCTTTTAGAGCGTTTTCGTATCTGATCTTTCTCTCTTTATCTGGCACCTGCAAAAACTGCATAGTGACTCTATTTCTCTAGTGCGGAGTAACCTACAAATCTCGAAGTCAGGTTGTTGATCACTGGCCCAAAAATCTTCATTCGCCAAGTAAAGAACCTTGTGAAGAACGCTTCCTCAAACGCCAACATATTATGTGATGGTAAGAACATTCACCGGGCGTAGAAGCCATAGAGGACTTCTTTGGAAGGTTGACCACTAAGATTGTAGCATAAACCTTTATTACCCTCGAGGAATGACATCCACGAGGCGCTTGCTTGGTCTGGATCATGAAATACTTCAATGCAGGTGAGCAGCATTCGACAGATTTTATATATGGTAGAATTTTGAAGAATGACATGGCGCCCGCTAGGGTTTTCACCATGTATTCTTCTGTCGAAGGTCCCTTTTTTGGAGCAAGCAATCTTAGGTAGTTCAGCCAGGCTGGCCGCTTCTTTGTTATTGCCTCATGTGCTTGCTAGGTCCTTACTCTTAGCACATGACAAAAAGTGGGATCCTTTTGAAGTGCCGTAGGTGCTCTTGTGAACAAAATCAGGTATCTTGGACTCCTGTTCAACCAACTCAGCCTCCACTTGGAGTGGTATTCATCTACACCTTCTACTTGCATGTCTTTGTAAAGCATCTCTTTGACTTGGAGCAACTCCACCTTTATCAAAGGATATGGCAGGGATTGTCGATGCTAGTGCGCATTGATTTGATTGGGAGTGAGTTGAGTAACATTGATAGAGTGAAGAAATATCAACTCTCAATCCATCACTGCTTTCCACTGCTCATCCACCTCCTTGGTAATCTTCTCTTTTATTGCATCTTCCTCAGCTTTTGACAACTGGACTATTGGCACTGTCAGCCTCTGTTAATTGTACTTGGAATTCATTCTTGCACCTAGCTCTTCTGTTGGTTGTGTCTCCATCTCAATGAAAGAAACTGAGGAAATATCTATCTGTGGCTGTTCTGAAGTTCCTGCTTCTTCTTGCATTTCTGGCCGTCCATCTCTCAGCAGCTGGTTGACTCTTTTAAGGTTAGCTATTTCTTTTAGAAACTCTTCTTCCCATTGCACCCGCTGACGGGAGCAAAGCGAACCCCAAACCACGAGGGCTTCTAAAACACCGGGGACCGAATGGCGCGCCTTGAGCCTGTCATGGTAAAGCAAACAGGGGGCACCACCTAGCTTCAACGGCTAGGACGCAAACAACACACCACCATAACAAAGTTTTCATCCAAGAGAGATGGATTCTTGGGAGTAATGATGAAAAGGAAAGGGAATGAGATAGATAGAGAGAGAGAGAGAGAGAGAGAGAGAGAGAGAGCGAGAGAGAGAGAGAGAGAGAGAGAGAGAGAGAGAGAGAGAGAGAGAGAGAGAGAGAGAGTGAGGGAGGGGGTATAGCGGCTTAGTACTTAGGCATCACAAAAGGATGGCGAATCCGCACACCCTTCACACATACACAAGCTCACTCCAAAACACAAGACTAGGTGGAGATTCCGCACACCTCCATGGGCAAAAAATTGCAAGAAAACATACTCACAAAACCTCAAGCTTTATTTAGAGAATTAGGCGATGAAATGGGGAGCATAGGGTAGGGGAATGAGAAGGGAGAGAGTGGTAGAGCACATGGCGGATAGGTGGGAGTTGATGGCGAAGAATCGCACGAGGATTATGGCCATCATCCTTCACTTAGTTGCCCTTCATCTTCCATAGCCAAGGGTGTAGAGGTCATGCTCAAGACAAGCATGGTGATGGTGATGGTGTGGGTGTGTGTGTGTGTGCACTAGGCACACACAGTGCATAGTGTGTTCTTTGGTGATGTTGTGTGTGTCCTTAGTGTGGTGGTGAACCCTCTTTATATAGGGGAGGAGGGGGGAGAAATTCTAGAATTGAGAAATGAAGAAATCATTATCTACATAGGCCATGTGACTGTGGGCCCCACTTGTCTGGGTGTGTGTATATGTGCCAGAACAGCAGTCTCATGAGAGAGAGACTAAGAGAGAGAGATGGGTTGATGAAAAAAAGTGAGAGGTGACATGGAGAATAAAGTAATTACAAGAGGAGAGAGAGAGGAGTGTGTTCAGAGGTGAATCTGTGTGCAGATGTGTGTGAACACAAGAAAAATCGGGTAACCACCCGGTGGGGATGGGTCTGTGGGCACCTTTTTAAGTGAAACTGAGTGTGTGTGAGTGTGGGGGAGGTTATTTAGCTACAAGACAAGAGACATGGCACCCTTTAGAGAGAGAGGGGGGTATTTGGGTCATGGGATATGATAGGAGAGAGAAAGAGGGGGTGGGGTATACTATTTTGGAAGATAGGGTAAGTTGCATGTGAGTTAGGGTGCATTATTGGTGAGTTATAATGCATTATTGGTGAGAGGTGGGGTAGCTTGAGGGGAGAGAGAAAGGAGAAAGGACAAGGGGAAGAGAGAGGGGGTTGACCTTTTGAGTGGAGGAGAGGAAAAGGGACACCCGGCGGGGCAACAGTGAAGAAAAAGGAGGCAAGGTGGAGATGGGCTACCCCGCAGGCATGAGGTGGCCTATTTTACCTTTCTTATATATTTACATAAACATACTTTATTTTTTTCTTACTTTTTCCAATGCCTTTTATCACTCCCTCCCTAAGAGGGGGTTTTCATGGGGTGGGGACGAGAGAAGAGGGGTATGGGAGCTTGGCTTGTGAAAAGCCCCCATCATTAGCCCTCCCCTTTTGGCTAGAGGCATTCATGTATCTAGCTCATCTGTTTGATCATTATCGTTGGAGGTGGCGGCTGATGGTGTGTCCTCATCTGGAATGTCAATAGGTGGAGCCTGGTCAAATCGAAGAAAATAAGGTTTAAGTCGCCAACCATTTACCCTGGTTTTATGAAGTTTTCCATCAGCCTCCATAAGCTGATAGCTTCCATTGGCATACTTTTTCCTGACGATGAAAGGACCTTCCCATCGGAGTAGGAGTTTCTTATCCTTGCGCGTGTCGAAGCGATTGTTGTAGCGGAGCACCAACATTCCTTTCTTCTCTGTCCAGCTGCAGTCTTTCCAAGTTGATGATGTGATCTCTCAAATGCATGTTGGGCTGTTGAAGCTGGCTTGCCATTACTCTGAGACTTTGTAGTTGCACTTCAATGGACAAGATTGCTTCCTTACCAAATACTAGATGATACGGTGTGAATCCCAAGGATGTACGAAATGAAGTTCTGTAGGCCCATAAAGCTGGTAGTAGATACTTATCCCAGTCTCCAGGATGATTGTTTACCTGCTTGGTAATAATTTTAGAAACCATTCCATTTACCTTTTCAACTAGGCCATTACATTGAGGGTAATATGGTGAAGAGTGCCTCCTTGTAATGCCCAGTTTCTGCATTAATTCTCCTACCAAGTCTGCTCTGAAACCTGGCCCTCTATCAGAGATGATCTCTAAAGGTGTGCCAAACCTACAGCATATGTGCTCATAGATAAATTTAGCTACCTCTACCACTGTGATTCTAGTGGTGGCTGTAGCCTCTGCCCATCTAGTCATGTAGTCGACCCCCATGATAATGTAGAATTTTCTTGAGTTGGCCCTAGGTAATGGCCTAATGGCATCGATACCCCATTTTTCAAATGGGCCATATGAGAGAATAGGTGTCTGTGGTTCAGGCATAAGTGACCTAGTGCCGGCCTTTTGACACAACTTACATGTTTTGCACCAGTGGTGTACATCACGGTTGAGGCTAGGCCATATGAAGCCTGCCTGCAAGATTTTCCTACTTGTTATGTCTAGGGCAAAGTGACCACCACAAACCCCGTCGTGACAGCTAGCAATTACTCCCGTGATTTCCTGAGAGAGAGGGACCTTCCTGAGTATTTGGTCCTTACCCTTACAGTACAAACCGTCATTGATGAGTCGATACCTTGTGGCCTTCCGCGTCAGCCATTGCTTCTGTCCCTTTGTTAAATCTGATGGGCATTCCCCTGTTTCCAAAAAATGCATGATGTCAGGCAAGGCATCACTGCCTTGAAATAGAGGGAGCTTTAGTTTTATTGCTCCAACCACCACTTCCTGTAGTCTTTCACTTGCTAGGGCATCTGCTTCTTGGTTTTGAGCCCTTGGGATATGGTGTATTTGAACTTCTTCAAACTTACCCAACAAGGTTTTTACACCACTTAAGTGAGTCCTTAAACTAGGATTCTTGCATGTCCATGCTCCATTTACTTGCCTTACCAGAAGTAGAGCATCCCCAAATACATTAAGGCGTTGTACACCTTGCGAGACGCACCACTGTAGACCCTTGGTTAGTGCTGCATACTCAGCTTCATTGTTAGAATGTGAATCTAACAATTGGCCCAACAAAAATACCTTTGTCCCTTTGTCATCAAAGACCACTATGCCTCAGCTGCTTTGTCGGACGCTCGCTTGTAGGCTCCATCAAAGTAGAGAGAGTATGCTCCTTCTACCATCGGTGGTACTGGAGGTAATCGGACTTCTCCTTCCTTAGATTGCTTCTCCTTCCTTTCAAAGACTTGGTAGGTCATGAGTCCCCCCAAACTTGCCCTTGTCGTGCTTTCTACCTATACCGTGTAGTCAAACTCTTGCAGACGAACTAGCCATTTAGTAATTCTAGCAGACACATCCATGTGTTGTACAACATAGGGAAATATTTCATCCGTGGTTAGAATCACAAATTGCTTAGGCAGCAAATATGACGTAAACTTTGTAGTTGCAAATCTAAGAGCTAGGACTAAGTGTTCCACATGGGTGAAACCTTTCTCTCCTGCTGTCATCATTCGACTAGAGAAGTAGATTGGCCTCATGAAAGATGTCGTCGTATCCTTTTGGAGTAGCACAGCCCCCAATGAGTCATCACCAACACTTGAGGTGACATAGAATTTTTCATCCCACTTAGGTGGTGAGATAGTTGGCAGAGTAGCTAAGACTTCCTTTACCTTGTTGTAGTGATGTTCGCTTTCCTCGTCCCAAGTGAAAGTTGATCTTTGAGTGAGTTGTTGCAGTGGTAGAACAAGTTGTGATAGTAGATGTATGAATCTACTTAAGTACCTCACCTTCTGTAGAAAAGAGACCAGTTGACGTGCGGTCGTTGGTGAAGGTAGGGCTATGAGTGCGGACACCTTACTTGGGTCGGCGTTGATACCTCTTGCTGAAATTTCATGGCCTAGTAGAATGACTTTACTCTCCCCAATGTGACATTTATCCACATTTAATTGCCCACCTAGGCTCTGTAACCTAGCCAAACCTTCAGTTACCTTTTCTAAATGTGAAATACGGGAGCTATATATACAAAAACCATCAATGAACACTCTTATGGATGTTCCAAAGAACGGTTGAAAAACATATGTGACATATCTTTGGAATGTGGCAGGTGCATTTGTGAGACCAAATGACATAACCCTGTATGCAAAACAACCCCATGGCGTGATAAAAGTGGTTTTTAGCTGATCTTCCAAGGCTATGCGTATTTGAAAGTATCCAAAATAACCATCACAGACGGTATAGCATTCAAAACCCACTACTTCATTCAGAATTTCATCCAAGAAAGGGAGAGGAAAGTGGTCTCTCTTTGTAGCTGCATTTAGTGGTTTGTAGTCAACACAGACCCTCCACTTACCATTCTTTTTAGGCGTCACCACTACGGGTGACACCCATTCTGAGTTTTCTACAGGATAGATGAATCCCGCCTCCAGCAGTTTCCTTACCTCGGCCAAGAGTGCCTTTTCTTGTATGACCCCCAGTCGTCGTAGCTTTTGCACAACTGGTTTTACCCCTTCCTTCAGCTTAATATGATGTTCCACCACTGTAATGCCTGTGATTCTTTCATAGTTGTCAATGAACATGTTAGGAAATCCCATCAACATTTGCAAAAAACTATCTTTCTCCTCAAGTGTTAATTCCGTAGACAACATACCCTTCAACCTACTTCCTCCTAGGCCAAGTGATTTGCTCTCCTCTTCATTGGGTTGCCCTTTTGGTGATGGATCACCAGTTGTGCTTACCCTTTGTGGATCCTTCATAATGATACCCATCACATCAATGGAACTGTCACTTTCGTCGGTGGATGTGGTCTCCTCCTCAGAACTAGAAGATTTGCTAGTGGTTTCATCTGCCGATGTTTCCAGATTCATTTGCTTCTGCTTGCCAATCCTCATGTCGTAGTAGATTGTCTCCCCTTTCTTACCGATCATGCGTAGAAGGCCAGTAACCCAGTCCTGTTTTGCCTTCATGGCCATCAACCATGGCCTTCCCAAAATTAGTGGATAGCCCTCCCCCTTAGTAGGCATCACAAAAACATCTACCTCTACCTCAGTGTTGAAAGCTTTGATTTTCACGGCACTTACCACACCCACACTCTTTACTTTTGCGTTGTTTGCCATCTTTGCCTTGCATGGAGAAGGCCTGTCAACCTCGAGCCCTAATCGAAGCATCATAGCTTCGCTCATTACACATATTTGTGCACCTCCATCAATGTAGGTGTTTCCAACCCTCTTTCCTTTTATGTTTACGTCGACAATTGGAAGGATGTCATCCATGTTGCATCCTGAAATTGCTCCGGCTACCTTTGTTTTGGAGCGTCTTGTACTTACCATTTTAAACCATTGTCGCCTTACTTTAGGTACAAGATGTAGCAGCTGTGGCCATGTAATCTTCGGTCCTTGCTCTGCCACATCCAATGTTAGGTCATAGGGCTTAGAACTTTCCCCTAGCTGGAAGTCGGTGATGCCCAATTTCCGTCGTGGCCTGGATGGCCTCTTGCTAGTTTCTCCTCTCATGCTTCTCTCATCATGTGATTGTGTAGCCTTCTCCCTCCTAGCTCTTTTCACAGTCATGGCCTCAAGTGGTTCTAAAAAGGTTACCTTCTCCTTACCCTTGTCCCTCTCCTTTGCTCTGGGTGGATCCACTACTACGGCTTTTCCTTTCTCTTCTAGCCTTATGATGTTTACAGGGCGATCAGGTGGTGGGGCTGGTGGAAGAGGTGGGATGGATGCTTGTAGTGGTGTCTGGGGTGGACGTAGAATTTGTGTTGGTGGGGGTGGTGCTCGGGGTGGGGGTGTTCTTTCTCTAGGGGGTGACAATTGGTTCCTCCTACCTCCTCTATTATAGTTTTGTCGTGGTTTGGGACAGTAGTACATACCGTGACCGTCTTCTCCGCAGTTGTAGCAATGATACTCCCTGTTTTGTCGTCGTGCTCTTCCAGGGTCTTGATCTCTTTCTTGACTCCTCCCTTGTTGTAATAAGTGGACAGACAAATTCTGTAGTTGGTCAGTAATATGGGCCAACATATCTTGTTGGTCATCTCTTACCCCAAGAGCCGGTGGTGGTGGTGGAATGGTGGTTGTCGTAGTTGCTGGTCGACGCGATGTTCCTGATTCTGTTGACTCGGTTTCTTTGGCTTTCATTCGCAGCTTCTTGTCTATAAGGCGAGCAATCTCAACGGCTAACTCGTACGTAGCCGGGAATCTACCTTTCACCTTCTCCTTGAGAAGCGGCCATAAGCCATGCGTGAACCGATCTTTTTTTAGGAAATCGGGTGCAGCTTCCCCCCTTGCCAATGACTCAACCCACCGTTCCCACAAATCCAAAAATTTGGACTCATAGGTGGCATATTCTAAAAGACCCTCCTGCTTCAAGTCTCTCAATTTGTCCCACAACTTTTCTGAAGTGGTACCTCCTCCAAAGCGCCTCTTAAAAGCGGTTTTTAAGGGTTCCCAGTCATCCTTGGTTGCTTGTGGAAGTGCATTGTACCATGATCTAGCTTCTAGCTTCATGAGATGCTTAAAGATTCTAACCCGGGATTCATCCGTATCTTTGTTGCTCACTACACATGCTACTTCAAAGTCATCTAGGAAGTCTGTTACCAAATCCTCCCCCTTCTTTCCTTTAAATGTTGGAAATGCTACACTTGCCATGATTACTGAGAGAGAGCTAGAAAGACACACTGCTTAACTTGCAAAATTTTTTTTCTTCTTTACAAGGAGGCGTGTATACCCTCTTATACTAGGACATAGATTAAAACTTCAAACGGTACATTGCCTTGTACCAAAGGTAGGACAAATGGTTGATCTGATGCCAGAATCTCAAAAAATCGCTCCCCACCCAGCATGGTGTCAATGACGTGCTGGTAGTGAGCCTTCAAATTCAGTATTACCTTGATTGAGCGTACACGTGTTGGTATGTGTGATCTGTCTTGAGGTAGGTTGTACTGATTCATGTGAAGCTTAGAGGTGCTTAGTCACTGTCCAAGCTTGTGGGAGAGGGTGGTGTTCTTTCATGAAACAAACTCAGTAGATCCCTAGTTTCTCTAGTGAGAGTGTGAGCCAATGATTCCGTTATTTGTGCTGCAGCATCAGGTGCGACTTGAAAACTGACTGTGATAATTACCTCGGTGACTTGAGTTACCCGATTCTCAAAGTAGAATAGTGTTGATTCTCTATTGTGTAGAGCTCCTTCCATTTTGTTGTTGTGGGTTGGTTGTAGGTTGCGGACATGGTTTCGACCTTCTCCTTCTTCTTCTTGGCACTTGGCCTATGTATATCCACTGGGTTTGGCGTGTTGGTTGACTCTCCCACTGCAAATCGATTACCGTTACGCCTGACACTCGAGCTTCGATGGAGATGCGGAGTTCGTCTAGTTGTGCTTGGAGCTCTTCTTCTTCTGTCGTCCAATTAGCAAATTCTGCTAGCCATTCATCCATTCACAATAGTTTAGGGGTTTCAGTCTTGTAAACTGAAGGGTTTCATGAAAAGATCCTCTGTGGGGGCACCAAATGATGGGAGCAAAGCGAACCCCGAACCCCGAACCCCGACGGCCTCTAAAACACCGGGGACCGAATGGCGCGCCTCGAGCCTGTCATGGTAAAGCAAACAGGGGGCACCACCTAGCTTCAGCGGCTAGGACGCAAACAACACACCACCATAACAAAGTTTTCATCCAAGAGAGATGGATGCTTGGGAGTAATGATGAAAAGGAAAGGGAATGAGATCAAGTGAGAGAGAGAGAGAGAGAGAGTGAGGGAGGGGGTATAGCGGCTTAGTACTTAGGCATCACAAAAGGATGGAGAATCCACACACCCTTCACACATACACAAGCTCACTCCAAAACACAAGACTAGGTGGCGATTACGCACACCTCACATGGGCAAAACATTGCAAGAAAACATACTCACAAAACCTCAAGCTTTATTTAGAGAATTAGGCGATGAAATGGGGAGTATAGGGTAGGGGAATGAGAAGGGAGAGAGTGGTAGAGCACATGGCGGATAGGTGGGAGTTGATGGTGAAGACTCGCACGAGGATTATGGCCATCATCCTTCATTTAGTTGCCCTTCATCTTCCATAGCCAAGGGTGTAGAGGTCATGCTCAAGACAAGCATGGTGATTGCAGTGATGGTGATGGTGTGGGTGTGTGTGTGTGTGCACTAGGCACACACAGTGCATAGTGTGTTCTTTGGTGATGTTGTGTGTGTCCTTAGTGTGATGGTGAACCCTCTTTATATAGGGGAGGAGGGGGGAGAAATTCTAGAATTTAGAAATGAAGAAATCATTATCTACATAGGCCATGTGACTGTGGGTCCCACTTGTCTGGCTGTGTGTATATGTGTCAGAACAGCAGTCTCATGAGAGAGAGACTAAGAGAGAGAGATGGGTTGATAAAAAAAAAGTGAGAGGTGACATGGAGAATAAAGTAATTACAAGAGGGGAGAGAGAGGAGTGTGTTCAGAGGTGAATCTGTGTGCAGATGTGTGTGAACACAAGAAAAATCAGGTAACCACCGGGTGGGGATGGGTCTGTGGGCGCCTTTTTCAGTGAAACTGAGTGTGTGTGAGTATGGGGGAGGTTATTTAGCTACAAGACAAGAGACATGGCGCCCTTTAGAGAGAGAGGGGGATATTTGGGTCATGGGATATGATAGGAGAGAGAAAGAGGGGGTGGGGTATACTATTTTGGAAGATAGGGTAAGTTGCATGTGAGTTAGGGTGCATTATTGGTGAGTTATAATGCATTATTGGTGAGAGGTGGGGTAGCTTGAGGGGAGAGAGAAAGGAGAAAGGACAAGGGGAAGAGAGAGGGGGTTGACCTTTTGAGTGGAGGAGAGGAAAAGGGACACCCGGCGGGGCAACAGTGAAGAAAAAGAAGGCAAGGTGGGGATGGGCTACCCCGCAGGTATGAAGTGGCCTATTTTACCTTTCTTATATATTTACATAATCATACTTTATTTTTTTCTTACTTTTTCCAATGCCTTTTATCACTCCCTCCCTAAGAGGGGGTTTTCATGGGGTGGGGACGAGAGAAGAGGGGTATGGGAGCTTGGCTTGTGAAAAGCCCCCATCACCGCATTAAAGCCAAGTTTATGCGCTGAGACTACTCCAATTTTAGCTCCAGCTCCAGCTCGAGGTCTTTGTTCTTTTTCTCTAATGCTTTGTAGACTTTGTCTGTTCCTCTGATCGAGGCTACTACGATAATTCCTCGTATTTTCCGCAAAAAAGTAGCCTGATCATTTATTCTTTGCTCTACGTATTTTAGAGAGGCGTTCTCTACATCTAGCTGTACTTGAATCTTCTAAAGTGACAGGGTTGTAGTTAAAAGTTCGCTGGTAACTTTTGTCAGTTGTTCATCTTTCGCTTTGCAAGCATCGAACAACTTTGTAAGTAGGTCACCTAATTCCTTTTGCTGTTTATCCCTTTCTAGCTGATGTTGTTCAGCTTCAGCTTTCAATTCTTGCACTTGCTTTTGTAGATCAGTGATGAAATTTAATCTATCTTCTAACTCTCCTTGGAGAGCGTCAATCACCATCTCTAGTTCTTTAGCATTTGTGCTGCGGCTAAGTGCTGTTGATCGGAGTCTTTTTGTCATGTCTTGCATTTGCCTTGCATATTCGTTGAATTGTAGGATTACCTCATCATTTGATTGCCAATCTTCATTTCTTCCTAGATGCCTAGATGTCTCGGCAGTCTCTTGTGTCTCTCTCGGCTGCGTCGTGGTGGCTGGTTGTTCTTGCCCTTGAGGCTATGGTTGGCCTTCTTTTGCTTTGTCATCCTAAGCCTTCATGGATGCCTTGACCGTTTCGTGCTGTGCTGAGGTGGAAGGTTTTTTCTTTGTTCCATGCTTCTATGTTTGCTCAAAAATTGTGATCTCCTTTGGTGCAGGATTCGCTACCCTTTCCAGCTCTGGTTCCTTTGCTTTAGCTTGCTCCTGTGTAGTGGCTACTTGTTGTGAAGATTCTGCTGCTTCTTACTGTTCAGACACTGTTTCTTTTGTTTGCTTAGTTTCTGTGGTTCTATTTGTTGGTGATGGTGGTGGGCTTGGCATGGGGTGATCATGCTGTTCTGGAGCAGGTGAAGAAGGTCAAGGAGACATGTCACCTTGTTCATGTTGTGCTTCTCCTTGTGCAGTTGCTTCCTCTGCTTGTTTTTGCTGCTCTGTTGCCTCTTTAGCTTTTCGTCTGCTTCCTGGGCTTCTTTCAACTTCAAAGATTCTGCCTCCTGATACATTTCTTCCAATAATTATGTGGGATCTTCGGCCTATTTCGTGGCATGGTGCTTTGTTCTTGGTCCTTTCAATTCGATGGGTACCCACTTTGCAGGGTCCTTGCCTTGAGCTTGGTGGCTGCGTTCATAGGAGTGCTTTTATCTTTTAAACCTGGCCTGTTTCTGTTGTGGCTCCTCCTGATGTGCTGCCACAACTTTTCTTTTCATCTCTTCCCTTCAGACTCTCTTTTCCTCATTATCTGAGCTTTCACTGCTATGTCGTTATGGCAAGCTCTCAGCAGATTCTTCATCAGACTTGTATGTTCTCTTGGTAGATCTTGTGGCCTGAGGGGAAGGTTGTGTTGACATGATCCAAGTGTCCTGATCTGGGGCAGGCGGCAAGTTGTTGGCCATGCCGATAGCATGGTAGGCAATTCTGGTTAGGATCTCTGGTGCTCCCACATATGTTATTTTTCCCTCTTTCTTTGTCCCCTTCAATGTGGACAACACATACTGCACGTGATCTATAGGTTGCATGGTTATTGACTTGAGAACTTGTGTAAATGTGGTGCCAACCACATGATTGGGTGTAGTGTACCTTGGCAGTCTCTTGGCGAGGAAGTGGAAGTGTTGGTGGTACAATCTTGCAAGTTCTTCTACCTATTTCTGGATGAGATCGTCAAATGTCACAGCGGCGGTTTCCTTGGTGAAGGTTCCTGTCGTCTTTCTATCTCTTGCCCTCATTGTTATTCCTTTTGTTGGCAGTTTGAGAGCTTCTGCCACTATCTCTTTTGTAATCACCACTTTGACTTTGTTCCCTTGCTGGTCAGAGATTTGGGCCGTTCCATCTTCTTTGATCATGGACAAGAGATCATAAGCTTTTTGGAAATCCACTCCACATGGCTCTTGTTCGTAAAACTCCATGAGCCCCAGCCTTCGGTTGGCTTCTTTACTCTCGGGCTTTGCAGCGACATCATATACTTTTTTTGGTAGAAGTTTAGTTCTACATGATGTCCATCTTTGCTTTTCAATCTACCTGTGAACACAGTGGTGTTGTTCTCTTCCAACTGTTCTCTTGATAGATAGGTCGCTTTGACAGTTTTGATTGAATTGGGATCCAGTTTATATGGTGGTAGCTCTTGCAACATCTCCTTTTGTGAGAGCTTCTTCTTGGCCTTCTCTGCAGCTTGCATGGCTCCTTTTAAGTGAAGAGAGTGTCAAAATTAGCAAATTTGGTAGATTCTTCTCTAAATTGTCCTTCACTCTGAATTGTTGACAAATTGAGTCCAATTTGCTTGAAATCAATTTTTAAACATGCACAGATGCATAAAAACATGTAAAGATCAAAATTAAAAAGTCAAAACAAAAAATTGCAACAAAAGTAAATAATCGCAATTATTTACAGCTAAGTAAAATTTTCAACTTTTTGCAAACTTGACATTATAGGCTTAAAGTATATACCAAATACACACTCTGAGTGAAATATGGGCTCATTTGGGTGCACAGGATGAGAATGGTGCCAGATTTAGGCTTTAGGTCTCTGAAACAGTAAATGTAAAGAAATTTTGAGATTTTGAGCTCCAAATTTGTTCAAACTTGGTTAGTGGGCTTATAAAATCATGTACTTTGGTCCCATGATGACAAAGTTGCAAATTTCCCCCATCTTGACCAAAAAGTAAATAATCGCGATTATTAACTTTTTCATCAAAATGAACATTCTTTGGTACAACTTGGTTCTAGGCATGGTGTAGGCCCTGTGTATGTGATATGAGGTGGTGATTTGGATCAAAAAATATGGCTCATAACTTAGAATTTGGCTTGCAAGGGCTTCTTTGCGTTTTTTGGAAATTTTCCAAGTTATAATTGATCATTTTGGCTCAGACTTAAAATTTGGCATGTAAGAGGTGTGTACAAGTGATAGGTGAGGTGATGATACAATTTTCAAGCCAAAATATTGTAAAAGTAAATAATGGCGATTATTTACAGTAGTCAACGTTTTCTTGCAAAACTTGAAAATTTTGACCTAAACACATTCTATACACCTAAAACAAGTCCTAAATTGAATTTGATAAAATTTGGTCTTGCCGACATCACTTTGTGCTTTGTCGATTCTGAAATCACCGATTTTTGTGACTTTATGGGCTGTAGAGTTGGTTAGTCACTTTTGAGGCTATGGAATTGTCCCCAACATAGTCATGAAGTAACTCATCCAATTTTGGCCCATTTGGAGCCAGTTTGACCTCGTATGTCGAATTTGACGCTTTGTAGCCTTCGAGCCATTTTTTGCTTTTTGAGGGCTTGGCTTGATTGCTTTTATGAAACCAATCATATACATTGTATATAGACCTCGTATGCAAGCTGTTTGTGGAGTCAGAATCCAATTCTGTCATCTACCAAAAACCTAGCTTTTCTACTTGGGACCCCCTCGACCCTTACCGAATGGTCAACTGTTGATATAGAAGTGTTCTGTTATGTTTGGACATGCTACACTTCAAGTCTCATCCAATTTGGTTGAGCTGACATGCCACTATGGTCGATTTTTGGTCGTAGGTCTTCGTGCATGTAAGGTCTCTGACCCCGATAAAAAAGAACACCCTTGTACCATGAATTGAATATAATGAAATAAGTTACTATTTTTAGCAGTTTTCCAAATTCTGTCAGTGCCATGATGTTTAGAATTTTCAAAGATTTCAAATATGAACTAAAATAATTTTTGTAAAAAATTCCAAAAATAGTAAGTTTTTTGTCACCCGACCCGTCTAGTTTTGATCGTCTCGAAAAACTGCACCCGTATCCCGAATTTGAAAAAATACAATTTCGGATCCCGGAGGCTGCTAAATATGGCAGGTACTCGGGCCAGTACGCCTTAGTTAGAGCTTGCTATAGCAATTTACGGCATCAAAATCCGACTCGTATGACCCGTTTTAGCCTAAAATCAATTTTTGCAAAAATTGAGCGGGGAGGCACCGGAGCCCGGGACTGTGTGGGAACAGGTCCCAGGCCACTCCAGATCAGCTTTAGCAGCTAGGGGGCGCCTTTTGTCCTTGTGGGAGTCCTGGGAAAGCTGCCAAGCCAATAACTAAGTCTCAGAGCCAGTTAACCAAGCCAACCTGACATTTGGTGGGTAGGGAGACTGGACTTGCCAATGCAGAGACTGAGTGCTCTTGTAGATGCATTTAGCAATGCTGGTTGATTTTCAGCCTGTAGGAGCCTATTTAAAGGCCTACTCACACACACACACACACATATGCTCACACACACATAGTGCACACACACACACACACACACTTACACACACTGGGAAGGTGTTGCCGGAACACACACCTTTTGAAGGAGAAGCAAGGAGGGAGGTGCTGTCGAATTCTCGCCTCAAGAAGCTCGATTAGATCAGAGAATCCAGAAGATTATCAGCCCTTAATCACGGTAACCACGATTTAATTAATGCCTTATGTAAGTTCTTTTCATTACCATCTAAATTCTTCGTCTATTATTCTTATTCCTAGTCGTAATTCTCTATAATTACTCTCTAATTCCTCCTTAACCATATTCTATTATGTAATCATCATCCCATAACTGAATTATCAGCCATTCATCACTCTTGATTAATGATTAGTGCATGATTATTAGAATTTTCTCTCTCTAGGTAGCATAGTAATTAATCGGTAAGCTGGTAATTGTGTAGATTGATGAGAATCACTCTTTCTATCACTCATTAATATTGTAGCTAAATTAAATTCATTTCTCTTATGCATTAAGATGTAATTAAGGAAAAATTAATCCGTCGTTAAGTCTCTAAGAGGTGGTTTTTCTCACACCTATGCATGCGGTGATTCTGAACCCTCTAATTGCTAGGAAAGAGATTAATCGTGCTTAATTCATCTCTCTGGTAATTCCATTAGTGAAATCCTATTATTCTTAATCATGTAAGCCGATTAATTATCTTTAGAGCTGGTTCCCATAGGATTATGTGTCATCCATAATGATTGCTATATGAAAAATCTAGACCTCTCATATATGAGGGATTAATTGATGTCACTAATCTATCTATTGGGTTGTTGTGATGCTTGCGAACCTTAGCTTTTTCTCCAAGATAACTATTTAAAGTAGTGAGTAAAATGGCTCCGGTTAAGAGAACTCGCTTCGGTGGTGCCCACGACCGTGAAGCGGGAACAAGCAATGTCAATGGAAAAGGAAAAGCTCCCATGGAGGAACAAATAGCGGCCATCTCATGGGCCATTGACGAAGAAATGGAAGAGGTAGGTCATAATTTTATTTAAGTCGTTTGAATTAACATTGCACACGTTTAGTTAGGAATGAACATATCCCCAAACATGTTGGAGAAATCCGACGGAAACCTCGGCATTGAATTCATTGTACATTAAGTTCTAAAAGTAGGAAGGAAATGATTGATGGGTATACTGTTTGCAAGAGGAAAGAATGTCTGCTAGGGAAAATTTAGCTCGACATGTTCATTCTATTTCCAATGTTGAATCAGTCCAGACCCCCCCTACTGATCACAGGGGGCAGAGTTCCTCGTTAAGGGCTTTTGAATCCACGACTTGCTTTCTATGCGGTGGATACCCACGACTTGCTTTCTATGCAGTGGGAACCCACGTCTTGCTTTCTATGGGGTGGACATACCTAGTTGTATGGGCAGCTAGGCGACAATGGGAGGAGTGAACTCTCGCTGGAGGGGGGATGTTGTACCTCCAGAACATTGGAATTTTTATGAATAAGTTTGAGTAGAATTTTTACTAGAACTCTGTCTTGGTGTTGTTTGCAATACTGGTTGAAGGGCTGTCTTAACGAACAATGTGGTTCGGAATTAAAACAAGGAATGTTTATGTTGAACAACCATTGTGATAGTAATTAGGTCACACAAGGAAGTGTGAGTGTGGGGGTGGAAAGTGGGGGCTTGGCTCAGGTTGCCAATGCCTACGAGATGGGTGGTCCCGATTGGTCGGGAACTCTCTGTCCCCATAGTCTTCGATATTAGTAATACTCATTGCCCCTAGAGTGGTGAAATATCGAGAGTACGTGCCTCTGAAACATGGGGAAAAAGGCACTCGGGGTCTCTCTCCTCTTGGAAGGTGGGTCTTAGGATCGTTAGATAGTTTAAGTACTCTTCCCCTGCGAGGTGGAGCTAGATCTCCTTGCTAGTAGGCTCGAACTCAACTCACTTTGTGATGAGAGATCGTCCGCTAGTCGAACCCTGAACCATTTTGTTTGCTTCCGCAATAGATCTAGTGTCCACCAGGTTCACCATCAAATCCACTGGTTGATACGGTGGAGTGGGGACCTCACAGTGCACTGATCGGATTCTAGGGTTTTTTCCTGGGGTTTAGACTAGCTACCGGCCGTACAAAATGGGTCATTGATAAGTATAGAACTTATCCCTCATGTCTCGTGTGAGACAACGTTGAAAACAGGTGACTATGGACCCGAAAAATACACGCGAAGAGGGTCGAAAGGCTTTCTCTCCACAAGCAACAAGTGGAAATGAGGTGATTTTAGCCTACCTTGGGTATCTATACTCGGACTTCCCGAACCATTTTTCTCCAAATTCCCTATAAGTGCTACTAAGCTGTGAAACCTATATTAGACTCAAAAATTTCCGCAATCAGATTCTTGTAGCTCATTCTGCAAGAATTCTGCAAAAGTAGGTCCGACTGCCTAATTTATGCTTCCCGCTTCCCTCAGTCGGATTTGATTGAAATTTTTTGTGCTTGTCCGCCTTGTCTTTCTGATCACCATTGTGTCTTCAGTTTTTTCATATGAGCTTCTTTGCTATTTATTATTATTTTTTGACGTGTTTATTAGAAAATCAAAGAAAATAACAAAATGCGCTAAAAAAGCAAAGTGAAAATCCATTGAAAAACACAGATTTATTGTTTTTTGTTGGATTTCTCCATTTTTAAGTCTCAATATTAAGAAAAATGACAAAAAATAACCAAAAAGGACTATTTTTTGATAGTATATACACTATCTACTCATCGGGGGAGATATCATCCGTAAATTTCCTTTGTTGATGATTTATAAGGGCATTATTAGGTAATTTTGCAAAAAAACACACGTTAACATCAAACTTTTTCCTCCCTCTTTAAACATTGCCCCTAATTACTTAGTGCCCTGCCACCCCTCCTAGATGGCGTACTCCGGGACGACTGTGTGCATGGGTTTCACAATTGTGTCTATGCATAGGCTTGGTTGGCTCTACCATGCTTTGAAGATCAATGAAGTCCAAACCAATATGTTGTGCAAGAGTTGGGTCTTGAGTAATTAACTCAAGGGTTCTGATGTCGAGGCTTTCTGATGCTCTCTTCCAAAGAGCAAATCTTGTAGCTTGTGTGCTCTTTGCTTGATTGTACCATCAAGATGATTTAGCACACTAATGTCCTGAGCTGTTGGTATCACTATTGATTGTTGTTGAGCTTTTACTCGCCATTGATATCTTGGTTTGTCCTTGTCAGAATGGTGTGTTTGTGGTTTCTGAGACTTAACTCTCCATTGTTTGATTGGTTTTCCAGTTTGCGGAGAAGATAAGTGCTCCTCTTTCTTCCAAACCCATTTTGTGTTAGGCTCCTTGCTTGGAGGTGCTCCTCTTTGGGTTTTGAGCTTTGGAACCGTCTTTGGTATTGTCGCTGATGTTTTGGGCACCCAGATTTGAATCGGCTTGTCCTTAAGCTATGCTTTCGGTACCCAAATTTTCCTGACTCCTTGCATGCTACTTGTAGCATTTACTTGCCGATAGGATGGAGAAGATTGAGTACTTCGTGGTTTGATTTGCTAGTAAGATCCTTTCCATTCCTCCTTGCTTGGTGAAATTGGAACAATGCGTTGCCCGCCTTTAGGTGATAGCTTGAGCTGATTCATATCTCAATCTGGTACTGCCTTGTACGTTCGCATCCATGAGATTCCAAGAATCATTGTCTCATTCATGTGTTCATCTAGTAAGCATACAGACTGATGAGGACATGAACATCCATGTACTATCACATCAAGTTGACTACTCCCAATGTTGGTGTTGGGTTCTTGTTACATCCTTTGATAGTCGCTATTCCTGCTGTCAAAGACTGATTTTTTGCTTTCTTGTACATGGAATAGCTGACTGCATTTACTCGAGCTCCTGTGTCGATCAATTCATTTGTGCTATGATTGTTGAGCTGTACTTTGATGCTAAGGTCCATTCCATCTAACCATTCATCATCTGCTGATACTACATCTTTCTGCAATTCCCATTGTTGGTCATCTATTTCCATAGTGTTGATGGGAATAGGTGTTGGTTGATTCTTGAGAGCAGCTTTCCTTTTGAGTACTCGAAGCCGAGCTTCCTCTTGGGCTTCATCAATAACCTGCTGTCATTTTATCTTCCTATGCTTGGATGCATGCATTCTTTCTAGCAATTCATTGATTAGTGGCAAATTGTACTTATGCTGATACTACATCTTTCTGCAATTCCCATTGTTGGTCATCTATTTCCATAGTGTTGATGGGAATAGGTGTTGGTTGATTCTTGAGAGCAGCTTTCCTTTTGAGTACTCGAAGCCGAGCTTCCTCTTGGACTTCATCAATAACCTGCTGTTATTTTATCTTCCTATGCTTGGATGCATGCATTCTTTCTAGCAATTCATTGATTAGTGGCAAATTGTACTTCTTTAAACGACATCCACTAATCTAATTAGCCATTGGTTCACCATCTAGGGTGGACAACTTAACTGCTCCACTTGGAGATACATCTTCAATGATCAACGGTTCGTTTTCCTTTTTCTTAAACTTGGAAATGTGTTGCTTAAGGGAATAGACTAAAACTAAGTCCCCTTTTTTGAATATTTTTGTAATTAGATGGGAATCAAAAAACTGTTTTTGTTTTTGTGCATAGATGTGAACTACAGTAGTTAGCCTTTGCTCATCTAGCTTTTCTAAATCTTCAAGTATTTCTGACAATTCATGTTTAGTCCACTCAAGATCCTTAGCTACCCTTAGTGTCGGCAATAGAAATTCTATTGGCAATATGGCATCAAGACCATAAACAAGGTTAAAAGGTGTAGCATTTAAAGCTGTTTTGAATGAAACTCGATAAGACCATAGAGCTACATGGAGATTCATTTCCTAGTCTGTCCTTCCTGAACTAACCACTTTAGTCAATACCGAGCTAATAATCTTATTTGTATGCTCATCTTGTTCGTTTGCTTGTGGGTGATATGGAGCTGATTTGTTATGGATGACCATAAATTCATTAAGCGAACATCACTCCTCATAGTTGGCCAAAATACTCCAAGTCTCAAGATCCTTTGCATAGTTTGATCTTCCGCAAAGTGAAGTCCTACTATAATAATATGTGCTTGAATTAGGTATTGGGATTTCTCCTCAATATTAATGCATAAGAGCAATATTCCATCGCGGTTTCTTTTGTATAGTCTACCAACTAGTAATTGATACATAGCTGATCGCTCAATTAATCCGATTGTAATAGGAAGTGGTATTTGCGAATCCACTTGGGCCATGGTCATCAATGATACTATATTTTCCAACCATTGAGGTATCATTTCCACGGAGAACAAATAGGCATTTGGTAGATCATCATCTACTCCTTAAGGTAATTCCAACTGAAACAATCCTTGACAAATGATCTGCTCTTTGATGAGAAGTGCCCTTTTTTACAACCACAGTGAAATCAAATTCCAAAAGAATGATGAACTATCTCACTATTCTTCCTGTGTTGCATGGCTTGTTGACCAAGTACAATAAGCCTTGGTGGTCAACAAAGAACACAAATTTGTTGGCTAATAGGTAATGTCTATACTTTTTTACGGCATAGATCATTCCTAATCCTTCCCTTTCTGTGGTGGTATAATTCTTTTCTGCCATGTTCAACTGTCCGCTAGCATAAGAAATTGGAAAATCAATTTTTCCCTCTCCCGTTTGAGCTAGTATACACCCAATGGAAAAATTGAAAGCATCTACATGTATGTGGAATATCTTATTCCAATCTGGTGCTTTCAATATTGGAGCTGAGGTGTTAAGCTTCATGAAGGATTCTTCACACGCATTAGTCCACTCAAAGTGTGTAATCAAGCTATACATGGGTTTTGAAATTATAGCGTACATGTAAATGAATTGTCTGTAATATCCACAATGTCCCATGAAGGCTTGAACCCCCTTGACTATTAGTTGGTCTAGGCAAATAACATGAATTTTATCCATGTCAGTAGCTATGCTTTTTTTAGACACTATATGTCCAAAAAGTTGGAATTAGGGTTGCAGAGAAACACACACAGCTTGGAGAAGACGAAGGAAGCTCAAGGCACACAATAGAGAGTGTGTTACTCAGTGTGCAATGGAAAGATAGATAGCCCTAGAGTGATGGGTGTATATACAATGCTCCGGGGAAAAAACCTCCTAAAGAGGGAAAAAATGCCCCGGCGGTCCTAGTGTGTTCACACACATCACTACCACATGTATATGGTAACAAATCCCCCCTTGATTGATGCGGTAAACGAGAGCTGGCACATGAGGGAAGTGCCATGCCCTAAGGAAATGATCAGTCCACAAAGGGGAGTAAGCCCAAAGCTTTGCGGAAAGCTTCAAGCTTCTCACGAGACAATGCCTTTGTGAAAAGATCTGCAAGGTTGTCCTGTGTTGGCACATAAGCCAAGCTGACCTCTCCTGCTAAGAGCCTCTCCCTGACATAGTGGTAATGCACCTCGATGTGCTTTGTGCGAGCATGAAAAAGTGGGTTCCTCGCAACTGCCAATGCGCTTTGACTGTCAGCGTAGATAGTGTTGGCAGTGTCCTGTCCAACACCCAAATCAGCCATAAGGCGTCTGAGCCATACACACTCAACCGTAGCTGTGAAGACTGCCTTGTACTGAGTCTCACAACTCGAAGTGGCCACAGTAGGTTTCTTCTTGCTCAACCATGACATACATGAACTGCCAAGCATGAAACAAAAAGCACTTGTGGACACTCGCATGTCAAAACAACCAGCCCAATCTGAGTCCGAAAAAGCATGTAAGTCTGGTGGCAATGATCCCCCCTTTTGGGATAAAACAAGCCAAGACGTAAAGTGCCACTAAGGTAGCGGAAAATCCTCTTGACAGCCTGCCAATGTTTAGACCCTGGGCTATGCATAAATCTGTTGACCTATGAGACTGCAAACTGAATATACGGCCTCGTGTTGCATACAGAAATGAGGCATCCAATAGTAGTTTGATAAAGAGTGACATCAGCAGGATCGCCAGCATCATGTAGACTCAACTTCAAACCTGTTTCCATGGGAGTGGCAATAGGTTTGCAATCCTCAAGTCCAAACGTACATAGTAATGTCTCTATGTAACTTTTTTGACACAAGGCAATACCACCATCACACTGCTTAAACTGTATACCCAAGTAATGATGCAACAACCCCAAATCTTTCATCTTGAAAGTAGCATTCAAATCAGGCTTAAATTCAGTAATATGTCTCTCATTTGGTCCAACGATCAGCAAATCATCAACATAAAGAACCACAATGAGAAGTACTTGACCCTTATGCTTTACATACAATGTGCTTTCGGTTGGACTGTTACGAAAGCCTCGTTTGACCAAATGAGTGTCAAATTTCTCATACGAAGCATGAGGAGATTGCTTCAAACCATACAAAGCCTTCTTACATCTGCACAATTTGTCCTCTTGTCCTTTTATGACAAAACCGCGAGGCTGCGTTACATAAACTTCCTCAAATATGTCACCATTCAAGAAAGCGGTAACAATGTCTGATTGATGTGCATCCCAACCAAAATGAGCTGCCAATGCACATAGAAAACGCACAGTAGTCATACGAAAAGTGGGAGCAAAAGTCTCTTCATAATCTATGCCTTTTTGTTGTGCATAACCCTTTGCAACAAGTCGAGCCTTATGGTGATCGATCTCACCATCCGACTTGCGTTTTAGCTTGTAAACCCACTTCGTACCAATGGCCTTTTGCCCAGGGGGAAAATCACATAAAGTCCATGTTTCATTTTCTATAAGTGCATCATATTCTGATTGCATGGCAGCCCAATTTTTTGAATTTTGTGCTTCATCAAAAGACAAAGCCTCCTCAACATCATGTAAGCTAGACACAACCAAAGCATAACAATATGATGCATAAGATGCATGGCGAGAGCTTGAACGAGTACGACTAGACAAAGATGCATCCAATTTACTATCATGCAAAGTGTGCACCATCCATTTTGGCATACCTCTAGCCTTCTCATTTTCAACCCTTTCCTCATCAAGTACATCATGTACATATGCATCAGTAATAGGATGATCTGTAACATTTTCAGAAACCTCCATAGGCTGTACATTTGCCTCATTAGAACTTACATTCGTATTTCCACCACTGAAAAGAGGCAACAAAGTGTCATAAATGTCTTGTGAGCTTACATTACTGTCTCTAGTGTGAATCTGCAGCAAGTGACAAGCATGCATCATGGAAAACATGATTATAAGTGCACTCTGTGCTAAAAGTTCATTCTGCATCAACATCATCATTACAGTCTCCTTTTACAAAAGACTCAACAGTGGCTGCATTTGTAGTGGAACCAGCATTTGCACTGGAACCACCCTCTTTCTTCTTAGCCTCTTTTGCCTTCAACTTAGGAAACTATTTGATCAAGTGATCATTAGCTTTACAATAATGGCAACACATTTTCTTTTTGCCCTTATCACCAGAATTGCCAGACGAAGTGCTGCCAGCAGAAGCATTGGGAACATAAGTTTTTCCACTCGCAACAGAACCATAAGAAGTGGCTGCATTGCTGTTACCACCCTTTCTTTGAGAAGCAATAAAAGCATGTTCAACTGCACACTATCTAGTCCTGTTTTTTTTGGAAAGTGACTCTTGCAACAGCAATGTGTATAATGCATCAAACTTGACAACTTCTGGATTTCCTTGGGTCATAAGTCTCCAAGTACTAGCAAAAGTTTGGTAAGAATCTGGTAAGGCATCAAGAACAGTCCGCACAAGGGAGCTGTCTGAAATGACTTACTGCAAAAATAAGTTGCTTGTTGATATCCTTGACACCAGCAAGAAAAGTGTCCATATCATCTTCCTCATGCATAATCTTTGACACCTGCTCTTTACGCAGCAAAGCAATTTTAGCCTCATTGCGACTTGCATAAAGACCAACCAAAATATCCCAAGCCTGTTTTGTAGATTTTGCTGAACGGATGTGAGGAACAATGGTGCACTTCAAAGACAATGCAATCAATGCATGAGCCTAAGCATCCTTTACATCCCAACGAGCTTGTTTTGTCGTAGGCAAAACAACTCTAATAGCAGAAATCCTTGCAACAACACCTGCAACATCCTCAACATCACCTGCATCCTCAGAACCAGGACATACATCAATGCCCTCCACAATATTCGAGACGCCCTTTGACACAAGAACATGTTTCATCATATAAGCCCACATAGGGTAATTGTCCCCATCCAACCTGTCCTCAGTAGCAAACATTTTAAAGACATCTGTGTTGTTGTCAACCATCCTAAATGCTGCACCTGATGTGAAAACTGCCTGAAAATAGGAGAAACAGAGTGGGAACAACACATGATATATAGCACAAACCGTAGAAGACTGTAAGGCACCTGTTATGCAGGAAATGGCACTGACAAAAATTCTACACAAAATGATGAAATAGCCTGTGCTGTACTACCTGTAGTGGAAACGGAGGCCAAAATGAGTTTGAATTAAAAATTTGAGCAGACTGAGCTCTATGAGCTCACTCGAAATTTTTGTTGACCTGCGAACGCTTTCCAAAGCTCATTGAAATTGAAGAAAGTGAGTAGGCGTGTGCTGGAGCAGCTGGCGACTAAGCCCGGGAGGATGTAACTGCTCTGATACCAATTGTTGGAATTAGGGTTGCAGAGAAACACACACAGCTTGGAGAAGACAAAGGAAGCTCAAGGCACACAATAGAGAGTGTGTTACTTAGTGTGCAACGAAAAGATAGATAGCCCTAGAGTGATGGGCGTATATACAATGCTTGGGGGAACAAACCTCCTAAGGAGAGAAAAAATGCCCCGGTGGTCCTAGTGTGTTCACACACATCACTACCACATGTATATGGTAACACAAGAAGTTTTCTTTGTATTCCCATGAATGTGCACTTTTCAGGATTTAAGCAAATCCTATAAAGTCTACATTTTTCGAATACCTTTTTGAGGTGTTCAAAATGATCAACCCGAATTGATGAATGTACGCATAGATCATCTACATATACTTGCAAGAATTTTCTAAGATATTCTTTAAAAGCATGGCTTGTCAATCTTTGAAAGGTGGCAGGTGCATTAGTTAACCCAAAAGGCATAACCCGATAAGCAAAAATATCCCATTCCGTTGCAAAAGCAGTTTTATGGTGATCTTTTGGGTCAACCAAAATTTGATTGTATCCCAAAAAGCCATCTAAGAAGCTGTAAGATTCTTTTCGTGAAACTTTTTCTAACACATGCTCAGTGATTGGAAGAGGAAAGTTGTCTCTAATGGTAGCTGCATTCAATTTCTTGAGGTTGACACACACTCGTAATTTTCCATTTTTCTTGGGTACTACCACAATTGGAGACACTCAATCCGTGTGTTCAATTTCATAAGTGAATTAGGCTTCCTTTAGTTTTTCAATCTCTTCTTTGATCTTTCTGGAAAATATTTCATTGTATGTGTATGGCCTTTGTCTACTTGGTTTTGCATCATCTCTCATGGGTATAGTATGTTGATAGATTTTTGGATCAACACCCTTGAGATCCTTGTAAGAACAAGCAAAGATATCTCGGTATTCTTTCAGCAAGCTTAACAAAAGCTCTTCTTCTTCTTTTGTTAGGTCATTTGCGATGTAGGTAGGCCTAGGCTCTTCTCCTGGTTTAGCCAAATCTATCTTTTTTGCATTTTCCAATCCTTCCTAGGACTCGCCATGTTCTTGTAGTTCTCTAACAGGTCGTTCAACTATGATTATTTGATCTTGGAGAGTATATTTCTTGTAATGGGATGGAACACTCATTACATATTTACCATCCTCTTCTGTGGTTTCCATTTTAGTCGTATATATCTCCTTTAGAGATTTTTTTCAATTGTTGATACTTCTTTTTCCGCTCAACTCGTGTTATGGTTGACTCCTTTTCCTGTTTCTTTGGCTTTGCTTGAGTATCTTTCCTTGTTTTTCTTAATGTTTTTGACATTTTTGGATTTTCATTTGAAGGATATCTGCCAGTGATTTTGTTCTTGACACAATCATGTGTATCTATATGTATCAGGAACTGTGTTCTACTAGAGACTGATGGCATATGTCTAGCTTTCACATTTCTGGTGTCTCTTTTTCGTATATACCATTTTTGTCTTCTCGGTTTCTGGTTAGGAAAGTCAAAAACTTTTCCTTCCCTCCTTTCATGAGTAGCTTAGCTCTTACTTGTTATTTTTCTGACCCCGAATCTTCTGAGGAGCTGAGTGTTCTTCTAACTCGTCTGTTGCATCGTAGTAGAGTTCTAATAAGACTCGTTGAGCTTTCATTAAGTCCTTGGGTTCGTGAATTTTGTCTTCAATGTGGAGGGTTGAGATTATTTGTATGGGAATTATGTCATAGCCATCCTCATTGCAAAATTGAGTAGGAATAGACATATTCACACATACATCCATTGTCGCTAAAATTTGAGCACTCAAATGGCTCAAAAAAATGCTCTGGAAAGGGTTTAGGTACATAGGCTTCGTATGTGCAATCCTTTCTAAGATGTATTCTTCTCATTTTAAGCTCCCATTTTCTGAAGCTCCACACATCTATATAAGAGTGTCTTTGTTCAACCAAGATGGAAGCTTATTTTTAGCCGAAGAGACTGAATTAAACTCTTGTATGGGCGTTTTCATGACATCTATATAAGTGTGATCTTTTATATTAACCCTTGTTATTGAGCTCACTTGCTTCAAGTACAGATAATTGTTTCCCCAATCTTGGATGAGTTGTACCTGTCGCTTGAAAGGTCTTTCCAATATGATTTCGTAATTGAGTTTCTTTCCAAAGTCTACTGCGGCAAAAGTATGTTGATATTCAATCCCACAGGAATTAACTATCACTTTTTCAAGTAGTCCATTAGCCAATTGCAATTTCATTCGAGTTTGTCTAATGGCTGGCTGTCCCCAGGATTTCCATACTGCTTTTGTGGGGCTATGGCTATGCCTGCTCCACTATCCAGTATTGCCATGGTTTCTATGTCATTATATTTCATTGGAAGGGTGGTGTTTCCTTCTTCCCCTTTGTATTAGTCTCCGACTTTGTTCATTGGAATAGATTGAATCTCTTTGTTGTCCATTTCGTGTTTCAATTTTTCCAATTTTTTTGCAATGAGCCCCGTTATCCCCACCTTCTCTAGGGTTTTCTGTAGATCATTCCATAGATATGGTCTAATTTTTAATAGTTTTCCCAAAGTAAGAGTGCATTGGATGGGTGTAGACATGATTGAATGGATGTTGTCTACTTCTAGGGTCTGTTCCGCTCCTTTTACTTGAGTGGTCTTGCACACTATGGATTTATCTTCGTTATCTCCCAAGTAAGAGGGTAATATTTTCAAGGTCAATGGTTTAGATATTCCTGAAGCTTTAGATCCGCAATCCCCATACAAGGATTGTACATCCATGTCCATATCAGGAAGTAGGTTGTCTAACCAAACTTCCTCTATAGGAGCTGACTTTAAAGTTAGGCTCCCATCATTGATCTCTATAACTTTTTTCCATAATTGTCTTGGCTAGTCTTCCTCTACGAATGGAATTCCGTCTAAGGCATCTTCTCTATCCATCACTATAAGTTCTGGCTCTTTTGATTCAAGGTGGGGTTCTATCTCCACTTTGGATTTTTCTAGATTGTCTCTTATCACAAGCTCCTCAGGTTTTGTCATACTTTCGAGGTTTTGGGTTTTTGTTTTTCCAGCATTTCCTACATGATTCTCACCAAATTTTGATAAGCTTCAAGCTTAGCTGCTTCCATGTCTGGAGAAGGATAGTTTTTTCATTTGCTTTCCATGATTAGGCCTGCATTAAGTCCTGCTTGGTAGTCTTCCAAGGTTGCATTAATAGGCTCAAAAATTTTATCAACCAAAATTGATTCTCCAGATTTCACAGTGATTTTCTTGATTTCGCTTCCAGTTTCTTTCACCTTTTCCTCGAATAGTTGTTTTCCTTTCTCCTTGATTTCAACATGTTGTTTCTGTTTTCTCATCTCATACCTCTTGCTTCTGCTTCTTTTGCTCTTTTCAGAGGCAATTTTTGTATTCTCCGAATCATCGGAGGAGTTATGTTTCTTTTTCCTAGCCTGGACTCTAGTGATTACCTTGATTGGAACGATTGGTTCACTCTCAGATGAGCTACTAGGTATTACTTGGACTACGTTTACTACTGTTTTATCCTTGTTTAAAGGATTTTTAGGACAATCTTCTCGGAAGTGTCCTCCCTTTTTGCAACATTGTATGCAATAAGCTTCAACTGGCTTAAGGTTCTTGTCAGGCTCTGAGCATTCATTTTTCCAATGATCATCTGCACCACAATTATGACAGTTTCCCGTTCTTGGTTTAATCGTGGGTCTTACCATAGGAGGTCTAACTCCTTGATTAGCCACGAAATACATTGGTACAAGCTCTGGTGGAGCATAAGTCACAGGTTCTTCCATTGGTGGTGGATGTGAATTATACCAATCTCCTTCTGCCATTACTGTAGATGGACTAGGCTCAGCATAGGGTGTAACATGTACTAGTGCTTGTTCATCTATGACTCCTTGTGAATGCATATACTTTATAGGCACTACATTATGTCTTGGATATGGAAGTTGTTGACCCAACACGGGTTGAAGTCTTTACATACCCATCAATGGTCTTTGAGCTGGTGCCATGTTAGGATGGTATCTATACATGGGTTGTTCTTGTGGCCTCATGGGCACATACTGAACATTCTCATTATACTTTGGTTGGTAGTAGCACTCATTGGTCTGATGGTTGGTCATTTACCCTTGATTGCACACCATTTTTGCGGTCCAATTGGTTTTCCCTGTTGAGGTATCCCTTGCCTTGGTCCCCTTATAGGTGCTTTTTACATGTTATTCATCATGTCATTCATCCCTTTGAGCATGTCTTCTATGGCTAAAAGTGGTGTTGCAGCAGCCATTCCCACTTGTGCTGGTTTGGTGGATGCTGTTTTCTCACTTTGGTTATCCTTATGGACATCTTCTTCGTTGAAAATATCACAATTGTCTCCTAAGTCAATAGCATTTGACACACACTCTTCACAATGGTTGAATTAGCATAGCATACATATCAATTACATTATTGCATACTCATATATCATCAATTCCATTACTTTATATGCATGCACACACTCAAGATTAGGTGCACACGCACTTGAATTTTTTGACAGTTTTTTTCCTCTTTGGTGCATTACACACACAATGATTTTTGTGCACACACATGAATTCTTGATGTGAATTAAGCATTATTTTGATACACACAAGGTTCATTAGTCAAAATTTGATCATCAATTTCATTTCAAGTGAATCAAATTAGGTGCAAAGTGTAGGTCAATTGAGTTACACACTTAATTTTAGCAAATAATTAACATTGAACCACATTAATCAATCAAGAATTGACATGAGCAAGTGAGTGCACTTACATTGTAATCACACTCCAATCTATTCCTTTGCTCCATGCGAAGACGCATCATTGCACACACAAGTGTGTGCACCATCAAATCGGCTTTAAAATTGACCATTGTAGGCCAAAAATCAAACACTTAAATCATCAAATTAGGCAGAAATTAGTACAATTAACTTGATTAGAGTGACGATTCCACCTCTTATAAGGGGATTAATCATACATTACACATCAAATGTTAGTGGTTAGGTTAGCAAAATTAGTCAAAAGTTAGTGAAAATTAGCACGGAATTAGTACAATTAGCATGGAAATGGAGCAAAATTAGTAAGGGTTACTCTGAAATTAGTGAAATTGGGGATAAAATTGGAGGTTTGGGATATTCATAACTAAACAATTAGCATCAATTACTTGCACAAACATCATCAAATCACACCAAAATTAAGTTACACACACTCAAAAACCGAGAAATTAGTAGTCAAATTACTCTATTCTAAACATCCTACACTCACTAGCTTAGGTTATCGATCCCCGGCAATGGCGCCAAATGTTGGGAGGCGTTGTAGTAACGACCTAATTGCAACCCACACAAAATTATCAAATCCATGGATCGACAACCCGGCTAGGACATGGAAGCACGAGCATCGGATGAATAAAAATAGAGGATTCAAGAGAATACCTCACCAATGTAAGTAGAGATTAGCCATGGCAAGACTAACTCTAATCACTAATCAATCAACTCCTACACACATCAAGCCCACTGAAGTCCGACTTGCCAATCTTATGGAGTCACAAGAACACAGTCAACACAAGCATCCATGGTCAAAGCGTACACTAATTGCATTGAAGTTGGCTTTCCCAATCATCACATGCCAACCAAGGTACTCACATCACACACAAGTGGCATTGAGCTCAAGGCTCTTAAACCTTCACACACTTAAGCACACAATTGGACACAAACTCTAATGGCATGACCAAGAGTGCACACACACTACACTAATAAAGAGAATTAGAGAAGTAATCAACTAATTGAAGTACTTAGGGAAGAAGAGAGTTAAGATCAAAGAAGGAAGTACATACCTAATCTAGAATAATGAGAGTGTAATACTACTTCATGACATAATGAAATGTAGAGAAGATAAGACTAATGAGTAAAATAAGGATTAGATTAATCAAGCTTCTCTAATTACAATGGATTAGTACTAGCCTCTTAAGCATGGACATTAAGCTCAAGGCTAAGCCATCCATAGAATGAACACTCAAGAGAGAGAGAGCTCTCAAAAGTGGATCCTCAAGAGTGGATACTCAAGAATGAAGCCTCCTTGCATAAAGGCTTCCTTTTAAAGGCTTTCACCACAATCCCTTCTACTATGGGTGTAAGTTTTAGCCCTCTAGCTACCATATACAACTTTGGAACTCCCAATGAGTCCAAGACTTATACTAAGTGAGTGGGAAATATTATGCACAACCATAGCATATCTCCTGATTGATGCATAACCGGTGTAGCCTGTGTTAGCCATTGCTAACACAGACAAAACCCAATAGAACCTCTCCATGGTCTCAAATTTTTATTCATCACTCAAACAAAATCATCCCTATTTTTAAGGGCCTATTTTTAGCAAATTGATTTCAATATTTAATACACTCAATAGCTTCGTCTAAGAGAGCTCTATCCTCTCTTATGCTCAAAATTACAAATGGATGCATAAATCAAGCAAAATGAGTAAAAATAACAAGAAGAGGGCCATGCCTAGAACACAAAATCTTTGCGAGAGACTTACATTGCATCAAAGAGCTTTTACCTGTGCTTGCAATGCCAGTCGTACATTTGCAATAGCACTTCACAGAAGGGAGATAGAAGCACAAGAGTTAAGAGGATAGAAGAGTATTTATAATCATAGAGCGTTCACTTTCATTTATCCAAAACTTAGGTTCAATTTATAAAAATTAGCATTTATACTTTGCCAATGGTCATAAATCTAGTCCTCTAGCCAATATGACTCATAAATTGGCAGACTAAGTGCCTTCGGTAGTTCAGTTGCAAGCTAGAACTCATCAATCCCAATATACTCAATAAAGGCTCACTTATACAACCATAAAACTAATAATTAAAGTTATGAATCCCACTTTGGTCATATGTAGTCCCACTTTTAGTGCCATGTGTTAGCTTAGCTGCTAACTCTCTTTCTCTTTCTCTCTCTCTCTCTCTCTCTCTCTCTCTCATTTTTATCTACTATCAATGTTTTCCTCGAAATTGGGATTAAGAACATAGAAAGGATGTTTACCTATGCAAGGGATTTAAAAAAAGAAAGGGTGAGCTCGACACCAGAGTCACAATGGGCTTGAGGTAAGTGTCAGTCTACATTCACAGAGGGCTGAGTGTATGCGGCTATGAGGGGCATTGAGAAGACCCCAAGATTGTGATTGATTGGGAGCCAAGCAACGGTTTTTATTGATTTTCAAGCGTTGGAGCTTATGTTTAAGGCTTTACCCAAACTTGTTGAGCATCTTGGTGATTATTACAGGTCAATTGAACCATATTGTGTACAGTTTGTTTTAGATTCAATAATTTCATTGTTGGATTGGGCACTTGTGGCATTATTTCTCATTGTGTGTTGTTAGTAATCTTACGATATCTACTAAATCTATGTTATCTCTTGCAAATTAGAGTCTAATGGAACTTATGCTCTCATATTAACTCTCTAGTATCTCCTGCTACATTATTTACAAACTTATTTCTGTTTCTGTTTCTCTCCTCTCTCTCACAATCAAAGGCCCGGTGTCTTTCCTGTCAACCCCAAAAAACTGTACACTTTGACATCGGATAGATGTAGAGAGAGAGGGGAGGAGATAGATTGAGATGGAGAGAAAAGAGTATGAAGTGATCTTTTCTTGCAAAAAATGCTAAAGTAGTAAGCAAAAAGAGCTCACTTCCTTTTCTTGCTAAAAATGGTAATTAAAGCAATAACCAAAAAAGGCTTGCTCTGAACCCCTACTCATTAAGGGAAATCAAGAAGCAAAAAAAATGATTCTAGGCACACACGATTCAACACAATCCACTAGGCATGCATGCCACCATGACATTAAGCACCTCAGCACTAGCATCATAAACATTGGGAGTATCTGACATGCAAGGCACCACCCATAAGTCCATCATCATGGGTAGGTTAAGGGAGTCATGGGTATTATCACACTAGCATCATCAACATAGCTTGCACCATGATGACTCTAGGGCATAGCACTCAAGAATCACATCCCACATTCATCTTCTTGTCACTAGAAGGATTTGAGGTTGTTCTCTTTATCACTTTATAAGTTGGCTTCACATGTTCTCTCATACTACCTTGTTGCTCACCCAACACACACACCCCCCCCCCCCAACAAACTCAGCTCAAAAGGGGAATATTTCTTATGTTTAAATACAATTGAGCTTGGGCCAACACCAATGGGGAAAATAACTCACACAATATGGATGAAATATGCCAGATACAATTACAAATTAGAGTAGAGACTTCGACTTCACAGGAGAAACTTACACAGTCAAAAAAACAAAAAAATAGTGAGAAATTTGTCAAAATGGATAGCACCATAGCATCTGGAACGGCCAAAACCACAGTCTACAATATCAAATTGCTCAAATCCGACCCCGAATGAGCAGTTTATGGCCAAAACAAGCTCCATAAATAGCAAAAACTCAGTTGCGTCTGTTTCTCCTCTTCTCTCCACACTTTGCTGGTTTTTTTCTTAGGTTTTTTAGTATCCACACTTCACTTTATCCCGTGGGTACCTTTGGCCTTTTGATTGACCTCAAACAAACCCCGAACATGCCAAAAAAATGGGCATGCAATGCATTTTTGTCACCCTTCTACATCCATCTGCACACTTGGCACTCAACTTTTTCCAATAGTGCATCCCACAATCACGTTAAGTGTCCCCCAAATATAGTATTCATGATTACCTTTTTGCATAATTCATCACAAAAAACACCCACGTTTTGTCTGTACTTATCCACGTGCAAGTCTTGACCCCATTTGACCTCCTGATGCGACTGGATGTCACTTGACGCACTTACCTCATGGCGTCAGCCTGCTGATATCTTCCTTGAGAAGTTTTACGCTCCACCAACTGCTCATTATTGTAGAAAAAACACACACGTACTGGTGATAATGAAAATCGATGTACTATGTACATGCTGTCCTACCTGTACACATGTGGGTCCCACATAACCACCTGGCTCTGGAAAATGGGCAATTCTTTATTTGATGCACCATGCATTTGTATGTACATATGCACAATCACTTCTTCCAAAAAAATCCTAACATAATTTGCCCATCCCCTAGCCTGCTATATCATTCATGATCAGCAATAGCAAAAAGAGATATGAGACTCGCCGCGTCACAGGTCTCCTCATCCCTCACATACATTACTTGCTATGTAGACAACTCATCTTGCTCCACCATCATTAATCTAGCGTGATATAATTTAAGACGCAATCCATTTACTCTTTACTTATGTAGAATCCCATCGAGATTAGCCAGCTGATATGTACCATTCAAAAAACACTCCACTACCTTGAAAGGGCCTTCCCACTTAATTTGAAACTTCTTTTGAAATGTCTTGTCCAGCTTACTGTTGTAGCACAAAACCAAGTCATGTTTCTTGATACCCTTACTTTTGACCTTTTCATTTATCTTTTCTAAAGCCTTATCTTGCATCTGCCCATAATGTTCCAATGCGCTCATCCTATCCAGCTGAACCTCTTGTAATTGTAAGAGCCTCTCTTTGAATGCATCACTGGACTGCCCAAGCAACTTCTCTAACATGTTGACCGCAGGCAATAGTGCTTCCTTTCCATATACCAAATGAAACGGAGTAAACCATGTACCTGTCTTTACGGAGGTATGGTAAGCCCACAATGCACTAGGCAATTCCAAACCCCAATTCTTTCCTTGGTGCTCTGTCACTTTTGAAAGAATTTGTACCAACTCGCCTTTGAATCTTTCATTTAAGCCATTACATTGTGGGTAATAAGGAGTGGTATGCTGGTGCCTAATCTTCATCTTGGCGCATAAAAAGTCTAATAGTTTAGCTCTAAATCTTGGGCCCTTGTCCGAAGGTAGCTCTACTGGTACCCCAAACTTGCAACATATTTCATTGTACACAAATTTTGCCACATCCTTTGCAGTGATTTGTTTTACTGCTATAGCCTCTGCCCATCTAGAGAGATAATCCATTGCAGTCAAAATATAGCTTTTGCCCCTGCTTGTGATAGGTAACGGGCCTATTGCATCAATCCCCTACTTTTCAAACACACAAAAGCCATAATGTTTTTTGTAGCTATGGCTTCAACACTCTCTTCCCAAATGCTTGACACCTACTGCAAGACCTATACCAATGGTGAACATCCTTGTGCAAACTAGGACATACATACCCCTCTTTCAAGATCTTATGCAAGGTGATATTTAGAGCAAAATGTCCGCCACATGCACCTTCATGATTCTCTTCCAACACTCTTTAAAGCTCCTCCTACCAAGGTACACGTCTTAACACAAGATCAGCTCCTTTTCATGTACAAGACATCACCAATCAATTTGTACCTAGATGCTCTATGCAAAAAACCATACTTCTTAGACTTTTGAACGTCCTTCGGAATGATTCCTGTTAGCAAAAACTCTTCTTCTTGAGCCATGCCCCACAATTAATAAATATGTGCACATCGAAAGAATTAGAGTAGTCTAGTAGTGGCAAAATAAGAGGACGTGGAGAAAAAGAATTTCTCGCAGTCTTTCCGGCCCAAAGAGTAACACAATTCTCTATTGGAAGTGGATTTTATGGCTAATGCAAACGTTAATCCTAATATTTTTCACAAAGTGAAAGGGTTGAAAGGTTACATCATTGAGATTATTCATCTAAGAAAGTTTAGAAAGCAGTCAAACAATGGAGGAAAGAGATAAGAGAGACAATCAACACACAAAGGCCCACACAAGCTCAAGCCAAAGAAGTGAAGCACACCTCAAGACTTTGTGGTCTTGTAGCCAACTTGATGAAGTAGAAGATGAGTAGTAGTACCCAACACCGTTTGCGAGCCACCAACAATGCATCTTTATTGATGAAAGAAGGTTACATAGAGTGTATAAGTATTACAAGTGAGGAGATAGAAGGCTTGAGGCATGAAGTAGCAAGCTCAAGATGTGTTGGGCTGAAATTGAGAGAAAGTTTCAGTCAAGGAGATGGCTAGGAGGTTGGGCGATGGCTTGTTAGAGTGGCTTGATTATGGGGATTGCTTGAGTCCTTGATTGCTTAATGGTTTACTTGATGCCCAAGTGAGGGGCAAGAGGCTCTATTTATAGGTGAAGTTGCCCCTTGAAGAAGATATTTGCTTAGAAATATCCAAGGGATTTGTGTGACAAGTGTCTATCTTTTCAAAATATCTCGAAATTATCTTCAAAGTTTCTAGATCTTTCTCTTCAAGAAATATCTAGAGGTTCTTTTAGATCTTTCTCCAAATATCTTCTCCTTGTTGCCACATGTCAAGGGTTAAGCCTCCAAGAGTTGTTAAGCTATGGTGGGAACATGTGCATAAAGTATCTTCATAAAAAATTGAGGGAGATCTTGGCATACATCATGGATGACATCAAACAAACTCGTAACCACTTTTCTAAGGGATTTTTCTAGGTCCATAATCACTCCAAAGTGCACCTACTATGTGTAGAATGACACTTTGTGGGGTTTACTATGACTAAGGCCGCTTTTGGCCATGCTACACATGTCATTTGCCACCTAGGATGCCTAGAAGATAGGAGGTATGTTTTATAGGCTCATTTCATCATGGCTCCAAGAGGAGGTTCACAAAGAAGCCCGGGATCATAGGACAAAGCCCATTCCCAACAAGAGTGACACATCAGACTTCGACTAGCTTTTTGCATGCTAAATAGAAAATGCATATACTTATGCACACTTAAGGCATACACATAAAATCCATAATATTGTAGGGCTTAACTTCCATTCCCACTATGCATGTGCCACCACACGACACCGTATCATGGCTCTTTCTGTATGAGCCATGAAATAACAACACATATGCATTGATGATCTGTGGCACTTCTTCAACTACCCTTTTCACTACCTCTTCCTTAACAAGAAGGGATACTCCTTGTAAGTCAACAAATCAACTAGGGTAGCTCTGGTACTATCTTCCACTAAAAAAGAGAACTAAAACTCTTGCAACTCAATTACCCATTTCTTGACCACATTTGACATGTTGGTGCCATTAATTAACCGTGGCAAAAAGGCATAACTCATTAAGAAAACAAAAGGTCATGGTAACAAGTAAGGATGAAATTGTCGACAAGCAAATATTACACTGGCCATCACTAGCTCTACTTCCGAGAATTTTCTCTTTGCTACCAACTTCACTCGGCTTGCACAATACACTGGCCTCATATAATGGTTTCCCTTCCCCTTTTGCAATAGCATGGCTCCAATGGCATCATCCCCTACTGATGGATTTACATAAAACACTTGCTCCCAATCAGGAGCCTGCATGGCTGACAACCCCCTAACACCTCTTTCACCTCTTGAAACACTTCTTCACACTTGTCATCCCATTGCAATGGATCATGCTTTTCCACTTGTTGTAATGGATAAAGGAGCTATGAAGATAATGGAATAAACCACGCCATGTACTTCACTTTCTATATAAAGGTTGCCAATTGCGTCGTACTCATAGGTGATGGAAGAATAATAGAATTAACCTTGTTTGGATCAGCCTCAATGCCATTTTCTGACACCATATGTCCCAATAACTTCACCCTTGGCTGTGCTTGATGACATTTCTTTGGATTTAGTTGTCCTCCATATTCATCATACCATGTGCATCTTCTCATGATGTTCAAACCTACTGCTGTAGACACAAAAGTCATCCATAAAATCTTTAACACAACTACCAATGAATGGTGTCAATACCCAGTTTGCTCTCTCTTGATAGAAGGATGGTCCATTTGACAACCCAAATGGCAATACTGTGTATCCATAACAACCCCATGGCGTAATGAAAGTTGTCTTTGTTCGGTCTTTAAGAGCAATCGTCAATTGAAAATAGCCTGAAAAACCATCACACACACTGTACCTCTCATAACCTGCCACTGAATCCAAGATCTGGTCGACGAATGGAAGAGGATATGGGTTCTTCTTAGTGGCTGCATTGAAGGGTTTAAAATCTACACAAATCCTCCACTTTCCATCCTTCTTTGGACTGACTACTAATGGACTCACCCATTCTGTAGTTTTCATTGGGACTATGAACCCTGCCTTCAATAACTTGTCCACCTCTTCCTGCAAGGCTTCCATTTGCTCTTGACCCATCCTTCTTAGCCTTTGTTGCACTGGCTTAGCACCTTCTTTCAGCTCTATATGCATCTCTTCTCCTTTGAACCCTCTAATCTCTTCATATGAAGTAATGAACAAATCAAGAAAACTAGCAAGCATGTGAAAATATATATCCTTCTCCATAGCTGAGAAGTCTCCGCTGATCATTTGTGTCATCAATTCCTGCTTCTTTGACAATTCAACCTTGGTTTGCATCAGCCCTTCAATCACTTCATAAGGACCTTCACCTTCATCTTCAATCTCATTTGCAAATGCAACTAAACCAAACTCGTGGATTTCTTTGTCCATCAGAAGAAATGCAACATCAACATCCTCATAACTGCTCGTAGTACTATCACTATCCTCATCAGACACTGTGGAATAGTCTTCATCACTAGACTCATCCTCATTTTCATAAAGTTACTCCAATCGTCTCCTTGTGTCCATATTATATAGCTTCTTGGCACCTGTCTTTCCATAGAGGCTAATCATACCACGTCTCCAATCTTGAACAACTCCCACTGCACGTAACCATGGTGTGCCCAGTATGATAGGATATGCTCCCAACCCCACTGGCGTTACATGAAAATCAGCCACCACGTTTGCATCATATGCCTCCACTTCTAAGTTCTTTACAACACCCAAACATTTTACTTTCTGATGGTTTGCCAATCTGATCCGAAAGCCTGACACCCCAGTCACTGTAAGACCCATCTTCTCAATGCATGAGTGTGTTATGACACATATTTGGGCTCCGCCATCAACATAACCTTGTCCTAGATTTTTTCTTTTTTGCCACACATCTACTATTGAGAAAATGTCTGGTAGCTCATCCATCACCAATACCTTCCCTGAACCTCTCTCTGGTTCTTTCTCCATTGGGTTAACCATCCTCTTCCACTATCGCTTTAGCTTAGGCACCATCTCTATAAGTTGTCCAAAAGTAACATCTGCTTTCTTGCTTGTCAGATCCTCCTTTAAGTCATAGCTTAATTGCCCATCCCCTAGTGGAAAATCTGAAACATGAAACTTGCGACGAGCCCTTCTTTTCCTCTTGGCCTTGACATCCTCGTCTTCATGGCTCTTTCCCTTATTCTTACTAGGACCTGGTGCATTTCTTACTTCCTTATCATGTGTGGTCCTCTTTCCAATAGACATCACTAATGTATCCTCCAGCTTTGCTGCCTTCTCCAAGGTGACCACACTTGTCACGTTTGTCTTTCCCTTTTCCTCTTGGGTTAATCCAATGGTTCCTTCTTCTCCCTTAATTTCAATGCCAAATTTCATTTGACCTAGTTAGCACCTGTCTTGGCAATGGATACATGTCTCCCCCCATCCTTGGTGGCTTATCACATTGCTGGCTGATGTGTCCCAACTCTCCGCAATTAAAACACGTGGACATCTGCCTCTAGACTCTACCATTTCTTTGTCCAACACCATTCCTAGGCCTTTCTTCACCTCCTAGCTGATTTGCAAACCTCCCCCGACCTCGATTATTTCCCACATTACCTAGCATGTTTAGGCTGAGATTCTTCATTAAATCTACCACTTGCCTCATGTATTGCCTTAGCCCATCATCTTGCACTGATGTAGTGACCATTGCTAGCATAACCTGAGGAGTAACAGAAACCATTGGTTCATGATGAACCCCTGGCATGCGACCTTGCAAATAATCCATAGGCTGAAACTCAGACCTCTTGGGAAAAGACTCTACTCCTAGCTGACTCATTCTTCTCAGCTTCCACTCTTTGTTCCTCTCTACATCTAGTGCATCTTCATATGTCCTAGGCTTCTTTAGTTCCACTCTCCAACGTATATTCTCCCAAAGACTAACCAAGAACTTGTCCTTCTTCATCATGTCTTGTGGGGGTATGTGTGGTGCTAAGGCCTTGCACATCCGCTCCCATGCCATTGAAAACTTATGTATGTACGCATCTATTGGCTCACCTTCCCTTTGCACCAAACCTTGTACTTCTTGCCACACTTTGTCAGGATATTCTTCCTTCACAAACTCCACTTTCAATCCATGCGTTAAATTGTCCCAACTTAATCTCACAAGTGGATCAGCCACACGCAACTCCTCTTCAAATTCTTTGGACCAAACTCGTACACGTGAGTGCTAATATAGACCAAAATATGATGGGAATGTGCAATACATGCCTATGAGGCAACTGTTGGGTTTCACGCCCCATGGTCGGGTTGTGGTCGGGCACCCACCCATTACATTCATTTTGGGTTATAAGGAAATAAGGAGAGTGAGAAGTATTCTACCCAAGATCTAAGTCTGCTCTCATCCCCTTCCCCTTCTCTCCTTCCCTCTCTCGCACTCACTCCATAGCCGGACTTTCAAGTGGTATCAGAGCCCAGGAGCATGGCTTCCGAGCCCCGGCTAACCGTGTGTGCACCGACCCCGAGCTAGGGAGATTTGGGCAATCTGTGCAAGATCGAGCAGAGAACAGAAGAAAGCTTTGAGGCCTTGAGTAGACCAAAGCCAAGCAGTGCATCGATGCCTTGAAGGTTGCCGAACAGGAGCATCTCGAGCAACCTTCCTCGCTCGTCAGATAAGCCAGACAGGGTCGCCGACAGAGAACAAGTTCATTAGTCCTGCAACAATTTGTTTTTAGGAAAAATTACCAAAATACTCCTCTAATTTGTGAAAATTCCCAAAATACCCCTCAAATTTCAAAAATTCCCAAAATACCCTTGTATCTATTTTAGCTGGAGTGTTCATGATTTCCTAATCTTTATTCTTTTTAAGACAATGTAGATCCGTTTTTTAGTGCTTAGCATGTAATTTGTCACAAATTACCTCCCAAAAAAAGACAATGATGTCTAAAAATAATGAAGCAATTCAACTCCAAAGCCTACATAACCAGCTCAAATTCTAGTTTCAGTATCTTGTATTCATAGATAATCGGTCTTCTTATGAAAAGTTACCATTTTTTAAATTTTTGGATAAATTTACTCTCACAGCCAGGGGTATTTTGGGAATTTTGGAAAATTTGAAGGGCATTTTGGGAATTTTTGAAAAAATATGAGGGGTATATTGGGAATTTCCACAAATTAGAGGGGTATTTTGGTAATTTTTCCTTGTTTTTACTTAAAACAAAAACTTTTGACTTATAACACAATTTGATTGTGTGCACAATCCCTCGACTCCTCGACCTCGCTCTCACACACCCCGAGCTTGAGAGAGCAGCTGAGAGAGAGAGCGGGTTGTGAGAGTGAAAGAGCTGAGGTAGAGAGAGAGAGAGAGAGAGAGAGAGAGAGAGAGAGAGAGAGAGAGAGAGAGAGAGAGAGAGAGAGAGAGAGAGAGAGAGAGAGAGAGAGAGAGAGAGAGAGAGAGAAAAGCCATAAAAGATCGTAAAAGAGAGATTTTCTCAAAACAAGAGCGACTGAGTGAGAGAGAGAGTGAGCGCGTGAGAGAGAGAGAGAGTCGGTATTCTTGGCCTCATCATCTCGACATCGGTTTTAGCAGATACGGCGAGTGATCCTGTCTGGCGACGAGAGGCGGCCTCGACATCGGGCAACTAGCCGTTTTTTGACACCGACTTCAAGTTTTTGTAACATCCACACCTCGACGACTCGCCATTCTACACCGGCACATCGGTTTTGACACCGATTCTTGTAATTAGGCATCAACTCGACATCACCTCTCATTGTGGAGGATCTCCAACATCCGACCCCGACATCAAGTGTTCCGACGGACGAGTGCTTTTGTGCGGATGGTCGTGCTTGCCGCATGCACGGGTGAGGTGCCTCTACCATAGAGGAGTGACACCCTGCATCGACCTCGAGTGCACCGTTCATGCTCTACGACACCGTTTCGACTCTGAGCACCTTTGGCGGCTATTCGACTAGCGCATTTTCGTCCAGCGGTGGAAAGCGTCACATATCTACACCGACACGCAGGTTATAGGTTACATGGTGCTTTTAAGCCCGTTTACACATAGTCTTACATATTCTTTAGATAGCCATACACTTATAGACACATCGCCTTTCATGCAATTTTGGTAGCCATTTCCACAGCAATTTCTCTGCGAATAGATGCGTTGACAGATGCATGTTTGCTTTAGCACAGTATAGTGCTATTGAGCTCTTTTGAGAGCAAATATCCCCACATGGATCGCTTTTACTGCATGCAATAGTTTTTGGCGCCTGTTTGAGTGTAGTCACTCATGTACATTGAGTTGCGGACAATACCCATTGTCCTGTGGAGCCATTTTTTGGCTAGTTTGGCAATTTTCCCTGCCGTTTTTGATACTCGGACTAGAAGATCCCTTTCTGAGATATAGGACATGTATCTGGACGGTTTTTTGTGCTTTTGGCGCCCAGTTGGCAGTCACACAACAATGGTTTTGAGCACTTGATGCCCAATGGTTCTTTTTGAGCAGTTTATGCGCTTTTGAGTTGAGTTTTGACTCCTCATACAAAGGAGACTCTGTCAGATTTTTCTCGCGAGTCCGTTCTATGCATTCGTGGAACTTCTAGCCGTTTTCACAAAGTCATTTCTTTGTTTCTTGTAAAATCGATACAAGAAAATCTCACATTGCTTGGGCCACTCACAAGTTACAATACATAGACATTCCTCTTTGCACAAAATTCTCCTTATGTGGAACCATGCTTTGTAAAATTTACCTTTCCTCCCTTATACCAATGCTAACCTCTTACACTCACACGATAGCATATATAACCAACCTTCATGAATTAGGCCTCATGAGAACCCGCCATTTAAGACTAAAGCATATTTGAGATTGGATTTTGATAAACACCACATCATGATCCTTTTAGCTACAATCTCATGGTAAGCAGATACAACATACAACAGTCAACATCAAAGAAGAGAGTTCACATTGTTGATGCTTTCTTTCAAAAAGACAATAGACTATAGTAGTAAACAAGTGAAGTACTCATTTCATTACATTCATGGGCTTGCCCTTGAGCACATGCTTGGTTTCTTCTCCTTAAGTGCTTCACTCAAGCTAGAGATCTTTCTCCCATATCAATGGTACATAATGCATTGCCTACTAGAGAGTTAGTAGAGAGTAGAAGAGGATGTCTATGTATGGTTCATTGGATTGTGGAAAAATGTCTAATTGACTATTTAGGCATTAGCTGTTGTGAAGCTATCCTATCAAAACAACATGCATTTGGATCCATATAACTATTTGTTCTAAATCTAGAAGTGTGGGTAATTCCTCATATATATATATATATATATGATGTGTAGGTAGGAGTCCTCGAAAGGGTTGCAATAAAATAATGTGGAATCCATTTACTTTACCATAATGGATAAGACCAATGCCAAAGATTTGTGGGATGCTCTTTGTCAGGCTTGAGATGGCAACAACGCCTAGAACAAGGTTTTCTTGATGAAGAAATCGATGCGCATGAACATGAAAGAAGGCAGTAATGTTATTTCTCACTTGAACAACATGTTTTCAAAGCTTACTTCCAGGGATTTCATTGACGTAATCACAATCGTGTGTTAATAACTGTAGTATTTACACAAGAAAATCATGTGATCACGTTAATTATTAACGTGATCTTGATGGTGACCTGTAGAAACCAATAGAGCCGGTAGGCCCATCGATCTTTTTCATTTTTTCGATGGGGCCTGTTGGGCTTTTCCATTTTCCCGGGGGGTCCCTCCGGGCTATAGGGTTATCCCAGTGGGCCCGCCAGAAAAATGGAAAAGCCCGGTGGGCCCGACTGTATATAGTAAACCTCTTCTTACTTTGGCATTTTAACTAGGCAAATCCTTGGGGAGTGTACCCGAGCGCGGGGTATAGTCATCTCCTTGTGAATTGACCTAAGGTTACAAAGTCATAGGTCCTATTTTTTGGGCTGATCGTGATTCTTAATTCGGTAACCACTTCTAAAAATATTTAAACCTTTCACCGAATGTAAAGGTACGAAACCAAAACAATTGAGACTTTGGAGAGTCATGTTCATTGTGACGAAGCCGTTGGTCCATAAAAGGGTTGTAGTTGGTTTTAGAAGATGAGCATATTTAAATAATGAGTTGATAGTCAAGGGTCGGATGCCCTATACTAGTGTACTGGGTATATAAAGATCCTTGAAGTAATGTATTTTTCACGATCATAGATTTGAATTGATAAATATTTCCACTACACAATATGAGAGCTATAATGCTTAATTGGATGAAATTAGCTTTTATATATTGAATTGGATGCATAAGGGGGCTACGATCCTTGATTGGGTACAAGTAGTCCTCAATTGTGTAATTGTATTGAAGATTTCATTGCCTTGTTTTATGCATTGGTTTATATAGGGAGTGAATTATGCATTATAATTAAAAGATTGTTAGTGCATGAGATCGTCAATCATTGACATTATTTCTTTCATGTGTGTTTTGCAAATAATTATTATCATTTCAATGTAAATGTTGATGATTCTTTGTAGCATGTGAAAATAGTTGTGTCTTATCGTTTTCAAATCGCAGAGGATATATAACTAATCATTATATTTATGATTGCATTGACAATTTCATATTATTTTTGTATCCATAATGCCATGTAGAGAGTGCATTGCAATGTGTATGTTCGCTCAGAACATATGTGGTCGATATGTGGAATTGACTAGAGTACATTGAAAATCTCATATTGTGTAGATTTGATTGCTTTCTTAGTGATTGTTTTTCTAATATATATTAAAAAGTTTTATTTTAACTGAACATCTATTTCTTATGTCTGCAGTATTAAATTGAAAGCAATGGAGAAAAATGTCGGCACAAGTGATATGAAGAAGGCAAAGAATTAAAAAGCCCCTAGCAAACATGGGTTTTGAATCTCAAATCACAAAAATTATCTCCCAGATTCGGCCTGACAAACAGACTTAGTATTGGAGTATAACTTGGCCTAAACAAGTAGAAGGTTTAGCTAGAAAATTTCTTCAGAATCCTTACAAAGTTTTCATTGGTTCATAAGCTTTAAAAGACAATCATTCAATTCTACAGATTGTAGAAGTTGTTTTTGAGAATGAAAAATACTCAAAATTGCCAGATTTACTGAAGCGAATGATAGATGGAAGTAAAGTGATCATATTTATGGGAACAAAAAGAGGTTGTGATCAAGTTACTAGACAACTTCTAATGGATGAATTTGCAGCTTTATCTATCCATGATGATAAGAGTCAAGCTGAACGAGACTGTCTTCTTTCTTAATTTAGATTTAGCAATAGCCCTATAATGACAACAACAGATGTTGCAACTCCGGGTTTGGATGTGAAGGACATAAGGCACAAGAAAGAAAAACGACAACAAAGACCACACCGACATTGACAATGACGTCATGTCAGGGACGACATTAATTCGGAGTGGGGGAGTGTTGATCCATGGGTCAACAACACGACATAACTCAATTTCCATACCAAAGTCTTATTTTTTGATGGTTATGAAATGATGCGGATTATGGTTAAAAACATCATTTATAATGAGTAGTTATTCTAGTTGTAGAAGCCGGGGTGCAATGGCACTTCTAGATTGTAAATACAAAGCCATTTGACCCCTTGAACTCTATTTTGATTTAACCTATGGTAGCCTTAGTATATAAGGTACCCAGGTCATTTTGTTTGAGAACTTAATCATAATCGAACTTTTAAGCTGTCATTGACCGTGAGAGAGAGAGAGAGAGAGAGAGAGAGAGAGAGAGAGAGCTTCATCCTAACGCTACTTCTTGCTCGCTCATCGCATTGGAGATTTATCTGCACCATCACAATTGGCTCGGAGAGAGCTACACAACAATGCCAAGCATTCCTCGCAAACCGGAGCACGTGTGCTAAGGCATCTACAAGCTATTTGTGGTTGGAAGTGTATCAAATGATGTCTGTTTTTTCCATGCAAGTAGTCATTATAATTGTGGCGACGCTAGGTAGCTCCCACAACAAAGGTAGTCATTGATCTCTCTCTCTCTCTCTCTCTCTCTCTCTCTCTCTCTCTCTCTCTCTCTCTCTCTCTCTCTCTCTCTCTCTCTCTCTCTCTCTCTCTCTCTCTCTCTCTCTCTGTGTGTGTGTGTGTGTGTGTGTGTGGCTCAACAAAAAACACCCAACGGGCCCAATTAGGGCCCTCTATATATAAGTTGCAGCCCGTCGGGCTTTAGGGTTTTCTTGGCGGGCCCGTAGGGAAAATGCAAAAGCTTGGCGGGGCCCGATGGGAAAATGCAAAAGCCGGACGGGCTCAGTTTGTGGGTTTCTAGGTTGCTCTGAACCAGCTTGTTTGTGATCATGTTAACTGTGATTATGTAAATATGTCAACAAGACCTTGTGATCACACAAATTTTTTGGTAATTACGTAAATATTAAATCCCTACTTACTTCAAAAGGTCTCAATTTTGATGAAAAAATGAAGGCCATTTTCTTGCTATGTTCGCTACCGTCGTCATGGGATACTTTCAACACAGCCATAAGCAATTTTGCACCCAATGGCAAACTAGATTTTAGCAGTGTTGCTTGTGCGTTGCTCATTGAGGAGATTCAACGTCAATCTCTTGATGCGAGTGGGCATGGTGATGTATATGTGGCTAGTGAAAATTGTGAAAAGCAAAGTCAACATGGTCGTAGCTGCAATCGTTCTCAAGATTGCATGCAACTTCGTAGCAAGAGTCACGCAAAGACATGCAAAATGTAGAGTGTTACTACTACCATGAAAAGGGACACTTGAAGAAAGATTTTTGCACAATGCAGTGTGATAAGGGCAAAGAGAAAGTGAAGTCTGACAAACCTAAAAGCAGCATGAAAATAGAAGAGCTTAATGTGGTTGAGTATCCAACCATTGAGAAAATTTTTGAAGTTTCAAATGACATGTTGATTTTCACATCGGATTTGAGTCATGATGTATTGTTAGCTCATGATGAGTATTATGCGCAGAATTAAATTATGGACTCAGGTGCTAGCTTTCATGTGACTCCTCACAAGGAGTGATTTTCTACATACACTGCCACACATAACACAGTGAAGCCAGACAATTCTTATGAGCTTGATATATGCAATGTGGGTAGTATCAAGTTTTCCATGCGTAATGGCACTGAGTTTATGCTGCATAATGTCAGACATGTACCCAAATTGACCAAGAGTTTCATGTCAATTGAATAGTTGGATGATTTGGATTACACTACCATATTTGCTCAAGGTTCTTAGATTATCAAGAAGGGAAATCTGGTCATGCTTAAAGGACAGAAGTCTGGCTCATTGTACTCACTTTATGTCTCTTCTGTGAAAGAGAATTCTATTTGTGTAGCCGAGATGTCGTCTACAGAGTTGTGGCATAGCCGGCTAGGACATATGAGTCAAAAGGGAATGAAAGTCTTGTAGTGTTCTTGTTATATCCATGTATTAGATTACTCTAACTTCTCTTTATGTGAGCATTGTATCTATGGAAAATAGACTAAGTTGACATCAGTGCCTTTGGAGAAGGAGTTAGGGAGTCCTCTAGATCTCGTTCATAGCGACTTGTACGGACCTATGCCAGTCAAGTCTCTAGGGGGAGTGTTATACTGCCAAACATTCATAGACAACTCTGCTAGAAAGGTGTGGATTTATCTCTTGAAGCAAAAGAGCGACGTCTTTAGTAACTTTCAAAAGTTCTTAGCATTGGTAGAGAACCAATCGGGTAGAAAGCTTAAAGCTTTGTGCAGTGACAATGGAGGCGAGTACATATCCTCCGAGTTCAAGGACTTTTGCAATAAATGAGACATTAGAAGACAATTTATCACGCCTTACACACCCGCCCAAAATGGTGTGGCTGAGAGAATGAATAGAACCATTCAAGAATGGGTCACTTCTATGTTGACTACGGCCAAATTACCTCAAGAATTGGGAGAAGTTGTTACGATGGTTGCTTACTTGATCAATCGGTCACCTAGTATACCACTAAATGACAAGGTTTCGTAGGAGATGTGGACAGGCAAAGAGCCCAATTATGACAGATAATGTGTATTTGGGTGTGAGGCATTCTCACATGTGCCAAAGCGCTTAGACAAAAGCTGGACCCCAAATCACACAAGTGCATCTTCACTGGATATGGTGTAGATGGAGAGATGGGATATCCTCTTTGGCACCTGGAATCAAAGAAGGTTATATGCATCTCACAGGTGAATTTTAACAAGTCTGAGATGCATAAAAAACCAGTGAAAGACATTGATTATTGTAGAGTACGGTTTGAGGATGATTTCTCACCACCAGTTACACAGAATGTTGGACGTGCTAGTGATGCACCTTCCACTAGCGTGCACGTGCGCACAGACATACACACACACACACACATGTTGCTCCAAAGAGAGCAAAATCCAGTAGTCAGGCACTTTGGAAATCTACTCATACATCTCATGCACCTGAGCGTTTTGAGCCAGGATTAGACTACTTGCTAGTCATTGATTGCGGTTAACCCACTTGCTACAAAGAGGCCATTCAAATGGACGATAACTTAAAGTGGGAAGAGGCTATGTAATTTGAGTATAGATGGATCTTAGCAAATGAAACTTGGGAATTGATTGAATTACTTGCGGGTAAACAAGCATTGCCATGCAAATGGGTGCACAAGAAGAAGTATATCACAGATGATCCCGAGACTAAGTATAAGGCAAAGATTGGTTGCTAAAGTGTTCAAGAAAACGAAAGGCATGGATTTTGATGAATTCTTTTCTCCAGTGGTCAAGATGACTACATTGTGTCTTGTGCTTGGTCTAGTAGCCACCATCAAGGACTTGGAGTTGGCCCAAATGGTTGTGAAGACAACGTTTCTTCAAGGGGATATTGATGAGGATGTTTACATGAAACAACCAGAAGGTTTTGCGATAAATCTTGAGAAGCCAACACAGTTAGAACAAGTGTGTAGGCTCAAGAAAACTTTGTATGGATTAAAGCAAGTCTCAAGGAAATGGTACATCAAGTTTGATAAGTACATTTAGTCCCACAGTTACGTAAGGATCCAAGAGGATCACTGCTTGTACACAAAGAGGTTGAACGACGGTTCCCTCATCATTCTGATTTTGTACGTGGGTAACATGCTCATAGCTGGATGCTCATAAACGGGAAATCAAAAGATGAGATTGCACTTCTCAAGGATTCCTTAAGTAAGTAGTTTTCTATGAAAGATTTGGGTGATGCACATCACTTTCTTGGTATGCGTATCAAGAGAGATCACAAACGTGGTATACTTGAACTTTGACAGGAAGGGTATATTCACAAGGTCTTGCAATGTTTTGATATGCAAGGGGAGAAAGCGTTTACCCCATGGCAGCATACAAAACACTTAGCAAGCATGATTGTCCCAAATCGGATGCTGGAAATGCAGAGATGGAAAAGGTGCCGTATTCTTTGGCAGTTGGCAATCTTATGTTCACCATGGTTAGCACACGGCTAGACATTGCATATGCAGTGGGAGTGATCAGTAAGTTTATGGAAAATCTAGGTAGAAAGCGCTGGGAAGCAGTGAAGCACATCTTGAGATACATCAAGGGCTCAACTAGCAAGTGCTTACGCTTTGGGAATAGTGATGCATCCATAGTTGGATACATTGATTCGGATTATGCGGGTTGTGTGGGCACTAGGAGATCCACATCTGGTTATGTTTTCTTGTTCGCTGGAGCGATAGTTTCTTGGAGATCATGTATCCAGAATTGCACTTTGTCTTCCACCACCGAGGCAACATATGTTGCAGTTTCTAGTTCCAGTAAGGAAGCTGTGTGATTATCTTGTCTAGTGGGAGATTTTGGTATACACCAAACTCCAGTCCTACATTGTGACATTCACAGTGCGATTGCATTAGCAAAGAACCCCATGTTTCACTCCAAGTCAAAACACATAGAGGTCAGGTATCATGTGGTACGAGATATTTTGGCTAGCGAACAAATTGAGTTAGTCAAAGTTCACACGGATGAAACCCAACGGATGCTCTAACAAAGAGCTTAGCCTCATAGCGGTTTGCACATTGCATAGAGATGATGGGCATAGGGTGACTCTACAGTCATGCTTCACATTTGTATAGTTGTACATAATAGACCCTACATTCTTTGGCCACTTGGGCCATGTTGGCCTTCAGGTGGGAGATTGTTGGGTTTCAGGCGGAGAGTGAGAAGTATTCTCTCACAAGCTTCACCAAAGATCTGAGTCTGCTCTCATCCCCTTCCCCTGCTCTCCTTCCCTCGCTTGCACTCACTCCATAGCCAATACATCAACAAACGGGACAACTTGTCTATAGATAACCACCAAACCCAACATAAGGGCATAGACCCACAAGGGGGATGGAAAGAGCTTAGTATTGGGGAAACAACCTCCATTACCACGAGTGGCAATGTTATCCCAGACAAAATTATGTAGCTAGAATAAATGAGGTAAGAACGTGTACTTACGTTTGTAACTCCTTGCGACGAACCTGGTTCCTTAAGAGTGGTATAGGAAGGTTGGTATGAACCACAATCAGTTCCTATGTATGAGCCAGAATATTACACAAAACAAGATCAAGAGGGACTAGTGCCACCGCCAGTGTATTGCATAGAGTGTTGCAAAAAGGGGGGACAACTCCCTAAAATTACCTAAAAGATTACAATCACAAAGGAAAAAAGCCTATGAATTTGGTAAAAGTAATTCCATCAAGTTCATCCAAAAGTGAACAGATGATATCCATCAAGGTAGTGATAAGGGCCAAGGCAAAAAAAATTGCTAAAACTATATAAAAAAAGAGTTTGGGTGGTAGTGTCATGACAAAGCTATAAAGAGAGAGTGTAATAGACTTGGACACTCCAAGTCAAGATTCTACCATGACACCACAAGAGTTCACTTCAAAACAGTCACAGTTCACAATTGATTCGACACTGGCCCCGACGGAGTTTCATGCCTAGAGATATTGGCCCCAAAGCTTTCAGTATTTCTTTTTGTATTAATCTGCAACTCAACGTACAAGTGAGTGGTTGGGACTCACTCTCCGAGTCTGCATCCAAATGCTCTGAGAAGCGAGAGCCCAAGCCACTATTAAATAGGTTTACAAGGGATGCTAAAAGCAGAGCCCAAAAGCTTCAAAATTAAAAGCCTTGCCAAAAATAAATCAAAATCTCTCTCTCTCTCCCTCTCTCTCTCTCTCTCTCTCTCTCTCTCTCTCTCTCTCTCTCTCTCTCTCTCTCTCTCTCTCTCTCTCTCTCTCTCTCTCTCTCTCTCTCTCTCTCTCTCTCTCTCTCTCTCTCTCTCTCTCTCTCTCTCTCTCTCTCTCTCTCTCTCTCTCTCTGGCAATTTGCATAGCCAAAAAGCAATCCAAAGCTGGCGTAAAAATTGCCAGCAAGCTTCCATAAAAAAGCACCACAAAAGGCAGGCATTTGTACGACAGGCCACGTCAGCAGTCTTGGTTCCTTGGCATGAAATGCGGGGACTGTATGAACAATGTCACATCAACAATCCGTCAGTTCTTCCCCAGGAATGTAGGCCAGAAGGAGTGTGTGTGTGTGTGTGTACTGGGTAGCCAGCAGCCACATCACCAGTTTGTGACATACCCCCTCTTGAAAGCATTGTAATCGCCCTCGATTATGGCTATAAAACAAAGGCCATAAACTGTCTTAGCAGACACTGACTGTTAGTACCGACGCACTAGGAACACACATCTAGCACATGGACTAATCGACAGTCACATCACAGGACATCACTTGACATCACAGGACATCACACGACAAATCACGTTCAACATTCATTCAGATCAGAGACCATGATTTATCGGCAATGCAATTAGCAATCACATATAGATCCACTTAGGACCTCATAGATGCCCTATTGACTAATCCCTATTGCAACCATGTCTATTGAGATCATTTAGACCAAAATGATGCAGTCATTTCGTCTATCAGTTCCTGCACTTAAACAAATCAAGAACAAATTAGTATCATATTATCACGAATTCCAGTACATAAAGTTATACTGTAGATACTATCAGCTCACAGTATCCCTGAAACTCAAAAGAGACATCAGTGACTTTAGTATCAAAATCGAGGCAATTTGTTGACAAAGGAGCGGAGCGACTCCCCTCTAGTGCATACTCACTGCACCAAATTTTTCCCAAGCTGAGTTTGGGGTTCCATTTAGAATAGACTATGCTAAACCAAATGCTACGAGGTAAAGATTCACAATCTGAGGAGTATCTGCCAGGTCCTCCTCCTCCATTCACTTCGCATCCAATGCAGAGTAGGTCTTGAATTTAACCAAGAACCGTCTAATTGCTTTACCTTCTTTCTTTCTATGCCAATATCTGTTATGGAACAAGTAGCTCTTTGTTTTCTTCCACTTCGGGTTGCTCATGGGGCTCCCCATCATCGTGCACATCACCTTCAAAATGCTTCAGGAGACTCACATGAAAAACATTGTGAAATCTCCAAGTATCGGACAGCTTCAGTCCAAAGGAGACATCATTTATCTTTTTGGAAAAACTAGAAAGGTTCAGAGTACCTCATGCTAAGCTTTCAAGAAAGCCACTCCTTTCCCTTTTCCTTTATTAGGTGTGCCTTCCCAAAATGTAAGAGCACCCAATCGTTCACCCAATGTCGATCTGCTGCCTTTTTCTGAGATTTCTCCAAAGCCTTTTGGACCAAGTCCCTGTCCCTTGTGAACTGTTCATCTTTAAAGAAAAATCTTATTTTTCATGCTAAGGAAGAGTGGAAACTTCGTAGCAAATTTAATACTCTCAAATGGCACATGCCCCATCAAACAATTAACGGTGTTTCTGTAGGCATATTCCACAAAAGGTAAAAACCCTTTTTCCATGAAGTCTTCAGATTCAAAGAAGAAGATGGCAACAAATTCAGTACCATTGAATTAGCAATATCTAATTGCCTTTCAGTCTGCGGGTGCTATGATGACGAGAACTGCAACCGTGTGCCAATGTTCTCCCACATTGCCTTCCATAACACACTTATGAACCTGGGGTGTCTGTTAGAGATAATTGTTTCAGGCATGCCATGTAATCTAAATATCTGGACCATAAAAAATCGTGCCCACGCTATGTTTTTGGGAGATAAAAAATGAGATCCATTGCAATACTTTTCCAGGGGCGGGCAGGTATGGGTAAAGGCTGTAACAATCCCAGTGCTTTATGCCTGTCAAAACTTGACCTTTTGGCATACCAATCAACTGCGTACAAAATCGTCCATGTCCTTCTTAAGTCTTAGACAAAAGAAGTATCTCTCTACACCTTTCAAGGTGGTAGCAATGCCGCGGTGTCCCGTAAAAGGTGGACAGTGGCATTCGGTCATAACCTTTTCCCTCAATGGTTGTGTAGTGCACAACATGGTTTTCTTCATGAAGTAGACATTCCGAATGGAATATCCCGCTACTATCTCCCCATTCCGTATCCAAGTGAAAATATCTGTAAAATTTGTATCTGTGGCATAGTGATAGACCATATCCTCGAAGCTCCTATGATGTATCGCGAAAATATCCAGAACCAACGGCTTCTGGGACAAAGCGTCTGTACTCTCGTTCATGGTGCTTGGGTCAGTACCCACGCAATCTAGGACCAGTCCTGTTTTCATCTTGCCTTTTCATCCACGTTCCTCAGCTGCTCTTGAGCCTTCAGGCCTGTCTTCATCCTTGTCATTTTGTTCTTTCGGTGCTTTTTTAGGGCAGTTCACAAGGAGATATGCCCAGTTTCCCTGCATCCAAATCACTTCCCCTCTTTGATGTAAAGAGCTCTCTTTCAAGGAGTGAGTTTGGTCCATGCATCCTTTTCTTTATTTTTTGGGTTGCTCTTCCTCTTTCTACTTCCATTTTTCTAAGTCTATTGAGTCCTTTGCGTCATGATTTCATATGTGGGGTAGGTCAAACTGCCTGAGTGAATGGCAAAACCTTGTTTTGCATGACTCATCAGTTCGTGAATGGAACCTGACTTTTGCTCTAAGCAGTGATCTCAGATCTCTGTAGGAAGACCCAAGGTAAACCGCCCAATCTGTTCTTTGAACGAGATCTTCTTAAATGAAGAGGTGGGTAGAAAAGAGCTCTAGAATCTCTCGCAATATGTGTCCAAAGTATCTTTCTTGGTCTTCCGAAGATCGTTCCAAGCAGTTCGTATGCTGCGTTCATACTCTCGAGTCAGCCAAATAAAAAGCCTTTTGAATTTTAGCCATTGAACTGGCGCCGTCTTGTTTAATAGAAGTGTAGACCACCAAGTTCAAGCATTTCCCTTGAAGTAAGAGGTAGCGCTCCGAATCCTTGCGTGAATCTTTGTTGTGATCTCTTTCCACATCTCCGGATGTAGAGGAAGTCGACTGATCTCTACTTGAAGCCATAGGTGCCGCGTAAAAAGGATTGGATTTCCCATAGAAGAGAAATCAGCCAGGGTTTGATACCATTGTAACAGACTTGGAAAGTCCAAGTCAAGAATCTAACGTGACACCTCACTTCAAAATAGTTCACAGTTCACAATTGATTTGACACTAGAGATATTGGCCCCAAAGACTGGCGCCCCTTTCTGTATTTCTTTTTGTATTAATTTGCAACTCAAAGTACAAGTGAGTGGTCGAATCTCACTCTCAGACTCTGCGTCCAAATGCTCTGAGAAGTGAGAGCCCAAGCCACTATTAAATAGGTTTACAAGGGATGCTAAAAGTAGAGCCCAAAAGCTTCAAAATCAAAAGCCTTACCAAAAATAAAGTAAAATATATCTCTCTCTTTTCTCTCGCAATTTGCGTAGCCAAAAAGCAGTCCAAAGCTGTCGCAAAAACTACCAGCAAGCTTCCTTAAAAAAGCGCCACAAAAAGCGGGCCACGTCAGTAGTTCGGGTTCCTCGGTGTGAAATGCGGGGATTGTATAGGCAGTGCCACGTTAGCAATCCATCAGTTCTTCCCCAGGACTGTAGGCCAGAAGGAGTGTGTGTGTGTACTAGGCAACCAGCAGCCACATCACCAATTTGTGACAGAGAGAACCAAAACTTAATGCACAAGTAGAGGCTAAGGTCAGATGGAGGGAAAAAGAACCAAGTTTGAGTTCAAAAGGATAGTAGAGCCTTCAATCAAATCAAGAGGATCTATTTTTGTAGATAAAATCTTTGAACCTATAAATGCAGTCTTAGAAGCATATCAAGCAGGCTTACACACTGGGAAAAACATGGAGAAAAAAAGAAAAAAGTACCCATACCAAAAGCTTGAAGCTGCAAAACTTGAGGCTTTTGAGAGAGTGGTCATGATAACCAAAGAGCTTATGGAAACTAAGAAACAAGTCTCAAAAACTACAAGCAATGCCAAAAGATGAGTTCTATTCCACATGTCACACTATTCCAATGAATGATGACACCTTTGTGGAGCAAATCTCAAAACTAGAATTTTTTGTTGCTTGGTCTACTTGGCCTTGGCCCTGTTAACATAGCTTTTCTTGGGACTCAAAGATGATATCATCGCAAATTGTAATGGAGATTTCTCTAAAGGAAAGATATGGTTTTAGACTAGGGATATTTGTAGAAGTTTCTCAGTATTGCACAATAGTTTCTTTGTAGCATTGAGATTGAATTGTCCATTGTTGACCAAGGACCACTTCTTCCACTAGGGATGTTTTGTCCATCACTTGAAATTGACCCACTTTAAGATAATCATTTAAGTCAATGGTAAGATCAATGACTTTTTTTCTTGTGCCATAAGATCTTATTGTATTCTTGACAGACTTATTCATCGTTGGTGGTTCATCAAATGCTTTTGGCCACCATGTTGAATTTTACATCTTTGTTAATTAAGGCAGTACACCTTAAACTAAAACTATTTGCACTATGAAGCACTATTCCAATCTTCATGAAGGTGCTACTTGGACATTGGGTGCATCCTTTGTAGAAGCTTTTGTGGAAGAAGATAAAGTACCTTCAAGGACCTGCACTGTGGAGGGGCTTCTAGTTAAATGAAGTTCTTGCCTTGATGTAGTTGGCCCACATTCTCCATGTTCCTTAGTGGCTTCAAGATTAAGCTTGTTGAGTGCAATTTGGAACTCCTTTGTCTTTGGGGAATCCAGCATTATTCGTCACTTTTTATGTGGCATAGACGTTGTTGGGGCTCCTAGGTTTTTTGCAAACATGTAGATAGTCCATAGTCATGGTATCATTTTGTACACTAGTCACAAAATAGTAGGCATCTTCATTGTCATAACTATTAAATCATAAAGGGTACAGTCATTAGCTTTAACTATCTCTACAAACATTTTATCAACTTCAATTTATACTCCAAATGCTCTTCAACATGTATTTGAGTTCCCCAAATAATTAACCTCTACGAAAAAATCATGGGGCTAAAGACATGCATCTATCACTACTTCCAACTTTGTTAGAACTTGATCACGGACATATATCCGACTAGTTATGCTTTAAATGTGTTCTTGAAAACCTACATCTTTGTTTCCCATATCCATATCCATATAATCATTGCTTGTCTACTCAACAACTTGTTTGAAATACTCCCAACAAGTTCCATATTCTCTTGCAAACTCTTGTACTTACTCACAAAACTTTGGAATTACTAACTGCACAAATGATACAATCATAAGCTCTTTCGGTACACCTCCTGACCACACTTTTGTTTCATATAGATTTCCCTCTAGATCATAGCACTCAAATATGTTCTTCTCACCATGTATAGCATATAATACTAGCTCCACAACATCATCCTATACTTTATTCTTTACTTCTAATACCTCTTTACTAATTGAAATGCAGTTATCATCTGCATTCATGTAGCGACTCTAAACTCTCTTGAACCACCTTTGGAGAAGTATGTCACCATAATTTTTTTCAATTTTTTGTATAAACTACTTCTTCCCTCTGTGCGACTCTGTCTGCATTCTCCCACCCCAATCAGTTTCACATTGAGTTCACCAAAAATGTATTGGTGTGTCATTCTCCATGGGAGATTGGGAAGGTGATCGGCCTCTGGTTGTCAAAGAATTGTGAGAGGAGATGAAGCAAAGAGAGAAGAATGCAAATTTATGTAAGTATTTACTAATTACACACGATAATAGAAATTGAAGTAAGATTATAGAGAAATAGGGAAGAATCAGAGCCTACAACAAAGGATCAATTTTAATTAATGATTTCTAATGACCCAAGAACATAAAACAACCATAAGTGTGGCAGTCGGTGTACACCTCAACTGTGTAAACCCCAAAATAGATATTAATGCTTGAATCAATTGATATGCACTATACCCAATCAGAATCAACCTCATCCAACTCAAATACTTTACTCCCATCCTCTTCGCCTCTGCGTTCCTTGAGTGAGTTCCTTGAGAGAGAACAATCATTTATTCCTCTTCACCTCTAGGTTCTAAGAGAAAGAGAGAGAGCACGGTGTTTTTCTTCCTATAATTACCCAAAATATTCCATGTCAGCCTTCATTTCAATTCCGAGAGAGAGAGAGATCATCAATGAGCCTCCCATTCCTCCTCCTCTTCCCCTATCAAGAGCACCATAATCTATTCATGAATATCCATCCACTCTCCATGAGAGAGCTTCCAAAATCTTTCCTTGATGATCTTTTCTTTCACCTTCGGAGGAGAGAACAAGAATGAGTGAGAAAAAAAGAGCTCCAATACTCATTCCCCTTACTCTTCCCTTCTTCTTCTCCACCAAGCCTCTACACAATGATCATAAAATTCCCCCCCAAAAACTCCTCCAAGCGCATCAACAATTCCCTTGCTTCTTCTTCAAAAGCTCTCAAGACCATATTAGGTAAAGTGGAAAAATACCAATTCCCAAATTGGACAGCTTTCAATATATCATGTACAAGGTGTTGACGTTTTGTACTAGACTAAACATTTGAAAGAAACATTGGCCAAGAAAAATTATGGTTTTGGGTGGTTGCACCATCAAGAGACTAGTACATTGATTCTATTTTCATTGTTTATACTCTAATGTCCTACCTACAACTTATCTTAACATGGAGACATTGGTTTGAAGGCCCACAACTTGTTCAAGCTAAGGTCAAATGGAGTACCTAAATTTTTAATTCAAGGTCCACCACTTGTCCAAGCTAGCACCCATTGAGAAATAAACCCACTTGTGCATGACATGAAAGCAACACACACCTCTAATCTAGAAATTCTTCACTTAAGGTACGAGCCATTTATAAAATGTGTAGTATATGTCAATTGCAACATAGGAGGACTAGTTTCAAGGTGCATTTGTCTAAGATAGGCTGTGAAGGAATGCAAAGTCCACTTCTTATCTAAGCTACAATTAGTGAAAGGATAAGCAAACATGTTTACATAAAAATTTCTCTAAGTACTTCTCCATTGCAACATAGAAGGTTTAATTTGAAGTTCAAGAAATTATCCTAAAAACATATATAGTGAAATAAATACTACCCACAAGAAAACATTAAATATGTTATTTTATAACAAATTGGAGAAGTTAACATCTAGAAGCATCCAATTATGCGTAGACCCTAATAAAGATATGCATGCATACATTGACATCTCAATACATGCACTTAGACTCCATGGTTTTCCTCTCAGCATATTTTAGTTTCCAAAACTCTCTTACATGGAGGATGTAAAATAACCATTCTTGATTCAAACATTTGCCTCCACAAACAAGGTCTCTCACACAATTCAAAATCCATGATTTCTTTTCTCCCAATGCAAACAACTAGACTTTATATTTTTCCTTTCAAAGACTTGTAGGTTCTAAAACTCTTTTATATGAAGGACACAAAAATAAATGTTTTAGGCAAACATACGTGCCAAGACCAAGATATTTCTTGCACATCCATGAATTCTCCATTCCATACTTGTAAGGTTTATTTTGATACCAAACATAAGTTTCTCTTAGTTGCAAATGGATGCAACCTTGATATGGAATGATATAGAATTGCTAAAGAACAAAAATAAATATTTTTAAATATATCATGATGAAACACAACCATAATCTAATAAAATGAGTCCCCAAAAACAAGGTGCAATCTAGAACTACATCGAAATCTCCTTAGACTTGAATACACTCTAGTAATATAGTAAAGTCCCCTTAGACTAGGGTATAGTTAATCGACACATTTTTGTTCTAAAGCAGAATGCTTTGTCATTACATTGGATTCTCCTTGTAATTGGATACACTCTAGTAATACATGGAAATCCTCTTAGAGTAGAGTGCACTCCATTACAAGTCCCTTAGAACAGAGCACGATCCATCGCATAGGATTCTCCTTATAATAGTATACACTGGAGTAATACGTGGAAGTCCCCTTAGAGAAGGGTGCACTCCGTGTACAAATAATTCTCTTTATAATAGGATACCCTAGAGAATACATGCAAGTCCCCTTAGAGTAGGGTGCACTCCATGCAAGTGTTCATCAAATTGACACATCTTTGTTTTAAAATAACCTTTAATTTATATAGTAATACAAATACACATCATACTAAAAGGACATCATATGGCCATAAAAAGGATCATTGGCAACCTTCTTTAATGTTATCGCCTTGACACGTACACATGAAGGACACGATTTGTCTCAAGATCACTATACTGATTTACAATTGTGTTACGGGTATAATCTCTCTTATCTCTTGCATACAATCATCGAAGTAACCATGGAATAATCATTTCTTGCAAGAATCTTTGAAGCTACTCAGGTTTTTGCCTCCACATCTTTGGAAATATAAGATATGTTGCTGGCATATTCCACATCATCCTATATGGACTATCATCAAAAATCAAGGTATTCTTTGCATCCAAGTCCTCAAACATCTTCCAAATATCGCTCAAGTTTTTATGATAAACCCTTCTAAATCCTAACATGATGTTTGGATTTTGGCAACACTTGTTACTCATAAAGATCTTGGACTTGCTATAATGCTTGTTGGGGTGTAGGCCAGGTGGCCGTGGGAAACCACCCTTGTATACTTGATTTCACCTAATCAATATAGGGAGAAAAAGAGAGAGGGTTGACTCTTCTCTTTCTTCTCCACTAACCCAAACAGAGGCTGTCTGTGTATCATCCCCTTCCCCATTCTCTTCTTCCCCTCTCTTGCACACACCGTGCCACATGCTCACAACAATTGGTATCAGAGCTGCGGTGACGAACCGCACGCGCAACTGTTCTCCGACGATTAACTCGGAAGCGACAATGCTCGCCGGCTATAGTGGAGCTTGGAGCTTGTGCTTGAGCTTGGCGGTGGCAGCGGATCCGGCACGGATCAGAGAGATCAGGCGAGGTCGACGGTTCCCGGCTACCCTACGCGAGAAACACCTCTTTGGCTTGGAGGGAAGCTTGGGAATGGTGTGTGGTACACACACACACTATGAGGCAATCGAGAAAAATAGCTTGGCATTGAGCAGATAAGGGAAATTGCACATAGCAAGCCAAGCAAAGCTGAGACAGCAGGCAAATTGAAGCCGAGCAGATTCGAGCTGAAATCGAAGGCTTAAAGGGCATTCAACAGGGAATCGTGCTGTGTATAGCACACACACACACACACTCTCTCCATTGGAGCTTGGGGATATTAGCAGATCACTTGAGCAGTAAAGAGGCTTGGAGCAGGATTCAAGGCGGTAGCTCAAAGTGGGGCAAATCTTGTAGTGCAAAGGGCTTGGAGTTTGAAAGCTTGGCATCGAGGGCAGTCGAGCAGGATTCAAATTTGAGCAGCAGGAACTAGCTGGAATTGAGCAGCAGAAACAAGAAGGGAATCAACAACAGAATCGGGCAACAATGAATTTGCCAATTTTGGGAATCGAGTGCCCGAGATCGAGTTGCAAGGCAAGCAAGCAAATGAACAAGGCTCCCGAGCAGCAGCGCTTTGTCATCTCGCATCACACACACACAGTGTATATAGTGGGCCAAAGGTGGTCGATTGTGAGCAATCGACTGTAGCCAGCGGGCAGTCCGAGCCTGGCATCACACACACACACACTCTGTGTGTGCTTGGCATTGAATGAGCTGCAGCAGTAGAGGACGAGCGCGAGCCCCACACAAACACACACACACACACACACACACACACACACACACACACACACACACACACGGAGTCGTCGTCTCTAAAGCTGCAGGCAGTAATCGACAGAGAGCAGTGAAATCGATTTTTTTATTATTTCAAACTTCATAGTGTGTGTGCAAGGGCTCATTCCCACCGAGCCTACGACTAAATCCCCCGACCCCTCTCCTCGAGCTCGTGAAAAGAAAGACAGTTTTTCAGAAATTGCAATTGTGCGAGAGAGAGAGAGACAGCTTGGTTAAGAGATTGGAAGATACTTTCTGGAACAAAAACAAAAAGGCATGCATTGACACCGAGTTCGATGAGCTTGAGAGCAATTTTGACATATCGGCTTCGAGCATTAGCGTTTTACGGCTACTCGGCTAGCCACTTCCGCCCAGCAGCGGAAGGTGACATCGACATCGACACTGCTCATGCGCACTGGCTCGACATTGCTCATTCGAAGGATCTCCAGCATCCGACCCAGACACCGGGCGTTTCCCCAGACAAGCGCATTCCCGCGATCGACGATCGTGCTTGCGACATGCGCAAGTGAGGTACCTCTATAATAGAGGAGTGACACCTGACATCGGCATCGAGCACATCGATCGCACTGTACGACACAGTTTACGAATACAACACCTTTGGCGGCTATTCGACTAGCATATTTCTGCCTGGCGGCAAAAATCGGCACATAGCGACACCGACATGCAGGTTACAGGCTATATGGGGTTTTTTTTTTTAGCCCATTCACTCACAGATTCTCCAGGTTACCAGACATCGCTTTTCACAAGCGATTTGGCAGTCATTTGGACAACATATTCTCTATGGACACATGCGTTGTGACAGATGCATTTTGTTGTGAGCACACCTAGTGCTACTGAGCTCTTTTGAGAGCAGATATCCCCGCAGGGATCACTTTCACTGCATGCAGTAGTTCTTGGCGCCTGTTTGAGCACGGTTTTACTCATGTACGTTGAGTTGTGGACACTGCCCACTGTACTACGTGTGGAGCCATTTTTGGCTATTTTGGCAGTTTTTCCCGGCCGTTTCTGAGACTTGGATCGGAAGAGCCCTTTCTGAGACTGTGGCTAGTCCATTTTTGTCTGCATTAGCCTTTGGAGGGTCGATAGTGTGAGGTTTTCTTTGAGCTGGGATGTGCTCGAATGTTGAGACACCTTCAGTGATACATGTAGCTGGAGTTCCCCTTTACGGTACCCTCGCCATAGGATATGTATCTGGATGGTTTTATTTTATGCTTTTGACACCAAGTTGGTAGTCACATAGCAGTGATTTTTTGCAGCAGATGCTAGTTGGCACATTTATGTGCATTTTGAGTTGAGTTTTGACTCCTCATACAAAGGAGGCTCTGGCGGATTTCCTTCCCGCGAGTCGTGACTTTCATTGTTGGCACTTTTGAGTCTATTTCGGTTGAGATTTTACTTCCGATACAAAGGTTGCTTTGCCCAAATTTCTACAGCTTCTCGCCATAGTTTGACACCTCTCAAACCCTTTTGTCAGCGATGGATTCTTCTTCAGAAAAGGAGGAGTATTTCATTCGGAAGTTCGATGGCAGCAACTTCACCATGTGGAAAGAGCGCATGAAAGATGTTTTGATAAACAAAGGCCTCTTAGAACCGTTGAAAGAGCGCACAGAGGATGATGATTATACACAAGCTCAATGGGAGCTTTTGGATGCAAAAGCCATGGCTATGATACATTTACATCTAGCCGAGTCAGTCCTCTTTACTATCATAGGGAAGAAAAAAACCAAGGAACGTTGGGATAGCTTATGCTCAGCATGGGAGAGCAAAAGTGCATCCAACAAAGTTTTTCTCATGAAAAAGCTTATGAAGCTCAACATGAAAGAAGGTAGCACAGTTTCCGGTCAATTAAATGAGTTCAACTCCTTGTTCAGTCAGCTGACATCTCAGGGCTTTAAGGAGTTTGACGATGAACTCAAGTCTATCTTCTTGTTATTCTCTCTACCCAGTTCATGTAATATCTTTTGCATCGCCATTAGCAATTCAGCTCCGAATGGCAAGTTAGAGTTCAATGCTGTCACAGATGCGTTGCTCACTAAAGAGATTCGTCGTAAAGAGATTCGAATTCAGCTCCGAATGGCAAGTTAGAGTTCAATGCTGTCACAGATGCGTTGCTCACTAAAGAGATTTGTTGTAAATCTTTCGATAATGCTAGTCATGGAGAAGCATATATGGCTTGCAGTTCAACAAAGGCAAGAGGCCGTGACAGGAACAAATACAAATGCAAAAGTAGAGAGCGAAATCCTCGTAGTCCTAGCAGACACAGGAACCAAAGTAGAGACCACAATGCCAGAAATGTCGAGTGTTACTATTGCCACAAGAAGGGTCATTACAAAAAGGATTGTCACAGTTTCCTAAGATATCAGAAAAACATGCAAAAGGATAATTCTGGCAAAGGCAAAAGTACAGTAAAGATTGAGGAGCTCAATATTGTTGAGTCTCCCATACCTACCAATGCAGTAGAGGATGCTCCTCCTCCAGTGATGCTCATTATGCCCACAAAGATTCATGCCGAGGTGAGAGCAGATGCCTTAGATGTTCTCATTTTCACTTCAGATCTCACTCCAGATGCTTTGGTTGCACAAGATGAGGGTTATGCACAGAATTGGATTCTTGATTCTGGTGCAAGTTTTCATGTCACACCGCATAGAGAGTGGTTTTCCTCTTATGCATCCATGCATGGAATAGTCAAGCTTGGTGATTCCTATGAGCTTGACATTATTGGCATTGGTGATGTGAAACTTCAGATGCATAATGGCACTACTTTTGTGCTGCAGAATGTCAGACATGTGCCCAAGCTTACAAAAAGCTTGCTTTCTATAGGGAAATTGGATGATCTTGGCTACACTACAGTTTTTGGTAATCGTTCTTGGATGATCCCCAAGAACAACCTTATCATGATGAAAGGTTATAAAAATGGATCCATGTACTATTTGTTTGTTTCGAGTGTCGACGAACACTCTATCTATGTTGCTGAGCTACCGTCTCCTGAGTTGTGGCACAGCCGGCTAGGGCATATTAGCCAAAAGGGAATGAAAACACTTCAACATTTTGTCTACTTACCTATGTTAAATTACACCGACTTTCCATTGTGTGAGCATTGTCTATATGGCAAACAAACTAGATTGACATCTTCGCCATTGAATAAGAAACTAGGCGAACCTCTAGACTTGGTGCACAGTGATTTGTGTGGTCCAATGCCACATAAAACTCTAGGGGGAGAGAACTACTTTCTCACTTTCATAGATGATTCTACCAGAAAGGTGTGGGTGTATCTCCTTAAGCATAAGGAAGAAGTCTTTTTGACATTCCAAAAATTCCTCGCCATGGTTGAGAACCAATCAGGAAAAAAGCTCAAAGCTTTTCGCACGGACAATGGTGGAGAATACGTCTCCACATAGTTCAAGGATTTTTGCAATAGAAGAGGCATTCGGTGGCAGTTTACTGCACCATACACACCTGCACAAAATGGGATAGCCGAAAGAATGAATCGTACGATTCAAGAGTGAGTTGTCTCTATGATGTCTATGGTGAAGCTTACTCCAGAGTTTTGGGGGGAAGCTGTTCTGACAGCAGTGCACATCATCAACAGGTCACCTAGTTCTCCTTTGAATTTCAAAATTCTAGAGGAATTATGGACTGGCAAAAGGCCAAGCTATGAACATTTACGTGTATTTGAATGTGAGGCATATGCACATGTGCCCAAAGATCTTCGTCGAAAGTTAGATCCCAGATCACACAAATGCATTTTTATTGGCTATGGTGCAAATGGAGAGATGGGATATCGTCTCTGGCACCCACAATCAAAAAAATTCATTTGTAGCTCACATGTGATTTTCAATGAATCAAAAATGCACAAGAATCCCATCAAAGATGTTGAGTACAGACGTGTTCGTTTTGAGGATGTAGCCTCCAAACCAACTCAGTTCAGTAGTGTTGCACCTACTCCTCAAGTGCAAGATACTACTATTGCTCCGGAAAGAGCAAAGTCCAGCAGTCAGGCACTGAGACGCTCTGAGAGAGTATCACGTGCTCCCAAGCGGTTTGAGCCGGGTATACACCACATTTTGGTCACTGCAGTGGAGAGCCAACCTGCTACAACGAAGCTATACAAATGGATGATAGCATTAAGTGGGAGCAGGCTATGCAATCAGAATACAATTCGATTGTGGCTAATGAGACATGGGATTTGGTTGAATTACCAAAAGGCAAAAATGCTTTACCTTGCAAGTGGGTATACAAGAAGAAGTATACAGTGGAAGATCCCGAGCCTAGATACAAGGCTCATCTAGTTGCCAAGGGTTTCAACCAGCAAAAAGGTGTGGATTTTGATGAGATTTTCTCTCCAGTAGTCAAGATGACTACACTTCGCACCGTGCTTGTCTTGGTTGCTATCCAGTACATGGAACTTGTCCAAATGGATGTGAACACATCATTTATTCACGGGGATCTAGATGAAGATGTCTACATGAAACAACCAGAGGGATTCGTATGTGAAACCCAAAAACCAACGAGGACAGAATTGGTTTGTAGACTTAAAAAGGCACTCTATGGCCTCAAGCAAGGTTCAAGGCAATGGTATCAAAAATTCGACAAATTCATGCAGTCTCAGGGTTACATAATAAGTCAAGAGGATCACTGCTTATACACAAAAAGATTGAACGATGGTTCTTTAATCATCTTGATCTTGTATGTAGATGATATGCTTATCGCAAGCAAATCAATTGATGAGATCAATCAGTTGAAAAAGATGCTAAGCACTCAGTCTTCCATGAAGGAATTGGGAGATGCTAATCACTTTCTTGGTATGCACATCAAGAGAGACAGGCAACATGGAATTCTTGAATTATCTCAAGAAAAGTACATTCACAAAGTCTTGCAAAATTTTAGTATGCAGGGGGGGAAGTCATTGAGTACCCCAATGCAAGCATACTCCAAACTTATCAAGGAAGACTCTCCGAAGACAGTGGCTGAGAAAGAGGAAATGGAAAAAGTACCATATTCTTTAGCAGCTGGCAGTTTGATGTACGCTATGGTAGCCATAAGACCAGACATTGCACATGCAGTGGGAGTGGTTAGTAGGTACATGGCAAAACCCTGGCAAGAAGCATTGGGAAGTAGTGAAGAAAATCCTCAGATATTTGAAAGGTACAGCTAGCAAGTGTTTACGCTTCGAAAACAGTGATGCATCTATTGTAGGTTACACAGATGCGGATTATGCGGGTTGCGTGGATCGTAGAAGATCCACATCTGGCTATGTGTTCATGTTTGTTGGAGCAGCTATCTCTTGGAGATTGTGTCTCCAAGATTGCACGTCTTCATCTACCACTGAGGCAAAATATGTTGCTGCGTCTGACGCCAGCAAGGAAGCCATATGGTTGGCTCGTCTAGTGGGAGATTTGGGCATTCACGAGGTTCCAGTACTACATTGTGATAGTCAGAGTGCCATTGCTTTGGCAAAGAATCTAGTGTTTCACCCAAAGTCGAAACACATAGAGGTCAGATACCATGTCATACGAGATGCATTGGCTGGCAAGCTTATCGAGCTTGTCAAGGTTCACACTGACGACAACCTCGCAAATGCTCTCACAAAGAGCCTAGCCTCGGAGCGATTTACACATTGTATAGAACTTATGGGTGTAGGATGAAGCCTTAGCAATGCTTCATCAACCTTGTATAGGCTAACTATACTAATGCCACTATTGGCCACCATGACCTTCAAGTGGGAGGTTGTTGGGGTGTAGGCCAGGTGACCGTGGGAAACCACCCTTGTATACTTGATTTCACCTAATCAATATAGGGAGAAAAAGAGAGAGGGTTGACTCTTCTCTTTCTTCTCCACTAACACAAACAGAGGCTATCTGTGTATCATCCCCTTCCCCATTCTCTTCTTCCCCTCTCTTGCACACACCGCGCCGCCTGCTCACAACAATGCTTTGGGAAACATTTTTGTGTGATGTGTTGCACTCTTGTTATGTTATAGCAACTACATATCCACAACTCAAAGTATTCACCAAAGAAATCCAAAAACATTTTTGCATCTAGGCGCACTGCATGATAAGCTTCATCTTTGTCCTCCACAAGGCGCATGTGTTGAACCCAAGATGGCATAGAATCTCCATGTTTTGTTTCAACTATCTTCAAAAGCAGTCCTTCAAGGTCCAAAACAAGCACTCTTTTGATATTCATAACAGGAAGTGGCAGGTGACAAGGAGGTGATTGATATATACGACAAGGCCTTGGATGAGGTTTGTTGGGTGCTTCAAAACCTTCCTTCAAATCATGCCTACAGATATTCGACCCACTTTCTTGTAGTGATGACTCTGCAATTGAAAAACAAGAAATTTATTATGTTTCAAAGAATACAAACAGTTTCTACATTTTCTACACTGTGGTACTATTAGATGCCAAAGTCCATCTTAAACTTCCTCATTGCTATAAACAAATCCCAATTGAAACCTTACAAAGCTTCACCATTTCTCCAAGCTATTCTTCTTTGAAGCATGGAGAAAAATAAGGTCTACCACCTGGCTAGGCTGGGCTCCACTATGAATGAGAAAAAACTAAGATCTACCATAGTTCCAAACTAGGATTGATGATGAGGGGTCTCTTGTTTCAAGGTCTACCACTCAGCTACACTTCATACAATATAGTGGTGGATAGCTAGATTGCATTGGGAATGGGAGAAAAGGTGCAAGGTCCACCACCTGTCCAACCTCTTAGGCTCTTTGTTAAATGTTTTCCTTCTCACTACATGGAGGACTTGTGATATGTTTCCCATGAGGGGCTTTACCAAAAGGTCCACCACCTGTCCAAGCTTGCTCCATGAAATATCTAGAGATATTTTTTTTTAGACTTGCAAGAAGAAACAAAAAGAAAAATTTGATACCATGCACATGTATATTCAAGTATGCGAAACAAGGTTCAAGTCATAAAAGGTACCTTAGGGGTGTGTTTTATTTAGCCTTAGAAGATTGTTCTCAGCTTTGACCTTGTTTATATAAGCCTTTGCAGTGGTTGCCTTCAATGGTCCCTTTATAGTACATCCCAATTGCCTAGCTAGATTGATCAACTGTGGTGCCTTAATGATTTCAACAGTTGTACCTTCCTTTTCTAGTATCTCTTGTATTTGGGCTCATCTGATGTCATTGTTGTCGGTTTTGTCACTCGCTCGATTGTGTTTTCCTTCAAGGATAGCTTCACCTTTGTCATATTTTGTAGGAGTTATCCTTCTTGTAAAGAACACCTTCGCTGACCAAGCATCATTTTTTTGCTTCTAATTATCTTTGATTTCTTTATATTCATTCTCATTTGTCAATGTTGGCTATCCGTAATGACTAGAGGCAATGAAATTCCGCACATCCCTTGTCTCATCCAGCTCAAACAATTAGGGAAGCAACTCCTCCAAGAGCATATTGTCAACCAGTTTTTCACCATCAAATTGGGATGGAAAACTACAATTGTTTGCAGGGAAAATGCATCCCTTGTAAGGAGAGTCATCAATAAGCACTATTCTTCGTGGGTCACATTCATACCCAATGGCAATGTTAGCTAGAGGCTTGAACATTGCCTCAACGGTTGGATTGTCAGGTCTAAATAATTTATTGCTTTGACAAGTGTAGCAACCTTCTTGATTCCAAATTGCAAAGAAAGGCAATGTACCTTTTGCTAAGCTCTCTAGTGTCTTAAGAACTTGAAGCACATTGTTTCTAGTAGCCATCGACCAAATTGCAACATTAAACCTCTGTAATAAAGTCTTCAAGAATTGGATGCAACCTGGCCTAAGTATAATATATCTTTTTGGATCTAGTTGCAATGCCTGATGGTGTGAGGATGGCTAAGGGGAACGTTTCAATAGCAGACCATTTAAGTCCAAAATAATTGTGAGTATGGATTTCTCAACATCTGCACTAGATGAAGTAACAACAAATGGAAATGGCTCTTGAGCAGACGTTTTAGTCTCTTTTGAAGTAGGTTGTATTGTTGGAGTAGGGATTTCTTTATTCTCATTGTTGCACGCTTGCTCAAGGTGCACATCGCTAGACTTTGGTATAGACGTATCATCCACCTTGGGAATGTGAGAAATAGAATCAAGGGGTTCAACAATTGCGGACTCAACCACAGAGGCCTTATCTATCCCAATTTGTGAATCTAAAAAACACAAATAAAATTGGTTTCTCAAACATCACTAGAATTTAAATCACCAATTTTAAACATGTGGAAGTTGAACTTAGGAGTTTATTCAAGGTAAAATCAATATTATAATCCTTGCAACTATTGGTACACAAGGCAACACTAGTCTATACTACAATCTTTTGTGGCAAATGTGTACACCCTACACTTTAATAAATATTAGTACTTAAGTGAATATTGAAGGCCACATAAAGTTAACAACAACCATGATTTACTTGATTGAGATTTGATACATTAAAAGTCATATTAACACATGTAAGTAAGACTTCTATCTATATAAATACTTGAAAACATCAAATAAAGTCATAGTCAACAAACTATGTGTCTCCTCATTCAAGTCGACCAATAGTCTCAACACATGCATAGCCATAACCTCTTGATATAATGTCTAAAGATAAGCCTTTATCCAAAGGTTTTAATTTTGGATGTTTTGGACATTCATACAATGAGAGGTATTTTTGTAATCCAGCATGTTTCCCTTTTCTACAAATTTACAAACCTATGCCTAGTTAATCTCTCTCTTCTTCTATATTCAATCCTTCTCTCAATAGAGACCTTAATAGAAGCAAGGTCTACCACTTGTCCAAGCCAGTTGTTAAGGCGGTTATGCCGCTAGCAGAAGCTAAATAGCGAGAACTCAACCAACAACATAATTTGTCAGACAAGGACGGAGCTTGACCCGCAGGCGCATGGAAACAACTAGGTGGGTGTCAAATCACCTACTCGACCTTCTAATGACAATCACTACTAAGGAAATCAAATCTAAGTTTTAAAATACGTAAGTGACTGAAATCCGTACTACGAACGAATGCTATACGAAACAGGATCTAGAATCATTGAATCGATCTCAAACTCAAGGGGAAGTCTATACACTAGGTAAGAACAACACCCTAAAGACTTGAACTGCAAAATCAACTTATAACCACTCCGTGCGGTAAACGCGTATGAAGACAGGCCGAAAAATACAGGTGATCGAAACTTGACCCCGATAGTACTAATGTGTAGCTCTACTCGTTGTGGTTCTATAGATATGTTGCACGCTCCATTCCGACACACGAGTTGGAAGAAAACTCACACCGAAGCTCGTAGGAACTTACCACACATAGAAGCCGATAGCGCGCACTCTTGGTATATGTGCGTAGCTCTTGCCGTTGGTAACACAATGGCGGTGTCTCTTCTCCAATGGCGGCTCCGTAGCTCGCGTAGCAAGTAGATAAGACTCTCTCTCTCTCTCTCTCTCTCTCTCTCTCTCTCGGTCTCTCTCTCTCTCTCTCTCTCTCTCAGACACAGTCATGTCGCTCAAAAAACTCACTTTGATTAATAATCTGAATCCCCTCTTAGATTACAAAAACTTTGGCTTATATACCTCAGCCTTGGAGGTGAGAACATCTCTAACTAATTACATCAGCAAGTGAAATTACTTTGGGATTACAAGCTGGAAACTCAATTGAGTCCCGTTACTTAATGAATGGCTCAAATCAAAATTAATGTCGGAAAGACATTTATTACAATCAATGGTTACAAAATGATGAGTGTGAGCAAAAATGTGGGTGTGATCCTCTGCTGGCTCAACACTCCCCCCCTCCGCGTTCATGTCGTCCCTGACATGAATTTTATGCTTGGTCAATAAAGTCCTGTCGTCTTGAGCATCTGCAAATGTGATTCGTATCGTAGGTTGCCGATGGTCAAGGTTGGGCCGAATATTTTGCTTTCGTGGGTGAAAAAGCCGGTGTAGAAAGCTTCTTTGAATGTTTGCATGTGGAAGCTAGGCAAAAACATAATCCTTTGGTATAGGAGGTGTAACACTTTTGGAGAAGGCTGCAATGAAAGATCGCACATCATATCAGTCACCGTGTCGGCCATCGATAGTAGACTCGAGGTCGTGGCTTTATCTGGCGCGAACACTTCAATGCAAGCTAAGAGAGTCCTGCAAATTTTCTTGAGCATCTGACATGAAAGGTCAGGAGAGCCAGTAAAGAGCTTGATGGTGTCCGTTAGGGTTTTCACCATGTAGGCTTTACCTATTCTCTCTCCTGCCTTTGGTCCTGGCATCCTGGGATAATTCAGCCAATTTGGCTTCTTTTCTGCAATCCTGCCATGGTCTTTCCAGTTTCTGACTCTTGGCACTGGGCAGAAGGTTGCATCCTCCCGAATCTCCTTTGGTGCCTCCACCAAGTAGATGAGGTAGACTGGGTATTTGTTCAGCCAACCTTTCCTCCATCTAGGTTGTGAATCTACTATCTTCTTTGATTGTTCCTCCTTTGTGATGTCGCCTTCGTAAAGAGCGACATACTGTTCCTCCTCTATTCTCTTTTTCGTCTTTAGCACTTCAAATTTCATCAAAGGGAAAGGCAGGCTGGGTTGCATCCACTGTTCATGGAGCACTTTTGTGTCTAGTCCCTGAAGTCTAATGGAGATTAGGAGTCTCCTCTCCCATTCCATTTCCGCCTTGGCACTCTCCTCTACTGACTTTTCTATTTGGTCATGGAGCCTTTGTTCTTCTTCTTTAGAGATTCTTGAAGTCGAGGCCACCTCTTGAGCTGGGGCTGGATCTTCAATTGTGGTTGCCTCTCCAGTTTGTGGTAGCTCTTTGGCTGCTCCACCTGATTCTTCTTGTGGTGTCTCTGTCTCTCTTCTTTGTTGCTCTTGTAGATCTTGGAGCTGTTTGCGGAGGGCCTCATTCTCTGTCTGTAGTGTTTGATTTTCTAATGTGAGCCTCTCCTCTGCGGCCAATGATCCCTCCACAATGTGCAACCTTTGCACTTGCTCTAATCTTAGCTCTCTTTGTAAGCTTCGGACCTGGTCTTCCAAAACTGGTACAATAGCTCCCTCTTGTTCGGTTCCTGCTCTGCTAGCTCTAGGGGTAGACATGAGTCTAGTGATTGTTCTTTCTTGGAGCTCGACTCTTTCCCTTAGCTCAATGAGCTCATCCTTAGCCGCCTCCAACTCATCCTCTATCCGCTCCCTTGCTTCCTGTGCACTTGTCACTTCTCTTGAAGCCTTGGCTAGTTGGAGTATCAAGCCGTCTCTCTCATTTTCCACGTCATAGAGTGATGCTTTATGACTTTCAAATTCAATCATAGCATTCTCTAAATTTCTCTGCAACTCCGCTTCCCTCTGTTTGGCTGTGTCAATCTCTACTTCCTTTGCCTTGGACCTTTCTTTTATCTTGCTGAGCAGTTCATGCACCATGTGCATGTCTTTTTCATCATCATCTGTCAACTCTAAATCTCTTTCCGCCACCATCTCCACTGGCTTTGGCTCTTCTAGTATTTTTGGTTCGTCCAGTTTCTCTTCACTTTCTTTTTTACTCTTTGTCTTTTTCTCCGTCCCTCTCCGTTCATCTTGTTTTTGTACGGTGATCCCATAAACTGCCTCAAGGGCCTCTTCTTTGGTGTATCCTATCTCTACCAGATCCTCATAATCATTTCTCTTTTGTTGAACTGGATTTATCTTCTTTTCTTTGGTCTCGGCTTCTGGCTTTTCCAAAACATCCGTGTCCACCTCTACTGTGGTCTCTTCCACAATTTTTTCCGTCTTCTTCGGGCTTGGTACATCAGTCATAGAGGGATGTTTGTCCTCAGCTTCCTTGGCTTTCCCTTTGTCGGCTTGCCCATCTTTCTCTTGAGGCTTAGTAGACTCATCTACTTTTCTTTCCCCTTTGTCGTCTTTTTTCAGCTCAGCTTTTAATTGTTGTACCTCCTCTTCAGTGTATGGCTCGACAGGTTGCTGCTCCAAAATAGCCTCTGACTCCTCATAAGCTTTAATATATTGATCGTATTGATCAATATGTGGCCTGGCCGAGCTAGTTCCGACTTTAGTGGGGTCTGGCACCCACTTTTCTTCAAAGTCACCCTTTAGAGCTCTTTCCGCTCTAAACTGCTCCACTAATCTTTCCATTCTTGCCGCTTTCTGACTTTTGGTTTGCTTGGGAGCAACCTTCTTCTTTACTTTCTTCTTAAGTGGCTCGTCCACATCCTCTTCTGGTTCTGAAACTACTTCTAGTTTCCGGCGTGCTCTTGTGGATGCCCTCTTGGGTACTTCGGGCTGTTCTTACTCCTCGTCGACTCATTCTGGGAGGGAGCCTTTGGCCACTGATCTCTAGCTCCAATAGCTTCATAAGCTATTCTTGTCAGAATTTCCGCTCCTCCTATGTATTTTGGCTTCTCGTTGTGCATGGAAATTACTTGCTCGTGGATGTGTTGAGCGTAATTCACCTCTTTTGGCATATTGCTCTTTAATGCCCATGTGATGGTGGTCGCAATGGCATGGGGTGGTGTCGTATACTTTTGCGGTCTTTTACTGCAAACATGAAGAAATTGGTTGTACAGTCGGCAAAGGGTTGCCTCTCTTGGGTCCGCTATATCTCCATAGGTCGCATTTTGTTTCTTGGGCCCATAGACCTCTATGGCCTCTCTTCTTTCCCTGACCGAGCTCCCTTTGTTTTGCAGCTTCAATGCGTCTTAAGTTAGCTGTGGAGTGATCTGTACTTCTACCTTCTCTCTATCCATGGCTGTTAATGTGGCTTTTCCATCCTTCTGAATGGATGTTGCCAACTCGTACACTCTTCTTGTATCCACACCTGATGGTCTCAAGGTGAAGAAACTGTGCAAGTCTGCCCTTTCCAGGTACCTGCTGATGTCTCCTGACCTGCTATAATCTACCAATTCCTGTGGGATCATCGGTACATCCACCGCTTGCCCTTGAGGATCTCTGAAAGTCCCCTGGTAGATCTTTATTCCCTCTTTCTCCAATACTGCTTCCTCCACCCAAGTTTTGGTTGGCTTGAGGGTTTCTGCTGGAATGTCAAAGGGTTCCGCTTCTGCAATAGCATCTTTGATTGTCGGTCTTTTTCTCTTCGTTGCCGATGACTTGGTGGAATCCATGGATCCTGTAACTCCAATTTCAGAAGTTAGCGTCTTTTTAGTACTGAAAGCCGAAATGAAGCTTTTAACTATCCAAATGACTTGAAAATTGAAACATGAGCTATTCAGGGCCTAAGGATGCAAGGTAGGTGAAAAAATATGCAAAATGGGCTCAAAATCATGGTGGAGACATCATACGCGTATGATGTCTTTTGTGTCAAAATGAATTCATATTGGTTGTGCTTGTAGCTGATAGTGTATACATGATTATCATACGCTTGGATTTGAGTTTGGATCCCATTTGGTCAAGTTTTGGCCAATTTAGTCCAGTTCCGGCTCTTGGAAAAATTTTGAAAGGGAATTGGATTTTATGATCCAAATTGGATAAAACTTGGTGGTTCACTTTCAAATGGCATGTAGATCACTTCTGTTTGGTGGTTGAAGCCGTGAGTTGCCAAAATCACATAGTGAGACATCATACGCGTATGATGTCTTTTAGTGTATTTTTGGACCAAATTTCTCTATAAGCTTGGATTTGGATTTAGATAGGCTTATTCAGTGGATTTATGAAGTTTGGATAGATTTTGGGCTAAAAATGGCTCTGGAGACATCATACCCGTATGATGTCTTTTTCATCAATTTTGCATGGGATTGGTTCTGTGGACTCCCCATGCACTAGTGAAGGACTGTCTCTACTCAAATCTTGGTTTGGACTTGAGTATGTTGGATTTGGGCCAAAAATAGGCTTTAGGTGAAGGATTTTCCCTGAATTGGGCTAATGGGGTGATCCTCTTGACCAAATGGTTTCAAATTTCATATGTAGCATGTATTAGATATATATAATGGATGTATGATGACAAATGAGCAGTTTTGGCTCTGTAAGTGCAAATAGACATCATACGCGTATGATGTCTTTTGTGTCAAAATGGTGCTTTTTGGTTCCAGATAGCTTGTAGATGTGTTTAACAACAATCCTACAAAGTTTCAATGAGTTTGGAGTTATTTTGACAAAATTAGGACCAAAAATCAATTTTATGGCCTACTTTGCGTCTTTTTGGTTTTCCTTGGGTTTTCTCACTCCAATTCTCATGATACTTGGTTCATAGGATGTGATTAACATGTGGAATGAGGCTATGCACTCAAATGTTGAAATGGATGTGAAATTCATGCTATGAGACATCATACGCGTATGATGTTTTTTCTTGAAATGTTGGTCCTTTTGTGCAAAGAATGCTTTGTGCTAGTGCCCTAAGCCCTGCTAACTAGTTTTCAACTTAAAAAGTCATCAGTTTAGCTAAAAAGCCCCCTTATAGGCATTTCAGTCTCTGAAGTCGTCTTTTTGCTTTGGAGTTGAATTTCTTCAACTTTTCTTCTCGAGAGTTGCATTTCCAGCTCATTGGATATGTTGTGAAGCCATCTATTTGGTTGAACTTGACTTTGGCTCCCCGTTCTCCATCTTTCTCCCTTTGGTTGCCCGAAAGCGTCTTTTTCACCATTGGTAAGTGAATCAGCTTTCTTTTGGGTTTTGCTTGCAAACATAAGTCATCAATAGTTACTTGAAGCTGCTTGTGAAGTTTCATTTCATTCGGTCGTCAATTTCAGCCGTTATGCCAAAATGACGCTTTGTGTGTCTGTCATCGAATCGGTTGTTTTGACCCACTTTTGGTGGTCCAAACCTGGAGATACTCCATGGTTGCATTGCCCTCGATATTGTTAAGCTTCCTGAGAAGTTTTGTATCTTTTCGACAACTTTTTCCTGTTTGTCTCTTGCAGTCTCTGTTGACCTAGGGTTTTTCCAGTCGTTCTTTCTCGAGCTTTGAGTGTTAGAAACCCATCTTCTATACTAGGGTAACCCACCTATAAGTTCTTGCAAGGTTTGGTTGGGCGGTTGTGCCACTACCTAGCATTCTACCGCATTCCCCGTCTGCTCTTGTTTCTTGGTTTTGCTCAGTTTTCGCGACAAAAGTTAATGATAAGCATCAAAAGCTTATGGCAATGAGTCTACCTCTCATGTCTAGTGTCCTCTGAGCTCTCGTAGCAATCGTAGAAGGCTGTAGAAGGTTGGATGCTCCTGTGTGCTCTTTGCTCTCTCCAAGTGGGTAATAGTGCAAATGAGCCTGTAAGTGAAGTAAAAAATACTTAACTTTGGACTTCCTGGATCACTTGTTACCAAATTTGACATGTGCTCCTATCTCGTTGTGAAATGCACTTTAGGATTTGAAATTTCTCAATTTGGACTCCGTTTGACCTTTTTCTGAGAAATCTGTCCACTTTGCCAAAATTCTGTCATTTCGGGCTTTCCGCAACTTTTCCCGAATTGTACTCAATTTTTACCATGGGTTGCCCTTGTCATTAGGATCATCACCATCTATTCTTTTCTTTTTTCTGATCTCGTTTCACCTGCTTTTTTATTTTTCTTTTACTTTTATCAAGAAAATCATAAAAAATAAAGGAAAATAGCAAATTGAAGCCAAAAAATTCCAAACATACACAATAAATAGCTGGTAACCCTGTGTATATGAATATACACTTATTTGTGATTTCTGGACTTGGATTACCACTTTTTAGCTCCAAAAACACTCTTATTTAGTGATATTTACACGTCTAGAGACCCAAATTCATCATTTGATCTCTTCTTGTTGCAAAACAAGGTATATAAGGGCATAAATGTTATCAATATCCGCAATCAAACATAAAAATTGCGAAATCATGTAAGACACTGCCCTTGTAATATAATTTTTGTTTTTCTTTGTTTTTGTCGCTTGTAGCTGCTTTGTAGCTCCTGTATACCTGTATACCTCCCCCTCTCCTAGTCTGAGTCCTCCTGGACGACTATGAAGTGTCTGTGGGCGAAGGATTGTAGTTGTTTTGGTCATAAGTTCCCAATGCAATTGTAGAGCGATGATACAACAGTCTTTCCAATAAAGCTGCTCTTTGTTTGATTGAAGGATTGGTGGTCAGGTTTTGGGTTGGTTTTGGCACTTCGGTAGTAGAATCAGTAGATGGATTCTTCTTTACCTTGTTGTTCTTTTTCACAATCCAAATCTGCTTCCGCTTCGCTTGTGCTTGCCACAAACTCTTTGCGACCCAAACCTGCCTCGTTCTTTGTGTTGATTTCCTCGCCTTGAAATACCTAGGAGTTTCCGTGGATTGTATCGAAGGGAGTTCCTGTTTACAAATCCTTGGGATCCAAATTTGCTTGCTATAGCTTTGTGCCGTCATGAACTTCTTTGGAATCCAGATCTGTTTCACTGTCCTTGATTGTCTGGAATCACTCTGTTGTCTGGTATTGAAGACTCTGTTTTCCACCTTTGTGTTCTCTGGCACAACCTTTTTTGGTCTCCATACCAACTTTGACTCCATTTTTTCCCAAGGTTGAGCTGTTATATTATTGCTTGTCTTCCTTATCCAATGTTGAGAGTTCCTCGTCGAAAAGCAATCTAGTTGTATAGAAACTTTTGGTTGCCATTGCTTCTTCTTTTTCTCTGGTTGTTGTTTACCTTTGTTCTTGGATTCTTCCTTTGGAGTTGGCTCTGCTCCTTTGGTGAACTTAACTGATTGACTTTCACCTTCGTATTTGATAAGAACTGATTTAGAACTCCAGTCAATCATTGCATTGTATTGCTTCTGCCATGGTTGTCCTAACAATAATGGATGTTGTGTAGCTTGGTCTTCAAACACGTAAAACATATGAGGATACACATACTGGTTAATCTGTATATGTAAAACTGTGCATCCGACATTTTTGATTGAATTCTCAGAGTAACTCTTTAACTCTTGCTTGGCAGTTTGTAATTTAGTGTCATTTGTCAATTTTCTATACAAACTGAGTGAAAGTAGGTTAGTTTGACCTCCTGAGTCCAATAGTGCTCTGGCTTTGATTTGGTTGGTTCCTACTTTGCATTCAATGATGGGTTCTTCTTTGTCATTATCCATTTCTGTTATACTGACTGCGTTTATTCATATTGCTCCTTCATTGCGCTGTTTCTGACGTAGTAGTCTTCTTTTCTCCATTCTTTCCTTCGCCTCGGCTTGCGCTTCCTCCACAATCTTTTTCTTTTTCTGGACACGCAGCTTTTCTTGATGTATTTTGAGAAGCATGTCTTGGGTTAGCGGCAAAAGATACTTTTTCACTCTGCATCCACTAATCCAATTGGGCATTTCTTCTCCGTCTAATGTAGCAAGCTTGACGGCTCCACTTGGTGATAGATCTTTAATCACCAGAGGTCCCATCCCTCGCTTTTTAAGCTTCTTAGCATGCTGTTTCAGAGTGTAAACTAGGACATAGTCCCCAACCTTAAACTCTTTAGTCCGCACATGCTTATCAAAAAATTCCTTTTGTCGCCTTTTTTGAGCGTAGATAGAAGCTACTGCTTTTAGGCGAAGCTCGTCTAGCTTTTCAAGGTCATCTATTCTATCAATTTCTTTTTCGAGTATAGTTCTCAGCATGAAGTACGGAACCACGTCGTACCCATCCTTGTCGCAAAATTTTGTTGTGGGATCATCCGGAATTGCACAAACATCTAGGGTTGCTAGAATGTGTGTCCATTCTAATGGTTCAAGCGTGTCCTCTGGAAAGGGTTCTCTTATATAAGTTTCGTCTTCGATAGCCCTTTCTAAAACATATTCTTCTCGCCTCAGACTTCCACATTTCGAGGCTCCACACATCCATAACTCCTTGGGCTTACCTAACCAAGCTGGAAATTCGGATCCCGCCAAAGTAGCTGAATCAAACTCCTCTACCGGTGTTCGGTTCACCTCTTTGTAGCTATGGTCTCTCAGGTTCACACGTGTAGTGGTTTCCATATTTCTCAGGTATATGTGATCGTAGCCCCAATCCTGGACCATTTTCAACTGTCTCATGAATGGTCTTCCTAGTATGATATCATAGTTATTCTCCTTGACAAAATCGACAATAGCAAAAGTATGTTCGTATTCAATGCCGCAAGAAGTTACTACGACTCTCTCTAATAACCCCATAGGTTTCTCCATGTGTCCATCTGCTAATTGGAGTTTCAACCTAGTCTTCCTTATTGCTGGTTTCCCCCATTTTTTCCAGATTTCTTTTGTAGCAATGGCTACCCCAGCTCCGCTGTCTAGTATTGCCATCGTATTCACTCCTTGGAATTCAATTGGTAAGGTTGTATTCCCCTCTTCACCTTCGCTAATACTCTCCGACCTTGTTTAAGGGTACAGGCTTAGCGTTCTTTTGTGGTTTGCTCAGCTCTAGTATACCCTCTTGCAGTCTCGATGTTGGGTCTTTTATCCCAAATTTCTCCAAGCATTTTCCTACAGTGGTCCACATATGTGGTCTTTGCCTCAAAAGATCAGCTAGAGTGATAGTGCATGTCACTGGTGTTGACAAGATCTCTATCAATCCTTGCGAGTCCATGACTTTTTCTGATGAAATTCTTCGTGAGGGAAGTGCTCTAATCTCGGATTTTGCTTCATACTCTCCTAAGTATGAAGGTAAGGTATTCAGTGAATGAGGTTTGCTCTCCATTGTTCTAACAGAGCCCCCATCTCCCCAGTAAGATTGCAGATCCAAGTCCACTTGAGATCCAGCCTCAAATTCCACTATGGGAGGATTCCTAATGTCCTTTTCCCAATTTGTCTGATTAGCTTGGCAACTTAGCTCGTTTGCAAAGTTTGCCTCTCTCACTTGTTTCCAAAATTCATTGTAATCCTCATCTCTTCCGTAAATCCTCTGTATGACTGGATGAAAACTCTCTATCTCCTGATTGGTTGTGTTCAATACTATGCGGTCATCCTTGTGTGTATTTTCAGGTTTTTGTGCACTGGGAGTCTTTTCAGCTACCCGTGAAATGATAGTCTCTTGCTGAATTGGGTTTTCCGTTCCACAATTCAGTGTTTCTCTTGGTGGTTCTAATAAAGCTTGTGCAGTCTCGATCATTCTCTGGCACATTTCAAGTCTCTGCTTTTCCAATTCCGCGTTTGGGTATGTCATCTACCTCTGTTCTTGTGTTTGGTTGTTCTTTAACCTAGCTTCGTAAGCTCTCATCAGTGCGTCCAATGGTTCATGTACTTTGTCAACTAGCACTGATCCCCCTGAGCTTAAGCTCGTTGTCTCTTTGATACTCTTTTGTCCCCGTTTTGTCTTCCACCATTCGATGGAAGCGGATAGCAAGGGGAGGTCGGATGACTGCAGCCACGTCAATCCGCCGCTTTCGTTCTTTCCGGGCTCATCTCTAGTTTCCCGTTTTGACTCTCAAGTTTTTCTAATCTATCTTTAGTTTGCTTTAGTTCCTCAGCTAGAATAGCGTCTTCACGTTCTTTTCTCAACTTCATGCGTGCTTTTCTAGCTTTCCATGTGTTTCTCTGACTCCGCGGTCCTTGACTAACCACTTCAGTCGCTAACTTTCCATTCTCAGGTTCTCTAGTGGTTTTCTTAGCTTGAGCTCTAGTAACAACTTGCGTTGGTATCAGAGTTTCATTTTCAGACCCACTGCTGGTAGGAATAGTTTCTAGCATATTCAATGTCGTCTTTTGCACTTTGTTTGGATTCTTTGAACAATCCTCAATGAAGTGAGTAACCCCACACTCAGTGCAATAAGCGTTAATTCTAATGATTTCCGTATGTGGACAAACATTCATCAGATGGTCACCTCCACACTTGTAACAGGGTCCTAGTGCTGGTCTTGGTCCCACTTGATTCGTCCTTTGTGGATAGGATGGTCTTTGTCCTGTTAACCCTCCATGAGCTATGAACATCAATGTTCTTGCGTCCAAATTGTATCTCTCTTCATCAGAAGCACTTGTAACTGTTGGTGTTCCAACATTCCCAATCATGCCCCATGGTTCTGGTTGTTTGGGTTCTTCTGGTGGGTAATACACAGTTGGAGACATGTGTGCACCAGATTCTTCATAATAGGCTTGAACAGGCACTAAGGCTTGTTCTTCCTGATTCTCTAAGGTTGGTGCATATCTAATGCCCACTGGTCTTGCTCATGGTAAAGGTGGTTGTTGTCCCAATACCGGTTGCGCTCTTTCTATCCCCATAGGTCCTGGTACATTTCCTGTTGGGTATCGAGGTACTGGATGTACCTGAGGTGGTGCTAATTGAGCAGGAGGTGCATACTGACGCTCCCTTACATACCCTTTGTTGTAATAGCACTCCTCTGTTGGATGGTTTGTCCATTTTTGTTCAATAGCACACCATTTCAGTGGTTTTGGCACTGGTTTTTGGTATGGTGCCATCCTTTTTAGAGCATCTTCTATCATTTGCTCTACATTTGGCATGGTTGTTGTTTGAACAATTTTTTTAGTGGTAGTCTCGCTCACTACGGAGGAAGAGCTACTGGATGAAAAACCTGTATCCGCTGACACCTCTCCATAAACCGTACAGTTATCCACTAAGTACAATGCTTCTCTCGTTACTTGCTCGAAACTTGTACAAGCTTTCAAGTGCAAGTCCTTCTTGAGAGTGTCGTTTCTCAATCCTTCAATAAAGAGAATAGATGGTCTGTCATCTTGTGGTCGTTCACGTACTGGACATCTCTCAATGTATTGTTTGAAGCAAAGTGAAGCTTCCTTCACTTTTTCGTGTTCTCTCTGTTTAAAAGCATATATTTGTGAGACCGTATTGTGCTTAATCCCTCGTTTTGAGAATTCCTCAGCAAACTCTCTTAGCAAATGGTCAATGTCATGGAATCCCCCTCTGTTCAGTGGTTGAAACCATGTCAATGCCGTACCTTCTAGAGTAAGACCAAATCCCTCGTATTGTGTATGGAAATCTGTTATCTGCTCAGCTCTTAAGACTTACTTAAAGAGTGACACATGTGCATACGGATCTCCTGAACCACCATACTTCTTTGGCAAACACTTGGCTACTTGAGATGGTCTCATACGTCTATGGTCTGCTACCAATCTCATTGCTCCTGTGTCCCGGCTAAAGCTTTCTCTAGCATCATGGACTTCATGGGTTACCCTTGTCGGTTCCCCTGCCCTGAGTCTACTACTAGGAGGTAAATGTGATGGTTTCGCTTCGAACCTTGGACCTGGAGTGGTATAAGTGGGGATTGGAACTGCACTACCTCGACTTGTATCCATTGACTCTCTGGAATGTAATGATGCCATTGGTCCGGGCTTCGAGTACTGAGGTTGACTGAAAGAGTCAGCAGCATGAGTTCTTTGTCCTCCTGTTGTCATTGGGTTTTGCACTCCATTTGTTGGTGCTGGTCTTTGTGAGCTAGAAGTAACATAATACTGATGTAGTGGTCCCCCAAAGTATGTATATCCTTCTAATTCTTTCTTGCCCATTGTTGAGTATTGCCTCCCATACTTGTCGTAAGCGGCAATTTTCACTTCCGATCCCTCTGTGTAGGTAAAGACATAAAGTCTTTTTTGGTCTGTCAACTCTCCGGTGTAGGGTTCTTCACATCTATAATAGAGATCTTGCTCCCCATTATTATATTTGTATAGCCCCACATAGATGTTATCAGTGTTGATCCTTGTAGTTTCATTCTCTCTTCTTAACCTCGCATCAGGGAAGTTCATTATTGGTGCTTTCTCCTCAAGTTCTTCATCTACTTTGGCTTTGGTGCCCATCAATCCCCACTTGTCCACAATGTTAGGGTTTAGGACTACCAAATACATGGTACCCTCGTCATCTAGATATCTATCTCCGCTATAGCTCGTAGGCAGTAAGTCCTTGAACTCACTAGGTCTATCTTCTATCTTTACACAATAGCGGTCCATTCCATCTTTGTAGATCTTGGCACCTTGCTCATTGTCGTACTGGTATTTTATGAACAATAGCTTCATTGTGGCGGAAGGGTTTGATGATCCTGCTGCCATATTTTCTCTGTTGTTCAGGTTCAAGTGTTCCAAGTGTTCGGTGAAAATCTCGTAAGATCTCTCCGAAGAAGTATCAGAAACACTTCCTTCAAAGATCGGCTCTAATGGTTGCACCCAACTTTGGTTTACACTTCCCTCGGTTGATATGACACTTGCTTGTTCCCCTTGTTTTGGTTGGTTATTCTGGAGATTCCTGCCCGATCTCAAATTCATCAATTCCCCTAAAGGACTTTAACTTTTCCGTCTTGGCAATTTGTTTTCCCAAGTTTTTGTGGTCAGAATTGATTCAAACTGATTGATACTTGGTCAATTGTTTAATCTTGTCAGTTGGACAACTTCTGTTTCATCAATTGAGAATTTTGTTGCAGTTATGCTGAAAAAGACATTATACGCGTATGATGTCTTTTTTCACAGATTTGGACTATTTTGGTTATGCTCACTCTCAGTAGCCCCCTTATGCTCTGTCCACTCACAAAATTCAGTTTGAACTCTGTTTGAGCAAGTTATGGCTAATTTAGGCTTTTCTTGGCAATTTTCCGCTTTTGACTTGTTTTGGGTCAATTGTGATCCAAATGGGATGAAACTTGAAATATAACCTCTAGACAGCTATTACAATGGATCTGTGTTGGCAAAGTATCAAAATATGGCCAAAATTAGATCAAAGACATCATACGCGTATGATGTCTTTTTCATCAATTTGGGTCAAGACTTGATATTTATGCTTTCTACAGTGTTTGTAACAATCTTGTCAGGTCAGATATCAAAAATAAGCAGTGGATGTGCTAAAAGACATTATACGCGTATGATGTCTTTTGTCCCAGATTTTGACTATTCTTGGTTTTAAGCCTTCTCCAATGTTTATAATTGAGTTTCAAGTGTTTTTGTCAGGTTTGAATGTAAAAACAAGATCTGAATCCAAAATTTCCTATTCTTTGCATTTCTTGGACTCCGACTTGTCTTTTTGGGTTTCTTTGAGTGTTAATGCTCTTGTTTTAAGTTGAAATTAGGGTATAAACCCCCTTTTGAACACTCTGGTAAAGTCAAAATTTCTGTTTTGGTCTCTGTTTGGTCATTTAGACATCATACGCGTATGATGTCTAAAGTTGCAGATTTCCAATTTTTTGGCACAGAATCCTTCCTAAAGCTTTCTCAAGTGCTCAACAACTCCCAGATAAACAGAAAATTTCTCTGACTTTTGTTTATTGCAAGTTTCACTACTAACTCGACGGTTTAGTGATCTAACATGCAATCAACCATATCAAGCAAATACTCCAATGATTACTAGCTCTAGATCAGGATCAAATGAAGTCCTACCTAAGCTATTCCTAATCATAAAATGGGTTTGGTAATTGTGATTTTAAAGAGATCCACTGCCACTCACGGACTAGCAAATTCTTCTTCTATCAACAACTACTCAACACCAACAAAACAACAAACAAATCTAAGCTAAACTAAAAATACTGTCAACACGGAAGACCCAGGAATACCCCACTTCCTAGTATCTCTCGAGATCTTCGGAGTCCACCACTCCTAGATCTTTTCTAACTAAAGTATACAAAGTAGTTTATACGACTCACCTCGTAGGATTAGTCTAAGGTCACCTACTTAGGGCTCTCGTCTCCGGCAACGGTGCCAAATGTTAAGGCAGTTACGCCGCTAGCGGAAGCTAAATAGCGAGAACTTAACCAACAACAGAATTTGTCAGATGAGGACGGAGCTTGACCCGCAAGCGCATGGAAACAACTAGGTGGGTGTCAAATCACCTACTTGACCTTCTAATGACAATCACTATTAAGGAAATCAAATCTAAGTTCTAAAATACGCAAGTGATTGAAATCCGTACTACGAATGAATGCTATACGAAACAGGATCTATAATCATTGAATCGATCTCAAACTCAAGGGGAAGTCTATACACTAGGTAAGAACAACACCCTAAAGACTTGAACTGCAAAATCAACTTATAACCACTCCGTGTGGTAAACGCGTATGAAGACAGGCCGAAAAATACATGTGATCAAAACTTGACCCCGATAGTACTAATGTGTAGCTCTACTCGTTGTGGTTCTATAGATATGTTGCACGCTCCATTCCGACACACGAGTTGGAAGAAAACTCACACCAAAGCTCGTAGGAACTTACCACACATAGAAGCCGATAGCGCACACTCTTGGTATCTGTGCGTAGCTCTCGCCGTTGCTAACACAATGGCGGTGTCGCGTCTCCAATGGCGGCTCCGTAGCTCGCGTAGCAAGTAGATAAGACTCTCACTCTCTCTCTCTCTCTCTCAGACACAATCACGGCGCTCAAAAAACTCACTTTGATTAATAATCTGAATCCTCTCTTAGGTTACAAAAACTTTGGCTTATATACCTCAGCCTTGGAGGTGAGAACATCTCTAACTAATTACATCAGCAAGTGAAATTACTTCGGGATTACAAGCTGGAAACTCAATTGAGTCCCGTTACTTAATGAATGGCTCAAATCAAAATTAATGTCAGAAAGACATTTATTACAATCAATGGTTACAAAATGATGAGTGTGAGCAAAAATGTGGGTGTGATCCTCTGCTGGCTCAACACCAGTGCAAGGAAGTGGCTATTGTTTTAAGTCTACCACAATTAGACTCCACAGAAGGTTCACCACCACACTTGTTTGAATTAGCCTCCATGGAAGGTCCACCACTTGTCCAAGCTATATGGGGTTGTTTGAAGGTCTAACACACTTCTTGAGATTGGGATATATGTATGGTTCACCTACCCATGCTAGCCTTGAAAGTATAAAATAAAGGGGATAGTACGAGGTCTAAAATTCATCAATTCAATCTCTTAAGTCTAAGCTAGTGTTTTTTTTAAAACTCTAAGGATTTAGCACTCAAAAATTATAAGATCATTCTCTACATTTAAACCTTTAATTCTTAAAGATGGACTCAAAAATACTACATAAAACAAAACCTAACATTAAGAGTATCAAATCAACAAGAATAGATGTTAACATATATAGGAAGTTCAAAACATACGTCCTTCCATTTCCAAGTAGGCCTCCATTGACAAAGGAGGTTGGTCTTCTTCTCCTTCTTCTTCTTGCGGAGAAATCTCTTCTCTGATGAACACTTCATCAGGTAATTGAAAAATAGGTTGTTGATCTTGAAGGCCAGTCCGCTTTTCTATATCAGCATGGGCCTTAGCAAATTCGAGAAGCCTGGTTGCTAAGGTTCCTTTCTCTTGCAAGGTGCTAATGGAAAGTGATGCAAGATACCACAACAATGGTAGCTCACATTATCTCCCATACTCTGGAATGCACATTGCAATTTTGTGAGTTTAGAGGAATCTATAAATGCAAGAAACACAAATCCAGGATCAATTGAGCCTCCAGATATAGCCAACATCCCATCCAAAGCATTGCTAAATATCTCCTCACTCCACTGCAAGTTGTCCCCATAGTGTTTTGTCAAGTCTAAAATGCATAAGCCAATAGGAATTTGGTTGTTGAAGTGGTGCTTCAAGTAGAGATTTACTTCCATCTGAGGGTTCACCACATAGATGGACCATGGAAAATCAAGAGACTCAATTTTCTCCTTGTGAAGTTGAATTGCCCATTGCATGTATTTTATAGCTTCATCCGGAAAATCCATTTTCTTTGTCCCACGCTTCAAGCTATTTTTGAGCCATTGCCCACATAGCATTAGAATGGTTTTATAAAATGCATCATTGATCTTATACATGTGACTATTTCCTCATAATCTTTATATGGTGATGACTCATTCAAAGTATTGAAGCCTTCAAGAAGTGCGTCTTGAATGAGTTTGTCTTGTTTGAGTTGCTTGATTCGATCATACATATCAATTACATCACCATCTTTTGCACTCTTTGACAATAAAATCTTCTCATCTTTAATTTCTTCTTGAATGATCTCTACCTCTGATTCCTCAAGACCACAAAGAAATCTGAATACCATTGTTGGGGGTTTCTTGTTCTCCTCCTCAAGCCTTTTAATAATTTCTAGCCAAAAATCATAAACTCGATCGGAATATGTAACCATATGTGCCTATTTAGCAATCCAACTTGCTCCTACACTCATTCTTGCTAATCAAAGAAAAGTCTAGAAAGAAATATAACACCAATGAGAAGATTGAACTCAAGTGTTCAATTAAAGACAATAAGAAAGAAGAAGAAAGACATTTACATCCCATCCAGCACGAGATATATGTCCCTCTGCAACTCCAACTGCTGCCCTTGATGGTCGTCCTGAATAGATCCATTGACTTCGCAATGCCGCAATATTTGACTGTAAGGTTGCTTGACATACAATACTTTAGCCTCATCATTTGAAATGGAAAATATAGCAGTTGCAACCATTGGAGGAGCATTTACAACAATACGAGTCTTTTAAAATTTATACATATCAATCAATCTTTGAAATATCTTTTTTTTTTTGTTCATTGTGAAGCAAAACTTTTGTGGCATAAATTGAATGTTGGCCATCAAGAATCCAATAATGATAATCTTGTAGTTTGCCCTCTTGTACCTCTTCTTCTGCCAAAGGTGTACCCTTCTTTGCCTTTGCATTTTGAATAGGCATTAAATATGCACAAGCTGCAGGCTTAGTTGTACTCTGAGAAAATCCAAATAGCATGCTTTCAGCATGTTTTCCATCAATAGTACGTACATTATAATGATCAGGAGCCAGCCAACAATTTTGAATAGGGATATCAAACTCCTTATATTGAAAAGGAAAATAGCTTATATACTTATTCATTCCACCTGTATCTCTTTCTTGTCCTTTCATGGACTCTGCCTCTAGAGCTTCTGGATCCACAATTCTCATCTTGGACGTTGAACCTTGTGTTGAGGATGCTAGAGATGCATTGTCTACGTCCAAAATAGAACTAGTCTCCTTAGGTGCTACTTTTTGCACTTTGACTTTCTTGTTTATAGGTGGTCGTGAAGCTTTCACCTTCTTTCCCTGTAGTGTGGCTATGATGGAGCTTTGAAGTTGATCTGCTGTGACACCTTGAGTTGACTCTTCAATCTTCCATCCTGGAGAAAACATTGTCTCATCTTTATTTTGAGACATGCGTGAAAATGCATATGCTCCTGGAGATAATTGGAATTCTTGATTCATTGGGACTACAATATCAATGCATTCTACCTGTGGATGACCATCGACTATAGAGATAGAGGCTTCCACTACTTGGCCAACATCTTCAAATAGACTGTCATTCTCTTTCTTTGCAATAAACAGATGCACCTTATGAAATTGTGTACCCTCCACACCATGTATATCCAGATACCAATTCCTTTTATCATTGCAAGTATAGTCAATTAAGACAGCCACCCTTGTAACATTTCTTTTTGGTGCCATATCTTCCTGGAAAAAAAACAAATTCAATTGTTACTAAATAATATAGTCCACCACTTGTCCAACATACTTCCAAGGTGGTTTGTAGGTCCACCGCTTGTCCAAGCTAGATCTACTGAAACAAGCTATCTCTATTGTTTCAAGGTCAATGTGTGAATGGAGTGTAGCTACTATGTCTATTAGCATGAATGGGTTGGGGCAAAGGTCCACCACTTGTCCAACCTACTACCCATTGTGCTATGGAGGCTTTAGCCCAAGGTGACTTGAAGGTCCACCACGTGTCCAAGGTAGCTCTATTGAAACAAGCTATCTCTATTGTTTCAAGGTCAACATGTGAATTGAGTATAGCTACTATGTTTACTACCATGGATGGTTTGGGGCATAGGTCCACCCCTTGTCCCTTGTCCAACCTACTATCCATTGTGTTATGGAGGTTTTAACCCAAGGTGGTTTGAAGGTCCACCACCTGTCCAAAATAGTTCTATTGATACATGCTATCTATGTTGTTTCAAGGTCAATGTGTGAATGAAGTGTAGCTACTATGTCTTTAGCATGGATGGTTTGGGAAGAGGTCCACCGCTTTTCCAACCTACTATCCATTGTGTTATGGAGGTTTGTGGCCTAGGTGGTTTGAAGGTCCACCACCTGCCCAAGCTAGATCTATTGAAAGAAGCTATCTCTATTGTTTCAAGGTCAATGTGCGAAAGGAGTGTAGCTACTATGTTTACTACCATGGATAGCTTGGTACAGAGGTCCACTCCTTGTCCAACCTACTAATCATTGTGCTATGGAGGTTTTAGCCCAAGGTGGTTTAAAGGTCCACCATTTGTCCAAGCTAGCTATATTGAATAGTCCTATCTCTATTGTTTGAAGGTCATATTGTGAATTGAGTGTAGCTACTAGATTTACTACCATGGATGGTTTGGGAGAGAGGTCCACCACTTTTCCAACCTACTATCCATTGTGTTCTTGAGGTTTTAGCCAAGGTTGGTTTGAAGGTCCACCACCTGTCCAAGCTAGATAAATTGCACAAATCTATCTCTATTGTTCCAAATTCATTGTGTGAATGGAGTGTAGCTACTTTTTGTACTACCATGGATGGTTGGGGGCAGAGGTCCACCACTTGTCCAACCTACTATCCATTGTGTTATGGAGGTTTTAGCCCAAGATTGTTTGAATGTCCACCACCTGTTCAAGCTAGCTCCATTGACAAAAGATATCTCTAATATTTCAAGGTAAATGTGTGAATGGAGTGTAGCTACTTTGTTTACTACCATGGATGGTTTGTGGCAGAGGTCCACCACTTGTCCAATCTACTATCCATTGTGTTATGGAGGTTTTAGCCCAAGGTTGTTTTAAGGTCCACCATCTGTCCAAGCTAGCTCTATTGAAAGAAGCTATCTCTATTATTTGAAGGTCAATGTGTGAATGGAGTGTAACTACTATGTTTATTACCATGGATAGTATGGGGTAGAGATCCACCACTTGTCCAACCTACTATCCATTGTGTTATGGAGGTTTTATCCTAGCGTGGTTTCAAGGTGGACTTCCTGTTTAAGCTATCTCTAATGTTTGAAGGTCAATGTGTGAATGGAGTGTAGCTACTATATCTATTACCATGGATGGTTTGGGGCATAGGTCCACAACTTGTCCAACCTACTATCCCTTGTATTATGAAGGTTTTAGCCCAAGGTGGTTTGAAGGTCCACAACCTATCCAAGCTAGCTCTATTCACAATATTCATATCTCTATTTTTTGAATGTCAATGTGTGAACGCAGTGTAGCTAGTATGTTTACTACCATGTATGGTTTGGGACAGACGTCTAATACTTGTCCAAGCTACTATCCGTTGTGTTATAAAGTTTTTAGCCCAAGGTGGTTTGAAGGTCCACCACATGTCTAAGCTAGCTCTAAAGAAGCTATCTCTATTCTTTGAAGGTCAATGTGTGAATGGAGTGTAACTACTATGTTTACTACCATGGATGGTTTGGGGTAGAGGTCCACCACTTGTCTAACCTACTATCCATTGTGTTATGGAGATTATGTGGTTTGAAGGTCAATTTGTGAATGGAGTGTAGCTACTATGTTTACTACTATGGATGGTTTGGGGCAGAGGCCCACCACTTATCCAACCTACTAACCATTGTGTAATGAAGGTTTTAGTCCAAGGTGGTTTGAAGTTCCACCACCCGTCCAAGCTAGTTCTATTGAATAGTCCTATCGCTAGAAGATCACGTGGATGGTTTGGGATAGAGGTCCAACACTTTTCTCACCTACTATCCATTGTGTTATTGAGGTTTTAGCCCAAGATGGTTTGAAGTTCCACCACCTGTTCAAGCTATATCTATTGAAAAATGATATCTCTATAGTTTGAAGATCAATGTGTGAATGGAGTAGAGCTACTATGTTGACTACCATTGATGGTTTGGTACAGAGGTCCACCACTTGTCCAACCTACTAACCATTTAGTTATGGAGGTTTTGGCCCAAGGTTGTTTGAAGATCCACCACCTATCCAAGCTAGCTCTATTGAAAGAATCTATCACTATTGTTTGAAGGTTAAAGTGTGAATGGAGTGTAGCTACTTTGTTTACTACCATGGAGGGTTTGGGACACAGGTCCATCACTTATCCAACCTTCTAACCATTTTGTTATGGAGGTTTTAGCCCAAGGTGGTTTGAAAGTCAACCACCTGTCCAAGCTAGCTCTATTGAATAGTTCTATCTCTACTCTGATAGTGTGGATGGTTTGGGATAGAGATCTAGCACTTGTCCAACCTACTATCCATTGTGTTATTGAGGTTTTAGCCCAAGGTGGTTTGAAGGTCCACCACCTGTCCAAGAAAGCTCTATTGAAAGAAGCTATCTCTATTGTTTGAAGGTCAATGTGTGAATGGAGTGTAAGTACTATGTTTACTACCATGGATGGTTTGGGCAGAGGACCATCACTTGTCCAACCTACTAGCGATTATGTTATGAAGCTTTAAGTCCAAGGTGGTGTGAAGGTCCACTACCTGTCCAAGCTAGGTCTATTGAAAAAGGCTATCTCTATTGTTTGAAGGTCAATTTGTGAATGGAGTGTAGCTACTATGTTTACTACCATGGATGGTTTGGGGCAAAGGTCCACCACTTGTCCTGCCTACTTTCCATTGTGTTTTAGAGGTTTTAGTGCAGGTTAGTTTGAAGGTCCACCACCTATCCAACCTAGTTCTATTAAACAAATCTATCTCTATTGTTTCAAAGTCAGTGTGTGAATGGAGTGTAGCTACTTTATTTACTACCATGGATGGTTTGGGGTAAAGGTCCACCACTTGTCCAACCTACTATCCATTGTGTTATGGAGGTTTTAGCCCAAGATTGTTTGAAAGTCCACCACATGTCCAAGCTAGCTTCTTTGAAAGAAGCTATCTCTATTGTTTCAAGGTCAATGTGTGAATGGATTATAGCTACTTTTTTTACTACTATGGATGGTTTGGGGTAGAGTTCCACCACTTTTCCAACCTACTATCTATTGTGTTATTGAGGTTTTAGCCCAAGGTTGTTTGTAGGTCCACCAACCATCCAAGCTAGCTCTATTGAATAGTCCTATCTTTAGTCTGATTACTTGGATGGTTAGGGGTACTTGTCCAAAGTCCTATCTTTAGTCTGATTACTTGGATGGTTAGGGGTACTTGTCCAATCTACTAACCATTGTGTTATGAAGTTTTTAGCCCATGGTGGTTTTAAGGTCCATCACTTGTCCAAGGTAGCTCTATTGAATAGTCATATCTCTAGTCTGATGACATCAATGGTTTGAGGTAGAGGTCCAACACTTTTCCAACCTACTATCCATTGTGTTATGGAGGTTTAAGTCCAAGGTGGTTTGAAGGTCCACCACCTGTCTAAGCTAGCTCTATTGGAAAAAGCTATCTCTATTTTTTGAAGCTCAATTTGTGAATGGTGTGTAGCTACTATGTTTACTACCATGGATGGTTTGGGGCAGAGGTCCACCACTTGTCCTACTTTCCATTGTGTTCTACAGGTTTTAGCCCAGGTTGGTTTGAAGGTCCACCACTTATCCAAGCTAGATCTATTGAGAAAATCTATCTCTATTGTTTCAAAGTCAGTGTGTGAATGGAGTGTAGCTACTTTTTTTACTACCTCGGATGGTTTGGGGCAAAGGTCCACCACTTGTCCAACCTACTATCCATTGTGTTATGGAGGTTTTAGCCCAAGATTGTTTGAAGGTCCACCACCTATCCAAGCTAGCTTCTTTGAAAGAATCTATCTTTATTGTTTGAAGGTCAATGTGTGAATGGAGTGTAGCTACTTTTTTTACTACCATGGATGGTTCGGGGCAGAGGTCCACCACTTGTCCAACCTACTATCTATTGTGTTATAGAGGTTTTAGCCCAAAGTTGTTTAAAGGTTCACCACCTATCCAAGCTAGCTCTATTGAATAGTCCTATCTCTAGTCTCATCACATGGATGGTTTGGGGTAGAGGTCCAGCACTTTTCCAACGTACTATCCATTGTGTTATGGAGGTTTTAGCCAAGGTTGTTTGAAGGTCCACCACCTATTCAAGCTAGCTACATTGAAATAAGTTATCTCTATTATTTCAAGGTCAATGTGTGAATGGAGTGTAGCTACTTTGTTTACTAACCATGGATGGTTTGGGGAAGAGGTCCACCACTTGTCCAACCTACTATCCATTGTGTCATGGAGGCTTTAGCACAAGGTGGTTTCAAGCTAACTCTATTGAAAGAAGCTATCTCTATTATTTGAAGGTTAATGTGTGAATGGAGTGTAACTACTATGTTTATCACCATGGTTAGTATGGGGCAGAGGTCCACCACTTGTCCAACCTACTATCCATTGTGTTATGGAGGTTTTATCCCAAGGTGGTGTGAAGGTGGCCCACCTGTTCAAGCTAGCTCTACTATTTCAAGGTCAATGTGTGAATGGAGTGTAAATACTATCTCTATTACCATGGATGGTTTGGGACATAGGCCCACCACTTGTCCAACCTACTATCCCTTGTGTTATGGTGGGTTTAGCCCAAGGTGGTTTGAAGGTCCACCACCTATCCAAGCTAGCACTATTCAATAGTCCTCTCTCTATTATTTGAATATCAATGCGTGAATGGAGTGTAACTACTATGTTTACTACCATGGATGGTCTGGGGCAGAGGTCCACCACTTGTCCAACCTACTATCCCTTGGGTTATAAAGTTTTTAGCCCAAGGTGGTATGAAGATCCACCACCTGTCCAAGATAGCCCTATTGAAAGAAGCTATCTCAATTGTTTGAAGGTCAATGTGTGAATGGAGTGTATCTACTATGTGTACTACCATGGATGGTTTTGGGTAGAGGTCCACCGCTTGTCTAACCTACTATCCATTGTGTTATGGAGGTTTTAGCCGTAGGTGGTTTAAAGGTCAATCTATGAATATAGTGTAACTACTATGTTTACTACCATGGATGGTTTGGGACAGAGGTCCATAACTTGTCCAACCTACTAACCATTTTTTTATGGAGGTTTTAGCCCAAGGTGGTTTGAAGGTCCACCACCTGTCCAAGCTAGCTTTATTAAATAGTCCTATCTCTACTCTGATCATGTTGATGGTTTGGGGTAGAGGTCCAACACTTTTCCAACCTACTATCTATTGTGTTATTGAGGTTTTAGCCCAAGGTGGTTTGAAGGTTCACCACCTGTCTAAGTTTGATCTATTGAAAGAAGCTTTCTCTTTTGTTTCAAGATCAATGTGTGCATGGATTCTAGCTACTATGTTTACTACAATGGAGGCTTTGGGACAGAGTTCCATCACTTGTCCAACCTACTAACCATTGTGTTATGGAGGTTTTAGCCCAAGGTGATTTGAAGGTCCACCACGTGTCCAAGCTAGCTCTATTGAATAATTCTATCTCTACTCTAATAGCGTGGATGGTTCTGGGTAGAGGTCAATCACTTGTCCAATTTACTATTTCTTGTGTTATAAGGTTTTAGCCCAAGGTGGTTTGAAGGTCCACCACCTGTCCAAGCTAGATGTATTGAAAGAGGCTATCTCTAGTGTTTGAAGGTCATGTCCAAGTTAGATCTATTGAAAGTAGCTATCTCTATTATTTGAAGGTCAATGTGTGAATGGAGTGTCTAGTATGTTTACTACCAAGGATAGTTTGGGGCAGAGGTCCACCAACTTGTCCAACCTACTAACCATTGTGTTATGCAGGTTTTAGCCCAAGGTTGTTTTAAGGTCCACCACTTGTACAAGCTAGCTCTTTTTAAAGAAGTTGTCTCTATTGTTTGAAGATCAATGTGTGCATGGAGTGTAGCTACTATGTTTACTACCATGGATGGTTTGGGACATAGGTCCATCACTTCTCCAACCTACTAACCATTGTGTTATGGAGGTTTTAGCCCAAGGTGGTTTGAAGGTCTACCACCTATTCAAGCTATCTCTATTGAATAGTCCTATTTCTACTCTAATAGCGTGGATCGTTTGGGGAAGAGGTCCAACACTGTTCCAACCCACTATCCATTGTATTATTGAGGGTTTAGAACAAGGTGGTTTGAAGGTCCACCACCTGTCAAAGCTAGAACTACTGAAAGAATCTATCTCTATTGTTTGAAGGTCAATTTGTGAATGGAGTATAGCTACTATGCTTAACACCATGGATGGTTTGGGGTAGATTTTCACCACTTGTCCAACCTACTTACCATTGTGTTATAGAGGTTTTAGCCCAAGTTTGTTTGAAAGTCCACCATCTAGCCAAGCTAGCTCTATTGTTTGAAGGTCAATGTGTGAATGAAGTTTAGCTACTATGTTTACTACCATGTATGGTTTGGAGTAGAGGTCCACCACTTGTTCAAGCTACTATCCATTGTGTTATGGAGGTTTTAGCCCTAGGTGGTGTGAAGATCAATGTGTGATGGATTGTAACTATTATGTTTACTGCCATGGATGGTTTGGGACAGAGGTCCACAACTTGTCCAACCTACTAACCATTGTTTTATGGAGGGTTTAGCCCAAGGTGGTTTGAAGGTCCACCACCTATCCAAGCTAGCTCTATTGAATAGTCATATCTCTAGTGTTATCATATTGATGGTTTGGGGTAGAGGTCCAACACTTTTCCAACCTAAAATCCATAGTGTTATTCAGGTTTTAGCCCAAGGTGGTTTGAAGGTTCACCAAGTGTCCAAGTTTGATCTATTGAAAGAAGCTTTCTCTTTTGTTTCAAGATCAATGTGTGCATGGAGTGTAGATACTATGGTTACTACCACGGAGGGTTGGGACAAAGGTCCATCACTTGTCCAACCTACTAACCATTGTGTTATGGAGGTTTTAGCCCAAGGTGGTTTGAAGGTCTACCACGTGTCCAAGCTAGCTCTATTGAATAATCCTATCTCTACTCTAATAGCGTGGATGGTTCTGGGTAGAGGTCAATCACTTGTCCAATTTACTATTTCTTGTGTTATAAAGGTTTTAGCCCAAGGTGGTTTGAAGGTCCACCACCTGTCCAAGCTAGATGTATTGAAAGAAGTTACCTTTATTGTTTGAACATCATGTCCAAGCTAGATCTATTGAAAGTAACTATCTCTATTGTTTGAAGGTCAATGTGTGAATGGAGTGTTTACTATGTTTACTACCGGGGATAGTTCGGGACAGAGGTCCACCAACTTGTCCAACCTACTAACCATTGTGTTATACACGTTTTAGCCCAAGGTTGTTTGAAGGTCCACCATCTGTACAAGCTAGCTCTTTTTCAAGAAGCTGTCTCTATTGTTTGAAGATCAATGTGTGCATGGAGTGTAGCTACTATGTTTACTACCATGGATGGTTTGGGACATAGGTCCATCACTTCTCCAACCTACTAACCATTGTGTTATGGAGGTTTTATCCCAAGGTGGTTTGACGGTCTACCACCTATCCAAGCTATCTCTATTGAATAGTCCTTTCTCTACTCTTATAGCGTGGATGGTTTGGGGTAGAGGTATAACACTGTGCTATCGAGGATTTATAACAAGGTGGTGTGAAGGTCCACCACCTATCAAAGCTAGATCTACTGAAAGAATCTATCTCTATTGTTTGAAGGTCAATTTGTGAATGGAGTATAGCTACTATGTTTAACACCATGGATGGTTTGGGGTAGAGGTTCACCACTTGTCCAACCTACTTACCATTGTGTTATAGAAGTTTTAGCCCAAGTTTGTTTGAAAGTCCACCATCTAGCCAAGCTAGCTCTATTGTTTGAAGGTCAATGTGTGAATGAAGTTTAGCTACTATGTTTACTACCGTGTATGGTTTGGAGTAGAGGTCCACCACTTGTTCAAGCTACTATCCATTGTGTTATGGAGGTTTTAGCCCTAGGTGGTTTGAAGATCAATTTGTGAATGGATTGTAACTATTATGTTTACTGCCATGGATGGTTTGGGACAGAGGTCCACAACTTGTCCAACCTACTAAACATTTTTTTATGGAGGGTTTAGCCCAAGGTGGTTTGAAGGTCCACCACCTATCCAAGCTAGCTCTATTGAATAGTCATATCTCTAGTTTGATCATATTGATGGTTTGGGGTAGAGGTCCAACACTTTTCCAACCTAAAATCCATAGTGTTATTCAGGTTTTAGCCCAAGGTGGTTTGAAGGTTCACCAAGTGTCCAAGTTTGATCTATTGAAAGAAGCTTTCTCTTTTGTTTAAAGATCAATGTGTGCATGGAGTGTAGCTACTATGGTTACTACCACAGAGGGTTTGGGACAAAGGTCCATTACTTGTCCAACCTACTAACCATTGTGTTATGGAGGTTTTAGCCCAAGGTGGTTTGAAGGTCCACCACGTGTCCAAGCTAGCTCTATTGAATAATCCTATCTCTACTCTAATAGCGTGGATGGTTCTGGGTAGAGGTCAATCACTTGTCCAATTTACTATTTCTTGTGTTATAAAGATTTTAGCCCAAGGTGGTTTGAAGGTCCACCACCCGTCCAAGCTAGATGTATTGAAAGAAGCTATCTTTATTGTTTGAAGGTCATGTCCAAGCTAGATCTATTGAAAGTAACTATCTCTATTGTTTGAAGGTCAATGTGTGAATGGAGTGTCTACTATGTTTACTTCCAGGAATAGTTGGGGCCAGAGGTCCACCAACTTGTCCAACCTACTAACCATTGTGTTATGCAGGTTTTAGCCCAAGGTTGTTTGAAGGTCCACCATCTGTACAAGCTAGCTCTTTTTAAAGAAGCTATCTCTATTGTTTGAAGATCAATGTGTGCAGGGAGTATAGCTACTATGTTTACTACCATGGATGGTTTGGGACATAGGTCCATCACTTCTCCAACCTACTAACCATTGTGTTATGGAGGTTTTATCCCAAGGTGGTTTGAAGGTCTACCACCTGTCCAAGCTATCTCTATTGAATAGTCCTTTCTCTACTCTTATAGCGTGGATGGTTTGGGGTAGAGGTCCAACACTGTGCTATCGAGGTTTTAGAACAAGGTGGTCATTAGGAGAAAGTTGGACTCACTTTTGGGCCCTGTAAGAAGTGCCACGTCGGCTTAGAGAGAGAAAACAAAAATGTTAACTTGTGCATTTTATGTGATACTTTTCTGCGCAACAAAAGGCCAAAATGACATTCTTTGGTAGGTAGCCGCCGTCTTTATCATTCTTATCCTTCGTTCTCTTGTCATGAATCCAACTAACCGTATGACTAATGATTTGAAATGCCAACTTACAAGAGTTCCCTCCAGAAACATAAGCCACACGAACTCTATCAACTCTAAACTTGAGAATATGGCTTTTCCTCCCAAAACCTGAGACATTTCTCCATCTTCTTCTCTATCAACTCTAGGAATGGAGAACGCATCTTTTCCTGATGAAAACACTAATTTGAATTTACAATCCTCGGCCCCTTCATCTTTAACACTTACCCAAAGAAAGAACACACATCATCTTCATGTTGATGTATTGCAAGAGTACGCACCGTTGCAGAAACGTAGGAGGGAGTCTTTCTTATCTCAACGGGAGAAAGAACTTAGAAGGACAAACAAGGAACATCATTTGGATTTGTAGACCGATGGGTCTATTTATCCAAAGGATCCTACGACAAATGCGCCACCTCCCTTTGCTAATATCACTAAACTCTTACATTTCACAGGCGATGGCAAGGATGGGCTATTGGGATACACCGAACATTTGGAAATGAGAGGATTGAATGCGGAAAGGCAAAGAAACTTCCTGGCAATGGAGAACATGCGGCTGAAGAAACTTAATGAATCATGCTCTCAAAAGATTTCATCAAACAAAGAGACAATCCAAGGCCTTGAGAAGAAGATCACAAGTTTGCGAGAGAAAGACACCGTGCTTGGTAGTCGGAAAATAAAACGAGATCTGTGCAACCTTGAGAACATGAAGGTTGGTAGTGGTGGCCTGAAAAAACGAATACGAGCTTTAAGGTAACTCAAAGTTTGTTTCTTCAATGTGCTTCATTAAGAAGTGGATACACTTACTTTCCTATACATGATCATAACGCATTGTGCTTTTTTGGCAGGTCTTTACTGCATCCAAACTTGAACAGTGCAGGCTTCAATGCCGGAGTGCATTACAGCCGTCTAGTTCCAAAAGAAGTAGTTGAAGAGATGATAACTCAGAAAAAATTTTGTAAGTTGAAAGGGAGGCTACTTACCTCCTTCATGAACGAGAATCAACTGGAACCAATGGAAGTGCAAGAAATACTTGATGAGAGTGGCATCTCGCAGATGGGATACAGGGCACTCTTCAAAGCATTAGCTAAAAAATCTCAAACTAAACTACAGAGAGGATCATTGTTGCCAAAGCCATCACATGTAAAGGCTACTCGCCGACACGTAAACGATGAGGTGTTTGAGAAACTTGGGTCACCATTCCATATTGAAGCAACGTTCTTAGGCAAGGGAGGTAGAGAGGTACAGTTTAACGAGCACAACAACCTCTTCGTTGATCTTGAAGCATTGCAAAGGTATGCAGTTCACTTCTTTGACATCAATCGAGACGAGTGCGGTGGGGTTCTCAAGTTTGTTTTGAAGCTCGACGAGTGCGAGGTTCTGAAGAACAAGAAGTTGGAGAGAGTCACCATTACCCTCATGAACAGAGCTCTGGATCCATCAATAACGAAAGAGGATCCAGATACTTCAGCGTGCAATCAGAAAACAACATTCTATCTCTAGGATCATTTCAGGTATACTTCGTTCAATCTTTGAAAACAAAAATATTGATTATTTGGTTGTTGATTTTTTGTTTTCATTTTTCACTGCAGGTTGATAAGGAAAATTTTGAAATCCTCGATTGGGTTTTTAGTCAAACCCAAATTCCTTCTATCGTCAGTGAACAAAGAAACGGAGCCGTTCTTTCAGTGGAAGGATTTGGCGACTACACTGTGGAATGGCACATGGCAGGTGACTTAAAGACTCTTAAGTGTATGTACAACATAACACACGGAGCAGCTGTGGAAAATCCATGCTTATATTGCATGGCTGATGCACAATCACTTGAGAGTGTGCAATGGATTAGAGCTCCCAACAGACATCTTCAAGATAAAACTTTTAAACTAGTGCTTGATATTCCTCTGAGTAGAGTTCATGTCTGTACACTTCATGCACTCTGTCGAATAATTGAAAAGGTGGTTCATTTGTACATATGTTTTGCATGGACATTAAATCCAGAGAGTGAGTCGAAAAGAGTGATCAAAGCATTAGAGGGAGTTCTCTCAGACATTGGTTTGCATGGAGGCAATGTCAAAATCGAAGAGGACCCTAAGATGTCTCAAAGTTGGTACAAGGTACCGAGGAAAGCATCGATAAGCGGAGTGAAGGCAAGAAGGTTTCTTGGGTTTAGCCTCAAAGATTCAGATAGAGAAGAAAGGAGAATCATGTTCAACAAATGGAAACAGTTACATAAAGTGGTTAAAGACAATGCTGGTGGTGGGGCAATCCAGAATCACAAGGCGAACGTGTGGAAATCACTAGATAAAATTTTCCACTACCTTGAGCAACATTCTTGGGACCAAAGTAAGCTCACATCATTTCAAGCAGCCTTGCTGGATTGGAAAAAGGCTTACCTTACAGGGTGGGGTGGGCAACATATCACACATTACATGGCAGGTTGGCATTATACGTATACAAAACAAAATTTTAAATTGTACTCAACTGACCATTTTGTTTTATTTCAATGCAGCATACGGCTCACTATCAATATGGTCCACACAAGGCATGGAAAAAACCCACTACATGGCAAGAACAGGTTATTTTAATCACACTCGACATGGGGGAGGAAAAGAAAAGGCCAATAGCCTATTAGAGTTACACCAATGGACTTATAGATGACTAATTCATAGATCAAGGCAGAAGGAACTTCTTAAGAGTTCAGAAATAACACGGTCTTTACAACACATCCGCAAAGAGAAGAAACAGATGGCTTGGGGAGCTTCAAATGAGGAGGAGCACCATGCGAGGTGGCGCCGGTCACGAGTCAGGAGCGGGAGAAGATGGACCTAAGCCCGTCGTTTTTATCCTCTTCGATGCACCTCCTTCCTCCTCACTTTGTACCTCTTCGATGTGCAAGCTCTGTAGACGAGCTCGTTCCTCTGTTGATGGCAGCATCCCCACGGGCATCATACGTCTTCTTTCCCTCAGAAACAGCCGCTTATTGTATGGATCTAAGCTTTCCGGGTCTTCAACCCCTACAGCCAGAGCCTAAGCTGTGTAGGACATGAAATAGGGGGCTCTGAGTGCCTGGCACCCATACCCAATGCCAAATACACGTAGAGCAAACTGTTTTTCAATCAGAATTACTCTTTCTGTGTTTAGTGGGAGGGTGCCCACCACAAAATCTTGTAATAGCTTTCATTGCAAACATTGGGAACTTTGCATTGTCATTGGATTATTCCTTGTGGTATATTATGATCTACATAATAATTGCAATGAATTTATGGGCCGTAAGTGAGATGAGTACAATTGTCAAGGACTTGAATTGTTTCTACAAACCTTTTTGTGGTTGAAACGCCCGATGTAGTGAGACAACGCCGCATCCTTGCCTTGGACTCCAGTGACAAGCCCTTGCCGTGAGCCGCCCGCTCTTCTAAGGAAACTATCGTCATACACTAGCACTTGGCAGCAAAAAAAAATGTTCATGATATTTTATCACTCGGCCATCTCTAATACCATCTGAATGCACGACAAAAGTTACCATCTGATTCTCGTCCATTTCGAGCATCGACCTCCCCCACAAGTGAATAGACTGACTATTCATTACATGATCTTCGGGTGCCACGTGTCTACCCATGTTTTCCAAGCCGAGTTGTTTTGTTGTCAAATCAAACTGCTCATCTGTTGGCAAATTGGCCTCTCCAGACTTTGCCTCATTGAACGCATCTTTAATCAGTTGCGACCCTGAAGTGAACTGTGAGTCACGGATAGTTGTGTCAGCAATAAGATATTGGTCCACTCCATCATCATCCACAAACCCCATGTATGCCTCACAAAAATTTGCAATTGCCGCTAGGCAGTAGTCCTCCCGTATATTGAGCTCATGCATGATATCTGTGAGCAGAACATAGTGGGTGTCGCCCGCCATAGCAAAGCTGGGATCACAAATCAGAGGCAAAGTCGCTTCCATACTTGGGCTTTCTTGCTTGCACCCTATTGCTGCATCCGCAAGAGAAACAGGAGTTAAGCCCGCATCAAATGTTTCCTTTAGTACCTCTTCCCGCTCTTCTTCTGGGTTGAATTGCACCTCCACATCCTCTACCTCTTCCTCTGGCGCCAATGGACAATTACCGAAAGTTCTTGACTGCGAAGTCTCTGACTCGCCATCCGTCTGCAAGTATAATTAACAAAAAACCCATGGTAGAATTCCAATAAGCGACTTTTTTTTAAGTGCTTCATACACCTATCTTGTACAAGCAGTGCATTGGAGGGACACTTTTCAAGACAGCGATTCAGAATCCTTGAATCACTCTTGTCAGGGTCAAGGTCGGCAAGGTGCACATATCTCATGCCATCAACTGTCATGGAATTGTCACAAGTGTCTGACTCATACTGTTGCAAATGGTTTTGTAGGTACTCAAAGAAGCAATCTATAATCCTCTGTATAGAAAACTCTACATTGAACATTCTTGATAGTTCTGGTGCACGCTGATGAGCACGGGCATTATATAAGAATGTGAATAGTTTTTCTTCACATGTATCCTCGCTCACGTCTGTCTCCAGGACTATGATCCCCATGACTGAAAGAAAAAGCAAGCCAAAACTATTTGGTGTCATAACAAAGCAAATGTTGGGCCTCGAGTACCCCTCAATGTCCTATTTTTCTTGGTTCAGCCCCGTGCGCTAATGTCATAAGAGGTGACGTTAGTTGAGTCGGAACCAAGCGAGTAGGGTCCCCAAGAATTTTCGAAGGACCCTCTTCGCTTGGTTCTGTCCCGTGTGCTAATGTCATAAGAGTTGACGTTAGTTGAGTCAGAACCAAGCGAGTAGGGCCCCCAAGAATTTCCGAAGGACTCTATTCGCTTGGTTCTGTCCCGTGTGCTAACGTCATAAGAGTTGATGTTAGTTGAGTCAGAACCAATGGAGTAGGGGCCCCAAGAATCACCGAATGGCCCTATCGATGGGTTATGTCCCGTGCGATAATCATAAGTGGTGACGTTAGTTGAGTCAGTACCAAGCGAGTAGGGCCCCCAAGAATCTTCAAAGGGCCCTATTTGCTTGGTTCTGTCTTGTGGCATTCGGAACAGGTGGATAAGAACAGAGCATATTATGTTATCAGTGATAGATTTATAGGCCTACTCACTCACTACGCCCAAACTCAGGCACGGTCACATAAGGAGTAATTATTCCAACCATGAATGCGATACGGTCACATAATGAGTAATTATTCCAACCATGCATGCGTTTTTACCCTAACGCAGTGGCTTCGGTGTGCACACAGTTAACAACACACAGGAAGGGGAGAGGCAGGGAGAACGAACCTGTCTCTGCAATATCCAATGGCGTCGAGTTGGATGGTGATGTCGCAGGCCACTGGCAGCAAGAACCAGAGGGGGGCGATGGCGATGGCGACGCGGAAGCAAAGGACTCTTGACCCAGTGGAGGTCACTCAACGCAGGATCACGAGAGCTGGCCGAGGGAAAGAGCGCAGAAAATGCAAAGGCGATGGCGAATGCAAGGGCGATCGGCGTCTGACTCTAAACGCAGGATCACGAGAGCTAGCCAAGGGGAAGGGTGCAGAAAAGGCAAAGGCACGAGAGCTGGCCAAGCAGAAGGTGCGAGATGGAGATGGAGATGGTGACTGCAAGGGCGATTGGCATCTATCTGACCCTTAATGGTCACTCAAAAATGCACGTGGACTGCGCTCTCAAGGACAACCAGTATTAAATGGTCTCAGATTCCCATGTAGTACGATTTACCAACCGCCCATAAGTGAAGTTGTCACCCTCCCCGAGGTAAGCATTCTAAGTTGAGGCATTACCCCCGCCAAACATCTCAAGTTTCAACTATTCTGCCTCTTTTTGCGTCCTCTACTGCGCATCATTCTAATTAACTTTACCCCCATCGACGCTACGCGGTAAGCAAACTCCATCACCTCTTACTCTCGCGCATCCTCCTTCTCTTACTCTTGTTCTGCAGTGCTTCAACGATGCGGAACTCTACACACGATGAAGAGGTATGCTACTTACTACCCTTCTGTGTACTTGTATTTTGTGTAGTTGGTCAGTACCAAGCGAATAAGGTAAGGTCACTTAGTCCGAAGGGCCCTATTCGCTTGGTATTGACCAAAAGAAAAGTTAAGTGATATCTGCTAGTATAGAGGTCAATACTAAGCAAATAAGGGGAAGGTAACCCCTGCTTGTTGCGGATTTAGGGTTTTCTTTTGCCAAATACGCCTTTTGATTTCGGTCCCGTGCGCTTGTATTTTGTGTAGTTGGTCAATACCAAGCGAATAAGGTAAGGTCACTTAGTTTGAAGGGTCCTATTCGCTTGGTACTGACCAAAAGAAAAGTTAAGTGATGTCTGCTAGTACAGAGGTCAATACTAAGCAAATAAGGGGAAGGTAACCCCTGCTTGTTGCGGATTTAGGGCTTTCTTTTGCCAAATATGCGTTTTGATTTCGGTCCAGTGCGCTTGTATTTTGTGTAGTTGGTCAGTACCAAGCGAATAAGGTAAGGTCACTTAATCCGAAGGGCCCTATTCGCTTGGTACTGACCAAAAGAAAATTTAAGTGATGTCTGCTAGTACAAATGACAATACTAAGCAAATAAGGGGAAGGTAGCCCCTGCTTGTTGCGGATTTAGGGTTTTCTTTTGCCAAATACTCCTTTTGATTTTATAAGAAAGAAACAAAATTACAACTGAACACCGGGTTTGAGTTAGAAAACACTTCAGACTTTACAAAGAGTGGCCTATTAATTTTCGGGGGTTTCTTCACAGCCAGGCTATCTCTTCGCAAAGCCTGTTTGCAAAGTTAATGGCTTCCTCATATTTGTTGGCTAGATCAAGCACTTCATCCTTCATTTCCTGAAGCCAATTAATGATTGCCTCCATAGAGCCATTCTCGGCGAGCAATCGCTGCATGTCTTCAGGCCTTCTTGCTTCCAGAGAGTTTTTAAGGATTGAGACCCTCTACCTGACGATCAGCATTTGCTGCAGCTTCAGGCTAGCATCCTGCACAGAGCATTTAGCAAGTAAGCTCTTCAAACTAGGAGCTTGGAAATTGGGGAGCAAAAAGCAAAGAATTACCAACGGCTTACCTCGAGAATTGACTCCCGTGTTGACAGCAGCCACTCCCGAGCTGTGTCGGTCGAGAACATTACAGGTAACATCGAGGGAGGGCCAAGGGGGGACCTCATGAGGAGGGCCCAGATGCGGTGTTGCTGGCGCTGTGGGAGTATACCTTGGAAAGGCATCGCCACTATCCTAAGCTTCTTTTAGTTGATCTGCGAAACCCTGAGGGAGGTTCTGAAACAACTGCTTCTTAAATAGAATTTCAGACATGCCTAAAAAGTAGATCCTGGGCTCTGGCTTATGAGTGAGTGGTCTGTGAGGGGTGGTACTGCCATGAGGTTTCATGAGAGGTGGACGTGGGAGAGAGAATCAATGGTAACATCCCCTCGATATTAGGGGAGGTGATGGGAGGGAACGACATGACAGTTAGAACCGCATCGATTTAAGATCTCCTTCACATTGGTATTTTGTATCAGCGGATGCAAACCTGTTCGCTTGCTTGTACACTTTTCTAAGGTCACCACCCATTGAATAAGGTATTTTGTTGCAAGGGTTGCAAACCTGTTCGCTTGGTAGTGATCTCAGAAAATGTAAGTGATATCTGCTATTACGATTTTTGAAGTCACTACCGAGTGAATAAGGCAAGGCAAAATGTTTCCTATGCACCTATTCGCTCGGTAGTGACCTCAAAAAATATAAGTCATGTCTACCATTACTATTTTCTGAGGTCACTACCGAGTGAATAAGGCAAGGCAACTCTTTCCTATCCATCGTTTTGCTTGGTACTGACCTTTTCTTAAATCTGAAGTCCCTTGTGCTGACAAATGAATTGTCTTTTGGTGTTATTGTATTTGTAGAGATGCCTGTGTAAAGGTCGTCGCTAGGAGGGCAACAGGTGAATCTTTGAATGCTCAAGCAAGAAGACGCCGATATGAGGCGCACAGAGGTATACTGCAAGAGCTGCGCAGGATAGAACGACACGTTCAACCTGCTATTCCACGTCTCTCTTTCCAGCGAGTAGTGCGGGAGATTTGCGAGCAGTGGAGGGTCGGCATGCGATGGGCCAGCAGTGCACTCCTTTGCCTTCAAGAAATTGCTGAAGACTACCTTGTGGAATTCTTCAGCGATGGATATATCCTGGCTGCACATGCACACCGCGTCACTATCATGCCGTGGGATTTTGATACTCTTCGTAGGCTTCGTTTTCGCTACGATGGGCTGCTTCAGCCAGTGCCTATCCGGGATAGTAGAACCATGGATATTCTCAACATACCCCCTCTCCATCCTCGTGCACAATAGACAGAGCCGTCTAGGGCTGAAACAAACAACAGAAGGACCCGATCACGGGTCGACAGAAACGACACAAATGGGCAGGCTGAGATAGCCGCAGAGGGCCAAGAGGGGGACCCCAAGGCAGTCATGGAAGAAACAGAGACAGTTATCGAGGAGCCATCTAGACACCAAAATGAGCAAGTCATCGAGGATGCGCAGCCCATCGTGGATGATGAGGGACAAGAGCAGGTCAGGGTGGAGCCTGAGGTATCTATGGAGCAACCAATATTGAAGGAAAATGATCCGGAGCCTGAGGAGCCTGAGGCTGTTAGGGAGGATCCTGAGGCATCAGAAGGGCCATCCAACGTATCGGATGAGTCAATTATTTTAGAGCAAATCAACGAGGAGAATGAAGAGGATTTGAGAATTTTTTTGAGCTTAGCGCCTCTGCATGCGCACATATAGCTGTCTGCAAGGTCAGAGGAGGCCTGCATTACCAACCTCGATAATGTAGACTTCATGTGCATGCACAATTTCACCGACTCGCTCGCAACAAATGAGGTCATCAATGTTGCTTTGTGGTAATTCTCATGCTCTTTAATTCTTATGCTCATTAAATGGGTCTCTACCAAGACATGGGTCAAGACCAAGCGAGACAGTGGCTAATGAAATTGGATTTTGGTACTACTCGCTCGGTATTGACCCATGTCTCTGTGGCAGTTGCCAAGTTTTTCTTTATAATGGTTCACTACCTTAAAGACATGGGTCAATACCAAGCGGGTCAGTTGCTTATGGAATTGGAATCGTCGCTGACTCGCTCGGTATTGACCCATGTCTTTGCGGTAGTCGTCAAGTTCTTCTTCATTTCAACCAAGACATGGGTCAATACCAAGTGAATCAGTGGCGTATGGAATTCGATAGCTGCCCCACTTGCTCGGTATTGACTCACTTAGTGTTCAAGTCTAATCTTTGCCATTTGTTCATGTTAGCCACGCTGTCTCGCTTCTGCCCCATGATGTTCAAGAGAAAGTATACGTAATAGATCCGCTGATATCGCCTTATCTGCAAAACAACTCAGTTTCCTTTTTGAGTATGATGAACTGGTTTAGCAGAGTCAACTTTGATCTAGCACGCTTTCTGGTCACTGCGTACAATCAATCGTGAGTATTTTCTTGCCTTGTAAAAAACATCTTGCATTGCGAATCTCTCCTCATCTTTGATGGTGTCTTTGTATTGATCATTGGAGTTTGATGTTATTTGACATGGAAGCTAAGATTGTTTACTACGCAAACTCCGAGCAAAGCAGGGCGTTTCACGGTCGTGTAAAAATGTAAGGTCCATTTGGGTACATTTGGAAAGCAGTGTAGTGTCTCTTTGCAATGTGTTGCTGACTCAAGTGGTTATGTATGTAGTGCCGCGAAAAAACTTGTATGTTGTGTAGAGCATCTTTTGTTAGAACATGATCTAGGAAATGTAGTCAAGCACGAATGGGTAACCGTGCCTACGCAGACTGATGACTATAGTTGTGGCTGGCGAACCTGTTTGAATTCCGTGTTGCTCATCAGTCAAATTATGGATATACCGAACGTAAGTAATCTGCTGTTTTATTGTTTGCTGCAACGTATGTATGAAGCAACAGATGTCTGTATCACGCTTCTACAAGAACTTCGATTACATAAATACACCAACAACGATGTGCGACATTTTTCTATAATGGCCATCCAGCATATTATAATCTTGGTAAACAGACGCACAAGAGAGGAAGCGGCGAGAGCTTACGAGTTCGAAGAGGCTCGCATTAACGAAATGACGCAACGCCACAATCAGACTCAAGAAGAATTCGAAATATGCAAGAAGCAATACACCAATATTATACGGACGCTGCAGAAGTAGAGGAATGGGTTGCATGTCGACGGCAAGAGCAAGAACAGCGGGAAGCTTCACATGTGCAAGAAGCATGGGAAGCCATGGAAGAGGCCCATGATTTCGAGCGACGCGAAAGGATGCCCGAGACCAGCGTCCCCAGAGACAGAGGTAGCAGCAACCGAAGCAAAGGGCAAGGGACGAGTGGCACAAACCGGGAGAGAGGACAATAGCAGGGAAAGGGAGCAAATTACTCTTGACAGAAACAACACAATATGTAAAGTTTTGAAACATTGAAAATGTACATTTTTGAAACATTGTTTGACCGCCAAAAAATATCTCTGCATTAGTCATTTTCAAAAGTACATCATGGTTTGCATGGCATCAAAGCTCTTTACGTGCACAAGGTATGTGACGTAGCTTCCGGTGGAAGCAATTAAGTGAAGTGTATTTGTTAGTGACTCCTTGCACAATGTTGTTTTCTCCTTGCGCCTTGGAATTTGAAAAGAAGAAAAAGTTAGATTCAGTCATAGTGTATTAAAGACAATCAAAATTTATCGATTTAGTAAGCACCTTCCTATTGTTGAGACTAAATGCATACAATTCCGGCAAAAGTGGAAGTTCTTCACATGTAAGATCTATCCTGAGCTATGCCAGAGTTGTGCTTGACATTGTCACCATCACAGTAAGTAGGATGTCTTGAAAGTAGAGCTCCATTGATAAAGGTTTGTTCTCGAGGCTGTTCTCTGTATCTTGGTCGAGTGGAATAAGCTGCCCACTAAGAAGATGATATCTAATATAGTAAAACGATACTAAGAAATTTTGAGAGCTTATAATGAACTTGCAAATTATGGACTTCTTTTGCAAAATACAGATTTTGTTCTGTGATTGTTTCTTATCCCAGTTATCATCTAAAAAGCCCAAGCAGCTCTCAGACTTGCAAATGAACATTGTTGCAGTAGTTCTTATTTGCTCATCGAAGAAAAAATCTGCAAACACTTCAAGAGGCATAAATAGTGCGAGCCGAACTATTTTTGTGGCAATTGAATACTTGAGGGACTTTTGTATATCTTGAAACAACTTATTCCTGAAGCTTTCACTAGTTTGCGATGTAGGCAGGGACCAATCCTTGTTGTCAAAGGATGGAAGTGACAAAGGAGCTACACGACCCCAACCAATGGAAGTTCTCGGTTCCACATATGACATATCATAAAAGAAAATTCCATCATCTGCAAGTTCCTTGTGTTGTCTTCCTCGGTACATTTGCTCACCAATAAATGCATGGAAAGCATCAAAAATCCCAACTATACTCTCAACTGGTTGCCAATCTCTATTCGATGGATAAATATCTGAAACATACCAAAGATGATATCCACCACTTAATATTCGAATATAATCATGCACTAAGCGAGATGCTGAAATAACTTACAATTGGGTCGATGCCTTGGAAAACTTGGAGGAGATGTTTGCAACCTTAATTCTGCTTGCTGGAAAGCATGTTGTATGAGGACCTCTTTCACCCGCTTGCTTTGTGCACACACTTTAAACTCTTTAACCTGACCCTTGAAAGCCTCCACGAAATCATTGTGTTGCCTCCTCTTCCTCCTCCTAGTTTGCAGTAGAGCCCAACTTCCGATAGTTATACGAGATGGAATCCATGCTTGATCGTCTGTAGTATAACTGTTAAAAATGCTAACAGAGTCAATGGTAGTGCTAGGCCTTCGAGAAGTAGACATGGTGTGCAGTAGAATGAATACACAGAAAGGTTAGCGCAAATATAAAAAAGGGAAGAAGTTTTGAGAGGGAAGTAGAGCTACTCAAAGTCATATTTATGCGGGAACAAAGTACTAGATAGAGTCTTCAATGAAAGTTCTGAAATTCCTCGGTACATAGTTAGTACGACTTACGGCATTTATACCTTGAAAGCGTGAAATTGTGCAATTTGATGAACCAAAATAAAATTTCCTCCCTTTTTTTTAAAGAGCTTGACTCCAAAATGTCGATTTTCAACGTAACGTTAGCCTCTTCCTCATTGGTCGAGCGCCACTCTCTCTCTAGAACTGAAAGGCCCAAAAGTGAGTCCAGCTTTCTCCTAATGTTGAAGGTCCACCACCTGTCAAATCTAGATCTATTGAAAGAATCTATCTCTATTGTTTGAAGGTCAATTTGTGAATGGAGTGTAGCTACTATGTTTAATACTATGGATGGTTTGGGGTAGAGGTTCACCCCTTGTCCAACCTAATTGCCATTGTATTATAGAGGTTTTAGCCCGAGGTTGTTTGAAGGTCCACCATCTGGACAAGCTAGCTCTATTGAAAGAAGCTATCTCTATTGTTTGAAGGTCAATGTGTGAGTGAAGTGTAGCTACTATGTTTACTACCATGTATGGTTTGGAGTAGAGGTCCACCACTTGTCCAACCTACTATCCATTGTGTTATGGAGGTTTTTTCCCTAGGTGGTTTTAAGGTCAATCTGTGAATGGATAGTAGCTACTATGTGTACTACCATGGATGGTTTGAGACAGAGGTCTCCAACTTGTCCAACCTACTAACCATTTTTTTATGGAGGTTTTAGCCCAAGGTGGTTTGAAGGTCCACCACCTATCCAAGCTAGATGTATTGAAAGAAGCTATCTCTAGTGTTTGAAGTTCATGTCCAAGCTAGATCTATTGAAAAGGTCAATGTGTGAATGGAGTGTCTACTATGTTTACTTCCAGGGATGGTTTGGGACAGAGGTCCACCACTTGTCCAACCTACTAACCATTGTGTTATGTAGGTTTTAGCCCAAGGTTGTTTGAAGGTCCACCACGTGTACAAGCTAGATCTTTTTTTAAAAGCTATCTCTATTGTTTGAAGATCAATGTGTGCATGGAGTGTAGCTACTATGTTTACTATGATGGATAGTTAGGGACATAGGTCCATCACTTGTCCAACCTACTAACAATTTTGTTATGGAGGTTTTAAACCAAGGTGGTTTGAAGGTCCACCACCTATCCAAGCTATATCTATTGAATAGTCCTATCTCTACTCTGAGAGCGTGGATGGTTTGGGGTAGAGGTCCAACACTGGTCGAACCCACTATCCATTGTGTTATCGAGGGTTTAGAACAAGGTGGTTTGAAGGTCCACCACCTGTCAAAGCTAGATCTACTAAAAGAATCTATCTCTATTGTTTAAAGGTTAGTTTGTGAATGGAGTGTAGCTGGGTGAAAGCATGTTAACCTGTCGCGCTTTTTGTGCTAGTTAGCAGTTTCAAGTTAGCACATCTTCGAAAAGTTGGGTGTCCGGTAAATTTTTTACAAATAATATCAAAATTTGTCGGAGGTTGTACATTTGGATTTCTTGTTTCAAGTGCTTTCTATTGATATATCATATGTCATAGATCTTGGAGATGTAGCTCAAGTTATTGTACTAGTTAGCACATGTCAGAATTGTGCTAGTTAGCATTGTTCGGGACATGAAAAAGCATGACAAGTTAACATGCTTTCACCCAGCTAATATATTTAATACCATGGATAGTTTGGGGTAGAGGTTCACCACTTGTCCAACCTACTTACCATTGTGTTATGGAGGTTTTAGCGCAAGGTTGTTTGAAGGTCCACCATCTAGCCAAGCTAGCTCTATTGAAAGAAGCTATCTCTATTGTTTGAAGGTCAATGTGTGAATGAAGTGTAGCTACTATGTTTACTACCATGTATGGTTTGGCGTAGGGGTCCACCACTTGTCCAACCTACTAACCATTGTGTTATGGAGGTTTTAAACCAAGGTGGTTTGGAGGTCCACCACCTGTCCAACCTAGCTCTATTGAATAGTCCTATCTCTACTATGATAGCATGGATGGTTTTGGATAGAGGTCCAACACTGGTCCAACCTACTATCCAATAAGTTATGGAGGTCTTAGCCCAAGGTGGTTTGAATGTCCACCACCTGTACAAGCTAGCTCTATTGAATAGTCCTATCGCTATTGTTTGAAGGTCAATGTGTGAATGGAGTGTAGCTACTATGTTTACTACCAAGGATGGTCTGAGTAAAGTTCCACCACTTGTCCAACCTACTAACCATTTTGTTATGGAGGTTTTAGCCCAAGGTGGTTTTAAGGTCCACTACTTGTCCAAGATAGCTCTTTTGAATAGTCCTATCTCTATTGTGATAGCATGGATGGTTTCGGGTAGAGGTCCAACACTTGTCCAACCTACTATCCATTGTGTTATGGAGGTTTTAGCCCAAGGTGGTTTGAAGGTCCACCGCTTGTCCAAGTTAGCTCTATTCCTATCTCTATTGTTTGAAGGTCAATGTGTGAATGGATGGTTTCGGGCAGAGGTCCACCACTTGTCCAACCTACTATCACTTGTGTTATAAAGGTTTTAGCCCAAGTTGGTTTGAAGGTCCACCACTTGTCCAAGCTAGCTCGATTGAAAGAATCTATCTATATTTTTTGAAGGTCAATGTGTGAATGGAATGTAACTACCATATTTACCCCCATGGACGGTTTGGGGAAGAGGTCCACTACTTGTCCAACCTTTTATCCATTGTGTTTTGTTTTAAGGTCCACCACTTGTCTAAATTTTAATAATCTCATCTAAATTTGAATTAAACCGCCCAAATTTAAATGATCCCGTCTAAATTCAAATCAAGCCGCTCAAATTTAAATATTCCCACCTAAATCAACTTCACCGTCTTGCTTAAATTCAAATTTTTCTATCTAGATTCAAATTTGAAAGCAAGTTTAGTTAAAAGGATGTCTTTGTCCTGCCTAAACTCAAATCCGCCCTTGTTGAATCACATTTTTTGCATCTATAGCCAAACAAGGTCCACCACCTGTCCAACCAGCAACACCAAGAAAAACCCCAACATTATACATCCACCAAAATTCTAGCTCAAATATTTCATATTTCAGCCATTTCAAAAACAACAGACAAAGAAAGTAGCCATCAGCAACGCAACAAAGACCAACCATTTGGCCAAACCAAGATTTAAGCAATTGACACAAGTAAGTCAACTTGTCATTCATGTTTACTGTTAATACACTATGTATTTAATATTATACAAAGAATAGATTTGCATATCTCTATATGTTTAAAATATGTGTATTTGCATAATAGCAATACTAAACCCTAAAACCTAAAAACGTAAATTATGTCTCTTTGAAAAAAAGAATGACAGAGAATTGATGAGAGAGAGTGCAAGAGAGGGAGAGAGAGAGAGAGAGACAGAGGTGGGGGGGGAGAGAGAGAGAGAGAGAGAGAGAGAGAGAGAGAGAGAGAGAGATGTGCATGTTCTACTGTGTTTACCTGTTTTGCTGTGTCAACGTGTTCCACAATAGCGACATGCTCTGCAATAGCGACCTGCTATGTGATAGTGCAACCTGCTCTACGATGGCGGCCTGCTCGACGATGGCAATAGCGACCTGATTTTCTCAGATGGTGATGGCGAACTATTCTGTGGTGTTGAGCTATTCTGCGATGGCAATGCCACCTGCAATAGCAACCTGATTTGCAATAGTGACCTGCTCTACGATTGCGACCTGCTCGATGATGGCAGCAACGACCTGTTCCTCTAATGACGACCTCTACAGCAATACCTATTTCGTGTTGTACATGAAAGCGACCCTAGGTTTGTGTTTTTTGTGTGTGAATGCCACGTAAGCAGCGAACACGGGCCTTTAAGATTAGAAGGATAATGACCTAAATTGTGGTTTGTGCCTCATGGCACATATGGGACCTAAACTTCAAATATAGCCTGGTTTGAGTTTTATTATCCTGTTTCAAGTCCAAGTTGCATGTTCAGTCATAACTTTTGACTGGGAACTCGGAATATAGCAACCAAGGGCTAGGATGAAATCTTGTGAGATAATGTACACACGTAGACCTTTTCTTAATACCTTTTTCAAGTTAAAAATTTGGGGTACCCAACTTAAGCATCCTTACCCTAAAAAGTCTAGAGAGACACAAGTTTCATATTAGTTTCAAAGACCACTTGCATAGAATTAAAGCACAAAAAGGGACAATTAAGTTGTTCATATTCCCAAAAGCTATCACATGGCTTCACTTGAAAACCAATCTAGTAACGATGTGATGAAAGGACGATTGGTCAGGGAATTAGTGGAAGTAGCACCGTTGTTAGACCTTCCTATGACATATAACTTCTTGGCCAAAAGGGTAATCAAAATAAAGACAAGTCACGTTATTAAACCGGTCTTAGACCTAGTCCACTATCCACCACCAACCACTTTGTTTTCCATTAGTAGTTCAGCTTCAACAAGGGCTACTTGGAGATTTGAAATTGATATTGGTCATTAAAAGTAGGTCCACCACTTGTCCAACCTTGCTTACATTTTCAGAAGCAATGACTATTTGGACACTAGGAAGCAGGGTCTTGCACTAGTTCACCGTGGACAATGAGCTTTAAAACTAGGTCCACCACTTGTCCAAGCTATGTCACTAAAATAGGGAGGCATTCTTGAGCCAAAATCCACCACTTCTCAAACCTTGCTTCCATTGAAAGAATTAAGGCCTACTTGGACATTGAGATGCACGTTCTATAGTAGTTTAGTGATTACATTAGAACTAGGTCCACCAACCTACTACCCGTTATCTTATGGAGGCTTTAGCCCTAGGTGGTTTTAAGGTCCACCACCTCTCCAAGCTAGCTCTATTGAAAGAAGCTATCTCTATTGTTTCAAGGTCAATGTGTCAATGGAGTGTAGCTACTATGTTTACTACCATGGATGGTTTGGGGTAGAGGTCCACCACTTGTCCAACCTACTATCCGTTGTGTCATGAAGGCTTTAGCACAAGGTGGTTTGAAGTTCCAACACCTGTCCAAGCTAGCTCTACTGAAACAAGCTATCTCTATTGTTTCAAGGTCAATGTGTGAATGGAGTGTACCTATTATGTTTACTACCATGGATGGTTTGAAGCAGAGGTCCACCACTTGTCCAACCTACTATCCACTGTGTCATGGACGCTTTAGCCCAAGATGGTTTGAAGGTCCACCACCTGTCCAATCTAGCTGTACTGAAACAAGCTATCTCTATTGTTTCAAGGTCAATGTGTAAATGGAGTGTAGCTACTATGTCTATTAACATGGAAGGTTTCAGGCAGAGGTCCACCACTTCTCCAACCTACTATCCATTGTGTTATGGAGAATTTAACCCAAGGTGGGTTATTGAAGGTCCACCACATGTCCAAGCTAGATATATTGAAAGAAGGTTTCTCTATTATTTCAAGGTCAGTGAAAGAATGGAGTGGAGCTACAATGTTTACTACCATGGATGGTTTGGAGCAGAGGTCCACCACTTGTCCAACCTACTAAACATTGTGTTATGGAGGTTTGGAGCAAAGGTCCACCACTTGTCCAAGCTAGCTCTATTGAAAGAAGCTATCCCTATTGTTTCAAGGTCAATGTGTGAAAGGAGTGTAGCTACTATGTTTACTACCATGGATGGTTTGGGGCAATGACTGCTTGGACACTAGGAAACAGGGTCATGCACTAGTTCACCTTGGACATTGAGCTTTAAAACTAGGTTCACCACTTGTCCAAGCTATGCCACTTAAATAGGGAGGGGGTTCTTGAGCCAATATACATCACTTCTCAAATGTTGCTTCCATTGAAATAATTAAGGATTACTTGGACATTGAATGCAAGCTCTATAGTCGTTTAGTGATCACCTTAGAACTAGGTCCACCACTTGTCCAAGCTATGTTGTAATATAGTAAGTGGGTCACCATTTATCCACTTTCATTGGGGCTCCTCAAATTGAAAGTTGTTGGACTATTAACATTCATAACCCTCATGTCTTTTATAATGGAAATTATAAAATCCTGCTCAAAGAGAAGAACCTGTGAGTATGAACTTGACAACGTATTTTTTTCACTTGCAGGATAGACTTCGAATCTGGGGAGAAATTACATTTGATTCTTGATAATGAAATTGTTGGTATTGGTTGTTTTTGTAGAACAGATCCAGATTCCACATGTGGTGGTACAAAGATAGGGCAAGGAAATGTATCTATACTAGTGGAGGAATCTTTTAAGGATGTGGTGCTCCCTTTTCCTACAATGGATACTACATCTCTCCAAAGCTCATTATGGAGTGCCGTTCGATGGCCCAAGCTTCTTATGCAGTCTTCCATGATAAATGACAACCCAATTGACACAAATGAAAGCTACAGGGGTGATGAACAAGGGGATCAACCTGATCCTCTACTTACAGATGCAATACCTATAACAAGCCTAGAGTTTGAAACATTGATACGAGAATCTTGGAGAAATCAAAGGGTACTTTTAAAGGATGACACTATGATGCAGATTGTACATGAAGGGACCATTTTATATGTATTTCCAAATGATTATGTTAACTTCCATGTACTTGGTGATGATTTTGTGGGTGTGGGTATTGAAGGGGAGGATGAAATTAGTGAGAATATGCCTGATGTGGCTAGCATCACTTTGGTAAAGTGGCCCATCAAGCAAACAACCATGTTGGATGGGATGCCATTACAACGCTTTGTTCCTATTAATGGTATGCATGCTAGATGTGCAGAATCTGATGTATCCAATGATGATAATGCTAGAAAATATGGTGATGGAAATACCATTGCTACACCGTTAAGGAAGCGGCGCTACACTTTTATCAACAGATCTCAAAAAACAAGAGTAGCACCACCTTCTGCTTTTTATCTTGCAACTGAGTTAATTCAAAGGGTTTCATGTATTGATTGTTGTGGAGAAAAATGCTGTCAGTTTGCAGATTGGGATAAGGTGACAAGGTTACGGCAAGAATTTTGGGGAGAGTCTTAGAAAGCATGCACTAATTATGTTTATGATGTCCTATCTATATGCTATCAGAAAGATGAAAAGATGCGATACCAATTCAAGATAAATGGCTCTATTGTTTGTTGTAGAGCATGGTATGAGCTACATGAAATACCAAAGACATCCTTTTACCGCTACAAGAAAATTTTTGAAAATGGTGTGCGCCATTATGTGCATGGTAACACATGCACATTGAGATGAGGACTTCAACATACTAATTTAGCAAGAGCATTGCTAAATGAGTTTGTGGATAACAACTCTGAGAAGATGCCACACAGAAGTAGAACACTACTAGATGGCTCAAGAGACACTCAATTAGTGATTCCATCAATGTACAAACAGGTTGACATTTTAAGAGAAATCAACACGACACTTGACCAAATGGGTTATCAGAAGAAGTTATCTCACTCTTCTTTTGGTAGGATGTGGAACAAAGAGTATCCACATGTCACTTTAACAAAGACAAGTGAGTCCTCTAGTGCAATGTTTGCAGTTCAATCAAGGCAAGGCTAGAAGCTAAACCTTCTCTTGATGAGAGATCTCTTCTCTTGAGAGAGAGAGAGAGAAGTTCACATGGCACAACAAAAGAGTTGCAAGAGCCTATATCATGGCGCACATATTCAGAAACTCAACCACAAAAGTATGTATGCATAATTCATGATAAGATGGATCAAAAGAAGACTTCAATTCCCAGATTACTCGTTGTTCCTAAGGGTGTGGACTCCGGATACAATTTGCAAGTGGCATTGATAGGTATGATCACTCATGGACATGGAGAAGGTCATTACGGTCACTTTGTCTTGAATGGTTTGTGGCCAGCTGATCCAAATCTTACAATTGGCTCAATTGCTAATTGTTTACATAACCTAGAGAGGATAGATAAGCATCCTCTTGGTGATCTAGCAACCAACAGACTACCAAGGAGCTCTATCTCACTACTAAATGCTTTGAACTCAAGGGATGCTTTGGACTACCACAACCTGAGTGAAGGAAAAGAGCCCATTGTGCAGACATCGAAACTACAGAAGAGGAATTGGGATCATCATTTTGCAAGTTACCGGAGAACTTGTTACTACAATTAGATAATTGTGCAGGGGAGAAAAAAAATCGATACATACTTGCCTATTTGTCCATGCTTGTTGCAAGGGGCGTTTTCAAAACCATTCAACTAGGATTTTTGATGGTTGGGCATACACATGAGGACATAGATGCAATGTTCAGTAAGTTTTTAGAGAAGTTGAGAGTTACACAAACTTATACTTTGCCTCATTTGAGGGATAAATTGAGGAATAGCTCATCTTCATCTCCAGCTCCATTTATGCTCACAAAGGTCCCTGATTTCAAGCAATATTGTGATGGCTATCTTTGTGATGGACAAGACATACTTGTTGGCCATTCCAAACCTCTTCAATTTAGGTTTTTTATGCAAGATGAGACACCCATGATGCAATATAAGGCACATGTAGGTGTATCAAATTGGAGTGGAAGTATTCGCCTTTGGAAAATTGACATAGAAGGAAATCCAATCTTACCACATGGAGATCTACCTTTGGTACCAATGGCAGAGTATGTCAAGGCCCATGAAGAAGTCATTTCAGGTTTGAAGAATTATATTAAGTTTTGGCAAAATTTAGGAACTGGTTCAAGTGTGCCACGATATTATAGGCCCGTGATGGATCACTGGACTAAGGTAATTGACAAGCTTGGAAGAGCAATCATATCACGGGGAGTCTTGAACAAACAATTTTGGCCAAAAACGCAAGAATCTCGTCACGAACAATGCAGCACAATGAGCTTACAACAAGGAGCCAAAAGATTCCTAGGTCTTGAAGAGCTAAATGATCATTTTTGTGGTCCTCAACGAGATAGACCAAGGGAAGAGTTTGACCCTCTATCTGATGTGCACCAAGGTGACTTTTGTTATGCTACTTCCGAGTGACATGGATACTATCCAATTTGGCTTGCAATGGCTTTATCAAACATTGACAACGAGCCTACATCACCAAACTACAGAAAAGTTTTGATTCAATATTGGGCACCTTGTGCAAGAAAGAGTGGGATGACAGATACTTAAGCTTACACTAATTGGTGGAAGGGTTTTTGGGCTGTCAACTATAAGGACCCGCAAGGTGGGAATCTGTAGATGCAATTGTTTGGTCTTGGAGACCCAACAAAGAAGGTCCATTTTCAAGGATTAAGATTCTAGAAAGGCATGCTCTTAAAGCTAAAACTGACCTTGCTCGTGCACATCATCAACCACACTTGGATCAAAGTTTGGACATGGCATCCAATTTGTAGTAGCTCTATTGTTACTATAATGGTTGTAAACAAGACCTTTGATTGTAGTGACCTTTCTTTCTTTTATTTCATTACTAGTATTTATTCAAATTCATGCTTTGTGCATCCGCAAATTTTGGTGTATATCAACACCACAATTCTTTAAGATTTCACTCTACCCCATCACTAAGTATATCAACATTTTTCCCACTTTACATGGAAAATTCCCAAATTACATGAATTTAGTCAATTTGGAGATTCCCATAATGAGGGACTTTTACCATAATACCTAATAAGGTCTTTCTCCATGAGAGCATGGAGAGATTCTATATTTCTCTTCAAAGGCAAAAACATACCCCAAAACTATCTTAGCATGAATATTCAATACTCTCCAAAAACCATCCATTTCTCCCAAAATAAACCCCTTCCTTGCTCATGGCTCCTCCAAATAGCCCACAAAAGAGTAATTTCCTTTTTCATTTTTAACAAATCAACATCAACCACCAATACCACATGCAATCTCCACTTAGGATTTTCACAACGCCATGAAAATCCACCGATTGTACAAAATCCCCCCTCTTAACATAAGGGGTGGGTTTGATGGGCTGCTAGCTGTGAGTACACCTTCAAGAGTTGACCGACAAACAGCACCACCTGCAATGACAATGCCACACCATCCGCATGAGCAAAGAGCACTCACAGCACCACTTGCAAGAAAGGAGAGTGCTTCCACCATAGCCACGAGGGAAGAGATCGCTCCCTCTCCTTTGAGATGTCTTATGAGGGATCTTGAACCTGTACATATACTCTTATCGTTTGCTTGGACGGAACTACATGTGGGATTTCCATCTGCCACATGCACACTATAGTGAAACCCCTTGTTGAAAACCAAACTTTTGAGCCTTAAAGGGTTTTTAACCATAATAAATAGAATACATGAGCAACCCCTCTTAGAGCACTCAGAAATGATAGAGTAGATGGGCGGCCAAGTTATAGGCCAAGGAGGGTGAGCATGAATTTGATCATGACAAGAAAAATGTTGACATATAAGAAAATGTCCCTGGATTGGAGGATTTCCCAAACATTTGATATGTCATTGTAGAGCTAGCCATGCTAACAAGGCATGTGCAAGAATGGCCAATCTCGGGGTGAATGCACTATCTATAGTGGAGCTTGATGATCCAAGACCTTGTTTATAGATGCTTGCAGTAATCAAGATTAAGGCATTGGTAAGAAGGATGTGCAAGAGGGTCACACAAAAGGCGTAGGACGAGCAGGAGGCTCAATCAACAAGTAAGATGCAAGAGGTACCAAAGCATGCTATCAAGACAAGAAGTCCAAAGCTGTGAGTTCATTTTTCAATTTCCTTTGCATGAGGATGAGAGGCTCAATCAACAAGTAAGATGCAAGAGGTACCAAAGCATGCTACCAAAAGAAGTCCCAAGCTGTGAGTTCATTTTTCAGTTTCCTTCGCATGAGGATGAGATGTTGGTTGAGATAGCCTGAGTATCCAACATAAAGCCGACCAAAAAGCAGAAAAAGAAGAAGGATATTAGGGCATTGTCTTTGTGGGAACAATTTTGGTAGTTATCCCCTACGAATGATGTTAGCAGCAAGCTAACACAGATACCACGGATACCATTTTTTGGAGTTCTCATTGTAAAAACACTTATTATTTTGATAAAGCGAGAATATTGTAACTCCTATTTTCTCGGATAAACCTTGTAATTGATAAGGCAGGGCTACAAGCTTCCATATTGTATCAACCTGTCATTATCCATCTTTGGTAGAACTCCCAGATTATTAGTTTTGACCAACAAAAACCTTGGCCAAGGTATAAAAGCCAATTTTTGTAAGTTATTTTTAAGTTTTTGGATAATGAAATACACAGCGTGAGATAACGGGGCTCACTCCTCTCCTTCTTGCGCTTCCTACTCCCTCCCTTGGTTGTCACATTGCAATCATGTTGTCACATTGCAGTCGCGTTTGTTGCATTGCAACCGCAGGTAAGAGCTCTACGCATTGACATAAGCACATCACAGTCATTCGTAGCTTTTGGCGTCAGTGACCCGCGGCCTAATTTCATCATAACTAGGGATTTACACTTTCAAATAAAAAACTAAGCATAGGCGGAGTATTGGGGCATCATTGCTAAACATTTAGATGCATTCTAGGTTGAAAACGACTAGGTCAAAAATCCACTGCTGTTAATAATTGCAATCTTGGAACTTGACCTAAAGTGGGATTTTCGACCATAAGCATGTGTGGTTAGGTCTTATAAGCTTGTCCTAAAAGTTTCGTTATGTTTGGATGCCATTTGATGCTACAACGGATGTGATTTGTTTGCCGATGAGCGATTGGCTCTTAGTGATTTCTGTCACTTGAGTGTAGCTTGAGTTAGATGGGAGTTGTTAGTTATTTTTCGAGAGATTGACACCCTCTTGTATCCTCTATGTACTAGTCGGGTCAGCTTCATCCCATGGATTGACAATTTGATCGTGGTTCTCCCTAATATTGCAATAAGATAGGATACTGAGGTTAGACACGCGTCCCACATTTGGCGCCACTGTCGGGGATTGAAGAGACCTAAACAAAGGAAAGATACGAGCATCTTGTGAAGTTATCCTTTAACTTCCTCTAGGATCGCTTAGAGTTCAAAACTTTCTTTTAGAAACCACATAACTTAAGATTGTCGTCTTTTGCTATGTAGAGGTAGCTTGGAAGTAATCGTACTTGTTGAGTGTCTTAAGGATTGTAGGATTGTAGAAATAGATTACGACTTTGAGGATGATTGATAGATGAGACAAGTCTATATCACTGCTTAGAAAACCATAAAGATAAGAAAACGAGTGTTAGTGGACACTTTCCACAACCCCCTTACATGAGAATCTAGGAGTAGGGTAAGTAGGACCCGAGGTGGATTTCAAAACATTGCTCTCTCTGAAAAAATCATTGTGAGTTGTTATTGGAAGTTGCAGAATTTCAGGTCTACGGCTAGAAATAGCACGAAAAGACTCCAAACCACTCAATCCGATTGGAGAGTAAGCTTAAAAGTTGTCTGAACCAGTGCGTAAGCTCAAGGACACATTGAGGTAAAAATTTCAAGAGTTGACCAAAACTCGGATTATTTACTTTTTCTTGACATTTTAGGCCAAATTAAGTTTTGACTTGATTCATAGGTTTAAAATAGACAATAAAACGACTGTCCTTTGAAAAATTGCAAAAATTGGTTCATTTCAAGCCTGAAGTTAATAATCACGATTATTAACTTTCAGCTCAGATTTGACCAAGGTTCATACCAGTGACTCATTGCATGTGTACAAACAACTTTTGTAAAGGCACAAAAGATTTGGATCACCAAACTGGCAAACACCAGGGTAAAAACTAAAGTTTGTACTGACTTTCTGAATCTTGAGTGTAAATTGGAAAAAAATTTGTCTAAACTTGTTGAAATTTGATTCATAGGCTTATATTGATGTGATAAACATGTGTACATGCACAGTTGACCAAAAAGATGTAAAAAGTTGCCAGTAGTAAATAATCATGATTATTTATATCTGTCCCATTTTTCAACTTTTTTGACCAAGTTGGCATACCAGTAGTTTTACCATGTTGTAATAAGCTCACAAACCAAATTTGGTAAGATTTGGATCATTGGATTGAAAATTGTGACCAAATTTGCAAAGTTAGTCTGCCGATAGAAAATTGATGACCATTTGACCAAAACTTGTCCAAACTTGATGAAACTTGGCTAGAGACCTTAACTTGAGGTGCTTAACAAATCTATGTCAAAGTTGGGACAAAAATTTGTAAAAATATAGCTGGAGTAAATAATCGTGATTATTTACACTCTGCTTCAAAAATTGACAAGTTTGCAAATTTGAGTATACCATAAGGTCAAGCATATCAAGTAGATCCCACAAATCAATTTTGGTGAAATTTGATCAAAAAGTGAGACTTACGCTAGATTCTTGAAATCAGGGTCTGCGAACACAAAACAGTTGATAAACTTGAACAGAATTTGTCCAGACTTGTTGAAACTTGTTCAGAGACTTTAACAGGTTGTATACTTATCAAAGCAAGCCAAAAAGTGCAAAAAACTAACAAAAGTAAATAATCGCGATTATTTACTACTGCTACCCAGGGACATCAGTTTTGACTTTTGAACTTGTACAGTGTTAGACCAGCATAATACAAAGCTACCAAACAATTTTACGTTCAATCGGATCCAAATTGGTACATGTTCACTTAGTTTTCAAGTTGCAGATTAATCCTTTGATTTTTTGCCAAAGTCGAATCTGAAAGTCAATTACTGACTCCCATAGCTAGATTTGAAGGGATACACATAGACCAATCATGACAATTAGCAAAAACTCAACTGTCTTTATAGAAGAATAGCTAACTTAATCAAATTTGTACAGGAATCAGGTTGCAGACGAGGAATCGGTAGCTTAACAGAAAGTTGCAAATCGAATCAAGTGGAAATTGACAACAAGTCAATCCAAAGGTAAGTACTCTATACAGGGCTTCACAAGTCTTTATGAATGTTAGATCTGGTCGTGTACTAGGAAATCAGGGCATGCTCGGAGAAACCTCCAATAGAGTATCCATCGAAGAAAGCGTGAATCAAGGCAATTCCGCACACTATTCTTGAAGAAGTCTCAGACACTTTTTCATATTCAACATCTGAAATGTCTTCTTACTCGACTCGCTCGAAAACCGGAACGACAATGCGCTATAAGCATATACTCTCTTTTTATAAGACTAATCGCCATGGAACCTCAGGTTTACCTGGATCCTGATGAAGAGTATGATGTTCGCATTGATGACCATGGTATTGAGTTCGAAGAAGAGATTAGGGAAAACAAACAAGAAAAAATGTACATGGACAGAAACAAAACTCAGTATGCACAAGTTGAAAACCCTGATGTGATAGACAAATGGGGGTTAGAAGTAAACACCATAATCCCAGATATGTTAGCAAAAGAAGAATCACCAACTTTAGAATTCGAGGGATACAACCAAGTAGATTTGAAGTCTTTGAAACGGCTTAGTATGGATAATCCTAGGATCGGAGTCTATTGTTGGGAGGATAAAAACCTAAAAGATCTTCTGTGGACTTTGCATGCCAAATCAAGACAACTAACGGCCATGAAGATCATCTATATCTTCAAGATCAAAGATAAAGGATCAGCAAACCTATCAACCTACCTGTTTAGGGATTGTTATAACAACAACTTTGTTATGATGACTCCTGAGGAAGTCGAACAAACCAAATACCAAGGGTATTCCATAAGGGATTAGATATTGGGACAAGGATCAGAAACAATTCCAAGACAGAACACCGTGAGAGATCATTTGAGAGTAATGTTAAGAAACCAGAAAATACCTCATCACAAAGAAAACCGGGTGATACCAAGGCCATTCCAGGTATACATGAGTCACTATTTCCAACATACTAGTTTGAAGGACTCGGAACAATACCAACTACCAGGACACCGGGAGTTGAACCAAACAGACGCAATAGACCAGCTGATTTTCAGAAATGGGTCAGAAAATACAGTGGATTAGGGGATCCATACGACCACTTAGCAAGCTTTAAGCAAGTGCTAAGAGCAGAACGTATATTCGATTTCCATACTCAATTCTAGGGGTTTGGAATGACATTAGAAGGAAAAGAATTGACATGGTTCCAAAACATTTCACCAAGGTCGATCATGGACTTGAACACATTAGCTCAAGGATTTGTAGCTGCTTGTTCAAAACGGGGATCAAACCTAATATGGTAGCTCAACTCTACAGCTTTAAACAGAAACATGGTGAGTTTGTTAGGGATTGTACAACTCGAATGAAACAATACATTGCTAGATGCCCAGGGCTAGAGATACTTGCAGAAGAACGACTCGTATCTTTATTTATAGAGGGACTGCTAAACAAATAACTTCATGATATACTCTATAGCAAGAAGCATACAACCCTAGAAGAGTGTGTCAGATGCTATTGAATTAGGAGACAATTGTGATATTTTCAACGAAGAAGATGTCCCTAAGGATAACCAAAGTAAGAAAACAATATCCACTAAACCAGCACAAGTGGGAACGGCTGCTGCAGCACCACTTTCAGCCATAGAAGATATGCTCAAAAGGATGAAAGACATGATCAACAATTTAAGGATTGTACAACTCGAATGAAACAATACATTGCCAAATGCCCAAGGCTAGAGATACTTGTAGAAGAATGACTTATATCTTTATTTATAGAGGGAATGTTAGACAAAGAACTTCATGCTATACTCCATAGCAAGAAGCATACAACCCTAGAAGAGTGTGTCAGATGCTATTGAATTAGGAGACAATTGTGATATTTTCAATGAAGAAGATGTCCCTAAGGATAACCAAAGTAAGAAAACAGCATCCACTAAACCATCACAAGTGGGAACGACTGCTACAGCACCACTTTCAGCCATAGAAGATATGCTCAAAAGGATGAACGACATGATGAACAATATGCAAAAAACACATATGAGGGGACCAGGACAAGGGATACCTCAACAAGGACAACCAATTAAGCCACAAAAATGGTGTGCAATCGAGGGTAAATGGACCAACCATGAGACCCACGAGTACTACTTCCGACCAAAGTATGATGGGAATATTCAGTATGTGCCTATGAGGCCACAAGGACAACACATGTATAGATATCAGCCTAATATGGCCCAAGCTCAAAGACCACTGATGGGTATGGAAAGACCTCAACCCATGTTGGGTCAACAACCTCCGTATCTAGGACATAATTCAGTGCCTATAAAGTACATGCACTCCGAAGGAGTCATAGATGAGCAAGCATTAGTGCCTCTTACACCCTATGCTGAGCCTAGTCCATCTACAGTAATGGTAGAAGGAGATTGGTATAATTCACATCCGCCACCAATGGAGGAACCTGTGACTTATGCTCCACCAGAGCTCGCACCAATGTATTATGTAGCTAATCAAGGTGTCAGACCTCCCATGGTAAGACCCATGATTAAGCCAAGAACAGGAAATTGTCACAATTGTGGTGCAGATGATCATTGGAAAAATAAATACCCAGAGCCTGATAAAAGCCTCAAACTAGTTGAAGCCTATTGCATACAATGTTGCAAAAAGGGAGGACACTTTCCGGAAGATTGTCCTAAAAATCCTTTAAACAAGGGTAAAACAATAGTAAACGTAGTCCAAGTAATACCTAGTAGCTCATCTGAGAGTAAACCGATTGTTCCAATCAAGGTAATCACTACAGTCCAAGCTAAGAAAAAGAAACACAACTCCTCTGACGATTCGAAAAATACAAAAGTTCCTCTCAAAGGATCAAAAGAAGCAGAAGCAAAAGATATGAGATGAGAAAACAAAAACAACGGGCTGAAATCAAGGAGAAAGCAAAAAAACTATTCGAGGAAAAGGTGAAAGAAACTAGAATTGAAATCAAGGAAACAACCGTAACCTGAAGGATCCATTTTGGTTGATAAAATTTTTGAGCCTATTAATGCAGCCTTGAAAGCCTACTAAGCAGGACTTAAAGCAAGCCAAAACATGGAAAATAAATGGAAAAACTATCCTTCTCCATACATGGAAGCAGCTAAGCTGGAGTATTATCAAAATTTGGTAAGAATCACGCAAGAAATGCTGGAAAAACAAAAACTCAAGCTTGAAAGTATCGCAAAACCTGAAGAGCTTGTGGTAAGAGACACTAAAGAAAAATCCGATGTGGTGGTAGAACCCCACCTTGAAACAAAAGAACTAGAACTTATAGTGCCGGACAACGAAGATGCCTTAGATGGAATTCCATTCGTAGAGGAAGACTGGCCAGGACACTTATGGAAAAAAGTTAGAGGGATCAATGACGGGAACCTAACTTTAAAGTCAGCTCCTATAGAGGAAGTTTGGTTGGACAACTAACCTCCTGATATGAACATGGATGTACAATCCTTGTACGAGGATTGTGGATCTAAAGCTTCATGAATGTCTAAACCATTGACCTTGAAAACATTACCCTCTTACTTGGGAGATAACGAAGATGAATCCATAGTGTGTAGGACCACTCAAGTAAAAAGAGCTGAACAGACCCTAGAAGTAGACAACATTCATTTAATCATGTCTACACCCATCCAATGCACTCTTATCTTGGGAGAACTATTAAAACTCATACCATATTTATGGAATGATCTATAGAAAACCCTAGAGAAGGTGGGGATAATGGGGCTCAAAAAATTTGGGAAAATTAAAACACGGAATGGACAACAAAGAGATTTGATATGTTCCAATGAACAAAGTCGGAGAATATTACGAAGGAAAGGAAGGAAACACAACCCTTCCAATGAAAGATAATGACATTGAAACCATGGCAATACTAGATAGTGGAGCACACATAGCCATAGCCACGAAAGCAATATGGGAATCTTCGGGACAACCAGTCATTAGACAAACTCGAATGAAATTGCAATTGGCTGACGGACACATTGAAAGACCATTATGGCTACTTGAAAAAGTGATAGTCAATTCCTATGAAATTGAATATCAACACATTTTTTCCATAGTAGACTTTGGGAAAAAACTCAACTATGAAGGAAGACCTTTCATGCGACAAGTACAGCTTATTCAAGATTGGAGAAACAACTATCTGTACTTGAAGCAAGTGGGATCTATAACAAGGGTAAATCTAAAAGATCACACATAGAGAGATGTCTTGAAACACCCATACAAGAGTTTTATTGAGTCTCTTTGGCTGAAACTAAGCTTCCATCCTGGTTAAACAAAGACACTCCTATTTGGATGTGTGGAGCTTCAAAAAATGGGAGTTTAAAACGAGAAGACTGTATTCTAGAAAGGGATTGCACAGATGAATCCTATGTACCTGAACCCTTTCCAAAGAATTTGTTTGAGCCATTTGAGTGGACTCAAATTTTAACGACATTGGATGTATGTGTGAATACGTTTATGCCTACTCAATTTTGCAATGAGGATGGATACGCCATAATTCCAATCCAAATGATTTCAACCCTCAATAGTAAAGATGAAAATGAGGAACCCAAGGACTTGATGAAAGGTCAACAAGTCTTTTCAGATCTCTATTATGATGCAACAGATGAGTTAGATGAACACTCAGCTACCTCAAAAGATTCGGGGTCAGAAAAAGAACCTGTGAGAGCTAAACTACTTTTGAAAGGAGGGGAGGAAAAGTTTTTTGACTTTCTTAACCAGAAATCAAGAAGACAAAAATGGTATAGACGAAAAAGAGACACCAGAAACGTGAAAACATGACCTATGCCATCAGTCTCCAGTAGAACACAATTCCTGATGCACAAAGAGGCACATGATTGGGTCAAGGACAAAATCACTGGTCGATATCCTTTAAACAAAAATCCTGAAATGTCAAAAATATCGAGAAAAACAAGGAAGGATACTCAAGCAAAGCCAAACAAACAGGATAAGGAGCCAACTATGACACGAGTTGAGCGAAAAAAGAAATATCAAAAGTTGAAAAAAGCTCTAAAGGAGATATATACGACTGAAATGAAGACCATGGAAGAGGATGGTAAGGATGTAATGAGTGTTCCCTCCCATTACAAAAAGTGTACTCTCCAAGATCGAAATATCATAGTCGAACAACCTGTTAGGGAATTATGGAAACAAGGCCAGTCCTACGAAGGGCCCGAGAATGCAAAAAAGATAGACTTGGCTGAACCAAGGGAAGAACTTAGGTCTGCCTACATTGCAAACGACCTAACAAAGAAAGAAGAAGACATTTTGCTAAGCTTGCTAAAAGAATACCGAGATATCTTCTCTTGGTCTTACAAGGATCTCAAGGGTGTTGATCCAGAAATTTGTCAATATACCATACCCATGAGAGATGATGCGAAACCAAGTAGACAAAGGCCATATACATATAATGAAACATTTTCCAAGAAAATCAAGGAAGAGATTGAGAAACTAAAGTAAGTCGAATTCATTTACGAAATTGAACACACAGATTGGGTGTCTCCAAGAAGAATGAAAAATTACAAGTGTGTGTCAATCTCAAAAAAGTGAATGCAGCTACCATTAGAGATAACTTTCCTCTTACAATCACTGAGCATGTTTTAGAACGAGTTGCAAGCAAAGAAGCTTACAGTTTCTTAGATGGTTTTTCGGGATGCAATCAACTTCTGGTTGATCCAAAAGATCAGCATAAAACTGCTTTTGCAACGGAATGGGGTATTTTTGCCTATCGGGTTACTTAATGCTCCAACTACCTTTCAAAGATTGATGAGCCATTCTTTTAAAGAATATCTGAGGAAATTTTTGGAAGTATATATGGATGATCTATGCGTACATTCATCAATTAGAGCTAAACATTTTGAACACCTCAAAAAGGTATTCAAAAAATGTAGACTTTATAAGATTTGCTTAAACCTGAAAATTGCACATTCATGGGTAGACAAGGAAAAATTCTTAGACATATAGTGTCTAAAAATAGCATAGCTACTGATATTGAAAAAATTCATGTCATTGCTGATTTGCCTAGACCAACAACAATCAAGGGGGTTCAAGCCTTCATGGGGCATTGTAGATATTACAGACGGTTCATTTACATGTATGTTATAATCCATGGATAGCTTGATTACACACTTTGAATGGACCGAGGCATGTGAAGAATCCTTCATGAAGCTTAAGAAAGCTCTAACCTCAGCTCCAATATTGAAAGCACCAAATTGGAATAAGTTATTCTACATACATGTAGATGCTTCCAATTTTGCTATAGGTTGTATCCTAGCTCAACCAGGAGACGAGAGAATTCACTTTCCTATTTCTTATGCTATCCAACAGTTGAACATGGCAGAAAAGAATTACACTATCTCTAAAAGAGAAGGTTTAGGAATAATCTATACCGTTAAAAAGTATAGACATTACCTATTAGCCAACAAGTTTGTGTTCTTTGTAGACCACCAAGCTTTGTTCTATTTGGTCAACAAGCCATGCAACACAGGAAGAATAGTGAGATGGTTCATCATTCTTCTGGAATTTGATTTCACTGTGGCTGTAAAAAAGGGCACTACACATCAAAGAGCAGATCATTTGTCAAGGATTGTTTCAGAAGAATCACCTAAAGGGGTAGACGATGATCTACCAGATGCCTATTTGTTCTCCGTGGAAATGATACCTTGATGGTCGAAAAACATGGTATCATTGATGACAATAGCTCAAGTGGATTCACAAATACCACTTCCTATTACAATCGGATTAATCGAGCAATCGGCTATGTATCAATTACTAGCTAGTAGGCTATACAAAAGAAATCGAGATAGAATATTGCTCTTATGCATTAATCCTAAGGAGAAAAACCAGTACCTAAGTCAAGCACATATTACCATAGTAGGACTTCACTTTGCGAAAGACCAAACTATGCAAAGAATCTTGAGACTTGGAGTATTTTGGCCGACTATAAGGAGCGATTTTCGATCTTTTGTAAATGATTGTCCTCAATGTCAAAAACAGACACCCATACCTCATGTAACCTTGTTCCAAATGTCGCATGTTCCTAAGTGGAGTAACTATATGGTTACTTACTTATCAAGCCGAACATTTTCTAAGGATATGAGTAAACGCCGTCAAAGAGAAATTGAAACTGAAGCAAGAGACTATTCTCTTATTGGGAACCAATTGTATCGCAGAGGTAAAGATCAACATTTGCGTCTTTGTGCAAATGAAGACAAGTATATTTCGATTATAGAACAAGCACATGCTGGATTAGCTAGAGGTCACTTTTCTAGTGAGACCGCCGCAAGAGCAATCTTAATGGCAGACATATGGTGGCCAACACTTTTTGCAGATGCCAAAGAATATGTTCGAAGGTGTGATGCTTGTCAACGAGCAAAAATTCCAACACGTGTAGATAGCATGCCTTTAAGACCAATGATGGGGGCTAGAGCTTTCACAAATTGGGGTGTAGATTTTGTTGGGCCAATACAGTCACCTGCTTATAGAACCCAAACTCAATATATAATTGACGAAAAAAATTCTTAGCTCGGTATTGACTAAAGTGGTTAGTTCAAGAAGGACCAGACTGAGAAATTAATCTCCATGCTGCTCTATGGGCTTATCAAGTTTCATTAAAACAGATTTAAATGCTACACCCTTTAACCTTGTTTATGGTCTTGATACCATACTACCAATTGAATTTCTATTGTCGACATTAAGGGTAGCTAAGGATCTTGAGTGGATTGGACATGAATTGTTAGAAAGACTTGAAGATTTAGAAAAGCTAGATGAGCAAATTCTAACTGCCGTAGCTCATATCTATGTACAAAAGCGGAAACAAAAACAGTTTTTTGATTCCCATCTAATAACAAAAATCTTCAAGAAAGGGGACTTCGTTTTAGTATATTCCCTTAAGCAACACATTCCCAAGTTTAAGGAAAAGGGAAACGGACCATTTATCATCGAAGATGTATCCCCAAGTGGAGCAGTAAAGTTGTCCACCCTAGATGGTGAACCAATGGCTAATTGGATTAGTGAATTCCATTTAAAGAAATACAGCTTGCCGCTAACCAATGAATTGCTAGAAAGAATACATGCAACCAAGTAAAGGAGGATTAAACGACAACAGGTTATAAATGAAGCCCAAGAGGAAGCTCGGCTTCGAGTACTCAAACAGAAAGCTGCTCTCACGAATCAAAAATATCGATTCCCATCAACACTTTGGAAATAGATGACTGACAATGGGAATTACCTAAAGATGCAGTTTCAACAGATGATGACTGGTTAGATGGAATGGACTTGCACATCAAAGTACAGCTTAACAATCATAGCACAAATGCTTTGGTCGACAAAGGAGCTAGAGTAAATGCAGTCAGTTATTCCACGTACAAGAAAGAAACAAGTCAAGCATTGAGAGTATGAATAGCGACAATAAAAGGATGCAACAAGAACCCAACACCAACATTGGGAGTAGTCAACTTGAACGTGATAGTACATGGATGTTCATGTCCTCATCAGTTTGTATGCTTACCAGATGAACACATGAATGAAACGATGATTCTTGGAATTCCCTGGATGCGAACATACAAAGTAGTACCAGATTGGGATACAAATCAGATCAAGCTATCACCTAAAGAGGGCAACTCATTGTTTCAATTGCATCAAGCAAGGAGGAATGGAAAGGAAGCAATTAGTAGACCAAACCACGAAGTAATCAATCTTCTCCATCCTCTCGACGAGCAAATACTACAAGTAGCATGTAAGAAGTCATGCAAATTTGGGCACCAAAAACACATCTTAAGAACAAGCCAATTCAAATCTGGGTGCCCAAAACATCACCGACAAAAGCAAAGAAAGGTCCAAGGGTCAAAACACAGAGACGAGCATCTTTGAGCAAGGAACCTAAATTGAAATGGATTTGGCAGAAAAAGGAGCACTTATCGTCTCCACAAACTGTAAACCAATCAAGCAATGGAGAGCTAAGTCTCAAAAGACTCCACCACACCAAGCAAACCAACCTACCAATGGTGAGAAAAAGCTCGACAACAATCAAAAGTGCTACCAACAGCTCACGCAATCAGCGTGCTAAAGCACCCTGATGGTACAATCAAACAGAGAGCACACAAGCTACAAGATTTGCTCTTTGGAAGATAGCAACAGCAAACCTCGACATCAGAAACTTTTGAGTTAATTACTCAAGATCCAGCTCTTGCAAAGCATAGTGGTTTGAATTGCATTGATCTTCAAAGCATGGTAGAGCCAACCACAGCTATTCATAGATACGATTGTTCAACCCATGCACACAGTCGTCCCGGAGTACGCCATCTAGGAGGGGTGGAAGGGTACTAAGTAATTAAGGGCAATGTTTGAAGAGGGAGGAAAAAGTTCGATGTTAACGTGTGATTTTTTACAAAATTACTTGATAATTCTCTTATAATTCATCATCAAGGAAAAATTCACTGATAATATCTTCCGATGAGCGTAAATAGTGTATTTACTATCAAAAAATCATTTTAAAAATAGTCCTTTTTTGTTATTTTTTATCATTTTTTTTTGTAAGGAGACTTAAAAATAGAGAAATCCAACAAAAAACAATAAAGCTGTGTTTTTCAATGATTTTCACTTTGCTTTTTTAGCGCATTTTGTTATTTTCTTTAATTTCTTTAATAAACAGGTCAAAAATTAATAATAAATAGCAAAGGAGCTCATATGAAAAAAGAAAGACACGGTGGTGATCAAAAAGTCAAGGCGGACAAGCAAAAAAAATTTCAATGAAACCGGAAGATGGAAGCGGGAAGCCTAAATTAGGCAGTCAGGCCTACTTTTGTAAAATTCTTGCAGAATGAGCTACAGGAATCTGATCGGGGAAATTTTTGAGTTTAACATAGATTTCACGGCTTAGAAGAACTAACGTGGGAATCTGGGGAAAAATGGTTCGGGAAGTCCGGGTATAGATATCCCAGGTAGGCTAAAACAACCTCATTTCCACTTGTCACCTTTGCAGAGAGAGCTTTTCGACCTCTTTCGCGCATACTTTCCGGAGTCTACAGTTGCCCGTTTTTAGCGCCGTCTCACACGAAACATGAGGGGCAAGTTCTTTACTCATCAATGATCCATTTTGTATGGCTGGGGTAGCTAGTCTAAACCTCTAGAAAAAACCCTAAAATTCGAGCAGTGCACGAAGACCTATGACCAAAAACTGACCATAGCGGCCTATCAGCTCGACCAAATCAGATGGGATTTGAACTGTAGCATGCCCTAACATAATAGAACCTTTCTATATCATCAGTTGACCATTCGACATGGGTCGAGGGGGTCCCCAGTAGAAAAGCTAGGTTTTTGGCAGATGCTAGAATTTGGTTCTGACTCCATAGACAGCTTGTCTACGAGGTTCATATACAATGTATATAATTGGTTTTGTGAAATCAATCAAGCAAAACCCTCAAAAAGCAAAAAACGGCTCAAAGGTTACAAAGCGTCAAATTCGACATACGAGGTCAAACTGACTCCAAATGAGCCAGAATTAGATGAGTTGCTTCACGACTATGTTGCGGACAAGTCCAAAGCCTCACAAGTGACAAACCAACTCAACAAGCAGTGTAGTCACAGAAATCAGTGATTTCAGAGTCGACAAAGCACAAAGTGATGCCGACAAGACCAAACTTGACCAAATTCAATTTAGGACTTGTTTTAGGTGTATCGAATGCGTTTATGTCAAAAATTTTAAGTTTTGCAAGAAAATTGTGACTGCTGTAGATAATGCGATTATTTACTTTTGCACTATTTTTGCTTGGAAATTGTATCATCACCTCACCTATCATGTGTACACACCTATTACATGCCAAAAATCAAGTATGAGCCAAAATGAGCACCTATAACTTGGAAATTGTCAAAAAAACGCAAAGAAATCTTTGCAAGCTAAATTTTGAGTTATGGACCACTTTTTTTAATCCAAATCACCTCATATCACATACACAGAGTCTCTACAATGCCTAGGACCAATTTATACCAAAAAATATTGATTTTGGTAAAAAAGTTAATAATCACGATTATTTACTTTCTAGCCAAAATGGGGGAATTTTGATATTTTGCCATCATACATGAAAAGTACATGATGTGTTAAGTCCACTAGCCAAATTTGAACCAATTTGAAATTCAAAATCTCAAATTTCCTTTATATCTACTGTTTCAGAGACCTAAAGCCAAAATCTGGTACCATTTTCACCCTATGCATCTAAATAAGCTCATATTTCACTCAGAGCATGTATTTAGTATATACTTCAAGTTTGCAAAAAGTTGGAGAAATTACTCAGTTGTAAATAATCGCGATTATTTACTTTGGTTGTAAATTTTTTTTTGAACTTTACAATTTTGTTCCTTGCATGTTTTTATGCATCTATGCTTGTTCTAAAATTGATTTGACGCAAATTGAACCAAAATTGTCAGCATTTCAGACTAAAGGACACTTTAGAGAAATATCCGTCAAATCTGCTAACTTTGACACTCTATTCACTGAACATGAGCCATGCAAGCAGCAGAGAGAGCCAAGAAGAATCTCAACCAAAAAGAAAAGTTGCAAGAACTACTCGTATACCAACTGGACCCCAATTCAGTCAAAACCGCCAAGGCAACCTATCTCTCAAAGGAACATCTTGAGGAGCATCACACCACAATGTTCACTGGTAGATTCAAGAGTGAGGAGGGACATGAGATAGAGTTGCGACTCCTACCAAAAGAAGTGTATGATGTCGCTGCAAGGCCCGAAACCAAAGATGCCAATCGACGACTAGGACTCAGAGATTTTTACGAACAAGAGCCGTACGGAGTGGACTTCCAAAAAGCTTACGAGATTTTGTCCACGATCAAGGAAGATGGAACCGCTCAGTGGTAGAGGCACTTAGATTGCCCACAGAAGGAATGACAATGAGGGCAAGGGATAGGAAGACGGCCGGAACTTTCACAAAAGAAACCACCGCAGCCACCTTTGTGGACCTTATTCACAAGTAGGTTGAGGAGCCAGCCAAGTTATACCACCAGCATTTTCATTTCCTTGCTAAGAGGCCACCAAGGTATACCATGCCCAATCATGCGGTTGCCACCACCTTCACACAAGTCCTCAAGTTAACAACCAAGCAACCGGTTGGCCATGCTCAATACATCTTGACCACTTTGAAAGGAATAAAGAAAGAAGGAAAGATCACATACCTGGGTGCACCAGAGGTGTTGACAAGGATTGCATACCATGCCATCGACATGGACAACAACCTACCACCTGCCCCCAATCAAAACACTTGGATAGTGTCAGCTCAACCATCTCCTTGAGCTACAAGATTGGCCAAGAGATCCTACAAATCTGATGAAGAGTCTGTTGAAAGCTCGTTGGAAAGCAACAACAGTGAAAGCTCGGATAATGAAGAAAAAGAGAACATGAAGGGAGGAAACGAAGAGAAAAGCCGTGGCAGCACACCAAGAAGAGCCTGTGCAAAAGCAAGCCCGATTTGAAAGAGAGAAACATGCATACCAACGTAGCCGTCAAGCACAAGGAAAGGACTCGGAGAAGCGGATGCCTAGTGGGCTTAAGGGACCAAGAACCAAGAATCACACCAAGAAGCAGGCTGAAGAACCCATTGAAGTACTGGAATGGATGTACCAAGAAGCGAAATCTTTAAAGTTGAAAGAAAAGCGGCAAAAAAGGCAAAAGAGACGAAAGAAAATCAAGAGCATGCAGAGGAAACCACTGCACAAGGAGAAGCACAACATGCCCAATTTGATGTGTCTCCCCGCATCTCTTCTCCTATCTCTGAACACCAAAACGAACCAATGCCAAACCTACCACCATCACTAGTTAGAACCACAATAAATGAGCCAACTAAAGAAGCAGAAGCTAAACAGGAAAAAGCTGTTGAAGCTACACAAGAATCTGAACAGCAAGAAGCACCGGAAACAACACAACAAGCAGATGTCTCTAATCAAGAGAAGCAAATAGAGAAAGAGACAGAGACAGAAAAGGCAGCCAATCCTGCACCAGAAGAGGACTCCGCAAAAGTTGAGCACACAAGAGCACAAGAGCTTGAGGAAACACCCTCTACCTCAAGATAAGGTTGAGATACAACCCTCTATCTCAACGGAGAAAGATCAACAGCCATAAGGGCAACAACATCAACCAACAGCAATGACGCAGCCAGAGGTAAAATAATCTGCAGAAACATCAAGACAAATAAACAAAGCGAAGATTGACAATCGAATGATGAAGTCGTCCTGCAAGTGAATGATTATGCTAAGCAAATGCAGGAGATGATAGAAAGACTTCGCTCAGCACCACTTGGCCGTAGCACACGGGCCGAAGAGTTAGAGATGGTGATTGACGCACTCCAAGGGGAGTTAGACGACAGAATTACTGTCATCACCGATCTCTAGAGGCAAGTGCAGGAGTCAAGAGTGTAAGCTGAACAGCATCAGCTCGCAAGAGATAAACAACATAAAGAAATGGAGGAACTGGGCAAGTTGCTTACCAAACTGTCAGATTCATGCAAATCCAAGGATGATCAGCTGATGGAAGTTAAAAATGAACTTCTAACTACACCCTATCAGCTCAAAAGATCTAGGTACAGTTAGATGTGGCAAATGCTTCCCTACAGTACTCAGAACAAATAATTAATGATTAAGCGATATTCTTGCTGCAAATACGAGAAAATCCAGTCGTCGCCTCGATCAAGGAAACATACGAGGTCTACAAGGCGTTAGAAAAGAAAAATAAAGACCTCAAGCTAGAGCTGAAATTAGAGCAGTCTCAGCGCAGAGACCTGGCCTTAATGCTGATCCAGAGAGAAGACGAGTTGCTAAAGGAGATAGCTGAACTCAAACGAGTCAACCAGCTACTGAGAGAGGGAAGGACAGAAACGCAAGAAGAGACAGGCACCTCGGAGCCACCTCAAATAGAAATCCCCTTAGTATCATTTGCTGACATGGAGACATAGTCAACAATAGAGCTGAGCGACGAGGAAGAATTTCAAGTACCCATTATGGAAGAAGACAGAGTGTCCATGGTCCAGGTCTCAAAGGCTGAAGAAGATGCACTGAAGGAAAAAGTTACACGGTAGATGAGCAGTGGAAGGCAGAAATAGATTGGGAGTTGAGAGTACTTCATTTCGTCAATGTCACACAACTCACTCCCAATCAAATAAATGTGCAATGACACCAACAATCTCTATCCTACCCTCTGACTAAAGTTGAGTTGCTACAAGTAAAACAAAGACTTTACACATACATGCAAGTCGAGGGTGCAGATAAAGACCACCTGAAGTGGAGGTTGAGCTGGCTGAACAAGAACCCAAGGTACTTGATTCTGTTCATGAGATCACCTGCGGCCCTGTAAAAGGATCCCACATTCTATCATGTACCAAGAGTAAGGACCTGGATAGCACATGAGGCACTCCTAAAGAAGCGGCCAACTTGGCTGAATTACCCCAGATTGCTTCCTCCAAAAAAGGGACCAGCGACTGAAGAATACATGGTGAAAACCCTAAAGGGTGTCATGTCATTCTTTAAAAGTCTACCAGATTTGTCATGTGCTATGTTATATAAAATCTGTCGAATGCTGCTCACATGCATCAAAGTGTTCAATAAGCCAGAGCAAGCAAGCGCCCCTTGGATGTCATTCCTCGGGGTAACAAAGGTTTGTGCTATGATCTCAGTGGCCAACCTTCCAAAGAAGTCCTCTATGGCTTCTACGTCAGATGCGTGTTTCTACCTTCTCACAATATGCTGGCATTCGAGGAAACGTTCTACACGGGATTCTTCACTTGGCGAACGAAGATATTTGCACCAGTGATCAGCAATTTGACCTCAAGGTTTGTAGGCTACCCAGTAGTGAAGCTGAAAAACAGAGTAACTACAGTTCTTGCAAGTGCCAGATAAGGAACGAGAAACCAGATATCAAAAGGCTCTAACAGCGCTTAAAGACCGCCTCGCCAGTCGCCAGCCCGAAGACTACTTCAGCCCATAAATCTGTGTCAAGGGACGACACAGGCAAGGAGGGGGAGAACGTTAGCAGCAAGCTAACACAAATACCACAGATACCATTTTTCAGAGTTCTCATTGTAAAAACACTTATTATTTTGATAAATCGAGAATATTGTAACTCCTATTTTTTCGGATAAACCTTCTAATTGATGAGCCGGGGCTACAAGCTTCTAGATTTTATCAACCTGTCATTATCCATTTTTGGTAGAACTCCCAAATTATTAGTTTTGACCAACAAAAACCTTGGCTAAGGTATAAAAGCCAATTTTTGTAAGTTATTATTAAGTTTTGGATAATGAAATACACAGCGTGAGCTAACGGCGCTCACTCCTCTCCTTCTCGTGCTTCATACTCCCTCCTCGGTTGTCACATTGCAGCCGTGTTTGTTGCATTGCAATCGCAAGTAAGAGCTCTACGCATTGACGTAAGCACATCATAGTAATTCGTAGCTTTTGGCATCACCAACCCACGACATAATTTCATCATAACTAAGAATTTACACTTTCAAATAAAAAACTAAGCATCGGCGGGATATTGGGGCATCATTGCTAAGCATTTAGATGCATTCTGGGTCGAAAACGACTAGGTCAAAAATCCACTACCGTTGATAGTCGCAATTTTGGAACTTGACTTAAAGTGGGATTTCAAACCATAAGCATGTATGCTTAGGTCTTATAAGCTTGTCCTAGAAGTTTCATTACGTTTGGATGTCATTTGATACCGCAACGGATGCGATTTGTTTGCTGATGAGCGATTGGCTCTTAGTGATTTCTGCCACTTGAGTGTAGCTTGAGTTAGATGCGAGTTGTTAGTTGTTTTTTGAGATATTGACACCCTCTTCTAGCCTCTATACACTAGTCAAGTCGGATTCATCCCATGGATTGACAATTTAATCATGGTTCTCGCTAATACTGCAATAAGATAGGATAGTGAGGTTAGACATGCGTCCCACAAATGATAACAGCATAGTTGTTGAGCTAGTGCCAGCCTTTAGAGAGCAGCTAGTGAAGGTGATAAGCCCGGAGGTCAAGCAAGGTCAGAAGATGTCGGTTAAGGAAGGAGCCATCTTGGAAGTGAATAATGCAAAATACAAATTTGTATGATGAGCATGACACTAGAGACTGGCAACATTGAAGTTGCTATGCCGACTGTATTACTTGATGAAGGCTTAGGTGTGAATGTGTTGTCTAGATAATTGTGTGCATATTTTAGCATCAAGGAGTTTGAACCGGCACCACTTTCCATGAAGAATGCAGATCAAAGAAGAGTGCAGCCACTTGGGCTCATTTGGTATTAATAGTTTGCATGTTTATTATTGCTACATCAGTACTCATAATGGAAGATACCAATGGTTCCTACCCATTTTTGTTAGGAACCCCGTGGCTTTGGAAAGCTTGATTAAAACAAAATTGGGTAGCAAATACCTTGGCGATTTAAAAAACCAAAAGAAAGATCAAAGTCTGTGTGCATGCTTGTATGAGCCTTTCTCCCCCTATTTATCTAAAGTATACTAAAGGAATTTACTTAGTTGAAGACATTATAGATAATACATGACCATAAGAGCAGCTTGGTCAATTTTTTTCAAATTGATGTAGCAAAGTTTTTACCAAAACATAATAAGGAGGAAACTAGTAATGCTAACGATTTGTTGGCATGGGTGCCATTTGTTGATAGTGCAGAGGTACCTTATGAGGAAGTTACTAAGTCAAAGCCCTCTAAAATGAGGAAAAAAGTGGAAGATTGAGCTAAAGTCAAGTTAGTTCAAATTTATAGTTCCAATCATGACAAAGGGACCAAAGCTAATCATAGAAGATGAGATTAAAAGCAACTCATGATGCACTTTATAGACACACTTCACATGAATTAAAAGACCACTTTTCTTTCATTAACGTGTAGATTTTTAAAAAACTTTCATTTTTTAGCGCCTCTTGTACATGTATTTATGTAACTCTTTGAAATATAACTGTCCAAGTGAACTCATGTGCTACACTTACATATTATGAGGTGGACCCCCTAGGGTTCATTGTCCATAGAGGTCATTGGACTTGGTCTCTACAATGGTTGAGGATCTATGGAGCTTGTTATTAGCAGAAGAAAATTTGCAACATCAGTTACTTTTACGTCATTGAGTCCTTGGGAATGGGCCTTGAAAAGAGACTAGAGAATTTCACAATAATTATTTTATGTTCTTCTACCCATTCCTTTCCTAGGATCAGCTCTTCTTATAGGCTACCCAATTCCATAACATAGAAATATCCATCATTAATGTGGGAGCCTATGGAAAATGATGTTTTTTGCCTACCACATTGCAGACCTTCCAAGCTCATGTTGGACTTAGAGGTTCATGTTTAGGTTCACTTAGAAGCATCTAGGTTTTGTAGGCTAGCAGGTTATACTTAATCCTTTCATGCAATGAGGGTAAGCATAGGCATTAGAGCCCATATGTGTCTTTCAGATTCATCAGCAGCTTGGTTGGTAGGGTTGAGTCTTTACCTTGCTCCTTCTGTGGTTGTAGAGAAACACAGCTTCTTAAGTCTTTGTTAGCTCTTTACTAGAAGGGGTTGAAGCTATGGCTTGAATTTCTCCCATTACTTGATGTGTACCTTGATCACTTGCTTGCAGATGGTTGGCTTATGCCACTTCATTGTTCTTTGTTCGCTCTTTGCTCCAGGTTTGTGGGGCTTCATCGATTTGTGTCTTTGTCAATGCACGTGCGGCACTTGTCCCATAGAGTTTATCATGTTCCAACATAGAGGCACGTTCAGAGATAAGAAGTGTACCTTCGTGTACCACATCAAAATTAGAACTTAAGCTAGTGACACACTCCAACACATTAGCATTAGGTACACTCACCTTTTTAATTTGGTATAGCTTTGCAGTATCCTCCTTTTGCTCCATGACCTGGGGTCTAAGGGAGTCCATAGACTATTGATGCAATATTTACGTTTTTATCGCTGATTTGGGAGGTGACCTAAAAGGTGAGGACTTGGGAGAAGCTCTAGGCCCTTAGGCTGCTCCTCAATTGGTGCAAACTCAAATTTCTCAACCCCATTGTTAGACTTTTAAGAGTTTTGTGCTTGCATTGCACCCAGTCTTGAGATAGGAATGTTGTCACCATTTTTGCTCCTTAGACTTAACTTTAATTCCAAAGCACTAAGTGGATGGTAAATCTCATAGTCATTGCCTTTTGTATCTTGCGCCTATAAGTGAACTCTATCACATGCAAATGGTTGAATATTGTAGAACTGTTAAGAGGTGTTTTTCCTTATTGGTCAGCCGCTTTTGAGAGAGAGAGAGAGAGAGAGAGAGAGAGAGAGAGAGAGAGAGAGAGAGAGAGAGAGAGAGAGGTTGAAGTACTTTCCCTTCCCATTTTTATATAGGTAGAGATCCTTACCAAATGAAGCAATGGGATTCACTAGAAATTGGACTACCAACATGTGCACAAACATTTGTGGCCAAGCAGTATTTGGACCTAGCTTTGTGGTACTAGGCTTTGGCTTCGAGCTAGAAGCTTACATGATTGGAGGCCTCTGACTTGGAGAGCACAGTTCCAATCTAGAAGAAGACTTTTTTGGATAATTCTACAATAGGAACAAAGATCCCTCCTTCTTAGTTTTCCCCATATTTGAATCCATTACTGGAGTCATCCTAGGGATCAAATTCTCATTTACCAATTGCTTCCTTGGAGAGACACTCTACAAGATCACTCGGGGCTTCCCAAAGTTGACACTATCTTGACTGAGAAGAGGGTTGTCCGACTCTACTAGCTTCTCCAAATTTGTTGCATGAATGCAATTGGCTTGACTAATTCGAGGCTCAAGTTGTAGTTTCACACTCATCAATGGCTATTTCTTTGGGTCAAGTTTTTTCGGCTTGATTTGGCTCTGCTCTTGCAAGTAGAAAATCGATGTTGTCCATTTTGATGCCTTCTGGATGTCATAAGTCAATGGATCAAATATCACTTTGTAAACATTGCCCAAGGCGTCCATATACACAATGGCTCTAGTGATGAGATCTCACTCAAGGTTGATTCTTGGCATAAGAGGAGGATCTAGTTTTTTATTCACCTTTCTCACAACCTGGAATTCCAATCCAAGTTCGTGTTGATACCTATAATCTAGTGGTAGGTTATTTTGGGTTTGGTCATTTGTAGCTTCTTAGCTCTGTCATCACTTTGAAAAAGTTGTTCGAGATCTTTTTCTTCAAACAATTGCATTTCTAGCTCAATGGGTGTCTTCAATGGGGTCTCACTAAGCTCCAAGTCTGGTCCATTTGTTATCTTTTCTGTTGCAGTGTCTACTTGAGGTTTAATTGGTAGCCTTTCAAAACAATGTTGTGTGGCATGCACTTTATTCCACTCTATGTTGGAACCTTTCTCAATAGTGTATTGTGATAATGAGAAGTAATTCTAAATGTTTGTCGAGGCTTGTTGGCCAAGGGGTCATGATTCTCGTCTCGCTATTCTTTTTGCATTGGTCTTAATAACCAATTTTAGCATAGGTCTCGATTGTGTTCATATCATAGGTCTCGATTGTGTTCGTATCATAGGTCTCTCGTCGTCTATGCTAAGTTGCAAGCTTTGTAAGTCATGCTTCTTAAATTCGAGTCATAAGGCTCCTTCCGATAGAATATATTATTATCATCGATATACATAAAACCTTTGTCAATGTGGTACAACTGCATTGTGGTTGGGTAGTCGATCAACCCAGGAAAGGCATCATTAGAGATTTTGTCAATGTCAATGTGTGCACTATCCTTATTTTGTTCCAATGTTGTCGTAGAAATCTGGACTGTCATCAGTGATTGGGTGCAGTCGTATGAGTAAGGTATCTAGCTCTAGGTTCCGTTCACTCTTGATGTAAATGTGGCCGCCAAAGTCTACATAACCCGCATTTTGGCTACAGAGACCAAAGAGCTGTAGTAAATTGTGCTTGCTTGACAAAATATGGTCATTTAGAGTGCATGATTTCTGACGGTCATTTACATACAAAGCATTTCCTCATTCACAACTTACTAGGGATCTTTGGTCCATAACTTATTGGAGATCCGAAACATGTGCTTGCAATAGCCATTTTGGAGCTTTCACTTGTTGAGGGAGCTCAGCATTTCAAGGAATCTTCTTTCTGCATTTTGGTTGTCACTAGAGGGAATGGATCACCTAAATGCCAAAAGTGGCATTTCACTCACAAAGTTTGCGCTTTAGGCACCAAAGGAGAGGCTTCGTAAGCAATTTGTCATTAGCCAGTCGTGCTTTGGTGGCCAACGAAGTGCTTTGGCTATAGCTTGGTTCTTCGTGTTGGACTGTGCTTTGAGAGAGTTTGCCCATACTAAGGCATAACATACAAAGGGTGGATGAGAACCAATGACATAGCTTCCGATCATTAGACTGCAAAACGGGCAAAAACTGCTGCTGAAGGGGAACATCAAGTGAAAGCACAACCCAAATATCAGCACGCATACACAATGCAAGCCAAGAAAAAACATTCGCTTGCAGCGGCACGCATCCTACACCCCGATGTTAATCCCATGTGACTTGCTCCAATGAGAGCACCAATGCCACACAAAATCTATCCGACAACTTGCACACAGAATTCAAGACTAGCGAGGAGTACTCAACAGAAAGCATAACATCATCAAGCAAACAAGCACCCTCACCCTCTCGCAGTGCCAAATCGAGCCGTCTAATCTATGGAAGAAAAGAAACAAGCTTGGTGCTAGAGGACAACCCTGCCGCATAGATCGAGACAATACGAATTGTATATAGTCGAGCTGTCAACTTCATACTACATTGTGGTAACTGTATATTGTGAAGCTGTCAACTTTGTACTAAATTGATTGTGTCTTGTTTCAAGGTAATTTCGTAATAGTATTCAATCCTAGTCCTTGTCTTTCACTAAGATTTAAGAATTTGTTCTTTTAGAAGTTGTAGGGTGGGTTCTAATTTCAAGGATAAAATCTATGTGATGTCTTATCATTGTTTGTTTAAAGTTTACTTGTTTCAAGTCTTAGTTAAGTAAGCTTCTTTAACTTATTATGCTCATGTAAAACTTCTCTCATAATTCGTAAGTTTAGACTGTTCTGACCTTATGAAGCTGCTGCTGCTCTCTCTGCTAGACATCAAAAGTGGATGACACAGAGATCAACAATGGTAACGAAGGTCCTCGACAGTCTTTCTAACCCTAAATTGACGCACCTTTGTTTCACTCAGAACATACTTTTACAGGTAAAGAACATGATGACAATAAACTGTCAAGCATCAAAATATGTACCATGCAAAGGCATCAAATATTTAAGAATTCAGCCTTGCCTGAAAAATTAAGTCAAAAGGTGTATAAAATGGAGATATTGACATATATACATGTCTTGTTCTCAACAGGGGAGACTGTCTTTCATACATTCCGACTGTGGATGGCACAATCCTCCTCTACGCCTTTCAGCTGTAACAGGCTGTTGTTTGTGGGAGGCTGCAACAGCAAGCTTTCCAACTGTATCACACGAAAATCATCACATACCCGCACAAAAATTCAGATGTCAATGGGACAAGAATTCTGCTAAAACTTAAAACTATGACAACGACAACTTAGAAACCCACAAAGATCTACACATCACCGCAACTGGACTCTAGAAAACATAATTGTCACAAAACTTTTGTAAAGTGTTTTCTTAAAGCTTGATGACTCTTTTAAATCTCCAAGACCATGTGGTCTCATGCACACGAGTTATGAGGTTGGAAGCGGCTTTTGAGGTCTTTTCAAATGCTTTTCAGTAGATTTTACTGGAAAATGGTTGTTTTTATCCTACACACACATTTCTATATACTTTGTCACTCCTCTAATGCTGTTCCATAATCTAAGGCGATTGGTCTAAACTCATATCATAGCTTCATGGCTAAGACTGCATGGTCAAAAGATCAGCTTAATGCAGATGCATTTCCAGCTGCTGACGAGTGTATGTATACAGGGCTGAGAGACAGCGCCAGGCCTTCTTTAGCTTGTGATGGCTAGAACCTTTCTTTATAGTGGGGCATGGTACCCACTGAAACTAAAAGGCCTCTTGCTTCGGCATTTTTACCCTCCCATGTATAGTTCTTTCCCTTCATCGTGGGAGAGTCTTTCCCTATCTGTTCACTTTTCCCTCGTGATCAAGGTGACGTAGCCCATTGGCAGATTTTAAGACTTACGGATGGATGTTTCTTGCACAAATAAATAAATATGAGAGAGAGAGGAAGCGAGAGAGGATGTGTGCATGTGCCCATGCACACGTCGACTCCTACATACATCCAAGAAGAGTAACCTAGAGCGCAAAGTCGTAACTCATGACAGTCATGGTATACACTGATGCACGCACACGCGCGCACACATTTTTTTGTTGTAAATCTTTGGGATTAATTTACTAGTGGGAAACCTCAAGGCAAGGAAAACACACAGAAAAGATCATTCATAGGAAAGCTGATGCATCGTGATATCACCAACTTCCCATGCAAAACATAAAGATTGCCGAAGGGAAAGCTTGAAAAACTGAAAGGGATCTGCATCAAAGCGAAGGAACATGCAGTCGTTACGTTGACGCCACAAGATCCAATAGGCCCAAAATTTCACCCACATAAAGAAGACCACAAATCGCTATAAGGAACGCGGAAGAATGCCAAAAGCCCAAAACCTTTTGTGGAAGACCGTAGAGGGGAAACAGATCCGCATACAAGCTGCTATGAGGCGAAGAAAATCTCTAGTAATGCAGCAATCCCAAAGCAGGTGATTAACAAACTCTTCCACAGTCGAGCAGCAGACTCACCGAGGAGAGCAGATATCACATGCACTGAGAAATGAGCCCACCGGGAGAACTCCAAGCAAGCATTGCCAAAGAAACAATCGCTCCTTCAAAGGCAAGTGGCTCTTCCAAAGGGCAAAGAGTGGCTTCTTCCCTGATTTGTTCATTGCCCATAGGACATTACAATGGTCAGCAATCCAAGACCGTGGTAGAAGAAGAGCGTGTACCTGTCTAGCAAACATAGCCTCAAAGGGCGAGTCCCGAAACAACCAATCAGACATGCGAGCACCATCAGCAACGGGCGGGATGGGCAAATAGTCAAACAGCATGTGCTGAAGAGCTCTCCAAAGCTGACGGTAATCTATACTCAATCCAAAACGTCGAGCGGCAAGGGAAAAGTGAAAAGTGTAGCCCGACTCATCAACCACATCATCAACTACTCGAAGGCCACGACAAGAGAGAAAGTATGTCTGGCAAGGCGAACGGTCAACCAAAGTAAGAGAGAATGCCCGAATCCAATAAATACTCCAATCGAAGCAAATTCCCTTCCCACTGTTGTTTGATAAATGAATTGTAACCTCCTTCCAAGCAAAAATCAAACTCGAAGCAGGATTGCATGAAGCCTTGCAAAAGGCTATGAAGCCTTAACCTCGAGGTAACTTGCAGATACTTATGGAATCATCTCGCATAGCTGATGGAATACATGACAAGGGTACTCCCAGGAAGATTGAGCAAAGCACCTATCATGCCAAGCAGAAGGCTCTTCGTCAACAATCTACCTCTACTTCTTCTTCTCAAAAGAAGAAAAGAACCGCCTCCGATGCAGAAGCAAAGCCAAATCAGCTCAAGAAAGGGAAATATCTCTCTCCTGTTGAATTGAGAACCTACATCAGCGAAGGAAGATGCTTCAAGTGTGGACAAATTGGACATATGAAGGGTGATTGCCCTACCAAAACCCCGCAACCACCTTCTTCCAATGCAGTCCCAGATGTACAAGGGAATACAACCAAGGATGGAAAAGAAAGAGCTCTTCTCAAAGCATGGGGTAGCATCAACAACCAACGGGCTCTCATTCTATTTGATCCTGACAGTACAGACAATTTTATCTCTACAAAGCTAGTCGATGACCTGAATTTACAGCCCAACCATTTTGGAGTTTCTATTCAAGCACAATCTGCTTTCAAAGGACAGAACTTCAATTCTACTCCAATCATAGGGAAGCTGAATTTGAAGGCGACAACTACAAAGATCAAGAGTCTTTCAGGTAATGGAGAGCCGCCTATAGCGGGGTCAACAAACTTCATGGCGGGTTGTGTGCGCCATTAATGCTGGCTTCTTGAAGCGTGTGATGTCATCTTGGGAATGCCTTGGCACTACAAGATACATCCCATTCCTGATTATGTTCAGAAAACTTTATCCTTTGATCATAAAGGAAAGCATTATCTTGTACTTGCAGATGCAAGTGATTGGCGTATCCCCATCGTCAATCGCATTGCAATCAAGAAAGTAATGAAAAAGTGTGTTTCAGCGTACTTAATTTTTGCAAGAGAGAGAGAGATGTGTATGCTTCACAACTTTCTTTCTCTTTAGAGCAAAAAAGAATTAAGTTATTAGAAAGTTTTGAAGATTGTTTTATAGATGAACTTCCAAATGAACTCCCACCTTCTCAACTTGAGGATCATACCATTGATTTGATCCAAGGAAGCTCTCCTCCAAATCAGCCCCCTTATCAAGTTAGTCTAATGCAGCAAGAGGAAATCCTCAAACACGTTAACGAACTTTTGAAGAAGGGCTTAATAAGGCCTAGTACTTCTCCATATTGTTCACCTGTCTTGCTAGTACAGAAAAAGGATGGCACATTCCGCATGTGCATAGACTATAGATCTCTAAACAAGATCACAATCAAGAACCAATCGCTCGGATTCATGGCATTCTTGATAAGTTACAAGGAGCAAGTATCTTTAGTCATATAGACTTGAAGAGCGCGTATCATCAAATCCGCATAGCTCCTCAGGATGTGCATAAGACTTCATTTAAAACAACCTTCGGGTTGTATGAATTCTTAGTGATGCCTTTTGGACTCACTAATGCACCAGCCACATTCAACAGAATGATAGATAGAATCTTTCACTCATATAGAAGATTTACAGGCATTTTCTTTGATGACGTCTTAATCTTCTCAGAGACGGAAGACGAACACTATAAGCATCTCGCATTAGTGTTTGAAGAATTACGCAAACACAAATTATTTGTGAATGCTAAGAAGAGAGTTCTTTTTAAAAGAAATTTACTACTTGGGCCATATAGTATCTCACAACCAGGTGAGAATGGGCCCTGATAAGATTCAAGCAGTTGTAGAATGGCCTACGCCAACTACAGTACATGACGTACGAAGTTTTCCAACCTCTGTTCGTATTATCGGCGTTTCATTCGAGCCTTTGCCGTCATAGCGGGTCCTCTCCATGATCTGACAAAGCAGCAGATTCCATTCCATTGGGGGCTTGGACAAAAACAAGCTTTTGAAAAGCGTAAGTACCTACTTAGTCACGGACTTGTTCTCACCGTCCCTAACCTTCGCAAACCTTTCGAGGTGTACTCTGATGCATCTAGAGATTGTGTAGGAGCAGTTTTGAACCAAGAGGGTCACGCCATAGCCTACGAAAGTCGGCACCTACGAATCTCTTGTGGAGAGATTCTAGTTCCTCATGATAGATAGTTGTCATTGCATTGATCTTTGGATGCCTGGAGAGAGCATCTGCAACCACATTCTTTGTTCCAGAATATTGCTTGTTGACGATATAGCGTATTATCCTACGAATGTCCTGCTTCGGTTTGAGAAAGATCGATTGAAAAAGCGAATCAGAAAAGGGAAAGATTTTAAACTTTCCCATAGATTTTACTCCCTTTCGAGATTACAGATAAAGTCAATGATGTGACTTTTAGATTGGATTTGCCTTCTCATTGGCGCATCCATAATGCTTTTCATGTAAGTCTCCTCCGACCATATGTTGGTCCTCCTCCAATGGCGCCAGTACAAGAAGATCCTCCAGAAGTCGAAGAGACTGAGGAAATTCTTCAACCTGAACAGATAATACACCTCTCTCAGAGACAACTAAAGTGCGGGAACCTACATCGAAAGTATTTAGTCAAGTTCAAGAATTACACCCCTTTAGATGCAAAGTGGATGACTGAGTCCGATCTCAAGGACTACCCAGACATCTTGCACAGTTATGTTGACGCTCTACAGTTGATGTCAACTGTTTAGAACCAAGAGGGATGTAAATAAAGTCAGACCTTGTAAATAATTAATTTATTTAGGAGAAAATAATTATCTAACTAGTTGTGTGCACATCAGATTAGATCTAGCAGTTCTGGGGCCTCAGGTGCGCCCAAGTTTGGGAACAGAGCACCTCAGAGAGACCCTAACAAAAAATACCCTGAAGCCCTAGTGATTGGGAAATCGACTTCTCAATGAAGGGGTAGATAGTAGCCTCAGATTTCAGGCTCACAAAAATACGCGCGCTAGTGCAAGCACAGGAATGAGATGGGTCCTTAGAACAACAGTAACCCTAAGGCTTGAATTATTTTTACGGCCTTAGGATAAGTCGATTGAATTATTTTAAATGGTTGGTGTTGGACCAAATGGCCAGACAAGTGTGAACAGGTAAGCCAGAGCAGTGTCGGTACGGCATTGTGCTGGGAGCAGTTAACATTTCATTAATAGCATCTGTATGTGCAGTTGTGAGTTAATTTGCACATTTCATTAATAGCCTAGGGACTTTCAAATGTGAAAGTTGAATGGTTTTAAAGTTATTAAGTGTGCCACTTGACACACTTACCAATGCAAAACTAGCTCTAGCTCTCTCACTCTCACTCTCACTCTCACCCTCTCTCTCTTCCTAGCGCCCCCTCTTCCTGCTAGCTTGATAAGAGCACCTCCTCCCCCATATCTCAGTGCTGGCAGTGCTCCTACCCCTTATTGTGAGTATTCTCTACGCATTGGAGCCCTCCATGGAAGCTTGAGAGCAGCCCCTTGCGACATATGTGGTGGCCTCGTGCTCCCATTGTTTAGAACAAGGGTTCTCATAGCCATAGCCAGCTTTTGGTGAAGTTTCATCGCGAGAAGTTGCAGAAGGCACTCTCTTCGTAGAGTGTGGTGGCCGTAAATTCTCTTTTTCCAACCCTTAATCATCTCTTTTAGGGTGAATTTCAGCAAAGTACACATAGAATCTAGTTCTTCTCTACCTACACTATGCATACACAAAGTTTGGTGCAATTCCATCACGAAAAGGTCTCTATTTTGGCATTGAAAGGTGCTCAAGTAACATTTTCAGGTTATGTGCAGAAAATTACAGCAAGCATATGTGCCTCCATTTTGCGTGTTTCTCCCTTGTTTTTATTGCAGGAATGATTATGCATAAAGGGACACAGTTAGCGGAAGGTAGACTCTCTTTTTCGAGAGCTTACGTTGAGTTTTACGGAAGATAGACTCTCGTTTTCGAGAGCTTCCCAAAATCTCATAGCAGAGGGAAAATCCTCTCAGTATTCAGAGAGTAGCTTTTGCACTCTCTCAGTCAGAAACAGAAAAGAAAGAATAGGGGACGGGCTATTGCCCCGTTCCTGTGCTTGTAAAGATTCTCCCTTAGTAATAAAGATAATCTCTTTATAGGGGGGGACCATCCCATCTTCTGGTCCCCAATGAGGTGTCAAGCTTTCTCTCTCTCTATCTAATTCTCTTGAGTATTTGAAGTACAATTAAAAGTCAGTTTACGCTTCCGTATTTTTGTGACATCAAGAAGGATGTAGACGACTTTGTACACAGTTGTTTAGTATGCCTGAAGGTCAAGTTTGACAGGCATAAGGCACATAGATTGTTACAACCTTTACCCATTCCCACCCGTCCCTGGGAAAGTATTGCTATGGATTTCATTTTTGATCTCCTGAAGACAAGCCTTCTTCTTCTTCTGCTACTTGTTCTTCTTAGGGTTTAGGCCCCTCGGCTGGCATCTGTAAGTTGTCTCCATTCTTTAGGCTTTGACACGTCAGCAGTGTGTGGCACACGTAACTAGGGTAGTCAATCCCCTTCTTGCGCTTTTTCACTTGCTTTTTGGATTGATTTTTGACATCCAAAAGCTGATTGATCCGAGTCTGAACACATCCTTGGAGAAGAAGGTTTCTTGAGTGCCGGTTTGATTGGTGGTTCGGTGGCTTTCTGCCACTGAGTGTGCACTTCAGCGATGGATTACTGAGACAAAAATTTTGCAAACTGAGGGTCTTTCGCAAATTTGATCATCTGCTTTGTGCACTCGTCAACCACGTCAACCAGCTGTCAACGTTTCATCTCTTGAAGTTCGTACTAAGTAGGCTGAGGTGGCCTGTACTCTTTCTCTGTAAAATCGTTAAAATCTTTTGCACGATCTCCTCCCGCATCAACAGATGCAGAAAAAGTCGATTATTCTTTCCGGAATCCATATGTGTCGCGAAATAAGAGATTGGATTTCTCGGCAGAAGAGAAATCGGTCGTGCTCTGATACCACTGTAACAAACTTGGACACCCCAAGTCGAGATTCTACCACGACACAGTAGAGATTTACTTCAAAACAGTTTACAAGAGACGGCACGGCCCATTGTAGTTCCGTGCCAAGAGGTATTGGCCCCAAAGATTGGTGCCCCTTCCGGTATTTAATTTTATATTAATCTGTGTGCAAAGTACAAAGAGCCCGTAGGTGCTCACTCTTAGTCTCTACGTCCAAATGCCTGAGAAGTGAGGCCCTTAAGCAGAGTCCCAAGATCAGTTTAAACTCCAAAATCAAAAGCAACTGTAGCAAAAGCTGCCGAAAACAACCAGCACAATTTATAGATGTTGTTAGCGCTTTTTAGAGAGATCTGTAAGCTGCCACGTCAAGGTCTGTCTGGTCCTCTTAGTCAAAATTTCATTGGCCTGTCTGGTCCTCTTACTTATTGGTCAAGGTCTGTCTGGTCCTCTTAGTCGAAATTTCATCAGCGGGGTAGGTCAAATTCCCCGAACGTATCGAGACCCGTTTGGCATGTCCCATTACTTGTTGTATAGACTCTGACTTTGTTCAAGGCAGTAATCTCGGATCTCTGTAGGGAGTCCGCACCAAAACGGCTCAATCTGTTCTTTAAAGGTGACCTTCTTAAATGAAGAGGTCGGTAGAAAAGAATCCCAAAACCTCTCGCAATACGCGTTCAAACTATCACCCTTGGTCATCCAAAGATGGCTCCAAGCGGTTCTCACATCTCGTTCGTACTCCTAGGTCAACCAAGAAGAAATAAAGAGCCATTTGAACTTCAACCACTTAACTGGGGCTTCTTTCCTCAGAAGAAGAGTGGACCACCATGTTCGAGCATTCCCTTTAAAAACGATGCGGCCCTCTTGATCTTTGAGTGCTCTGAATAATGCCGTCCAGAGAAGGCTATGTCAAACTGTTGAATGAAAGCCAAAGCTCTCGGAGCATCTCGGAATCCAGAAAAGGATTCAAATTTTATTGACTGTCAACCCTCTTTAAATTCCTTTGACTTCTTGCTCTTATCTTCTGAGGAAATCGTACTGGTTGGCTCTGTAAAAGTGCTTCTTCTTCATATAAAACATGTGATCGTCAGAGTCCGAACTGTCAGAGGATGACTCCTCCATAGAATTATCAGAAACTGGTCGGAATCTGATCTTCTTTGCCTTTTTCTTGTTGTTTCCAAAGCGTTGCTTTTTGTTTCGCTTCTTGCCCTTTCTGTCCTCCTCGCTCGAGTCGGAAGAGGAAGAGCTAGAACTGTCAAAAGAAAAGGAAGAAGAACTAGGTGGTCCTTCAAAACGCACGCTTCTTCTGTTTTCGTGCAGATGCAAAAGAAGATTGACGGCCTAGGTAATCGGGGTAGTCAGTCCCCTTCTTGCACTTCTTCAATTGCTTCTTCTGTTTTCGTGCAGATGCAAAAGAAGATTGACGGCCTAGGTAATCGGGGTAGTCAGTCCCCTTCTTGCACTTCTTCAATTGCTTCTTCAATGGCTTCTTCGATTGGTGGTTCAGTGGCTTTTTGCCACTGAGTATGCACTTCAATCATCGACTGCTGGGTCAAAAATTTTACAAATTGGGGATCCCTGGCAAACTGAAGCATCTACTTTGTGCACTCGTCAACTTGCTATCAATGTTGCATCTCCAAGAGTTCATACTGTATGGGCCGAGGTCCGTACTCATCTTTTGCTAAGTCGCTTGAATTTTTCGTATTGCCTCCTCTCGCCTCAGCTGTTGCAGAAGAGGTCGATTTATTCTTTTCAAAATCTATAGGTGCCGCGAGAAAAAGAATCGGATCTCTGGGTAGAAGAGAAATTGGTCGGGCTCTGATACCACTATAACAAACTTGGACACCCCAAGTCTAGATTTTGTCGCGACGCAACAGAGATTCACTTCAAAACAATTCACAATTCAAGAGTCGACACGGCCCGGCGTAGTTCCATGCCAAGAGAGCTTGGCTTCAAAGACTGGCGCCCCTTTCGGTATTTCTTTTATATTAATCTTTGAGCAAAGTACAACTCCCGTGAGTGCTCGCTCTCAGACTCTGCGTCCACATGCTCTGAGAAGTGAGCCCCCTTGGGTCACTTATAAACATTACAAGGGGTCCTAAAAGCAAGCTCCAAAAGCATGAAAACTCAAAAGCAACTCAGTCCCGAAAGCTATCAAAAACAGTCAACGCAGCCTGCGTAAATCCGTACAACCATGTCAGCAGTCAGCACGATCTGTGGCGTCTGTACAACTGCCACGTCAGCACACTTCTACACAAGTTTTAAGATCTGTGTCCCTTGGGCCCCTCGTCCCTTGGTCATATGTCACAAAGTGATGCTATGTCTACCCGAGAGCATGCGGGAAAACCCTAATTCTGCATACCCTAACCCTAAAACCTGCAAACTCTAAAATCTGCCAAAACCCTAACCCTAAAAACTGTCCTAAACCCTAACCCTAACCCTAGTAACAAAAAAGCAGATTTTCGGAAAATGCGCTGGCAAGCTGACGTGTCACCGTACGGAAATACAGCCCAGCGACGCAAATTGCCAGGTTTTGGCTACGCAATTTGGAGTTTGTGAGAGAGAACTCATTTACTTTATTTTTACTCTCTTGAGAGAGAGAGAGAGAGAGAGAGAGAGAGAGAGAGAGAGAGAGAGAGAGAGAGAGAGAGAGAGAGAGAGAGAATTTTTGCTTTTAACTGAAGCTTTTGGGGCTCTGCTTTTGGGCATCCCCTGTAAAATTTAAATAAGCGGTGAGGGCTCACTCTGCAGGGCATCTGGACGCAGAGTCTGAGAGTGAAACCCTAACCGCTCTCTTGTACTTTGACATTGATTAATACATAAAGAAATACCAAAAGGGGCGCCAGTCTTTGGGGCCAATATCTCTAGGCACGGAACTCCGCCGGGTTAGTGCAAATCTATTGTGATCTGTGGATTGTTTTGAAGTGGTTATTTGGTGCTGTGGTGATTGATTCTTGACTTGGAGTGTCCAAGTCTGTTACAGTGGTATTAGAGCACGGCCGATTTCTCTTCTATGGGAAATTCGATACCCATTTTTTTTTTCCGCGGCACCTATGGCTTCACGCAAGGATCAGTCAACTCCCTCTGCATCTGGAGATGCGGGCAGAGATCACAACGAAGATTCAGGCAGAGAGTATGGCCCACCTCGGCCTACTCAGGCGGAGCAAAGAGAGATGAAGCGTCGTCAATTGATCAGCATTGCAACAAAGATGATGCTCAGTTTTACGAAGGATCTGAAATTGGCAAAATATATGAGCGAGACTTCTTTTCAGGAAGTGCATGCGCACTGGATGAAAACCACATCAGCCCCGACACACGCTCTCAAGAAACCTTCTGATCACAAGCAATATTCAAAGAAGGAATTAGAAGAGGTGGTTGATGCACAGATTGCTCAGCTTTTTGACGCGCAAAAGAAAGCTAAAAAGCACGGCAAAAAGCAGAAGAAAGGCACTGACTTCCTGTGTTATTTGGGTCAACAATCGACATTTGACAAAGCAAAGAAAAAGAAGAAGCGTGTTCATTTGAAGGAGTACACAGTTCTTCTTCTTCTTCTTCTTCTGACAGTTCTTCTAGCTCTTCAGATTCCAGCGAAGAAGATAGAAAAGGCAAAAAGCGAAGCAAGAAACAACGCTTCGGAAAGGGCAAGAAAAAGGAAAAGAAGTCTAAATCTCGCCAAGTGACTGAGAGTTCTCCTGAGGACTCATTTACAGACAGTTCAGACTCCGATGATGGAAACTTTTATGCGAGCAAGAAGAATTTTTATAAAGCCAACCAGTATGACTTTCTGGAAGATAAAAGCAAGAAAGTCGAGAGTTTAAGGAAGGTGGACACTCGATCAAATTTGACACTTTTTCAGGATACTCAGCTGCTTCGAAGGCTTTGTCTTTTATACAGCAGTTTGACATCGCTTTCGCGGGAGGACGCTACTCAACGCACTCCAAGATTCGGAGAGCTGCCTCTTACTTTAAGGGGAATGCTCGCACTTGGTGGTCCACATTTCTTTTAAACAAGATTGCGCCAGTTAAATGGCTGAAATTTAAGAAGCTTTTTATTTCTTCTTGGTTGACGCAAGAGTATGAACGCGATATACGAGCTGCTTGGAACAATCTTCGGATGACCAAGAGAGATACAATAAATGCTTACTGTGAGAGATTTCTGGAGCTCTTTTCTACCCGCCTCTTCATTCAAGAAGATCTCGTTCAGAGAACAGAGTGACGGTTCACCTTGGGTCTACCTACAGAGATCCGAGATCACTGCTTAGAACAGAAGTCAGCTTCTATTCAGGAGTTGATGAGTCATGCGAAGCGGGGCTTTGCCATTCACTCTGGCAGTTTGACCTACCCCACAGAAGAGGCCATGACACAACAAGCCGAACAGACTTCTGGGAATGAAAGTAGAAAGAAAAAGGGCAACCCAAAGAAGAAGGATACACGACCCAAACTTACTCCTCAGGAGCGAGGTCGCTTCATCAAGGAGGGGAAGTGCTTTGGATGCGGGGAACATGGACATGTCTCTGCGAAGTGCCCTAAAAAGGCACAGAAAGGACAAAATGATAAGGACGACGACAGGCCTGAGAGTTCGAGAGCAGCTGAGGAACGTGGCAGAAAAGGCAAGATGAAAACAGGACTGGTTCAAGATTTTGTGGGTACCGATCCCAACACCATGGACGAGTACAGAACTTTGCCAAGCTTGGGGCAAAGTGAAAGATAAAGACTCCTTGATATTCTTTGATGGAGGAGCCAAGGCCAACTTCATTTCACCGGAATTGGCGACACGGCTTGAGATCGCTCCCGATCGGATGGGACCACTTGCGGAGGCACTTCTAGCAGCACCCCGCAGGGACATAACCATTACACCTGCATTGGCAAACTTCAGTTGCATTGTCAAGGGTATTTGGGGCATGAGGATTTTTTCATTCATAATGCCTTTGGAGGGTTGTGATGTTCTCTTAGGGATTCCCTGGTACCACAAGAACAACGCCGTGGTCGATTATCGAGCGAGGAAAGCGACATTGACTACAGAGAAGGGCAAAACAATTGTACTTAAATTAAACTGAAGGGCGAGTCTGTCCCTATTGTATCGGCTTCGGCCATTTCTAAATTAATAATATCCAGTCTGTTTGTTTACTCGATCTTTATGAAAGGATTGAGCGATAAGGATAGGACAAATATGTCTAAACTTGATAAAGAACGCCAAGATTTTCTCCACTCACGCCGATTGCTTCTCAGAGGGCCTACCAGGCGAGTTACCACCTGCTCGTCCTGAACATCATACCATTGATCTGGTACCTGGAAGCACACCACCGAACCTGCCACCTTACCGTGTGAGCCAAGCACAGAATGAAGAGATTATGAACCAAGTGAAAAACCTCTTGGAAAAGGGTCTGCTCCAACCTAGTACTTCACCGTATTGCTCTCCAGTGTTGTTGGTTTTGAAGAAAGATGGATCTTGGAGAATGTGCATCGATTATAGAGCTCTCAACAAAATCACCATCAAGAACAGATTTCTGATTCCTATGATATACTTGACACGTTACAGGGATGCTCCTGCTTTACCAGGATTAACCTGAAAAGTGGATATCATCAGATCACGATCGCGTCGGGAGACGTCTAAAGATAGCTTTTCGGACGACTTTGGGGTTATTTGAGTTTTTGGTGATGCCTTTTGGCTTAACCAATGCTCCTGCGACATTTAACCGGATGATGGACAGAATTTTTCGAGAGTACAGGCTATTTGTTGCCACTTTCTTTGACGACGTCATTGTTTTCTCCAAGAATGAGGCAGAACATAGAGATCATCTGCTTCAGATTTCACGCATTACGAGATCACAAGTTAGTGATTAATGCAAAGAAAAGTGAATATTTCCTACCAGAGATACACTTTTTGGGACACATTCTCTCAGAAGCAGGAGTGCAAATGGATCCGGCCAAGATAGAGACTATCCGTGATTGGCCCGATTTGAAGAATGTCCATGAAGTTAGAAGCTTCTTGGGAATGTGTTCGTACTACAGGAGGTTCATTCGAAAGTTTGTAGAGGTTGCTTCTCCTCTGCATATCTTGACACAGAAAGGAGTCCCTTTCTCGTGGGGATCCACAGAGGTGACTGCCTTTCAAACATTAAAAGAGAAACTGACTACGGGACCAGTTTTGACTGTGAGGGACTTGCAAAAGTCATTTGAAGTATATTGTGATGCTTGTGGTCGTAGCATAGATTTATGATAAAGAGCTTTTGCCGGTTATCCATGCTCTTACTTAGTGGCGGCATTACCTACTCGGAGCAGATTTTACTATCTTTACAGACCATCAGAGGTTGTGCTACTTCTTGTCACAGAAGCAGCTTTCAGAAAAGCAGATGCGGTGGGCGAACATCATGTCACAGTTTCACTTCCAGATTGTCCATGTGTAGGGACAAAAGAATGTGGTGGCAGATGTTGTCTCGGAAACTGTTGGTTCTGGCTATTTCCGCGATACATCAAAGGAGCTTCGAAGATATGGTCGACCAGTATGCCACAGATACAGATTTTGCAGATGTTTTCACACGGATACGGGATGGAGAGACAGTAGCGGGATAATCCATTCGGGATGGCTACTTGATGAGAAAAACCATGTTATGTGTTACACAGCCGTTGAGGGAAAAGGTTATGACTAAATGCCACTGTCCACCTTTTACGGGTCACCGCGGCATTGCTACCACCATGAAAGGGGTAGAGAGATATTTCTTTTGGCCGAGACGCAAAAAGGATGTGGAAGAGTTTGTGCGCAGTTGCTTAGTATGCCAGAAGGTCAAGTTTGACAGACATAAGGCACAGGGATTGTTACAGCCTTTACCCATACCCACCACCCGCCCCTGTGAAAGTATTGCAATGGATTTCATTTTTGATCTCTCGAGGACACAGAGTGGTCACGATAGTATCTGGACTGTTATTGACAGATTTAGCAAGCAGGCCCATTTCATTCCACTGAAGAAAACAATCAAGCCGGATCACTTAGCGAGACTGTTTGTAGCCGAGATTTTCAGATTACATGGCATGCCTGAGATGATTGTCTCTGACAGGGACCCCAGATTTACGAGTTTGTTTTGGAAGGCAATTTGGAAGAACATTGGCACGCGGTTGCAGATCCTGTCATCGATCCACCCGCAGACTGATGGGCAATCTGAGATTGCAAATTCAGTGGTTCTCAAATTATTGAAGTCTTATATCTCAGATCAGAAGACTCAATGGAAAAAGTACCTACCTTTGGTGGAATTTGCCTACAATAACACGATACACCCTTCGACGGGGAAGGCGCCATTTGAGATTGTTGAAGGTGCTGCGAAGGTTCCACCCTTTTCGAGCACGAAAGATAAGGTTTTTGAAGCGGATGAATATACGCGAGACTTAGATACGACTTTTGCAAAGGTTCGCGAGACTTTGCAGAAGTCTCAAGAACGACAGAAAAAGGCAGCAGATCGCCATCGTTGCGACTTGAAATTGAAGGAGGATGATTGGGTGCCTGATGATGGGGAGCCTAATGAGCAACTCGAAGTGGAAGAAATCCTTGTTCCTGAACAGATTTTGGCACATAAGAATACGAAGAATAAAGGTAAAGTCCAAAGGCGGTTCTTGGTTAATTTCAAGAACTATCCTGCATTGGATGTGAAGTGGATGAAGAAGGAGGACCTAGCAGATACTCCTCAGATTGTGAAACTTTACCTCGATGCTTTTGGTTTAGCTTAGTCTACTCCAAATAGAACCCAGAATTCAGCTTGGCCGGAGATCTGATGCAGTGGGATGCACAAGAGGGGAGCCACTCCGCTCCTTTGTCAACATATGCCTTGATTTAGATACTAGAGTCACTGATGTCTCTTTGAGCTTCAGGGATACTGAGAGTATTCTGCTATATGACTTTATGAAATGGAATTCCTGATTATGATATTGATTTGTTCTTGACTTCTTTTGAGTGCAGGAACTGATCGACGAAATGACTGCAGCATTTTGGTCTGATTGATCTCGAATAGACATGGTTGCAATAGGGATTAGTCAATCGGACATCAATGAGGTCCCGATTGGATCTAGATGCAATTGCTAGCTACATTGCCGGTAAATCATGGTCTAAGATCCGAATTGAATGTCATGTGATCTCCTGTGATGTCTAGTGATATCCTGTGATGTCGTCTGATGTGACTGTCGATTGATACATGTGCTAGATGTATTTTCCTACTACGTAGGTACTAATAATCAGTGTCTGCTAAGACGGTTTATGGCTTTTGTCTATTTTGCAGACGTAATCGAGGGCGATTACAATGCTTTCAAGAGGGGGGGTATGTCACAAAGTGATGACGTGTCTGCCCGAGAGCATGCAGGAAAACCCTAATCCTGATTGCTGATGAAAACCCTTATTCTGCAAACCCTAACCCTAAAACCTGCAAACCCTAAAATCTGCCAGAAACCCTATTTCTAACCATAAAACCTGTCGCGTGTCGCGTCTCTCTTTCAGTTCAGTTGTTATTGAAGTGCTATTCAGTCTATTCTTTTCTATTGGCACGTGGTGCCCGCCTTGTGACAGTGGTATCAGAGCATCAGGCGTGTGCTTTTCTGAAAGCATACCGTTCCCACGAAAGAGCGCGGACTTATTAGCCACTCCCACACTTACTTCATCGTGCATCGGGCGCGCTCCCGTCTTCACCGCAGTGTCTTACAGGACATAAGCAATCAAGATCACTTGCAAGAGAAGGATCCAGATTTGTTTCAAGTCACTGTTTTTCTTAGAAGTAGTGCCATGCAGATGTTGATGTCTACAGCTACCAAGCAGCATACTCCAAGTACTTGGCAAGCTTTCAAGAAAATTTTTGCCCGAAGTTATATGGTTTCTGACATCTTTCTTCGGAGTGCAACTTCTGGCAGAGTGGGGTATCCTGAAATGCTTGCCATGGAAACCCTAGCAGATTATAACTTGAAGTTTCTCGACATCTCCCAGTAGATGTCTCTTCACGATCAGATGACCTTGGAGGTTCGGTGTGATTGCTATCTCTTGGGACTACCATCGCCGCTAAAGAAACACTGTTTGTCCAAGAGTTGATGGATCATGCTATGCTCGGCTACGACCTCATGGAAGGAACCTAACCCTAATTTTTGGTGCAGGTTCAAGATGGAAAGTCAATCGACTCCTCGAGTTCGACTGATGTCGATATTGCTTTTAAGTTTGAGTTCTGTTTGATCTTGTTTGGTGATCCTGTTTGGAATCTGTTTGAAATGGATGGTATCTGTTTTGAACCTGTTTTGGTGCCGATTTGAAATGTTTGACTCTGGTTTCAATACTGGTTTCATTGATTGGTGATTTGTACTCCCGGCTCGAGAAGTGAGAAATATTGTTTTGGTATTGTTTGTACCTCGGAACGACGCAGGCCGATGCCTGGGGAGCGTTTCGTTGTATGCTAGAAAACCTCCGAACGACGCAGGCAGATGCCTGGGGTGCATTTGGTTGTATGCTTGAACCTCCAAGCGACGCACACTGCGGTCTGGGGAGCGTTTGGTTGTACAGTCCTCTGAGCTCATGGCCCGGACCTTTTTAGGTTATTTACGGGGGGAGTGACGAGGTAGTCGTTGAGTAGCTTCATACCGCAGACCGTTTGTCTCGGGGGAGTGCTCAGCAGCGCTGTTTGTTGTGTCTTGTAACATGCATATGTAAGCATTTGTGTTGCATTGTGATGTGCCAATTACTAAATATTCCTAATTGGATGAGATTGCCTGGGTATGTAATTTTAGTACATCAAGACATCCGTGGAAGATCAGTACGGTCTGGGTGTGATGGCTAATTTTACTACGCCGGAATATCAAAAGTTCCGATCTGGACGAAAGGAGAAGCTAACTCCTTGATCAAAACAGCGGAAAGGAGAAGCTAACTCCTTGATCAAAGGAGAAGAAAGGAGAAGCTTACTCCTTATTAAAAAGAGCAAATTGATTGTCCCTCGGAATGACCCTCGGAAACTTTTGAACTAACTTGAGTTGTTTTGCAGATATGCTGTAATCGCAGACGATTACTCTCTTTCAAGAAGGGGAGATGTAACAAACTGCTGACGTGTCGACCTACTGGAGAACGGAGCTACCGGCCGAGGGGCCTAAACCCTAAGCAGAACAAGCAACGGAAGAAGTGTCACAAAGTGATGACGTGGTTGCCCGAGTGCAGAAAACCCTAACCCTAATTTTTGCCAAAAACCCTAATTGCTGAAACCCTAATTCTGGAATCCCTAATTGTTGAAACCCTAATTCTGGAAACCCTAACCCTAAAGCTACAACAGCGTGGCTGATTTCCGAAAATTGCGCTGGCATGATGACGTGGCAGGCTATACGGATTTCCGTGATTTACGCTGGCAGCTTTTGGCATTGCTTTTTGGACCAGAAGCTTTTGAGTTTGAAAGCTTTTCACGTAAACTGCTTTTTAGGCCAAGGGCCTTTAAATATGAGGCTAGGGCTCGTTCTCTGGCATGCTTCCTGGAGAAGGTGCAGAGTCTGGAGTACTGGCTTGTACTTTGATGATGCAATATAAAGAAATACCAAAAGGGGCGCCAAGGTTTGGGGCCAATACTCTCTGGGGTTGAATTCTGCCACTCCGTGTCGCGTGTCGTCTCTCTCTTTCAATTCAGTTGTTATTGAAGTGCTAAAAGTTTGTTCAGTCTGTTCTTTTCTATTGGCACGTGGTGCCCGCCTTGTGACAGCACCACGTGCCAACGGGAAAGAACAGACTGAACAACTTTAAGCACTTCAAATAATAATTGAAGTGAAAGAGAGAGAGAGAGAGAGAGAGAGAGAGAGAGAGAGAGAGAGAGAGAGAGAGAGAGAGAGAGCACACGCAACACGGAGTGGCGGATATCCACCCCAGAGAGTATTGCCCGCAAACGTTGACGCCCCTTTCGGTATTTCTTTATATTGCTTTAACTCAGTACAATGCCGGTACTCCAATCACTACACCTTCACACTGAAGCGTGCCAGAGAATGAGCCCTTGGCTCATATTTAAAGGCCCTTGGCCATTAAAACCAATTACATGAAAATCTTTCAAACTCAAAAGCAATTGGCCCAAGAGCAAGTGCTCAAAAGCTCTCAGCGCAAAAGCAGGAATCCCTACAGCTCTGCCACGTCAGCAACGAGTGTAAAACGTAGAATCCGTACAATCTGCCATGCAAGCAAGCAAACGCAAAATGCGGAATTCTGTACGAGATGCCACGTGTCAGCTTCTACGCTTTTTTTGTATGTGTGTGTGTGGGCTGCTTTACTTTAGGCCCCAGCGGACGGGGACCTTAAGTTGATTGGAGCTTCTTCTAATACTTTCGTTGCTTCTCTTAGGATTTAGGCCCCCCGGCCGGCATTTGAACGTTGGCTTTGATCTTCAGTGACTTGACACGTTAGCAGTATGTGACATGGCCCGCTCTTGAAAGAAAGTAATCTTCCGCGATTACAGCATACCTGCAAAACAACTCAAGTTAGCTCAAAAATGTGGGCTGCTTTACTTTAGGCCCCAGCGGACGGGGACCTTAAGTTGATTGGAGCTTCTTCTAATACTTTCGTTGCTTCTCTTAGGATTTAGGCCCCCCGGCCGGCATTTGAACGTTGGCTTTGATCTTCAGTGACTTGACACGTTAGCAGTATGTGACATGGCCCGCTCTTGAAAGAAAGTAATCTTCCGCGATTACAGCATACCTGCAAAACAACTCAAGTTAGCTCAAAAATTTCCAAGGGTCACTCCGAGGGACAATCGGAGGGACACTCAGTTTTCTCATGCCAAATCGGAACTCTTGATTTCCAAGGTCGTTGACTTCCCAAAAAAATCTCATCCAATAAGGTGTCTCATTCCAGATCGGAACTCTTGATTTCCTGGGTCGTTGGCTTTCCAGAAGAATCTCATCCAATAAGTGTCTCATTCCAGATCGGAACTCTTGATATCCTGGGTCGTTGACTTCCCATAACTATCTCATCCAAAAAGGAATATTCAGTGATTGGCATATCACAATGCAACAGACATAGAAACAAAAAGGCGCCGATGAACACTTGTTTGAGGACAAACCGAACGGGCGCCCAATTGGTCGGACACGTAGCCGAACACCACATTTGTACTCTATTAGTTTTCCGAGCTAGTATAGTGATACTCTGTGTAAATCCTAATTACAGAGTAGTGGATCAATCCCCTGAGTTGTAATGTTGTAATGATATTTGTAAAGGTCCGTGTGAGCCGGCCACTGACAATTAGAAATCCCTAGGTATAAAGGTCAAGAACCTTAATGTGAAAAGGAGGCTTACCTTTAAAGAAGAAGAAGAAACTCAAAAAACGTACGCTCAAGCTACGAGCTGCTCCAACTTGTAATCATCGCAGTTAATGAATGGGTAATCAGTTTTCAATTCCGAAACTTACATTGTGTTCCTCTTTCTTTGCTCTTTCATTCTCGTGTAAGCATTGTCAGTTTTGTTGTGGTTCGCTTAAATCACTGTTTTTAGTTGTTTTGACCATAGGAGAGTGTTCTTAGACCATAGGACGACATTTCTGGCATGTTCTGTTGCAGTTTTCAGGACCTTTTTCATGATGGATCGTGATTTTGGTACCTTGTCGGATTGCGAACAGACTTGGTAGGATTGTGTCCCTAGGTGTCCTAGACCTCCTCCTAAAGTTTCGTTGCATTTCGAGTCCGTCCGAGTGCCGAAATGGCGTGATGACCTAGAGCTTTGAGGAAGGATATAGGCACATTTCCCTGATCATCAAGTGTTGGTTTGCTTGTAGAGTTGTTGTGTTTGCTTGTTTAGGTTCACTTCTTGAGACTGACGATCTCAAAGAGTCTCCGTGCCCCATCCGAGTCACTTCCCTGAGTATTGATATTATGTTAGTACCAAAAAGCTATGTTGCAGACATCCGTCGCAGCGACCGGCTAACATTTGTGCCGCTGCCGAGGATATGATTTTTAGATGGTGAGTGACCTAGTGCATATTTAGAGCGTTCTTTTTTGAAGATTTATCTCTCCATTCCATTTACACTTTATCAGTGAAGCAGCTAGATGCGGGGTTTAGTGCTTGGTAGAGTCTAGAAGTCGAGGACTTGCTAGGTCTATTCTCGAGAGGTAAAGAGGGTTGTGAGTGAGATAGCCAAAAGCATTTCATTCTTCAATTTACTCTATGCTTTCAGAGTGCTGTACCGTTTTTCGATTCGACTTTATTTTGTACCATTTAATTTGTTTTTTTCCATGTTCCATTTCAGTACTTAGAAGTAAGGTAAGTAAAAACTATGACCATCAAATTTGGGCTAAAAGTTTAAGGGAAAAAAGGGTGAAAACCATATTTTGGCCGAAATGACCATAACTTTGAAATTCTGAAAATTTGATGGTAGAGACCTCAAAAGTGATTGAAATTCAAAAATTTGTGGATCAAGGGCATTAGCTGACTATCTAGAAGCAATCTGGAAAGTCTGGCAAGAATCTGTGGAGGAACATGGATCGCGATCCATGTACCCCAAAGACCATTTTTGGTGAAAAGTGACCAATTACAATTTAATCATTAGGAAACTACTCTAAACAAGTTTGCTTGAAAAAATCTCATCAGAATTGACTCGGAGGAAAAAAACAACAAAAACAGGGATTCAGACACAAAATTGGGCAAATCTTAAGTTTTTGGGATCCAAATTCAAAAAGAGGTGAGATTTGGCTTCTACAGGGCATAGAGAACCACCAAAACAAAAATCATGAAAAAATGCTGTCAAACATGGATCGCGATCCATGTACCTTTTTGACATTTGGGACTAATATTTGACGAGTACATTCCTGATAACTAGTGAAACAACTTTGCTAAAAGGGAGCATGTCAAAAAATTGAAAAAAGTTTGTCAAAATAGCCAAATACAGAAATTGGTCAAAAACTGCAGGACAGACAAAAAAACTTGCTTTTGAAAGACAAAAACTAGTCCAAATCCAAAACTTTTGATACAATCGCATCTAGTAAACATGCTGATTCTAAAGGTACCAAGAAAAGTCAATTTGGCTTCCAAACATAATCGCGATCCATGTACCTCATGAAAAATTTTTGAAATTTTTTGGCTGAGATTTGGGCAATAGGTAGCTGAGACATAGATAAACACTTCTCCCAAAAGAACCATATGCAAAAAAGTTGTAAAAAGTGGTCTAAAGAGCCAGAAACAACTCATTGTCAAAACTGTCAAAGCAAACTGTAGAAGTCAGATTTGGTTGGGCAAAACTGATCCAAACTCAAAAAGATTTGTGGAGCAAGCTACAAACATCATAGGCTATCAGCACACCAAAATTTTAAGTCCAAAAGTGATGGAACATGGATCGCGATCTATGTCCATGTACCCCTGAGAAAAATTTGGACAGAAACTTTTCCAGCCTATAAGAGAGACCATTGTTAACAAAAGTCCCCAAAGAAATTTGGTCAAAAAAGTTCAAAAAACTCATCAAAAGTGCCAAAAACAGCTCGAGGTGAAAACCCTAAAACAGACCTGTGAATTGACTTTTGCTTGACCTAAAGTGATCCAAATCACATAAAAACCATATAGCAGGGATAAGTGAACCAAGGACAAGGTGTGAGTCAAGTTTCATTACCATCTGGCACATAGGTACATGGATCGCGATCCATGTTCCTTTGTCACAGACTCATATCAAACTTGCACCATAGCTAAAGGACATCACAAGGAGTCTACTGGCTTTTCAAAACTGAATTTGGATACCAAAAACCAAATCAAAAGCCCTAAACTGCCAAGTACTCTGACAAAGTGCCAGAATTGACATAACTTTCGATCAAGAGGTCCATTTTCAAAAGTTTTGATACCATAGGGCCTCCTAATCATGCTGAATCTGATGTTACCAAGAGAAGTCAATTTGGGCTCCAAACATGGATCACGATCCATGTACCCATAGTGACAGCTTGAGTTGAAATTTTCCAGATCATTAGTCCATACATAAGGAAACATATGCCCAAGTCCAGTTTTACAAAAAGTTGAGAAAATTTGGGTCAAAAGCGAGCAAAACAAGTGACACACTGAAAACCGTAGTGCAGACCTAGTGTTGCCCATTTAACCTATCAAACCAAGTCCAAAATCCAAAAAAAATTGAGATTTAGCTTGTGGACATAGCGTGCAACAAGCTGCCAAGAGATCAAGTACAGATGTGGTTGAACATGGATCGCGATCCATGTACCTCAACCTCAGAATTTGATGAAAATTGGTATATAGTCTGCACATGACCTTGTCTACACTCAGTCAAAATTTGGAAAAATTCGGAGAAAAAAATTTGACAAGGAACATGGATCGCGATCCATGTACCTCAACAGAGTGGGGGTATCTGACTTGGTGATCTTATAGATATACTTGAGTACATTCCAAATCTCAAGTTTGAACTAAAAATACCTTCTGGAGACCAACATACAAGTCAAAGTTCTTGTGTTTTGGTCCTAGAACTGTTTTGAGTGCTGTTTCAAGTGCACTTCACTAAAAGTGCTCTAACTTTTAATACACAACCCCAAATTGAGTCAAGTATAACCAGGAAGAAAGCTTGCGGTCAATAGCACACACCTAGACCTGGTTTTGATTTTAGAGCTAAGTTTTTTCAAGTTTCCTAAAGCCAAACTTTTAGGGTACCCCAAGACTAGTTTCCAGAGACCAAAAAGTCACAAATTCCTGACTTTTGAAAGACCTGATCAGGGGCAGCAATGGATAAGTTGCACTTAGCCAAAGTGGGATTGTCAAGGACTATCTTGAGACTTTTGAGAGAGCCTTAACCATGATAAATCATCTACCACCAGGGTTCTCTACTCCACTCAGAGACATGAAAAACGCAAGAAACGCTGCAATGCCGACAACACGGGGATCGAGAGAATACCTAGAGGAGAAGCATCCTCTAATCAACCAACCGAACGTCAGATTAATCAAAGCCAATGAATCCATGAGAGTGCTTACGGATAACGCTCATGATGGCTTCTACAGATTCACAAAAGGAGATCAATATATCTTCTACAAGTGTGTAGAACCCAATGCCGGAGAGTTGACATTCCATAAGAACCTCTATGCATTCACATATACAGATTCCCATGGAGTGCAAGTTTTGATGGTAGATAAGTATGGAAGAGAGTACAAACTTGTTGATCCAATTGACTTAGAGCAATCCACATACAAGGGTACTCCAATCTCTACTTACTTCCAGGCAAAACGATGCCAGAATACACATCAAAGAGGATTCCACCAGGATTCTTTACAAGACGAGAGGAGAGCATTGGAGACGTCTTTCCAAGAGACCATAAATTGGTTAGATTGGTGACCGAACCCCAACGATTGAGACCATATCAAGTGGCTCAATGTGTCAAAACAAAGTACGATGGGTCAGGGGATCCATATGCTCATGTCTCACTCTTCAAACAAGTTTTAAGAGCTGAACATATTGCAAATTTCCATACTCAATATGAGGGATTTGGGTTAACATTGGAAGGGACAGCCTTAGCTTGGTTCCAACCACTAAACAGAAATGATTTCCCAAACATAGCAAAACTCTTACAAGAGTTTGTAGAAGAGTTTTCAAAAAGGGGGATCAAACACAACAGAGTGTCCCAAATCTACGCTTTCAAACAAAAAGCAAACGAGAGAGTAAAGGAAGCTCTGCTTCGCTTCAAACGATACATCGAGAGATGTCCTGTGAGAGAGCTATCACAAGATGAGAGATTGTCTGTTCTCTTCATAGAGGGCTTGAGTAAGAAAAAAACAAGCATGCCATCTAATCTGGTTTTATCTTCTTCCTGACAGGAATAAAATGAGCCTGTTTGCTAAATCTGCAAATAATGGTCCAAATACCATCGTTTCCTGTCTGCGTTCTCGGAAGATCAAAGATAAAATCCATAGCAATACTTTCCCATGGTTTATCTGGAATAGGTAGTGGTTGCAATAACCTTGGTGCCTTTTGCTTGTCAAACTTGACCTTCTGACAAATTAGGCACTCTCGCACAAAGGCATCTACATCTCTTCTCAATGTAGGCCAGTAGAAGAATGTCTCAACCGCTGTAACTGTAGCATCGATACCACGATGCCCTGCATATGATGGGACATGACTCTCTTCCATAACTTTGCGTCGCAATGGATTTGTGACACATAATCTGCCATGCATCATCATGAACCCATCTTTGAGAAGATAGTGTTCATGATGTTGTCCTTGCATTAGCTGCTCGAAGACCCTTGCAAAATCTTCATCATTTTCATACTGTTCTCTCATATCATCAAGTTCATGATGATAAGGAATTGACACAGCTGAAATTTGTGGCTTCCTTGACAAGGCATCAGCCACAACGTTCTTCTTGCCTTCCACATGCACAATCTGAAAATGGAACATGGACAAGATATTTGCCCACCGCATATGCTTCTCAGATAACTTTGTCTGTGTCAAGAAGTATCGCAAGGTTTGATAGTCCGTTTGGACAACGAAATCTGCACCTAGCAGGTAGTGTTTCCAACTTAAGAGTGCATGAATCACAGCCAGTAACTCTTTCTCATAGACCTGCATGGTCATCTCTGGCCCTTGCAAAATTCTGCTCTCATAGGCTACTACCCTGCCATCTTGCATTAGCACTGCACCAATGCTACTACCACAGGCGTCACACTGGACCACAAATGACTTCCTAAGATCTGGCAACACAATGACTGAATCTGAAGTCATCTTTTCCTTTAAGAGATTAAAAGTTGAAATCTCTTTCTGTGTCCATCTAAAGGTGACTGCTTTCTTTTGAAGAGCATGTAAAGGTGAAGCAATCTCAGCGAAATTTCGGATAAACCTTCTGTAATACGAGCATAGTCCCAAGAAACTTCGAACATCGTGCACCGTCTTCAAATCTGGCCATGACTTGATCGCTTCAACTTTTGCAGGATCCATTCTGACACCATCCTTTGAGACAATGTGTCCCAGAAAGTGAATCTCTTCCACAAAAAACTCACTTTTCTTTGCATTGATGAGCAACCTATGACTGCGTAGCTCTTCGAACACAATGGCCAAGTGATGCCTATGCTCCTCTTCATTCTTTGAGTAGACTATCATGTCATCAAAGAATGTACCAACAAACTGCTGGTGTGGACGGAAAATTCTGTCCATCATCCTATTGAACGTAGCAGGAGCATTTGTGAGACCAAAGGGCATCACTAAAAATTCATAAAGGCCAAACGTCGTTCTAAAAGCAGTCTTGTGCACATCCTCTGATCTAATGCGGATCTGATGGTACCCACTCTTTAGATCTATCCTGCTAAACATAGCTGCTCCTTCTAATTTGTCCATAATATCATCAATTCTAGGTATAGGGAACCTATTCTTGATGGTATTCTTGTTCAGTGCACGGTAGTCTATGCACATACGCCATGAGCCATCCTTTTTCTGCACCAATAACACTGGAGAACAGAATGGAGATGAACTGGGCTCAATCAGCTCCTTTTCTAACAACTCCTGTACTTGGCCCATTATCTCTTTCTGCTGAGCCGGACTAACCCTGTACGGAGGCTTATTTGGTGGGCTATTGCCTGGCACCAAATCTATCGCATGGTCCTCGGGTCTCTCTGGCGGTAATTGAGACGGTAATGAATCGGAAAAACAGTCACTATACTGTTGTAAAAACATTGACCTTTCTTTATCTAGCACAGATAAATTTGATTCATCACAATCTGACACTTCACGTGCAAAAACCAAGTACGCAGAAAGATGCTTTTTCATTACAGAAGTAATAGCAGAAGCTTATACAGTGGGAATAGACTCCCCTATAAGCTTTACATCCAGAATGTGAGTCTTTCCCCTACTCTGTACAGTGATCTTTTTGTTGTAGGCATCCATGATTCCCTGTACACGAAACAACCAAGGAATACCTATTGGGATCCTCGTGTGAGGGAAGTTTTTCGCGGCGCGTCGGCGGTCCCTCCTTGTCTCTGGCGCCCCCATATGGGTTGTTCCTCATGCGGCCCGGCGGTCCACGTTCCCATTCTAACCTAACACCCGCTAACCTAACTTCCCACCGTGGACGGCACTTGAGGGGGACCGAGGCCCCGTTTGGCGAATTGCCCCTTTCCGCGGCCATGCTCCCCGCGGGCCAACACATGACGACCCGTGGACCCGTCGCTCCCGTGAACGCAACACGACTCCGGGAGCCCCCAAAAGGCTTTTTGCAAGTGAGAGACCCGCTTGGGCCATGGCCGGGTCCCCGGGGGCCCTGTGGTCCAAATCGGCCCGGGACGTGCCCGCGGGGCCGTTTCGGCATTTTGCACAATTTTTGGAACCGCGGCTCCTTGACGGGACCGACGATGATTCCTTGAATGGGATTTCTACCTCAAGGCCATGGGGCTTGCGCCGTATGCCTGAGCGCCCCGAATTAAAGGACTTATATGGGAGTAGTACTCCACTCTTGGTGAACCGTGCGCATCCTGCCGGGTAGCTAAGAGGGGGCCGGTTGTTCAACCGGAGCCGGGGTGGCAATCCTCACGTCCATAAAACCATCTACCCATACTAGGTTGGAGTTAGGCTAACCCAGTCTTCAGAGGCGCCGGAGGGGCCTCCGTCCCTTTTTGTAATCAACTTTTTGAATCAATACAAAGCGCCCGTCACGGGCTTGTTTCTCCATATCTTGTCTCGCGCGTCCCTTTGAAATACTTGCTCAACTTGTTGTGAAGTCGGCTAACTTGTGTTCAGGTGAAGGATTGGCGAACGCGCGCGGCCCCTAAGTCCCATTTACGGACCGCTCTTCAGGGTCCCGTAACACTTGGTATCAGAGCTAGAAAATCAAAGCCGGTCTATGCCTAACAGAGGGGCACAGAGACCCGCTGAAAGTGACTCAAGCAACACGTCCCTACCCGTTGCAAGATTGGAAGAAATCGCAGCGGACGGTGTAATTGACTCTTGGGAGTATTCCACGTGGATACGCTCGCAAGGGAGGCTACAACGCCTAGACCCTATCAACGAAGCCGGTCCAGAGTTTGAGTCCGCGCCTTCGTCACCCAATACGATGAGTGACGCAGACGAAGACTCATTTCATGGAGATAGGAATGACCCCCCCCCCCCCCCCCCCCCCCCCCCCCCCCCCCGCGACGACAGAATAAACAGGTGGGAGGCTATACTAGAGTCTCAAGCCGCGCTGGTCCAACAGCTTGTACAGGTGAGTCTGTTGAATGCTCAGAATGCCGCAGCAGACAAAGGAAAAGGACCGGCCAGCACGTCAGGAGTTCCCGCGAGTGGAAGTGATGGAATGGGAAGCTTCAAGCCTATCAAGCCCACTCCTTACTCGGGCCAACGGGACTCCCTGATACTAGAAAAATGGACCCGCGACTCAGAGAGCTTCTTCCGCACCAGCAAAATGGAAGAACACTTATGGACATCAGTAGTGTCTCACTTCCTAGAAGGGGACGCCCACAGTTGGTGGTTACTGGAGGAAAGAAAAAATCCTTACATATCATGGCCCCGTCTCAAGGCGGAGATGCGGGACTACTTCGTTCCAAAGAATGAGGATTTCAGACATCTAGACGAATGGAGGGCCCTAACCCAGGGCGAGAGAAAATTGCAAGAGTATGTGTCTAGATACAGGCAGTCTATGTTAAAACTAGAACAGATGACTTGGGAAAGAGTGAGACTCCACGGTTTCCTTTATGGGCTCAAGGATTGGGCCCGTAGAGAAATCGAAAAGCAAAATCCTGTCGACTTCATGGCAGCTTTATCCATGGCAGAAAGGCTGGTGGACTCCGACTTGCGTCGAAAGGGGGCCACCAACACAAAGTCTGGGGGAAGTGGGACTACCCCCGCCAATTCAAACAAAAGTCAGTCTTCAGCTGGGCCTCAGAGGAGTGAGCCCGCAGGCAACACATCAAGCCAACCCCGACCATACGGGGGTTTCCGCAATAACGCTCCGAGTAGCTACAGCGGCTCATCAGGTAGTAGGAACTTCTCAATGAACCAACCAGGAGGGGCTGCTCAACGAACGCTGCCTTGGAGAGCGACCCCGTCCCGCCCCTGCCGTAACTGTGGGGGTCCTCACTGGGATGGTGATTGTCACAAAGCTAGCTCTCAGTCTCGAGCTCACTCCGCTTGGGCCAATGAGACCAACGCTGACAGAACAGGAACGTCCCAAGTACAAATCACTGAAATCACGGAGCAAGAGGCAGAAAGCGGACACAAGGAGTCTACCGAAGGAACGGTCCGCGTAGGAGCCATCAAAGCTTCCCTACACTGCCTGGCAGCACGTATCAAGCCAATCCCAAATATGTATGTCAAGACGGTGATCAACGGGCAATCACAATTGGCGATGCTCGACTCTGGAGCGAGTCACAACTTCATCTCACCGTCGTGCGCCAAACGTTTGGGGGTAAAGACCTGCAAGCCCGGAGGAGGACGAAGCATCTCAGTAGGCTTTGTACAAGGCGAAGATTCAAACACAGCAATGGCCTACGAGGTGGCGGTCCAAGTAGGTGAATGGCGAGCCAGAGTGGACTTCATTGTCGTGCCCATGGACTCCTACGACATGATGTTCGGCTTGGCCTGGTATGACTCATATGTGATGGGGTTGTATGCCAAGGGCATGAATCAACTAATGTTTGACATGAATGGAAAGGGGGTGATTGTTCCGATCATTCGACCGATGGACACGCCTCCTGCCCGCAAGACCACTCAAGAAAGAGTTCATCCTAAACCGCAGCCTTACGTACCGCCTCAAGCTCGAGGGCAGGTAAACGCAGCTCAGACGAAGACGCCAACGCCAACGAAAGCGGAAAAAGGGAAGGCTCGGGTTAGCTGGGACGATCTAGTCCCGGACTCAATGTGGATTTCACCGAAGCAAGCAGAGAAGGCCATCAAACAGGGGGCCCAAGATCACTGCTGCGTGATGAAAGTAACACTGGCAGATTCAAACGAAGAGTGCACTATCGGGGATAGTCGCATCATCAAGGTAATTGAAGAATTCAAGGACGTGGTACCGCCTCAGCTTCCGGCTGGGCTCCCACCCAAACGAGCGGTGGACCACAAAATCAAACTAGTGCCTGGCCACTCACCGCCAGCCCGTCCACCCTACCGAATGGATGCCACACAGCTACAAGAACTGAAGAAACAGGTGGGAGAACTACTTGAAGCAGGATTCATAAGGCCCAGCAAGTCACCTTACGGGGCCCCAGTCCTATTTGTTACAAAGAAGGACGGCTCATCCAGGCTCTGCGTCGACTACAGAGCCCTAAATAAAATAACTATCCAGAACAGGTATCCTCTGTCGCACATGGACGATCTAACAGACAGGTTGGCAGGAGCAAAATACTTCACTAAAGTCGATCTGCGATCGGGATACCACCAGATCCAGATCGTAGACGAGGATGTGCACAAAACAGCTTTCAGATCACGCTATGGATCTGACGAATGGTTAGTGCTCCCCTTTGGCCTCACCAACGGAGTGGCCACCTTCTCAGCAGGAATGGATACAGATTTCGGCGACATGCTAGATGAATTCCTCATTGTGTATCTGGATGACCTGCTAATCTACAGCAAGACTTACGAAGAGCACGTAGAACATGTGCGCCAGGTGCTCCGCAGACTCAGAGAGTGCAAGTGGTATGCAAAGTTGGAAAAGTGCGTCTTCGCAGTACAGGAAGTGGAATTCTTGGGCTTCTTGGTCACTGCAGATGGGATCCGAGTGGATCCTAAAAAGATTGAGGCCATGGTGAACTGGCCTGCTCCCCGAACAGTCACACAGGTACGCGAGTTCGTGGGCTTCACTCAGTATTGCTGAAAGTCCATCAAAGACTTCTCGAAAATCATGGCTCCCATCACAGACACCACCAAGGGTTCACTAGCGTTCAAGTGGACAGAAGAAGCCCAACGAGCTTTTGAGCACATCAAACAAGTAATGTGCTCTCTACCGGTACTCAAGCTCCCAGAGTTCGGCAAGCCATTCGAAATTCATACCGATGCATCACGCATTCCTCTGAGAGGGGTACTAATGCAAGAAGAAAGACCAGTAGCCTACATTTCGAAGAAGTTCTCAGATCCGCAGAAGAGGTGGGCTACACACGAGCAGGAGATGTATGCAGTGGTGTACTGTCTTGACCAATGGCGTCACTACGTATTGGACAAGCACACAAAAATATACACAGATAATGTTTCCCTGAAGTACTTCCAGACGCAGCCTAAGCTCTCTCACAAACAGAGCCGATGGCAAGATCAATTAGCAGAATATGACATAGAAATCATTCATAAGCCGGGCAAGCAGAATGCGATGCCAATGCCCTCAGTCGCATGCCCGAGGTTAATGCAGTTAGCATAATAAGCAGTGACGAAGTGCTGGATCAGATTCGCGAGGCCAGTAAGACAGACCCCGCAGTATTACAGATGATGCAAAGTTGGCGACAAGGCAAGACCTCAGTGGGGCTGTTCGACTTGCGGGATGGGCTATGGTATGCTCATAACCGTGTGTATGTGCCAGATGATCCAACGCTCAAAGCAAAGCTACTCTGGGAAACCCACGACTGCAAGGTTGCAGGTCACGGTGGGCAAAAGAGATCCTTTGACAGGCTAAGCCGCTACTTCTTCTGGCCAAAGATGCAGGAGGATGTGGTTGAGTATGTAAGAACTTGCCCAACATGTCAGCTAGTCAAGGCACAGCGAATAAAGCCAGCAGGGCTTTTGATGTCTATGCTACACCATCTCGACCTTGGGATGTGATAAGCATGGACTTCATTGCCGACTTACCAGAAAGCCACGGATTCACTACCATCTTCGTGATCGTGGACTACTTTTCAAAGCAAGCACACTTCATTCCCGCCAAGCCACCTCTTACTGCCTACCAGACAGCACGGCTCTTCTTCAAGCATGTCTTCAAAAATCACGGACTGCCCCTGGCAATTGTGTCAGACCGCGACGGACGATTCTTGAGTGACATGTGGCGGGAATTGTTCAAGCTCCTAGGCACGCAACTCAGATTCTCGTCAACCTATCACCCCCAAACAGATGGGCAAACTGAGCGGATCAATCAAGGCATCGAAGATTACATCCGTTGCTATGTCCAAGCAGATCAGAAGGATTGGGCAAATTTTCTGGAAGTCCTTGAGTTTCAGTACAACAGCAGTGTGCACTCAGGGACAGGTTACACACCATTTGAACTAGCTACAAGAAAAGAGGTGATTACACCCATGGCCCTTGCTTCGGGTACCATGCATGCAGAAGATCAGGATGCTGAGCAGTTTCTGATGGCTTGGCACAAGCGTTTGGATGTAGCCAGAAAGCACCTGATGAAGTACAAAGATAAGTATGTAGCCAAACACAATGAGAAAGCCCGAACCGAGTTCTTCCAGAAAGGTGACTTGGTACTGGTAAGTGCACAGAACATAACCCTGCCAGAAAACCTGACACCCAAATTCAACCATCCCTTCTATGGTCCATATCGGGTTCTACAAGACTTCAACAGCGTTTCCTACAAGCTGCAGCTACCCTCCAACGTCAAGATCCATAATGTCTTCCACATCAGCTTACTCAAACGATTTCAAGTTGATGGGAAATACAGCCGCCATGTGCCACTGCTAGACAAAGGAGTAAACCCCTTTGAGCCAGAAATCATCATCAAACATCGCTTCAGGCGCAACAATTTAGAGCTCTATGTTAAGTGGAGAGGGCGGCCAATGTCAGATTGCACTTGGGTGCCAGCAGATAGAGTCATTGCAATGGATAAGCAGTTGTTGCTTCGGTACTACAGGATTCCGGAGCTCAAGCATATGCCTAGGGCATAGAAGTCCACAAACATGTACAGCAGTAGTCTAGGATGCATTAGTTCAGCACAGATATGCTTCAGTTTCAAGAAAAATAAAGATGCAGTATGCGACAATTATGCGATGTATGCACTATGTGGTCAAATGCTTGGCAGTCTTGACGAGGACGTCAAGTTCCTTGACGGGGGGGAGAATGTTGGGATCCTCGTGAGAGGAAAGTTTTTCGCGGCGTGTCGGCGGTCCCTCCTTGCCTCTAGCGCCCCCATATGGGCTGTTCCTCATGCGGCCCGGCGGTCCACGTTCCCATTCTAACCTAACACCCGCTAACCTAACTTCCCACCGTGAACGGCACTTGAGGGGGACCGAGGCCCCGTTTGGCGAATTGTCCCTCTCCGCGGCCATGCTCCCCGCGGGCCAACACATGACGACCCGTGGACCCGTTGCTCCCGTGAACGCAACACGACTCCGAGAGCCCCCGAAAGGCTTTTTGCAAGTGAGAGCCCGCTTGGGCCATGGCCAGGTCCCCGGGGGGCCCGTGGTCCAAATCGGCCCGAGACGCGCCCGCGGGGCCGTTTCGGCATTTTGCACAGTTTTTGGAACCGCAGCTCCTTGACGGGACCGACGGTGATTCCTTGAATGGGATTTCTACCTCAAGGCCATGGGGCTTGCGCGGTATGCCTGAGCGCCCCAAATTAAAGGACTTATATGGGAGTAGTACTCCACTCTTGGTGAACCATGCGCATCCTGCCGGGTAGCTAAGAGGGGGCCGGTTGTTCAACCGGAGCCGGGGTGGCAATCCTCACGTCCATAAAACCATCTACCCATACTAGGTTGGAGTTAGGCTAACCCAGTCTTCAGAGGCGCCGGAGGAGCCTCCGTCCCTTTTTGTAATCAACTTTTTGAATCAATACAAAGCGCCCGTCACGGGCTTGTTTCTCCAAATCTTGTCTCGCGCGTCTCTTTGAAATACTTGCTCAACTTGTTGTGAAGTCGGCTAACTTGTGTTCAGGTGCAGGATTGGCGAACACGCGCGGCCCCTAAGTCCCATTTACGGGCCGCTCTTCAGGGTCCCGTAACAATACCTAACAACACATCACATCCGTCCAGTGGCATGATATAAAATTCTTCAGCATCTACATAGGGCTGGATATGTAGACGCAACTTTCCAATGATGGGCGTCACAGCCTCTGTATGGCCAGGACAAGCCAAACCTGCCTCTGCTGTATACCCCATCTCTTCAGGTCTGATTCCCAACTTTGAAGCCAATTCTGGGGAAATGAAGTTGGCTTTGGCACCTGGATCAAAGAAGATAAGCACTGTTTGATCCCTGACCTTTCCCCATGCTCTGCAAAGCTCACTTGCATCTGAATTTGGCTTGTCGCCCACCATATCTGGCACTAGACCGGCCATGGGCTTCTTTCCTTTCCTGTCCTCCTTGTCTTCAGAATCAGCTGGCCTTTTCTTTGTAGGACAGTTGTAAGCACTGTGGCCAGGCTGCTCACATATAAAGCATTTGTTCTCTGTCCTCAGGACCTTCTTTTGCTCTTCTGACTTGTGAGGAAAACGTATTTTCCATTTCTTTGCTGGTCCCTTTTTTTATTCAGCCGTAGCTTTATCTTTCCCTGCATTGGCTGACTCCTGAGTCCCTTTAGGAGCCTCATTGGGAACGTGCTGCTTGGCTGAATTTTTCTTGTCTGGTCCTGCCTTGATGCCAGAGTTAAATTCACAATCTTCTCCCTTGAGCAAACCATTGCCAGTGTTTGCTACCTCGATGAGCTGCGTCAAAGTAGTGACTTTTTGTCTTCGTACAGTACTTTCTCAATCCTTTAGGTAGGCCACAACAATATTTTTCAATCTGTTATGTCAATGGCACAAACCTATAGCAAGTTACTGGAAGTAGAGCTTTCCAAAACTTCCGATTGTAATCATCCAGATTCTTGCAAGTGGCAGCATTAAGCTGGTGCCATTCTGTCATGACATCTGCTTCAAAATCATCAGATAACCATGCTGCTGCAAAAATCTGCTTGAAGTAAATCCATGTGGACGGAGCTTGCCCTTGAAGCAATAAAGTTGTCCACCATTGTCCCGCATTCCCTGTCAAGAAAGTGGCTGCCTTGCGGACCTTTGAAGCCTCTGTAAAGTTTCCCCCTGCATAGGCCTTGTCAAACTGCTGGAGGAATGAGAGAGCCTTCTTCCTGTCATCAAACCCTGTAAAGGTCATGAATGACACACCTTTGCCACCTTCTTTGTACGGAATTGGCCTCTCCAGCGGCGTTAAATTGTCATATGGAAGTGACTGAAACATGGGAACACTATTAGAGTTCATCTGTGTTCCTTTGCCGCTATTAACTTGACCTGGAAATGCCATATTTGGCTGCTGATTTGTAATTCCAGCCATACCAAAATTTGCTTGTGGCATCCCAAATTGGCCCTCAGTGCTTTGAAACCCTGGTAGCATGCCCGTGACACCATACATGGGGTTAGGCATCATCGTTTGAGCACCCTCGAACACTGTTCCTGGCGTGTAAAACTAATTTCCAGGTGCATGACCAGCCATGCTCTGGAATACCGATCCACCTCCAAAATAGCCAGGGTGTACTGAAGGTGGTGGGAAGACCTGTTGCATAGCCTGTAGGTTGCTTCCCTGCCCATTAGAACCAGCTATAGGTTGCTGAAAGGTGGCGGGCTGAACTGGTACAGCTTGAAGGACTGGCATCTCAGCCACCTGTTCTTGCACCTTAGGCATAGGTTGTGGAGACTGCATGTTCTCCGTCAAATGTACAGGTGTTTCCATTGACTGTGCAGTATGAATCACCTGTGCTCGAGCCTTAACAGGCTTTTGAATATGATCCAGTGACCCAACTTGCTGAGACGGAACAAGAGGTTGCAGAAAGGCTAAAAACCTCGGATTCTGCATTACTTGTGTGAACATAGCCACAGCAGTAACCAACTGGGTCCTGAATATATCACCATCCGTCTGTGGTGGTCTTGAGGACTCACCCACTTCATGTGTCTGTTGACCTTGTGAAGAGGAAACCTCTTCAGTCACATCATCTGGTCTGTCAGCCATAATTGCAATTCCCTGTGTCTGGTCTATCATCCCCTGTGTCTTCAAGCCAAAACTGACCAAGGCTCACTTCTATGGGAAAAGGTGATTAATCCCGTCGATGGAACCATGAAACCGGCCTGTTCAATCCAAAAAGGGCGGTAGACTTTACTTCAAACCTTGATTTAGCTTTCACCCATTTAATTTGTCGTCCACTTTACCTGTACTTTCAAGACACAACAAAGGGGAGAGGCATACAGGCTGCTAGATTGCACCTGTATGAGTAGACCGACACCAGATTGGCCCCTAACTTAGGCGCCCCTTTCGGTATTTCTTTATTGTTCAAAAGAGGGAATAAACGTTGTGGTTCCCTACAAGCTGCCCCGCACAAACTCGGCTGAATTTCCACTGTTCCGGCCTGATTTCGGCAGCATAACTATACTAGGACACTTCACAGTCACTATTCCCACGCATTGACTGATTTTCCCGACGCATACGGGCACTTTGCAAAACCTGGCGAGAATCTGCAGCACGCTGAATTCTCCGTTTTCAGCCCCGAAAATGCGCCAGATCACCTGTACACCGGTCCCCTCGCGTCCCCGAACCTCCTGGGGGTATTAGGGACCGTGTAGGGCCAAAACCCTAAACCTGCAAAAATACACAGCAGGCTGTAATTTACTGTTTCGGGCTCCGTTTCGCGTGCCGGTCGCATCCGTAGTAAGTCCTCGAGCTCCCGCACCTATAGGGCTACTTGCCCTTTGAATCGGACGAGATTTCTGCCGTGAAACCTCTCCGAATTCACCTGTACCTGCGGGGGGATTAACCGCTAGCTAATCCAGTACCTGTGCAAGAGGCTCTTGCCTCGGCAATTGCGCATGAACCCACACAACTGTACATTGGTCAAATGAAGAGCCCACTAGAGGGGCATAACATACTGCCATAGGGGAGAGAGAGGGCAGTGCGTAGCGTGCAGGGCATCACTCCTGGCGCCGCACTGTACATAGGAGGGAAAGCAAGCACTCCATAGCTCTCAACCTGTGACAGAGACTTGCAAAATGAGCCTCCTAGCTATAAATCACGTTTTTGCCTTCTCTATAAGTAGTAAACTGGCCTCAGAGTGCCAAGTGTCACTCATTTGTGCATTTTCCCGCTTTAGACCCTCGGGTCTAAAAATATCTCACCTGCAGCCTCTGTTGACTTGGCCACAGAGTAACAAAATGATCCCCATGTCAAACTGCACGTAATGACGCGAAGACATTTTCAAGTCCCAAAATAGCAGTTCCCTAAATTTTAGGTGATGCTGCCATTGTATCTTTCTAGGTCATCCGACCCTCTTTGTACACTGCGGCCACATCCAGAACTTAAATGTAGCCTCTGTAGCAAAGGATTCCACTTTGGCTAGTCAATGACCCCACTTTGGCTAACCATAGTCTTTGTCCAACCTTAGTGCTCTCTTGCCCTCAGGCCTGGACTCCCTCTGGACAGTTCCACACTAGCTATGCAATGCAGGGCAGTTAGATTTCTCGAGGGGTGTTTCCAAAAAGTGAAAGTAAATAGATAATAAGAAAGAAATCAACAAAAAGGATAGATAGTAGTCACACGCTGGTGACAAAAAGAGTTTATGATGAACTTGTTAGTCAGAGCACACCTTAACCGGGGAGAGAGTATATCAGGTGCACGGAGTAGAGAGAGAGAGAGAGAGAGAGAGAGAGAGAGAGAGAGAGAGAGAGAGAGTCAACAAAGCTAGCTTCCTATCCGGAATCTTGTCTCTTGGAGTGCATTGATTGTGGGATATGCCCAACAGGGGCATATCCCACAACAAGGGCAAGGCCAGGAGGCTTTGAACTGTTTTCTGCTGCAACAATAGGGGAGAGAGAGAGAGAGAGAGAGAGAGAGAATCAGCAATGGTTGAACTAGCTTCCTCTCCGGAATCTTGTCTCTTGGAGTGCATTGATTGTGGGATATGCCCAACAGGGGTAGGGCCACGAACCTCTGGATTTTTTTCAACATATTTGAAGAGAGGGCCTCAAGTATGCCTTGCTCGGCATGTACGCCACATGCGGTGTACTTCATAAAGCACAAAAAGTGCTCGACGATCTTCCTGTCCAGAATGGCGTCTCTTTGAATGCTTTGATCGCGGGATATGTCCAACAGAGGCAGGGCCAGGAAGCGCTAGGCTGTTTTCAGCAGATGCAAAGAGAGGGCAGCTCTTCAAATGCAATCACCTACGCTTGTATCTTGAAGGCATGTGGGATATGCCCAACAGGGGTAGGGCCACAAACCTCTGGACTTTTTTCAGCATATGCAAAGAGAGGGCAGCTCTCCAAATGCAATCACCTATGCTTGTATCTTGAAAGCATGTGGCATTATGCAAGATGCTGATATGGGCAAAAGAATTCACGATGGTATTGTTAGCCAGGGACTGTTGGAAAAAAACGACATACTTGGCACTGCTTTGGCATGTATGCCAAATGTGGTGCACTTGAGAAAGCACATAAAGTGCTTGAGGAGCTTACTTTTTGGAGCGGCATCTCTTGGAATGCACTGATTGCAAAAACGCACAAGAGGAGCAGGGTGGTGAGAAAGCTCTAGGCTGTTTTCAGCAGATGCAAAGTGAGGGCTTAACCTTCTGCTTAGCACAATCTTCAAGTGAGCTCACAAAAGAGAGGCTCGTTCTCTTGCTCTCCATTTTTTCTTCTGTAGCCTTTATTGTTGCTTGCTTGGCCGTGTTCCGAAAGAAAATGGATATGTGTGGACCAAGGAAACACCAAGCACAATTTTTTGAAGCTATTTGAAACTGACACCATCAAGGAATTGTTGAATCCTAGTCATCCAACTTTTCTGCACAACAGGTGTTCGCCATCTTCATACTACTTTTTCTAAGAGAGCATCCTGGTGTGGATGGGATAATTACCACTCTAAGGTCCCTCACACCTGTGATGTCTTCCACTGTTGTGTCATGCATTGCCATTCAGATTTCACCAGATGATCTATGACTCTTATAAGGAGCGAGCTAGGAGGTTCAAGTTTCAAATTAAATCTAAAGCAGCTAGATTTAACTCTTATGCAGTACAGATGATTGGGTGGGTGAACCTCACCTCGTCCACAGGCACTTCTACAGTTGGCAGTAGGTCTACAGTAGTTGCAAACCTTACGTTCGTGACCTACATCTTCTAAATCCATTTGGGAGGGGATCAAAACCTGCTAGAGAGCAAGGTCATGGATGCTGAGGTAATGCTTTCATTGACGTGTGCAAAATGCCATCAATTGATCACCAATTAGGACACTGCCAGGAAGCTTTGGGTTGTTTTCAGCAACTACGAAACAAGGATGTACATACATGCGTCAGAGAGGGGACTCAATGCTTCTTTTTTCACTGCTTTTGTATCTTTCCCAAGAACGAGTCACACTCTCAAAGCGTGAAACTACTTTATTGAGCAATGATTTCAGAGACTATATTTGAATCTGATGATGCAAGCCAGAACATCTTGGAAAGCGTCATCAAAGAAAAATGTTGATGAAAAGAGTGTTACAGGCAGCTAGGAAAGAGCTGGTAGTTCATTGATGCAAGAAATAGAGGCATTGAAAGCCTTGATGACATGGGTGATATCCTGATTTTGCCTGCATCCGGTTGTGCCAAAAGCTAAGCAAGGTAGACAATGTTTTGAATTTGGCAGCCATTGAAATGATGGTGGAGGAGGGCGTCATAGGTGGCATTGCAGATGCCAGCACGAAGAAGCAATGTCTGCTAGATGTTGCAACGCTAGGAATCCTCCAATGCTGAGTAGAAAATGGCCAACGTGATGCGTGATAAGATGGCGTCATCGAAGATTGTCACCCAATTGGTAGTGAGGAACATGACTCTGCAGTGATACTTGAACACCCAGAGAAACACTCCAAATAGTAGGTCCCTGCTCTGCAAGTATGCATCTGTCTCATCCAACAGAAGAATTGTATGCCAATTGTACACGATTTCCATTATTTGGATGAGCCTTGTTTCCACCTCATCTGCTTGCTTTCCCAGCTCAAAGGCCCTTATGGACCACAGCACACATTGTAGACTCTCCACTAGCGCCTTCATTGTCAGAGCCTTGCCTGTCCTTGGTGGGCCATGGCACAACACTAAAAATTGGCGTTGTTGAAAAAGATGTCGTGCTTGGCAATGCCTTGGTTGACATGTTTGCTAAATGTGGTGCACCTCAGAGAGCACCAGAACTTCTTGAAAAGCTTCTCGTCCAGAGTTGGAATGCATTGATTGCAAGATTTTCCCCATAGGGGCATGTCAGAAAGATCTAGTATGTTTTCTTGATTGCAGGATTTGCTCCACAATGGCAGCACCAGAAACCTCTAGGCTGCTTTCAGCAGATACGAAGTAAGGGCTCTTGGAGAAAGATGTCGTGCTTGGCCATATTTTGATTGATATGTATGCCAGATGGGATGTCCCAAAGTATTGGTAGGCATGATAGCAAAAGTGAATGTGATAGTTGACATGTTGGCAGAAGTCGTGGAAGAGATGTCGATGGCAGAACATATACTAATGGGAAGGTGGTGGAACAATGTAAGGAAGATCAGATTGCGCTTCGATGCAGACAACCAATACCAAAGGTACAATTATATTCCATATTTTGATTTCCTCTATATGATCTCAAAAGCACTTAGATTACATCATATACATATTAAAGGAATGAATTCAAATCATTTTTATTGAAAAGATTGTAGATGAAGGTGACAAGGATAGAAGAATTTTTGTTCTGCCCAACAAAGGGACACATGGATAATACACCATGACATGGCAATGTGGAATGATACATGTCTTTATAAAACATCGGTAATGAATTCTTTCTTGTACAACTGTAGTATTTTTACAATAAAAAAGTCCCTTCAACACTGGAGAAGAAGCGTAAGTCCCCCTTCAACACTAGAGGGGATAAAAGTGGCGGGGGAAGGGCATGTTCCCTACGGTATTATTATAAATGTGGAGAACGGTGCCAACTCCACACCATACATATGTATGGTGTTTTTCTTTGGGGCACAAGCATCGCAATGCACATCTCTCTCCATCTTTATTATAATGTGTAAATTTATACCTCCATACATCTTTTAATGTCAAATCTCATTTGTGATGCGAGGTCATAGAGCTTTTGGCGAAAGCTTCGAGGAGATATACTATGGAGTCATCATCACAACCTATGCCATGCGGTAAAATCCATACCACTACCATTTTTTTACTTCTTACCATATACACAATGAAGCAATCAAGGCAAACTAGTTTCACAAAGCAATGTGAACATACGACAAGCAAGTCAAGAGCAGCCAAAATATGCCAACCTACTCGACAAAATGGTGGCATCCAAAGACCAACACAACGGAAGAGGCCTAAATTTCCACAACTTACAGAACTGGGTTTCTGGCCTTGAACAGGTAAGTCCAGGTCCCCATTAAAAATACATGGCATAAAAGTCAGAGTCGGGCAGCTAAGCCACTAAATGAGCGAGGCGTTAGTCCCAAACCTTCATGTAATATTCTCTGTGGTCTAAACGTCTTAGCTATTCTAGGTACTACTAAAGCTGGAAGAGTTGAGCATAATAACGTTGTGTCGCTCATGCTGGTATAGGTGAGCATAAGAGTCGAAGTCATTGTAGTATAGTGATAAGTGAAGGAGGAAGTCCAAAAGACACTCACGCACTCCGCACAGTGAGGTATGAGTGGACAAGCTTCTAAATCAAAAACCCTTCTTGGAAACGTGGAAGCTATTGAAACGTCCTTTGATGTCACATGTGCTACATTTGTTCCTTGAAGCACCCATCAACTCCATCTCTTACACTACATGCTTTTGTTTGACAAATTTCTTGTATGCATATAGAATGTCTCATAATTGGCACTTGCATTAGGCACTCTTCCTTTGTTTCTCCCAAGCACTCATCTTGCATGACAGGTACTTCAAGTCCAAATGCTCAACTCCAATAAGAGTGTATACCAAAGGCACATTTTTCCCACCGGATTTTTCCCTTTGGTCCTCCAGGTTTTAGACCCTAATCTAGAATGACATCATCTTCTCGTATAATTCCTACATCAACAATAAGGAAATGTCTACCCAAATCAATGGACAACGAAGCTCCATCAAAAAATGGCAAGTTAAAGAATGGCTTACAACGCCAAGCAACGACAAATTCCGCAAGAGAGTCATCAACAACAGTCAAAAGTAGCTCACACAGTGCTTCAACATTGGTGACCTATTGCAGCCAACTCAAATTACAGTGGACATGGAAAGCAAACCCAACATAAAGTCCACGCCACAAAGAGGATCAGTTCTACAAACTCAAAAACATGAAAATCCCTCTTCACGGCGGCCAAGACTGGCAACAAAGAGGAGAATGCACAACAAGAAGAAAAGTTGTCTCAACAATAACGCTCAAATCAGGTATAAACAACACGACAGTTATGAATCACTCTAGGAAGGGGGGAGTGTCATCAACGACAAAGCACTTCCCAACCTGAAGTCCAATCTTGAAGACAAAGTTGAAGACAACCCTATGACAAGACTGCACAAGGTCGTGTCAAGAGACGACATGAATTAGAAAGGGAGGAATGTTTGAGGACAAACCGAACGGGCGCCCAATTGGTCGGACACGTAGCCGAACACCACATTTGTACTCTATTAGTTTTCCGATATAATATAGTAATTCTCTGTGTAAATCCTGATTACAGAGTAGTGGATCAATCCCTGAGTTGTAATGCTGTAATGATATTTGTAAAGGTTCGTGTGAGCCAACCACTGACCATTTAAAAATCCCTAGGTATAAAGGTCAAGAGCCTTAATGTGAAAAGGAGGCTTATCTTTAGAGAAGAAGAAGGAGCTCAAAAAACGTACGCTCAAGCTACGAGCTACTCCAACTTATAATCATCGCAGTTAATGAATGGGTAATCAGTTTTCAATTCCGAAACTTGCATTGTGTTGCTCTTTCTTTGCTCTTTCATTCTAGTGTAAGCATTGTCAGTTTTGTTGTGGTTCGCGACTACGTGTTAGTGAGCCTTAATTGCAGATTTGAGTACTTAAATCACTGTTTTTAGTTGTTTTAACCATAGGACAGTGTTCTTAAACCATAGGATGACATTTCTGACATGTTCTGTTGTAGTTTTCAGGACCTTTTTCACGATGGATCGTGATTTTGGTACTTTGTTGGATTGCGACCAAACTTGATAGGATTGTGTCCCTAGGTGTCCTAGACCTCCTCCTAAAGTTTCGTTGCATTTCGAGTCCGTTCAAGTGCCCAAATGGCGTGATGACCTAGAGCTGTGAGAAAGGACGTAGGCAGATTTCCCTCATCATCGAGTGTTGGTTCACTTCTTGTTTAGGTTCACTTCTTGAGATTGACGATCCCAAAGAGTCTCCGTACCCCATCCGAGTCACTTCCCTGAGTATTGATATTATGTTAGTACCAAAAAGCTATGCTGCAAACGTCCGTCGCGGCGACCCGCTAACATTGGCTGCGATGATTACAAGTTTGGAGCAGAATCGTAGCTCGAGCGTACATTTTTAGAGCTCCTTCTTCTCTAAAGATAAGCCTCCCTTCACATTAAGGTTATTGACATTTATACCTAGGGCATTCTAAATGGCCAGTGGCCGGCTCACACGGACCTTTACAATTATCATGACATCATTACAACTCAGGGAATTGACCTGCTACTCTAGATTTGGAATTTACATAGAGTATCACTACACTATCTGGGACAATTAATAAAGTACAAATGTGGTGTCCGGCTACGTGTCCGACCAGTTGGGTGCCCGTTTGATCTGTCCTCAAACAACACTCCTCCCGCATAAGCTAACAAGGTCGAGGCCAAGAGATATTCAACGACCCCCTCATCACTCCTCCCACATAACCTAAAAGATCCGGGTCGGGAGATATAGAGGCCTTTTACAACCAAACGCCTCCTTAGACCGCAGCCTGCATCGTTTGGATGTGCTAAGAGTAACCACTGCTGCTCAGACTTCTTAATACTCCCCCCTGTAAATAACCATCCATGTCCAAGCCATGAGTTTAAAAAAACAGAACTTTTCAAACATTTCAATACTCCCCCCGCAAATAATCACAAGGGTCCGGGCCATGAGTATGAACAAACAATCTCAAACATCATTCTCAGTACTCCACCAGGGAGTAAAATCACCAATCATTGAAACCAATATTAAAACCAGAGTCAAACAATTCAAATCGGCACCAAGACAGGTATAAAACACCATCCATTTCAAACAAATTCCAAATAGGATCGCCAACAAGTTCTCAAACAGATTCTTAGACAAAATTTAAATTTGAAAATCAATCTCGACATCAATCAAGCTCAAAAAATCCAGTGACTTTCCATCCTGTAACATGCACCAAAAATTAAGGTTAGATTCCTTCCATAAGGTCGTAGCCCACCACAGCATGGTGCATCAGCTCTTGGACAGAAAGTGTTCCTCTAGCGGCGATGGTAATCCCAAGACATAATAGCAATCACACTGGACGTCCAAGGTTATCAGCTCGAGAAGAGATACCTACTGAGAGATGTCGAGAAATTGCAAGTTATAATCTGCTAGGGTTTCCATGGCAAGCATTTCAAGATACCCCACTCTGCCAAAAGTTGCACTCCGAAGGAAGATTTCAGAAACCATATAACTTCGGACAAAAATTTTCTTGAAAGCTTGCCAAGTCCTTGGAGCATACGGCTTGGTAGCTATAGACCTCCACCACTGCATGGTACTGCATCTGAGAAAAACAGCAGCTCGAAACAAATCTTGGATCCTTCTCTTGTAAGTGATGTTTATGGCTTATGGCCTATAAGACAGAGCGATGAAGACGGGAGCGCGTCTGATGCGCGATGAAGTTAGGGTAAGAGTAGCTAATAAGCCTAGGGTGGGGACGCGAAGATTCTTCAAATAAAGTTCCACTAAACTTTGAAAGTGCCACCTTGCTCTGTTTGCTTTTTGGTGGGACCGGTATGCTTTCAGAAAAGCACACCCCTAAAGCTCTGATACCATTGTCATGGGACGGCACCATGTGCCAACGAGAAAGAACAAACTGAACAACTTTAAGCACTTCAAATAACAACTGAATTGAAAGAGAGAAAGGAGAGAGAGAGAGAGAGAGAGAGAGAGAGAGAGACACGGAGTGGCAGAACTCCATCCCAAAGAGTACCGACCTCAAACGTTGCCGCCCTTTTCGGTATTTCTTTATATTGCTTGAACTCAGTACAATGTTGGTACTCCAATCCTTGCACCTTCACACTGAAGTGTGCCAGAGAATGAGCCCTTGGCTCATATTTAAAGGCCCTTGGCCATAAAAAGCAGTTACATGAAAAGCAACTGGCCCAAAAGCAGGTGCTCAAAAGCTGCCAACACAAAAGCAGGAATCCGTACAGCTCTGCCACATAGCAGCCAACGTAAAACGTGGAAATCTGTACGATCTGCCACGTAAGCAAGCCAACGCAAAATGCAAAATTCCGTACAAGATGCCACGTCATCAGCTTCTACGCTTTTTTTGTATGTGTGTGTGGGCTGCTTTACTTTAGGCCCCATCGGACGGGAACCTTAAGTTGGTTGGAACTTCTTTTGCTGCTTCTATTACTCCTCCTACGGTTTAGCCCCCCCCCCCGCCCGGGATCTGAACATTGACTTTGTTCTTCAACGACTTGACACGTAAGCAGTTTGTGACAGACAGCCTGGCTTTTTGAGAAGAAAATCAACCCATTGCTTGACATCCTGCGCAGTAGGCATTTTCCCCAAGAAAAACAAGATGATTGAATTCATTGCATACTGCGCAATCGGGTCCATGAGTTCCTGCACATGAACACGCACTTCAAGAACAGATGTAAACCGTTTTCAGAAGAAAATCAACCCATTGCTTGACATCCTGCGCAGTAGGCATTTTCCCCAAGAAAAACAAGATGAAATCATTCATTGCATACTGCGCAATCGGGTCCATGAGTTCCTACAGGAGAACACGCACTTCAAGAACAGGTGTAAGACCGTTCCAAGCTTTCTGGGCCTCCTCAAAGCCCATACAAACAAGTTTTGATATCAGGAGTGGCAGCTGAGAAGCTTCCCATGGCTTTCCGACGCTTAAACACACACAAAGAATCAGACATATATCAACAAAACCCTACCCAAAGAGCAAACGCCTAGATAAAAGCACTGCAAAGAAATGTGGATTTTAGCAACTTGAAGCTCTGTACAGAGATCACATAAGTATGTACATTAGTCCACAGCAAGTGTCAATCAAACTATCACTGCCCTTTCCACACGACAGTACAAATTCACACTGCAAGTTCTAGCAGAATACTGTTCGTACTGATTCTGAGGCAATTCGATAATGACTAAGCACCACTAGCCGGGGACAAAAACTGAGCAGACGATGCAGAGGGCTAGCTGCACTGAAGGCTGAGTGCTGCACCGCTGGCTAGCTGCTGTACAGAGGGCGGCACGCGCTGAGCTGCTGCAGAGAGGACGCGGGCGGTGAGGCTGCAGCAGGGAGGACACGCAGTGGCTCTGCAGTTGCAGGCTCGTCGCAACAAGGAGGGGAGAGGGCTTCGCATGACAGATTGCTCTCACACCTCGTCACCACACCCACACACACACACACACACACATGTTCATGTTGTTATAATGTCTTGTAGAAGACAACAATCGGTTTATGGCTTGCACTTTAGGTAACTCTTCCTCAATTCATGTGGGGTAAATACACACACACACACACACACACACACACACACACACACACACACACACACACACACACACATACACAAACACACACATGCATGCACGCACACGCATAAACATCGGTACTATTATGCATAGTATTAGTTAAAACACTCAACGCTAGCATACCCTTTGAACAAGTTCTTTTTGCTGTTGCAACACTTGCTGCTCCTCTAACAACTGTGCTTCAAGTGCTGACATATGCAGATCCAGCTCCTGCATTGCATCAACTACTACTTGCAACTTAACATGATCAGAATGGATAAATCTGAACTTGTCCACTTGAATGTTCTCTTGGAGTCCATTCGCAGTTGGAGGCTTAGTATCCTCAGTCTTTTCAGGGGATATACTCTGCTCTTCAAGCCAAGGTCTACAAAAAAAATGAAGGCAAAACAAAAACAAGAGATTAAAAAAAGTGTACAAATCTTGGATTGGCAATAAACTCTTTAGAATTCCTTTAGAGCCTTTCACCGACTTGATCAAGAGGAAGAACGAAAGAAATGCTGATCCGCTGATACCACTTGAAGACATCAATAGTTTGCCAAATTCATATGAAGCTTGAGCTGAACTGTTCAATCCTGACAAAACCTACAAGAAATATCAGATAAGTGAACCTGTGAAGGAGAAGAACCACCTCCTTAAAACAAGACCTCTGAGACACACTCCCACACCCAGAAAAAATGGAGTATGGACCAATTAAGCATGGAAATTCCTTACATACCAGCCACCCTGTGGCCAAAGCAACAGCACTTGTTGTTAATGTTGGCAATGCCGCTCCAACTGGACTGAAAACAGGACCACTTCTCGTGGCACCCCTTAAAGAAGAGTTGTTCTCTTGCTGTTTGGACGATATATTGACCTGAGAAGTTGATGGCAGTCTTCTTAATGTGTCTATTTCCTTCTCATTAACCTTCTGTGCCGCCCCCTTGAATGCACCACTTAAATTGTCGTTCCCTGCTGAAGCTGGTTGTAGCTTTCTTAATATGTCTATTTCTTTTTCATTATCCTTTTGTAAACCCCCCTTGAATGCACCTTGAAGTGCATGAGTTAATTTCAATTTCACCATTGAAGATGATTTAAGTATTTGTACATCAGAATGTGAGGGGAGGCTCAAATTTGGGAAAAGGGGAGAGCCCGTAAACTGTCCAGAACCCTTACCTTTTATATCTTGCTTATCCAAAGGGACTGCATTTGATACAAAAGGGATTGCAGGCATTGAAGGAAATTTAGAAGCTTTTTCCTTCTTCTTATCCTTGGGATGTTCTGGAGTATGCCTGTCCATGTCTTTATGGCTTGAGTAAACTACCTTCTTGGCAGCACTGCTCAGATTTTGAGCCACACCCTCAAAAGCTGGCAACGCATGTAATAATCCTGGATCCGGAAATTTCTGAGGAAAGGGCTTGGGCATGGCAAACGAGTCATGGAAAAAGCGGTGGCGTAATGCTGCTGAAGCGGATGGGCGACTACCTCCCAAACCTGCAAACAACGAGTAAGAGAATGCAGAATGAGGGTAGTTATTATTTCCAGCATTAGAACATTGGCTTACTAGGCCAAACGAGCTGATCTTTGTCATGTCGAGGCTGCAGTAAAGCAGTTACAAGTTCCCACCCTGCACCACCTGGTGTAGGAACGGCAGAATAAATACCAGCCCAAGGAAGATTTCAGACTATTTTCAAGCTGACAGCATTCATGCATTCAGCACAACAATCAAACTTTGTCTTTTATTAATAGACTAGCAGTTTAAGAAGAAGGTTAAAAGTGGACAAAAGGTGGATATGTCTTCAATCAAACTTTGACTTGATAGCCTAGCAGTTTCGTTGTAGGTAAGAAGAAGGTTAAATGTGGACAAAAGGTGGGTACGTCTTACCATCTGCATCCAAAAATGCAAATTCATCCTTGCCATGACGACAGCTTGAACGCCATTTTTTAAGGTTATATCCATTCCGTTTGAGTTCAGAGTTAAATGCTTGCTTTCAAGAAAAGAATAAGTCTTAGAAACCTCATAAATCAACTAGAACCGATTGAGGAAAAGTAACTCTTGTAGTTTACCATTCCAGTGTCATGCCGCAGAGACTTCATACTTAACTGCATCAAAATTAGGCCCTGCCACATAGCAATCTGAGAAGTCAACGCTAGATTCACACGCACAACACCACATCTAGAAATGAGTACTTACAGCAGAATAGAGATCAAAACGATCAGGAGTATTTAAGTGCCAAAGCAGCGGAGAAACTAGGGAGCACAATGGATCTGGGGGTAAGCTAGGAGTGCTAGTTGGCATGACATAATGCTCTGGTGCAGCATAAGTAGGATCAATTACAGTCTCATTTGGAACCTGTGAAAAACTCGTAAATAAAATAGTGCATCAGTAAAATGACAAATGCTCTGCCTATGAAACAAAACATCCAAAGACTTGGCAGCTCAAAATAAAAATGTTGCAAAGATGCAGTGGCATGTCAAGTTACTAATAAATGCATGCTGTGATGACACATTTTAGGCATGACAAGCTGGAACATTCATGAAAGCTATGATGAGCACCCAAGTAGCATGCACTCACATAATTGAAACCTGAGCGAAGGTCCACACAAGCGCCAAAATCTATGAACTTGAACTTTCCACTGTTCTGATCCAAAATCAGATTAAGCGGTTTAACATCTCTATGCACAACTCCTACATGGCCGATCTGTGAGCAATGATCAGTTCAGGAAGACCCAGAAATAAAACATTGCTCAGAGCAATGCATCAGTGGTTGAAAAGATTAACGCAGAGTATGTTCACCACTTCTGTGAAGATCTTGCAGGTTTGTCAAGATTTGTTTGAAAATTGTCTTTATAACTACGGAATTCCAGTCAGAAATCTCTTCTTTTGAAGATGCCTGCACACTCTGAACACAAGGATATGGCTCAAAAATGGAAATTATTGGTCACAAGTCAATTCAACAAGAGTTAAATAACTCAAACCATACAATACATACTTTGCCCAGAACCATGGAGATGAGATTCTCTGGAAAATTTCTCTGCTTCAGGTAATAATCAAGAGAGCGATCTCCTTGAAAATTCCATACTAGCCAAATCCCCTGCAGCATAGTTAAGAAGCAGAAATGAGAAACTGTTTTCCTTGACATGGAGCATATTTTGAAGTGTTGATTTTTCTTCAGTTCACCATTAAACCAATGTAACCACATAAGATTATCACTAGTGAAAAAGCTTTATGAAATCCTCACCTCAGAAAGTTTGCCGTGTGCATGAGCTGGCTTCACTTGCATGGTACCCAAGAATTCAGCACAAGCAAAAGACGCGGTCCTCTATTTCACATGCAGACACCAGATGACAGCATTAACTAGCTATTGCGTAGTAAGCTATGTGATATGTTTGAAGTCATTTAAGAGTACCTGTAACCGATGATTCATGTGAATTTCAGAATTGTGAATTTCTGACACTCCTTGGACTCGTGCCTTGGCTTTCTTAAGCACAACGTGTAAGCCCTCCCCCTTGGATCCCTTTTTACCTACTCAATCACATATTCCGAGTTCCACCTCTTCGATTTACTAAATAAAAGACAAGGGCCTTTATTATAAGGCACGTTTCAGTTGCAGGCAAACATCCTTACCTCGCCCAATAAAGCCTTCATATACTACTCCAAAAGATCCTTCACCAAGTTGCCTCCCAATTTCAACTTCTTCCGCCAAAAAAGTTCTGCCAAGCACAACGTTTTGCAATTGATCAATGCACCCTCTATCAACTAAACAGAGAAATAAATCTTACCATCTAATTGAGTTCCATAAACACCACCACCCTAATTTAGCACACAACAACTTACCCTTCATAAGATTGCAAGAAACCACTAGGCACACAAGATAAACTTTACTCGCTGAACATTATTGCAATAGGTCACAACGTTCATAAACTTTAAAGTTAACAGCTCAATCTTTGAATAGTAAACATCGATAACCATGAATACATGTAAACAGCGACCTCTCCTTAAGATGCATGAAGCATTTTTAATAAGTATCTTTCATGTGGACAGGTGAGAAACACAGAGGTACACCACAAACAGATTGGGCCCAGATATGTGGCATGCCAATAACAGAGAAACTACAAAAGAACCCGCCAACTCTCATATAGTGCTAAATGTTAGTTTCTTTAAACTTCACTGCTAATTATTCAGCAAATCACATCCATGAGCTTTTACTATCTCTAACCTTGTCAAATAAATCTCTAATAGTTGAGAAGAAACACCGCTGATAAGCTACTGCCATCTAACAAAATAGTTGGACAAATGTTACCTACTGAAGAATGTCCCATCAGTGCCTCATAGTGTTAGGGCAGGTTTCATTGTTCTCGTCATCAAATCAATTTTCAGAGTAGCATTTTCAGTAGGGAGCTCTGTTCCTATAACAATCATCAATATGGCAGCTCTATCACAAACCACTTAGGTTGTGTCTCGAAAGATGAAGCAGTAAACTCAAGTTGATCTCAGTGTCTCGTTAAGCGGAATATCTAATGATACAATGGCATGTGAGGAGCCCTTATCCTAAAGATATCTCTTGTTGCTTTTCAAAAACATCAATAGTACTGCCCCAACTCAGATAAATGTGCATGCTCAGTATTTGAGCTTCCTCAAGTGAGAAAGACCAAGACGAAAAGCAAGAAAATTTTGTCACATGCACGCTGATTTCGTGCGCTAAAAATTTTGTAGCACACACACTAAATTCTTGTGCCATGTGGACACACTATAGCTTCAAAGCGCACGTAATGCTATGAAGCCTGAGGAATCTTAGTCTCGCCCCTTCATGAGCCTGTTCGCAGGACCTGCATTATTGGATGAATCTGCTATATCGGTACCAGATAGTGTAACGCACTTCGAAAAAAGATTATGTAAGCCATACTCGGGCGTTGTTACACTTATGTGCATCCGGTGGCATCAGCATGTAGCTCACAACACGTTGGTCTTATATATGAGGACCATTATTGACAGCTTCAGGCAGACTTTATCCACTCGCATGGAATATCATGGCTGGTGGAGAGGCTCATTTATCTTCATTACGCATTCAAATTTTAAAAACAACTTCCATAATTATGATCGAAATGATGAGTAACCTTTTGTACCATATCATAAGATGGATGTAGCAAGTTTACAGAATCATGAATTTTTCATCCAACCATTACAAATGAGATGTGCCATATATCGTAAGAAATGAGGTCTGTAAGGTTATCCATAATTGACTATCACATAACATACAACTTCAGTTGTAAGGCTCAGACTTAAGAATGCAGATTAAACAGTGTTACTTTGGACTTGAACTACGGTGGTCTCCACATGCATTGAGACTGAGTCCCCAAGTATGTGAAATTCATTACCAAGAAAACAGCCCAATACAACTCAATACCTTAAGGAACGCGCATGAATAGGTGCATAAACAAAATCTGCCAAGCCAGCAAGAGATCCCGGAGTTGCAAATAGATATGATAGAGCCATTGGTGCTACAATTGCCCACCACCATGGTGTCTGCCACGATAGCATCTCCATTAGCTGAATTATGTACCATAAAAACAAGGGACAAGCATACATTTTCAACTTACAGCTTCTTGTGAGAACAAAGGAAGCTCTTGTTCACTTGCCCTTAGGAGGACAGAATCATAAAGCTCAAGTATATTCCAATGAGTATATGCACCCAGCCTGTAAAATTCAAAAACATCACAGCACATTAGCTGCATAAATAAAGACAAGAGATCCTACTTTACTTCCAAAAAGATATGAAGCACATTCTCGCGAGCCGGAGACTTGTCTTCGCAGCCCTGCCTTGAGTCAGCCTACATACACACAAATATACATACATCACACCACACACGCACGCACGCACACGAACACTCCCAGAGAACCACATGTGACACACGTTTGTACGCCCACTCACACACGCACACATACACATCCATCCATCCCCATTCCCAAGATCGCACGAACATCGGGACAACCCCCTTGTATTACATTTGAATTGTGCCCATCTTGAGCCTCTTATGTGAATCAGGCAGAGTGATTTTCCCCCAATTGAGACATTCGCCCAGGAGCGAAGAGAGGCATATATTCAACATGGCTACATTGGAGGCCAAACCAAAAAATGATTGATTATCGCATGAATGCTCTCAACGAGAGCAAGCATGCGGGAGGAAATGACCTCCTCGTAAGAGAAATAGCATCCCTCCAAAACCGACCACCAATAGAGGATGGTGAGATTATTGAGGTAAACAAGCGTACATGAAAGAGGAATTGACAAAGGCACTCACCAAGAGCCTTGAGGAGAGGATTGAGGCCAAGCACAATGAATCACACAATGATGTGGCAGGGTCTTTGTAGCGCACAGGAGAGGCATAGATCTCACCCAACCAGCCAATGTGTTGGGGTTGGGTGGATGAGTTTGGGGTGTGCTTGCCTAGGGGTGGGTGTGTGTGTGTGTGTGTGTGTGTGTGTGTGTGTGTGTGTGTGTGTGTGTGTGTGTGTGTGTGTGTGTGTTTTTTGTTTTTTATGGGGGGAAGGAGGTTGGGGAGTTCCTCCCTCTTCTCCTACCAAGTTCTCCTCCAATTTGGTCTCCACTAGAGTTGGGCTCTGGTTCCTACTCCTGGTTTCTGTCACAAAATGATGACATGGCAGTACTGCTCGGACACAACAGATGGCGTGACAGAAACCCGTAAAACACGCTGACAGGCTGCCGACATGGCTGTACCGAATTCCGTGATTACCGCTAGCAGCTGCTCACGTGGCGGATTGTACGGAATTCCGCTTTTTGCGCTGAAAGCTTTTACTGGCAGCTTTTTGGACTAGTTGCTTTGGGACTTGATGCTTTTGAGTTTACAGCTTTTAGGGCTTTGCTTTTAGAGCACCCCTTGTAAGAACAAATAAACCCTTTGGGGCCTCACTCTTCAGAGCATCTGGACGCAGAGTCTGAGAGCAGAGGACCCCTCGGGAGTTATACTATGCTCAAGCATTAATATTTCAAAAATACCAAAAGGGGCGCCAGTCTTTGGGGCCAATCTCTCTAGGCACGGAACTACGACAAGCCGTGTCGACCAAAATTGAATTGTGATTTTAAAGTTTTGAAGTATTTTAAGTGATTCTCTCGTGTGTCGTGTTGGATTCTTGACTTGGGGTGTCCAAGATTGTGACAGTACCCCCCCCCCCCCCCCCCCCTTGAAAGAATTGTAATCGCCCTCGATTACAGCTTCCTAGTAGGGAAGTGCTCTATAATCAATTCTACAGCCTTCAACAGCCACCTTGAGCAAGTGGAATGGTTTGCACCAATGGGAAGTGGCCGGATGGTGAGGGAGGTGATGAAGTGTGGCCTAAATATGTTGTCTACTGCATTACCCCCCCAGAGACTGATGGTGGAATGCATGTCAATCCTGCTAAGTTGTTTAGTGGGCCATGTCACCAAGAGGTGTATTTTTTTTTCCGACACACCAGAGGGCCTACAGGGGGAGGTGCTTATCCCTTCCAAATATTAGCCATGTTACATGGTCGGGCAAGGGCCGCGTACCGTCGAGCAAGAGCCACACGTAGGCATCACCCTGGCCACCTAATTGATGCACCACGTGTTGGGAACGACAGAAAGAACTCGTAGCAACCAGCTAGGAACCTCCTCCTCGGGTGACCCACCCCAAGAGGAGGATGCACTCGAGTGTCTAAGGGCAAGAGACCTAGCAACGTGAACACTAGGTGAGCACAAGGTGTCCCTCTAGAGTGTGACCCAACGGGGGATTTGAACCCACAACCCGTAGGTTGAGAGGCCAAAGCCTTACCGTTAGACCAACGCTTTGGGGACCAAGAGGTGTATTTTTCATGATGCCTTCTTTAAATATGTACTACATATTTTTATTTATTTTATTTTTACTTGTTTTCCCCAAAACCCTTGAAAAGGTGCAAGCGCATATTGCATGGCCAATGTAAAATGGCTGCGGCCAAACGGGTTTCTCACATCGGGAATCTAGGTTGGTCGATCAGGAACTAGTCGGGCCAATTAACACTGAATTATCACGAGTATGGAAGCTCCTGTGCGCCAAAATGATATTTGGGCCACTCATCAAGTCACTGACAACTTTATAAGTTGGTGGATACTAGGAAATTAAACAAAAGAGGCAAACTACACACATGTTAGTAGGAGAGCAACTTGCAGGCCAACACACTCATCCAGAAGCTCTCATCCGAAGAGAGGGCCCCAAATTGAGAGTGGAGGCTGATTTTTGAGTAAGTGAACTACAGTGTGTGTGTGTGACTAGTAGATGCAAGTGATCACAGCTTTAATGGAAATCTTGCCTTCTCCCTTGTCTCATATAGCGCGATGATTTGCTCTCGTGCATCTCTCTCCTGGTAATGCCCCACTAGTTGGGCTTCTCAGATGATCATGTACAATTCTAGAGGTTTTATCCTCGTTTGCCGAGGCAAGAGCCTTCTAAACAGGTACCGGATTAGCTAATTGCTAATCCCCCACAGGTACGTGCAGTTTCATCACAAAGGATTGCAAAAACGGAGAGTTTTTTTGCACGAAAACTTGTCTGATTCAAAGGGGAACTGTCCCATTGCGTGCAGGAGGACCTGAGAGGCACATAGGCGTGTTTGCTCCGCTCAAAACAATCCAAAACAAAAAATTACAGCCTGCAGTGTCTTTCTGCAGGTTTAGGGTTTCGCACCTAAACTGCAAAAAATCATGACGGGAGCCTCGAGAAAGCCTTAAGATGTGTGTACAGGGTTTTGGACCATCGACAATGGCAAAACAGAGGATTACAACTCGCTGAAATTGACTTGTAGCTCACCAAAAAGCTTCCAAAATGCAAGGGAAAGTGTCCTTGACTTATACTTTTGACCTATAGGGGGTGAAGCATGGATTGTTGTGGGTGAAAGCAACACAGTGCTTGTCAATATGGAAGAGAAGAGAGACCAAGTATTAGGTGAAGCGGAATGATTGTTTGCGCTTTGCTCAAGATGAGTGCTCCAAACTGTGCTCAAGGTTCCTTTTGTTCTTATGGAAGGTAGAGCCTCCGTTCTTAATGAGAGAATGCTATGATCACAAACAAAGTGAATGGACACTGTGCAACAAGTGTATGAGACTAAGAGATAGACAGAGAAGAGAGATACGACACCAGAGACGTTGTAAAACCCTCCTCCGAAGGCCCCACTCTCGTCGGCGAGAGTGGTCTACTTATGATTGCACAATCTGGTACAAATGGAATGCATGAGACTGATGCAAGTCTAGGCTATGTCGACGCTGACAACGGTGATGACGAAGTCGACCTAAGGGCTGAAATCTGGGACTGATCCAAAAACGCTGATTTGGGGGCTCTTTTCTGTGGGTCTTTGACGCTAAAAATCTGCAGGTTTAGGGCTAAAAACTGAGGTGTCTAAAGGCTGAAAACTGAGAGTCTTTACTGGGGCTGAATCTGCAAATCTTCGGGGCTGTGAATCGCTGAGGTTTTGCGTGTGCTGAGATCCAAAAACGCTAGTGGAGCTGATGACCAAAAACGGTATGGATGTTGGTTCAAAACGCTAGCTTGCCTGACCTTTCTATTGGCGATAGATGGTGAAGCAAAAACGCTAGGCTGAGAGGCTTCCTGCGGTGAAGACTAGAGCAAAAACGCTAGGCTGGGAAGTTTCTTTGATGAAGCTTGCAGAAAACGCAAGGCTGATTTGGGTCAGAAAACGCCAGGGTTGGATCTTATTGCTTGGAGGGGGAAACCGCCAAGGTTCTGCTGAGAAGTTGCCTGCTGAGCTTGGCTCCTGTTGCCTCTTCTGCCATTTAGTGCTAACTTTGGTTTGCTTATATATTTTCTTACCCAAATTGCCCTCCCTACTTTTGTTGGAAAGTCACTTAAATTAATAAGTGAAAAATGCAAAAAATAGGTAAAATAGGTTGAATGCACTGGAAAATTCCCTTGATGGAATCTGATGGATTTTGATGGGAATATTGATGATCATGATGTGTGCGACCAGAGGATATGCATCTACACTAAGTGACTGAGCATGCACGGTCTACGAATAGACTCACAAAGGTGCCAGATCACTTCTAATCTAGACTAACTGGACTTGACGGAAACCCTGTTATGGTGTAGCTTGTCCACGGACACATAGGGTTGGTGACACCAAGTACCTAAAGAGCGATCTTCCTCACATGGCACAGAGAAAGTTCCTTCATCTCTTCAAGAAGTATCCAGAGCTCTATTGCGTAGCTGTTTCAGCAGTTGGCCAACAATCCAAGGATGCATGAGTTCTTACAGGCTCCAAAACAGGGCATCACTGAGCCGTTGCCGGAAAAGGAGATTTTCCATGCACAAAGGTCTCGTGATGGTCGAGGGAAAGCTCATGTGATTGAGCAACCAACGGTGTCCATTGATCCCAAGCAATTTGCTTTACCTGGACAAGAACCGTTTGTGAATTGTCAAAGGAGTAATGAGCAGGCTATGCGTTAGACCCTTCCATTACCTACTTCATATCTTGGTTATTTTGGAGGTGTTTCAATGTTTCAAGCTATGGCTGGACCTTCCACAAGTTATATGCCAAGGAATGCAACCACGCATGGTTAACCCTATGTATGGGAACATGGGTGTCCAACCAGGTGTTCAGGGTGCCTATGGTCAATTTCGAATGCTTGGAACACAATTTGGTATGGCTGATTTTTCGCAGCCAAATGCCCAAAATACAAATATGACAGGTAAAACACGTGATGCGAGTGTTGGAATGGACAATCCAAGAGCACCACTTTTACGAGCACCTGTTTATGACAATTTGACTCGTTTGAGTCGGCCTAAGGATTACAAGGAAGGTGGGGCAAGGAGTGAAATTTGAAACTTTCAGGGGAACTGAGGATCATGTTATGTCCGGGTCACAGGAGAGGGCATCTAGCCCAGACGCCATCGGGATGGGCGTCCCGTGTCCGGGCGGACGTAGTGTGAACACGGCCAGTGTAGCCGGCCATTATTATAAAAGGGAGGCCAAGGCCTCATTTGCGATCATCGACCCCCACTGGCAGAGTGCCAGTGGTTAGCCCGTGAGGCCAGGAGTGCGCGAGGTCACCTCGAGGAGGTGAGGCCGGGTGGTATGGGACGCTCGGTCTTACACGTGCACGCCTACGTCCTCGGACGCTGGTCCGAGCACGGGGGAGCTGCCGGATGGTGGCTATGGTCGGGTAGTCTGTCCCACACGTGTCTGTAGGCCGTCCATGTAGTCGGGAGATCCACTTCCCCTTGTACGTTTCATGGTATCAGAGCCGGCTTGGTTGCAGGAAGGACTGTGTGCACACCTACGGACTGGTTAGAGTCGGATAATCACTATTTTATGTAATTTTTTATGAAATAACTGTCTAATCGATTATTTTCTTCTCATGAGCATGTTTGCAGGTGAAATTTAATGTATTTTTCGCTGATTTTTTATAAAATTCAGCAATTTAGCAGGTGGAAGTGCTGAAAATCAGAGGATTTTTATTGAATTTACTGGTTTTCGATAAAAATCAATATATTTATCATTAACTTGCTGGTTTTGGATTAAAATTCAGCATACTGTATTCTTTCAAATCTCTCTCTGTAATGCTCCTTTGTGTGAAGTGCAGAGAGCGAGAGAGAGAGAGGCTCTCCTCTCTGTTCCCTCCAAGGTGGATCGAAGAGAGAGAGGATCCTTGCGCAAAGAAATTCATGCCAGCATGGATCCTTTCCTTCCAGCGTGGATGCTTCTCTACTTCCACACGGCATCCGCACGGCAGACCAGCGCTCGATATTTTGTTAGCCTGCGCTGAAGTCTTTCTTTTACGCTGTCACTTAAACTTGGTTTATTTAAAATCAAGTGACCCTTTTATTTTTTTAAGTGTGGCCAGGACACCTTTAGTTTTTTTAAAAGGGTGAATGCGAAACCTGTGTTTTATTAAAAGTCACTTACAGAGAGTGAGTTTTTGCAAAAAACAGCACTCTGCCTCTCTCCCACCGCTCCTCTCTCTCACCCGCTCCCGTGCTCCAGCCATCACCTGCTTGCCTCCGGACGTGTACGCCGTCGCGTAGCGCTCTTCGGAGTTCGACTTTTCACAATCGGAAAGTACAAAAAAGGTCCAGTTTCGCATGAAACCTTTAGTTTTTCACGCACTCTGTTATGGATTTCTCCAGCTCGGATGTGCAGCGTGACGACGCACCAGGGAATGTTCAAATTCCATTCACCCATGCTCTCTACACATGGATTACAAGTACTTTCCAGAGTTTCCACCAGAGTGTTACCGCTCTGGAAAATGCGAACGTTCAAACGAACATTCGCTTGGCCTCTCTTGAAGGGGTTGTGCAAGGGCTTAGTTCCCGGCTTACTGCTCTAGAAAGTACGGCTCAGTCGATGACTGCGCGTATTTTCGAGGGCGAAACCCATCTCCAGCAATTGCGGACGCAGATTGCTGCTTTTGGGCGTTCACAGGGTGGTCCGACTGTCACGATTCCGTACAAAACTACAAATTTCTCAGGGGAAGAGGAGTGTACGGAACTGGCTGTAAATAAATGGCTGCATCAATGGACCACGTATTTTGATCTCCATGGGGAGCATGATGAATGGAGGATTCAAACGATTCCTCTCTATTTGCGCAGTAAGGCGCTTACCTGGTGGCGCGACATGACAGAGAAGCCTACGACGTGGGTTGATTTTTGTGTGAAATTCAAGAGGAATTTCGCCAAAATGGACCCTCTGAAAGCTTATGCCAAGCTACAGAGTCTCTCGATGAAAGCTCTATCTTTTGATAAGTATACGACAGCATTCAAAGAGGCGCTCACCTTCTGCAAGGTGGATTCTACGCACGCTTTGCACATGTACCTGTTGGGATTGCATGAGGATTACCGTTGGGCCTTAATCAAGGACAAAGCCCCGACTGCTGTCGAGGATGCAGTGGCAAAGGCCAGGACGTTCCATTTGATAAATGGAGCGAACTATGAGAAGAAAAGAACTGTAGGCCATCAATCCGGTGAGGGTGCTTCGAGGAAGCGAACCCGATTCCAGCATAAGTCCAAATCACCGCCAAGATCTTCTCAGGAGAAGAAGAAAGCCAAAAATGCTTCAGTTGTTGATGCAGTGAAGAAGGGGGCTTGCTTCGGATGTGGCTAGACAGGTCACCAAATCAAGGACAGCCCCATAAAGAAGAAGAAGATACAGAAACCGCAAGGTCGTCCATTCAAGTTGAAATCCATCATTTAGAGCACAGTTCATGCACTAATTCTACTTCTAGCACCAAAGTGTTTGGTAAGCACGATCTTCTCCATTTCCCCGGGAAGATCAATAGTCACGACGTGGCCGTATTCCTTGATAATGGAAGCTCACACAATTTTGTGGATGTAAAATTGGTGCAGAAACTGAGCCTGCGGACGCGGGACACTGACCATGAGTATCGCGTGAAGATTGCTCGTGGCGAGGATACGGATGTATTGAATCGATGGTTCCAAACTTGTCGCTTGAGCTGGCTGATTACAAAGAGAACCTAGATTTCCACATCATACGCTTGGACAGAGTAGATGTTATGTTAGGAATTCCATGGTTTTATGATAAACAAGACTCATTGTATCTAGACTATGTACATCACTCTTGTTTTTGTTATGCCTCATGTATCTGTGTCGCTTTGCAATCAAAAGTCTGTAAATAAGGGTTTTGCAATACCAGTTGTTACTGCTTTGGAAATGTATAAAGAAACAAAGTCTTCTGATGTTGACTTTTATCAATGTGTACCATCTGCTTGGTTTGATACATTAGTGCTTGGTACCTTCATCACTGAATTTCGTACAAATGTTTCATGTTCTTCTGTTGAACTTGGGGATTCCGACAAATCCAACCTTATCCGAGAAATCGTGACTGATTTCAAGGATGTTTTTCCTGATGATCTACCTCCTGGCTTGTCGCCTTCGAGAGGAGTAGATCATGGCATTGAGTTGGTGGCTCGTAGTCAGCCCTTCTCAAAGCAACCCTATCGGTTTATTAAAACCGAGGAGGACGAGATTCAGCGGTAGCTGAAAGATTATCTCGACCGAGGTTTTGTTCGGCCAAGTAAATCCCCGTGGATGGACCTGCGATCAGGTTATCATCAGATACGGATCAAACTGGAAGATATTCCTAAGACAGGTTTCCATACGCGTTATGGTCATTACGAGTTCTTGGTCTTACCTTTTGGTTTGACCAATGCTCCAGCTACGTTTCAACAGATGAATAATCTACTGAGACCATTTTTAGGCAATTTCGTTGTTGTATTTCTCGATGACATCTTGATCTACAACCGAAGTTTGTCTGAACACTTAGCGTATACACGCGTTGTTCTCGAAGTACTGAGAACTGAAAAGCTTTATGCTAATGCTTCCAAGTGTGAATTCTTTAGGAAAGAGCTTTTGTACTTGGGTCACATCATTACTCGCGATGGTATTCGCGTTGACCCTGAAAAGTTGGATAAAGTGCGAAATTGGTCCATTCTGAAGAATGTGCGCCAAGTAAAGTCCTTTTTAAGCTTTACATGATTCTTTCCAAATTTATCAAGGATTACTCTAAAGTTGCTGCTCCGCTTACGCAACTTTTAAAAGGAGGGGTGAAAGGGCCAAAGACTTCGGGTCCTCATCAAAAAGGTAATCCCCCTGTTGTCTGGAATGAGCGTCTCGACAAGAGCTTTTGGACACTAAAGCACTTGGTGACCACTGCGCCAATATTGCACATTATGGATCCTAGCGAACCGTTTGTGGTTGAGACGGATGCTAGTGATTATGCCATTGGTGCGAAATTATAACACGATGGACGTCTTGTTGCATTTGAAAGTAAAAAACTTTCTGACGCTGAGATGCGTTATCCGACGTATGAGAAAGAGCTTTACGAAGTAGTTCACACCTTGAGGAAATGGCGACACTACTTGTATGGCTCTACGTTTGTTGCATGGACAGACCATCACTCCTTGCGCTATATCTGTGATCAGGGTGATCTCAGAGGCCGAAAGGCTAGATGGGTTGAGCTTATGCACGAGTTTGACTTTGAGATCCGTTATAGAAAAGGATCCAGCAATCGAGTTGCCGATGCACTCAGCAGGATTCTTGAGGTTAATGCCTTGTCTATGGTTGAAATCTCGACGGATTTCTATCTCTCTCTCCGAGGGCTATGTCGTTCTGATGGCCATTTTGGCAAGATATGGAACGACGTCGAAGCAGGGCATGACGCGTATAGGCTTGAGTGATCCGGAGACCCAAGTGAGTCGTGCTAGAGAGACGAGACAGCGACAATATTCCATTAAGGTGAATTATTGTTCAAGAATGGTAAAGTCTGCGTGCCGGAAATCGATGAGGTTCGACAAAGGATTTTGTGCGAATGCCACGATGTTCCTAGCACTCGGCACCCAGGCATCCATAGAACTTTGGCTTTGGTCAAGCGATATTTCTATTGGCCAAGAATGCGCTCTTACATAGCTCTAGAGCTATGTGAAGAGATGCACTCAGTGCCAGCTCAATAAGGTAGAGCGCCTTAAGAAAGTTTGCCTGCTACATCCATTGAAAATCCCAGATGCCAAGTGGCAGAGTATTTCCATGGACTTCATCGTTGGTTTGCCAAATAGTAGTCGGGGCAATGACGCTATTTGAGTTGTGGTTGATAGACTCACAAAAATGGCGAAGTTTATATATACCAAGTCGACAGTAAAAAGCCATGAGTTGGCGGTTTTATTTGTCGATCAGCTTTATAAGATGTATGGTTTGCCAAAAGATATCGTCAGTGATCGAGATACTAAGTTCACTGGTCGATGTTGGCGAGATGTGTTTGCTCATCTTCAGACGAAGTTGAGTATGTCATCTTCTGACCATCCTGAGTCCGACGGACAAACTGAGAAGATGAATCAGACGTTAGAAGACATGTTGAGAGCTTGTGTCTCTCACAGGCAGTCTGATTGGGAAAGGTATCTTCCACAGTTAGAGTTTGCCTATAATAGTAGCAAGCATTCTGCTACTGGATTTAGCCCGTTCATGCTGATGTATGGATTTGAGCCTAAATCCCCAATTGCGATTGGCTTAAGAGAAAGTCAAGGAACGCCAAGCTCGTGATTTCCTGTATGACATGCAAGAAATGCTCGAATTAGCTAAAGATAGTATAAAAATGGTTCATGATGGGGTCACTACTTATGCTAATCAAAAGAGATCTCCAAGGACTCTAAATGTGGGACAATGGGTCTATCTGAAGATATCCAAGGATTCCAAGACTACGCGAACAGGAAAGCATTATAAGCTTTCAGCTAGATATTGTGGTTCGTTCTTGATCACAAAGAAAATTGGCCAAGTTGCCTATAAACTGGCTCTTCCTTCGGATGTTAGTGTACATCCAGTGTTCCATGTCAGCTGCCTTAGAGTAAAATTGGGCGAATCCGACGTTGTGCCTATCGAGGAAAATGTATGGCAAGATATGCAAACTAAGTATATTCCTCAAGAACCAGAGGCAGTTTTAGATCATCATACTCGTCATTCGCGCCAAAAGGCTTATAACGAGTACTTAATTAAATGGAAGGGTCAATCTGAAAGGTTTGCTACTTGGGAACCAGTGAGAGCTCTAAAAGCTCAGTATCCCCACTTCATTGATGAGGACATCAATGGTTCTTAAGGGGGGAAGTATTTATGTCCCGCTCACAGGGAAGGGGATCTAGCCCAGACGCCATTAGGATGGGCGTCCAGTGTCCGGGCCAACGTAGTGTGAACACGGCCAGTGTGGCCGACCATAATTATAAAAGAGAGGCCAAGGCCTCGTTTGCGATCATCGACCCCCACTGGCAGAGTGCCGGTGGTTAGCCCGCGAGGCCAGGAGTGCACGAGGTCACCTCGAGGAGGTGAGGCCGGGTGGTATGGGACGCTCGGTCTTACAGGTGCACGCCTATGTCCTTGGACGCTGGTCCGAGCACGGGGGAGCTGCCCGATGGTGGCTATGGTCGAGTTGGTTTGTCTGACGCGTGTCTGTAGGCGGTCCGTGTAGCCGGGAGATCCACTTCCCCTTGTTCATTTCAGATCAACTGAAGGCTTTGAATTTAGTACAACAGTTTGATGCTGAAGGAAACTTCACAGAGTTTTCGAAGGCACGCAAGTCTGTCACTTTCTTGAAAGGGAATGCGCTTCAATGGTGGACCGCATTGTTGAATCAGGGTCAAGCACAACGTGGGTCCAGTTCAAACAGCATTTTGCACCTGCATAGCTTACAAACACTTTTGAAGTGGATGTGATGACAGAATGGCACGAGTTGAATGCTAAAAACTGTGTGAATCTTGATGAGTACTCTAACAAACTGCTAACGTGTCAAGCCACTCAAGAACGGATCCACTGTGTAGATCCCGGCTGAGGGGCCTAAGCCCTAAGAATAAGCACACGAAGAAGAAGAAGTTCCTACCAACTTATGGGACCCCGTCCGATGGGGCCCAGGTGACACGAGAGAATAAAATAAAGCAAGAACCACACACACACAAAGACTTGCGCAGAAACTGATGACGTGACACGTGTACGGACAGCTCGGATTTTGCGTTGACTATTGAAGTGGCAACTCTACGGAATTCCGGATTTTCCGTTGCCTGCATGAGTTTGAATACTTTTCATGTACATTGCTTTTGGGCCTAGGGCCTTTAAATATGAGGCTAGGCCTCATTCTCTGGCACGCTTCAGTGCGAAGGTGCAAAGCGCGAGTACCAGCATTGTACTAAGTTCAAGTAATATAAGAAAATACCGAAAGGGGCGCCAAGGTTTGGGGCCAATACTCTCTGCGGTGGAATTCCGCCACTCTTCGTGTCGCATGTCGTCTTTCTCTTTCAATTCAGTTGTTATTGAAGTGCTAAAAGTCTGTTCAATCTGTTCTTTTCTATTGGCACGTTGTGCCCGTCTTGTGACAAGTACAATAAACAGTTCTGGGATGCACTATTGCAAGTAACCTCTTATAGGTTTGTGCCATTGTCATAACAGATTGAGAAGTAATGTTGTGGATTGCCCAAGAAAATCAAGGACTATTGCACAAAGACTATTGTCATGAATATGACACATTTGATTGAGAATGTGAGGGTGGCCAGCAATCCGTCGAAAGGAGATTCCGATGGATTTAATAGAAACAAGAGAGGGTCTCAGGGCAAATAGTTTTCAGCCAAGGGCAATGCTGAAACAAGCCTTCTGTGCCTCCTACAAAGAAGCCCTCCACTGATGAAGCTGACATGTCCAAGAAGCAGTCTAAACCTTCTTCTAGGCGAGGAAAAGGACAGAAAGACATTTTTCTGGCAAAATCTTTTGAAGAAAGGAAAGCTCTAAAAGAGGCCAAGAAATGCTTCATTTGTGAAGAGGAGGGACATTTTGCGAATGAATACCCACAAAAGAAGTCAGAGGATAAGGATGACAAGTCAGAGCATGAAGACAAGAAGCCAAAGCCCAATGCAGGACTTGTCCCAGATTTGGTTGGTGACCAACCAAACATAGATGCCACGGAATTGTGCAGAGCTTGGGGCAAAGTTAGAGACCAATCAATATTGGTTTTCTTTGATCTAAGAGCCTGTGCAAAATTCATATCAGTAGAATTGGCATCAAAGTTGGGCATTCGTGCAGAGGAGATGGGTATGACAGGTAAAGCACGTTTGACATGCCCAGGTCATTCAAAGCCTGTTACTCCCATTTTGGGGAAACTTCGATTGCACATTCAGAGTTATGTGGATGCGGAAGAAATTCATATTATGCCACATCAGGGTTGTGATGTGTTATTGGATATCCCATGGTGTTACAGATTGCATGCTATGGTGGATACTTACAACAAAAAGATTACCCTTGTACATAGAGGAAAGATTCATGTTTACAGGCGAGTCTGTTCCAATTGCTTCTACTATTTCATTTGTAATAAAGAATCATCTTTCTACGTACTTGATCTTTGCAAAATAAGTACCTAAAGCTGTATCTAATTTGTCTACCTTAGATAAAGAAAGGTCAACTTTTTTTAGTGGTTTCAATGATTGTTTTTCAGACTCTTTGCCAAGGGAGTTACCTCCTGAGAGACCTGAAGATCATACCATAGATCTTGTGCCAGGTTCTAGTCCACCAAATACACCATCGTACAAGGTTAGTGCAGCCCAACAAAAAGAGATTATGAGTCAGGTCAACAAGCTTTTAGAGAAGGGGCTGATTGTCCCAGTTCATCCCCTTTTTGTTCGCTTGTACTCCTAGTGCAGAAGAAGGATGGTTCATGGCGTGTGCATTGACTACCGTGCTTTGAATAAGAATACCATCAAGGAAAGGTTCCCCATACCGAGGATAGATAACATCCTTCATCGGCTTGAGGGAGCGTCTGAAACCGGCCCGTGGGGCGGTAGGCTTTCGCTTTCAACCGAAATTCTTTACTTTAGACACACACAGAGAGAACGTGCAAAGGAAACCTACGACGGGAATTAACACTTAAGCACACACACGGCTTGGAAGCTAGAATGCTCCGAGCAGACGCCGACAACCTGTAGGCCCGAAAATTGGCGCCCCTTTCGGTATTTCTTTATTCTTTAGGAGGGTAAATTACAAAGAAGAGTCCTGGGAATCCTTTACCTGTATCGAGCTAGATACCACCTGTTTTGGCCAAATTTCGACAACATAACAACCCCGAAACTTGCGCGAAACCAATTCCCCTGCTGAAACTCTCCTTCACTGGCATAAACCCTCTGATTCCTGCCCAAAAACAGTAAATTCAGCACGCTGTATTTACTGGATTTTGCCCTGTTTTCAGCCCCAAACAGTTCCCTAACTATCCTCTGCAATGGGGCACTATTCCCAGTGGTTCTGGCGTCCGTATGGCTGAAAAAACAGTCAATTTACAGCGCATACACGGCGCTGCAAACGCACCTGTACGGTGAGTTTATGACCCTCACCGGTGTCTGCTTTGGAGTAGCAATTAGCTACCCCTATTCCTGCTCAAGGAGGCTCTTGCCTCAGCACAAAAACATGAAACCACACAGCTGTACATCAATCAAATGAAGAGCCCTTTTGTGGGGCATCACATAACTACACATAGGGGGGAGAGAGAGCAGTGCATAGTGTGCAGGGCATCACTCCTAGCACCACATTGTACATGAGAGGGAAAGAAAGCACTCCATAGCTCTTAACCTGTGACAAAATGCAAAGTGAGGAACTATCCCAGCTTAAATTTCAGCGCCCATTTTTCTGAATGAGACAAGTGCATGAAATTCTACCACTTGGCGCGATTACAAGCTTTTGCCCGTTTCGGGGTTGCCGCCTAAAAATCTCCTGATTGGTAGTGGTTGTAACAACCCTGGTACCTTTTGCCTGTCAAACTTGACCTTTTGGCAAACTATGCATGCTCGCACAAAGGCATCCACATCTCTCCTCAAGGTAGGCCAATAGAAGAATGTCTACCACTTTAACTGTCGCATCAATACCATGATGCCCTGCATACGGTGGGAGACTCTCTTCCATGACCTTATGTCGCAATGGCCTAGTGACACAAAGTCTGCCGTGCATCATCATAAAACCATAGGTACTGCTCATGATGTTGCCCCTCTTGCAACTGTTCAAAGATCCTTGCAAAATCTTCATCAGTAGCATACTGTTCCTTCATGTCATCTAACTCATGATGATAAGGAATTGACACAGTTGAAATTTGTGGTTTTCTTGATAACACATCAGCCACAACACTCTTCTTGCCTTCCACATGCATAATGGAAGTGGAACATGGAAAGAATGTTTGCCATTGCATATGCTTTTCTGATAACTTTGCCTGTGTCAAGAAGTATCGCAAGGTCTGATGATCTGTTTGGACAACAAAATCAGCACCCAAGAGGTAGTGCTTCCAGCTAGAAAGCGCATGAATCACAGCCAAGAGCTCTTTCTCATAGACTTGCATAGTCCTCTCTGACCCTTGCAAAATTCGGCTTTCATAAGCTACTACCCGTCCATCTTGCATTAGCACTGCTCCAATGCTACTGCCACACACGTCACAGTGGACCACAAATGACTTCTTGAGATATGGCAAAACAATTACTGAATCTGAAGTCAACTTTTCCTTTGAGAGACTAAAAGCTGAAATCTCTTTTTGGGTCCATATGAAAGTGACCTCTTTCTTTTGCAAAGCGTGAAGAGGTGATGCTATCTCCGCAAAATTCCTAATAAACCTTCTGAAGTAGGAACACAATCCCAAGAAGCTTCTGACATCGTGCACAATCTTCAAGTCTGGCCATGTCTTAATAGCTTCGACCTTTGCAGGATCCATTCGGACGCCATCCTTTGAGACTATGTGGCTAAGAAAGTGGATCTCTTCCGGGAAGAATTCACTTTTCTTAGGATTGACAAGTAGCCTGCGACTGCACAGCTCTTCGAACACAATGGTCAAGTGACGCCTCCTCTTCATTTTTCGAATAGACTATCATGTCATCAAAGAACATCCCAACAAACTGTTGATGCAAGCGAAAAATCCGGTCCATCATTCTGTTGAACGTGGCAGGAGCATTTGTTAGCCGAGACGGCATCATTAGAAACTCATAAACACCAAATGTCGTTCTGAATGCATTCTTGTGCACATCTTTTGGCCTTATACGAATCTGATGGTACCCACTCTTAAGGTCTCTCCTGCTAAAAATTGCAGCACCCTCTAAACGATCGAGAATATCATCAATTCGAGGAATACGAAACCTATTCTTGATGGTATTCTTATTCAACGCACGGTAATCAATACACATGCGCCATGAGCCATCCTTCTTCTGCACTAGGAGCATTGAAGAGCAAAAGGGTGAAGAACTAGGCTGAATCAGCCCCTTCTCTAATAACTCCTCAACCTGGCCCATAATCTCTTTCTGCTGCGCGCACTAACCCTGTAGCGAGGTCTATTTGGTGGGCTACACCCTGGCACCAAATCTATCCGATGGTCCTCAGGTCTCTCTGGCAGCAATTCGGACGGTAATGAATCAAAAAAACAGTCACTAAACTTTTGCAAAAATGCTGACCTAACACAGATAAATTTGACTAATCATTATCTGACACATCATGTGCAAAAAACAAGTACACAGAAAGATGGTTCTTTATTACAGAAGTGATAGCAGAAGCAGATACAATAGGGACAGACTCCCCTTTGAGCTTTACATCCAAAACATGAGTTTTACCCCTATGCTGAAGGGTGATCGTCTTGCCGAAGGCATCCAGCATGCCATGCACTCTCATCATCCACGAAATTCCAAGTAGCGCATCGCACCCTTTCATTGGCATGATATAAAACCCTTCTGTGTCCACATATGCAGACATAGCTTTCCAATGATGGGAGTAACACACTCTGAGTGGCTAGGACATGCCAACCCTGCCTCTGCTCTGTACCCCATCTCTTCAGCCTGATGCCCTACTTCATAGCTAGCTCTGGTGAGATAATGTTTGCTTTGGCACCTGGATAAAAGAAGATAAGTGCCGTCTGATCCCTAACTTTATTTACCCCATGCCCTACATAACTCACCGGCATCTATACTGGGCCTATCACCCACCATGTGTGGCACCAAACCTGCCGTGGGTTTAGGCTTCTTGCCTTTCTGGTCCTCTTTATCTTCTGAGTCAGCTGGTCTTTTCCTTTGTGGACAATTGGTAACAAAGTGACCAGGCTGCTCGCATATAAAGCATTTATTTTAGCCATTAGGACCTTCTTTTCCTCGAGCGACTTGCGCACAAAAGACTTCCTTTTCTGTTTCTTTGCCTGCGCTCTAGAAGACCCGGCTGAATCCTTGTCTTTGTTGGCCTTTTCTGACCCCTATAACGCTTCAGGAGCCGTTTTCGCAAAGGGCTTCTTCGCTGAATTTTTATTTTGCTGTCCTCCTTTCTCGTTGCTCGGAAACCCACTGTCCTCTCCTTTCAATGAGTACCATCAAAAATAGGTTTCCTATTGATGATATTCTCGATCGTTTAGAGGGTGCTGCAGTTTTTCAGCAGGATAGACATTAAGAGTGGGTACCATCAGATTAGTATAAGACCAGAGGATGTGCACATGTTAGGTGCAGCGGAATGAATGTTTGCGCTTTGCTCAAGATGAGTGCTCCGAACTGTGCTCAAGGTTCCTTTTGTTCTTATGGAAGGGAGAGCCTTCCGTTCTTAATGAGAGAATGCTATGATCACAAACAAAGTGAATGGACACTGTGCGTGAAAGTGTATGAGACTGAGAGATAGAAAGAGAAGAGAGATACGACAATAGAGACGTAAAACCCTCCTACGAAATCCCCACTCTCATCGGCTAGAGTGGTCTACTTATGATTGCACAATCTGGTACAAATGGAATGCATGAGACTGATGCAAGTCTAGGCTATGTTGACGATGACGACGGTGATGACGAAGTCGACCTAAGGGCTGAAATCTGCAATCGCTATGGGCTGAAATCTGCTAATCTTCTATCTGCTGAATTCTGACTCTATGTCGGCGATGATGTCGATGGCGACGACGCGACGATGACGCGCTGAAAACGCAGATGCTGAAATCTGCATTTTCCGGGCTGAAACTGTAAACCTGGCGGAAACTGACCATGCGGCGAGGAACTGCTGCGGGAAGGTGAGATCTGCGAGGTTCGGGACTTGATCTGCGGGTGCTAACTGCTGAAAACTGACAACGCTGATATTCCTTGACTTTCCGTCGCAGTGAATCTGCAAAACGCTAGTGGCTGAAAATCTGTGCTTCTGTCACCGTGGCTCTGCAAATGCAAAAAAGCTAGGCTGATCTGAGGTGCTGCTGTCGCCGGGATCTGCAAAGGCAAAACGCTGGTTGATCTTGTGATGAAAACGCTAGGTGATGCTGGATTTGCAAAACGCTAGGTCTCCTTGGGGGGGTCTGCTGAGAAGTTGCCTGTTGAGCGTGGAGCTCCTGCTGCCTCTTCTGCCAAATAGTGCTAGCTTTGGTTTGCTTATATATTTTCTTAGCAAAATTGCCCTACCTACTTTTGTTGGAAGTCAATTAAATTAATAAGTGAAAATGTCAAAAATAGGGAAAATAGGCTAAAATCACTGGAAAATTCCCCTAACTGATTCAGATGGATTCTGATGGGAATGCTTATGATCATGTTGTGTGCAACCAAAGGATATGCATCTATGCTAAGTGACTCGGCATGCACGGTCTACGAATAGATTCACAAAAAGTGCCAGATCACTTCTAATCTAGACCAACTGATTGAACTGAACCCTGATCATGTTGTAGCTTGTCCACGGACACATAAGGTTGGATGTGTCACATGACATCCCCTCCTTTTCAAAGTGAGGTACTGGTACCGAACTGTATGGCGTCGAGGGAGATCACCAATAGCATCCGGAATCCTGGAAGGGACTCTTCACCGGCCCACTTTGATGTGTGGATCGTGCGGTACTTCAACTTCATAAAGATCTGCAACGCTTGCTTCTTTGGGCCATGCCGAAAGCGACACAAAGTTTTTTGTGGCTCCTTCTATGTGTCAACTTTGTCGAGTATCATGCTTCTTTCTTCTTCAATAATCTCCAAGGCTGAAAATTCTTCAAACCATTTCCAACACAAAACCATGAACATACCCATTCCATGTAAAGTGAGTCGAAAAAATATTGTCGTCCTAATAGACTGTGCGTGCAATGTAGATGAACATAGAGACGGAGTGACAACCCGTTCATCAAACACATGCAAACAATGAGATCGAATCTTTCTCTTCTGATCTAAATCAATCAACTGTGGCAATTCACAACGAAAATGCCCATGCTTGATGCTCATACTTTCATGTGCTCTTTCTACGACTGTGTCGTGCCAAGGAAGAGACATGGAATGTGACTTCCTTACATACATACCTTTCAACTTTTCGTGAAAAATCCGCATACATTCGTGCTCATCCATGAGAGAAACGTGCTCAACATACAATATGTCATGCCTAGGAAAAGGGATCACATAATGATGCTGACTAAAATATAGGAAACGATCACGAATGAAACATTCGAACAATGCGTGCGTATCATCATGCGAACACATAATACTTCCTGTGAGGGTTCTTTGGACCTAGGCTCAAGAGCCAAAATCGGTTTTTCCTGAGTGATCGAATCGTCCTGTGGGGGTTCTTTGGACCTCGACTCGAAAGCCAAGATCGGTTCTTCGTGATTGATCGAATCTACAACGAAGTTAGCTTCGCTAGAAAAAGCATCAACTAACACATCATCCTTGTGAACAATCACATCATCGTCGTGCAACTCATCATGCTTGTGAGAAATCACATCTTGATCATAAACATCATCATGCTCGTGAGAAATCACATCTTGATCATGCAAATCATCATGCTTGTCATTGGCATCCAAATCATCATGCTTAGCAATATCATTCAAATCATCATGCTTATCTTTGTCATCCAAATCATCATGCTTGTCATTCAAATCATTGTCATTCAATTCATCATGCTCATCATTATTATTCAATTCATCATGCTTCGGTCATGCTTTGGAGAAGAAGAGACTGAGAGAGTCTCCTTTTCCTGATTCTCTTGCATCTGTGCCTGAACTTGAGAAAAGAGTCGCAAGAACTCTTGCATTCTTGCTTTGTTCTCGTGATCAAATCTTGCTAGTCTTTCTTTATTCTCGCAATCAAATTTTGCTTCTCTTGCTTTGGCTTCCAAGCGTCCTTGCTCGCTCTCACGCGCTATAGCTGTCATTCTTTCTTGGTATTTGTGCTCTATGGCTGTTATTCTTTCTTCGCTTTCTAACTTCTTGTCCATCATCCTCTTGTCGAAAGCCTCCATAGGAGTTAAGTGGAATCCTTGTCGTAGATGGGAAAGGGGGAGGGTCGAAAAAACCTCCTGGTGGGGAAAATTCTTCTTCGCCTCTCTCATGCTCCTCACCTCCAAGCGAAGTATCCATTCCGCTTCGAGTGATGACCATCCACTGAAGTCGTAGGTTCTTGTGGTCCTTGGGGTCTTGGGTTCTTAAGGTCACGAGGAACTTGGGTTCTTGGGGGTCTTGAGGTTTTCTTTCGCTTGCAAACCACGTTTGAGAAAGATATTCTCTTCACCCGAGTTCTACTTCTTTCCGCGCGGCGCACCCCTTGGCGACCTTGCGCTCACACCAAGTGTCACCAACGTGTGACTACTATCTATCCTTTTTGTTGCTTTCTTTACTCACTTTTTGGAAACACCCCTCGGGAAATCTAACTGCCCTGCATTGCATAGCTAGTGTGGAACTATTCAGAGGGAGTCCAGGCCTGAGGGCAAGAGAGCACTAAGGTTGGACAAGGACTATGGTTAGCCAAAGTGGGGTCATTGACTAGCCAAAGTGGAATCCTTTGTTACATGGGCTACATTTTAGTTTTTGATATGGCTGCAGTGTACAAAGAGGGTCGGATGACCTAGAAAGATACAATGGCAGCATCTCCTAAAATTTAGGGAACTGCTATTTTGCGACCTGAAAAATTTCAACTGTGTCAATTCCTTATCATCATGAGCTAGATGACATGAAGGAATAGTATATTGTTGATGAAGATTTTGCAAGGATTTTTGAACAGTTACAAGAGGGGCAACATCATGAGCACTACCTCCTCAGAGATGGTTTTATTATGATGCATGGCAGACTTTGTGTCACTGTAACAAACTTGGACACTCCAAGTCAAGAATCAACCGCGACAGCACCAAATAACCACTTCAAAACAATTCACAGATCACAATAGATTTGCACTGGCCCGGCGGAGTTCCGTGCCTAGAGATATTGGCCCCAAAGACTGGCGCCCCTTTCGGTATTTCTTTTTGTATTAATCAATCATCAAAGTACAAGAGAGCGGTTAGGGTTTCACTCTCAGACTCTGCGTCCAGATGCCCTGAGAAGTGAGGCCCTCACCACTAATTTAAAGGTTACAAGGGATGCCCAAAAGCAGAGCCCCAAAAGCTTTTAAAATCAAAAGCATCAGTTCTCTCTCTCTCTTAGAGAGTCTTTTCTCTTTTTTTTTTTTTTAAAAGCAAAAGCAAAATTCGCGTCGCTCATCATTTTCCAAAAAAAAAAATTAATTTTTTTTTTTTTTTTAATAATCCGCCTCCGCGATTTCCGGAATTTAGGGTTTTTGGCAAAAATTAGGGTTTGCAGGAATTTTAGGGTTTCTGCTGTCCGCCACGTCATCACTTTGTGACATACCCCCCTCTTGAAAGCATTGTAATCGACCGCGATTACGCCTGCAAAACCGACAAAAGCCATAAACCGTCTTAGCAGACACTGACTGTTAGTACCTACGTACTAGGAACGCACATCTAGCACATGTACAAAATCGACAGTCACATCACACGACATCACAGGACATCACCAGACATCACAGGACATCACATGACATTCAACATTCATTCGGATCTTAGACCATGATTTATCGGCAATGTAGCTAGCAATCACATCTAGGTCCAATCGGGACCTCATCGATGTCCGATTGACTAACCCCTATTGCAACCATGTCTATTCGAGATCAAGTAGACCAAAATGCTGCAGTCATTTCGTCTATCAGTTCCTGCACTCACAAGAAGTCAAGAACAAATCAGTATCATAATCAGGAATTCCATTTCATAAAGTCATCCAGCAGAATACTGTCAGCTCTCAGTATCCCTGAAGCTCAAAGAGACATCAGTGACTTTAGTATCAAAATCGAGGCATCTGTTGACAAAGGAGTGGAGTAACTCCCCTCTTGTGCATCCCACTGCACCAGATCTTCGGCCAAGCTGAATTCTGGGTTCCATTTGGAGTAGACTATGCTAAACCAAAAGCATCGAGGTAAAGTTTCACAATCTGAGGAGTATCTGCTAGGTCCTCCTCCTCCATCCACTTCGCATCAAGTGCAGGATAATTCTTGAACTTAACCAAGAACCGCCTTCGAACTTTACCCTTATTCTTCGTATCCTTATGTGCCAAAATCTGTTCAGGAACAAGGATCTCCTCGTTTTCTTCCACTTCGGGTTGCTCATCAGGCTCCCCATCATCAGGCACATCACCTTTAAAAGGTTTCAAGAGATTCACATGAAATGCATTGTGAATCCTCCAAGTATCTGGCAGTTTCAATCGGAAGGAGACTTCATTTATCTTTTCAGTAATCTGGAAAGGGCCGTAGTATCGCATACTAAGCTTTGGAAAAAGCCTCTCCTTTCCCTTGTTCTTTCGTAGGCGTGCCTTCTCAAAACGTAAGAGCACCCAATCATCCTCCTTCAGTTTCTAGTCGCGACGATGGCGATCCGCTGCCTTTTTCTGTCGTTCTTGAGACTTCTGTAAAGTCTCGTGAACCTTGGCAAAAGCCGTATCCAAATCTCGCGAATATTCATCCGCTTCAAATTTCTAATCTTTCGTGCTCAGGAAGGATGGAACCTTCGCAGCAGTTTCAACAATCTCTCATGGCGTCATCCCCGTCGAAGAGTGTATCGTGTTATTGTAGGCAAATTCCACCAAAGGTAAGTTCTTTTCCCATTGAGTCTTCTGATGTGAGATACAAGACTTCAATAAATCTAAAATCACTGAATTGGCAATCTCAAATTGCCCGTCAGTCTGCAAGTGGAACGATGACGAGAACTGCAACCGCGTCCCAATGTTCTCCCAAATTGCCTTCCAAAACAAACTCATAAATCTGGGGTCTCTGTCGGAGACAATCGTCTCAGGCGTGCCATGTAATCGGAAAATCATCGTGATCATTCTGTATTCTCGGGAGATAAAAAAAAATGAAATCCATTTCAATATTTTCCCAGGGGCGGGTAGGTGGGTATGGGTAAAGGCTGTAACAATCCCTGTGCCTTATGCCTGTCAAACTTGACCTTCTAGCATACCAAGCAACTGCGCACAAACTCTTCCACATCCTTCTTCAGTCTCCGCCAAAAGAAATCTCTCTCTACCCCTTTCATGGTGGTAGCAATGCTGCGGTGACCCGTAAAAGGTGGACAGTGGCAATCAGTCATAACCTTTTCCCTCAACGGCTGTGTAACGCACAACATAGTCTTTTTCATCAAGTAGCCTTCCCGAAGGGAGTATCCAGCTACTGTCTCCCCATCCCGTATCCGTGTGAAAATATCTGCAAAATCTGTATCTGTGGCACACTGATCGACCATATCCTCGAAGCTCCTATGATGTATCGCGGAAATAGCCAGAACCAACGGTTTCCGAGACAAAGCATCTGCCACCACATTCTTCTGTCCCTGCACATGGACAATCTGGAAGTGAAACTATGACAAGATGTTCGCCCACCGCATCTGCTTTTCCGAAAGCTGCTTCTGTGACAAGAAGTAGCGCAAACTCTGATGGTCTGTAAAGACAGTAAAATCCACTCCAAGTAGGTAATGCCGCCACCGAGTAAGAGCATGGATAACCGCCAAAAGCTCTTTCTCATAGATCTGTGCTGTCATCTCCGGCCTAGAGAACAAACGGCTCTCGTAAGCTATGACATGGCCTTCTTGCATCAAGACCGCACCCAGACTACGACCACAAGCATCACAATATACTTCGAATGACTTCTGCAAGTCCGGCAAAGTCAAAATAGGTCCCGTAGTCAATTTCTCTTTCAATGTCTGAAAGGCAGTCACCTCTGTGGGTCCCCACGAAAAAGGTACTCCTTTCTGTGTCAAGATATGCAAAGGGGAAGCAACCTCTGCAAACTTTCGTATGAACCGCCTGTAGTATGAACATAGTCCCAAGAAGCTTCTAACTTCATGGACATTCCTCAAATCGGGCCAATCACGGATAGTCTCTATCTTGGCCGGGTCCATTTGCACTCCTGTTGTGTTGCTGACACAATGTGTCCCAAAAAGTGTATCCATGGTAGGAAAAAATTCACTTTTCTTTGCATTAATCACTAGCGTGTGATCTCGTAATGCCTAAAAGACTTGAAGCAGATGATCTCTGTGTTCTGCCTCATTCTTCGAGAAAACAATGATGTCGTCAAAGAAAGTGCCAACAAATAGCCTGTACTCTCGAAAAATCCTGTCCATCATCCGGTTAAATGTCGCAGGAGCATTGGTTAAGCCAAAAGGCATCACCAAAAACTCAAATAACCCAAAAGTCGTCCGAAAAGCTGTCTTGTAGACATCTCCTGGCGCTATCCTGATCTGATGATATCCACTCTTCAAGTCAATCCTGCTAAAGCACGAGGATCCCTGTAACCTGTCGAGTATATCATCGATCCTAGGAATCGGAAATCTGTTCTTGATGGTGATTTTGTTGAGAGCTCTATAATCGATGCACATTCTCCAAGATCCGTCTTTCTTCAAAACCAACAATACTGGAGAGCAATACGGTGAAGTACTAAGCTGGACAAGACCCTTTTCCAAGAGGTCTTTCACTGAGTTCATAATCTTTTCATTCTGTACTCGGCTCACACAATAAGGTGGCCGATTCCGTGGTGTGCTTCCAGATATCAGATCAATGGTATGATCTTCAGGCCCTCTCAAAAGCAATCGGCATGAGCGTGGAGAAAAAAAATCTTGGCGTTCTTTTCTTCAGGTCAAAACATATTCAACTTTTATCCATGGTTCAGTTCTCCCAAAAGAATGAGTAAGAAAACTGAAGTTCATCAAGTACAATCTCTAAGCCCTTCATTTATCAAAGTCGCTTTCTCGGCCCGGTAGTCAACCACGGCGTAGTTCTTGTGGTACCAAGGGATCCCGAGTAGAACGTCACTCACGTGCCCTGAACACCCCTGTCATTGCAAACGAAGTTTGCCAATGCTCGGTGTAATGGCAACATCCCATCCGGGTGCCAGTCGAACTACCTCCGCCTGTGGCGTCAGTCTGTCGGGCGCAGTTCCAAATCGAGCCGCCAATTCCAAGTGAAAAGAAGTTGGCCTTGGCTCCTTCAAAAGAGCTTCTACATCCTTCACTTTGCCCCAAAAAAAAACGGCAAAGTTTGTACTTTCATTCATTTGATTCGGTGCAAGTCCCACGCCATGTGGTACCAGTTCTGCTTTTCTATCTGCCTTTTCTGCCACATTCCTCAGCTGCTCTCGAACTCTCAGACCTGTGGTCGTCTTTATCATTCTGTTCTTTCTGTGCCTTATCAGGGCACTTTGCGGAAATATGTCCATGTTTCCCGCATCCAAAGCACTTCCCCTCTCTGATGAAGCGAGCTCTCTCCTCAGGAGTAAGCTTGGGTCGTGCATCCCTTTTTTTTTCTCTGGGTTGCTCTTTTTCATTCTACTTTCATTCCCAGAAGTCTGTTTGGCTCGTTGTGTCATGGCCTCATCTGTGGGGTAAGTCAGACTGCCAGAGTGAATGGCAAAGCCCCGCTTCGCATGACTCATCAACTCTTGAATAGAAGCTGACTTCTGTTCCAAGCAGTGATCTCGGATCTCTGTAGGTAGACCCAAGGTAAACCGCTCAATTTGTTCTCTGAACGAGATCTTCTTGAATGAAGAGGCGGGTAGAAAAGAGCTCCAGAATCTTTCACAATAAGAATTCACTGTATCGCTCTTGGTCATCCGGAGATGGTTCCAAGCAGCTCGTATATCTCGCTCAAACTCTTGAGTCAACCAAGAAGAAATAAAAAGCCTCTTGAATTTCAGCCATGTAACTGGCACAGTCTTGCTTAATAGAAGCGTGGACCACCAAGTAGGAGCATTCCCCTCAGAGTAAGAGGCAGCTCTCCGAATCTTGGAGTGCTCTGAATAGCGTCCTCCCGCGAAAGCGATGTCAAACTGCTGTATAAGAGACAAAGCCTTCGAAGCATCTGAGTATCCTGAAAAGTATCAAACTTGATCGAGTGGCCACCTTCCTTAAACTCTCGGACTTTCTTGCTGTTATCTTCGAGAAAGTCATACTGGTTGGCTTTGTAAAAATTCTTCTTGTTCGCATAAAACTTTCCGTCATCGGAATCTGAGTTGTCTGTAGACGAGTCCTCAGTAGAACTGTCAGTCTCTGGGCGAGATGTAGCCTTCTTTGCCTTTTTCTTGCCCGTTCCGAAGCTTTGTGTCTTGCTTCGCTTTTTGCTTTTTTTCTGTCTTCTTCGCTCTAATCCGAGGAGCTAGAAGAACTGTCAGAAGAAGAAGAAGAAGAACTGGGTACTCCTTCAAATCGAACACGCTTCTTCCGTTTCTTTGCTTTGTCGAATGTCGACTGACGACCCAAATATCCCGGGAAGTCAGTACCTTTGTTCTGCTTTTTGCCGTGCTTTTGCCGTGCTTTTTGCCTTTCTTTTGCACGTCGAAAAGCTGAGCAATCCGTGCATCAACCACGTTCTCCAGTTCCTTCTCCGTATATTTCTTGGAGGTAGAAGGTTTCTTGAGAGCGGGTTTCGGGAGTGTTGTGGTTCTCTGCCACTCCATCTGTACTTCTTTCAAAGAGGTCTGGTTCATATATTTTACCATCTTCGGGTCCTTGGCAAAATTGAGCATCATCTTTGTTGCATCGCCAATCAATTGACGACGCTCCATCTCTGTTTGCTCCGCCTGAGTAGGCTGAGGCGGGCCATACTCTCTGTCTGAATCTTCGTTGTGATCCCAGCCCGCATCTCCAGATGCAGAGGGAGTCGACTGATCATTGCCTGAAGCCATAGGTGCCGCGGAAAAAAAAATTCGGGGATCGTATTTCCCGTAGAAGAGAAATCGGCCGTGCTCTGATACCACTGTAACAAACTTGGACTCTCCAAGTCAAGAATCAACCGCGACAGCACCAAATAACCACTTCAAAACAATTCACAGATCACAATAGATTTGCACTGGCCCGGCGGAGTTCCGTGCCTAGAGATATTGGCCCCAAAGACTGGCGCCCCTTTCGGTATTTCTTTTTGTATTAATCAATCATCAAAGTACAAGAGAGCGGTTAGGGTTTCACTCTCAGACTCTGCGTCCAGATGCCCTGAGAAGTGAGGCCCTCACCACTAATTTAAAGGTTACAAGGGATGCCCAAAAGCAGAGCCCCAAAAGCTTTTAAAATCAAAAGCATCAGTTCTCTCTCTCTCTTAGAGAGTCTTTTCTCTTTTTTTTTTTTTTAAAAGCAAAAGCAAAATTCGCGTCGCTCATCATTTTCCAAAAAAAAAAATTTAATTTTTTTTTTTTTTTTAATAATCCGCCTCCGCGATTTCCGGAATTTAGGGTTTTTGGCAAAAATTAGGGTTTGCAGGAATTTTAGGGTTTCTGGCAGAAATTAGGGTTTCTGCTGTCCGCCACGTCATCACTTTGTGACAGTCACTAGGCCAATGCGACAAAAGGTCATGGAAGAGAGTCATGTCCCACCGTATGCAGGGCATCATGGCATTGATGCAACAGTTAAAGCGGTAGAGACATTCTTCTATTGGCCTACCTTGAAGAGAGATGTGGACGCCTTTGTGCGAGCATGCATAGTTTGCCAAAAGGTCAAGTTTGACAAGCAAAAGGCACCAGGGTTGTTACAACCACTACCGATTCCGGATAAGCCATGGGAAAGCATTGCTATAGAGTTTATCTTTGATCTTCCAAGAACACCAACAGGGAATGATGGTATATGGACCATTATCTGCAGGTTCAGCAAGCAGGCCCATTTTGTCCCTGTCAGGAAGAAGATAAAATCTGATCAGATGGCACGCTTCCTTATGTACAATGTGTTTAAGTACCACGGTATGCCACAATCGATTATCAGTGATCGTGATCCTCGCATGACCAATTTGTTCTGGAGAGGATTGTTTGAGAACATGGGCACTACGCTCAAGTTCTCGTCTATGTTTTATCCACAAACTCATGGACAGTCAGAAGAGGCTAATTCTATTGTCTTAGATCTGCTGAAATGCTATGTATCAGATAATAAGGGCAAGTGGAAACAGTATTTGCCTATGCTTGAATATGCGTACAATAATACGGTGCATTCGTCTACTGGAAAAGCACCATTTGAGATTGTTGAAGGCGGCAAAAAGGTTCCTCCCATTTTGCATACAAAGGACAAGATCTTTAAGGCAGATCGATATGTTGAGAACATGGATGAAATGAACAAGAAAATTAAAGTTGCCTTGGAGAAGACTCAGGCAAAACAGAAAAAGGTTGCTGATCGTCACCGTCGTGAATTGCTGTTATCACCTGGTGATTGGGTTCTGTTAAGGTTCGAAAAGGCAAGGTTAAAGAAGATGAAGGGCAAGGAACGGTTGTTTCCTAAGCTCAGCATGCATTACTATGGGCCTTTTCAAGTGCTTGACAAGATCAGCAATGTGGCTTACAAGCTGGAATTGCTTAATGTGTGGAAGATTCATAATGCGTTTCACGGGAGTCTTCTAAGACCCTTTGTGGGTGATGTGCCAGAAGATATGCCAGATGAGGATCAGCCAGACGTTGAGGAACTTGATGAGATCCTGGTACCTGAGCAAGTTTTGGCACATAAGGACAGAAAAGTTAAAGGACAAGTTGCAAGACGCTAATTGGTGAAGTTCAAGAACTATCTGCCTATGGATGCAAAGTGGATGGAAGAGCATGAACTGTCAGAGTCACCAATTGTATTGTAGCTTTACCTTGAAGCCTTTGGGTTACAACCTACCTATGCCCCAACCCAACGTGTGCAAATATGAATTCAGTGTAATAGATGGAAATGACAAAAGTATGAAGGTCTCATTAAGTCATTTGTATCTATGTGTTACGACCTTTCTTGCGGATACATGCGATGATAAAAGAGTGTTAATAGCACAAGACCATCAGTGGCGTGTATTTATGGTATGCAATCGAGGACGTTTGCGATTTCAAGAGGGGGGTATGTCACGGGGACGTGGCAGCTGTTAACTATGTCAGGAGGACATGGCAACTGCTAACTTTAGTTGTTGGTTTCTTTCCAATGGGTTTTGTTTTATTTTTGAGACCCTCTTCTTGAAGTAGCAAACGGTCGGACATTGTATGGCCAATGTGAACGGCAGTTTCACCCGCAGACGAGAAGTGGTCGGCACTGGAATTTGTATAGTAAGAGGATGTCTAGGCTCAGAGCAAGACCATATAGGTCCCCCCGTCGCACTTAGCAAGTTGGTGGATACTAGGAAGTGAACTCAATAAAGGCATAAAGTCAAGGTGGGACTACCAGCAGAAACTATCCGACAGTTGGGCCATATTGCATTTTTGGATGCGGTCCCAATGAGGATAGATGGTCAGATGACCATAAGGAGCCCAACGGAATCATTTCTTAAAATTTAAGGAACTGCTATTTTGGGCCACAAAATGTGTTCGCTTCATTACCTCCGGTATGACTAGGGGAACATTTTACAACTCTGCCGCGAAGTCGACTGAGCCACCAGTCGACTGAGCCGCGAAACGGGAAAATGCTTGTAAATGCGCCAAGTGGCATGTTTCTGTGCACTTGCCTAATGCAAAGAAGAGGTAGCGCTGAATTTATAGCTGGGAGGCTCGTTTTGAGTTTTCCTGCCACAGGTTAAGAGCTATGGAGTGCTTCCTTTCCCTCTATGTACAGTGTGGTGCCAGGGGTGATGCCCTGCACGCTACACACTGCTCTCTCTCTCCCTTACATGCAGTTATGTGATGCCCCACAAGAGGGCTTTTCATTTGACTAATGTACAGTTGTGTGGGTTCATGCGCGATTGCCGAGGCAACAGCCTCTTGCACAGGTACTGGGCTAGCTAGAGGGTAATCCCCCGTAGGTACAAGTGACTTCGGAGAGGTTTCACGTGAGAAATCTCGTCCGATTCAAAGGGCAAGTAGCCCTACAAGTGCGGGAGCTCGAGGTCTTGCTACAGATGTGACCAGCACGCGAAACGGAGCCCAAAACAGGGAATTACAGCCTGCTGTGTATTTTTGCAGGTTTAGGGTTTTGGCCCTAAACGGACCCTAATACCCCCAGGAGGTTTGGTGACGCGAGGGGACCGCTGTAGAGGTAATTTGGCGCATTTTCGGGGCAAAAAGCAGAGAATTCAGCGTGCTGCAGATTCTCGCCAGGTTTTGCAAAGTGTCCGTATGCGTTGGGAAAGTCATCTATTGCGCGGGGGTACTGACTGTGAAGCATCCTAGTACAGTTCTGCTACTGAAATCGGGCCAGAACAGGTGTTTCTCAGCCTGGATTGTGCGAGGCAGCTCGTAGGAGATCACAGGTTTTATTCCCTCTGTTAAAGAATAAAGAAATACCGAAAGGGGTGCCAATTTTGGGGCCTACAAGTTGTCGGCGTCTACTCGGGGCATTCTAGCTTCCGAGCCATGTGTGTATTCAAGTGTTACTTCCCGTCGTAGGTTCTCTTTGCAAAGTGCTATATGTGTGTGTCTAAAGTAAAGAATTTCGGGTGAAAGCCAACGCCTACCGCTCCACGGGCCGGTTTCAGTTCCCTATCCTGGTGAGTCGCATGAAGTACTTGGGCTTGAGCCTCAACAAGCGCTGCACGCGGTGTAGGTTGCCTATTTTGGTGTTGCACTGGTGGCGCTTGCAAGAACTCCATAAACGTTGGATTTTGCACTAGTTGCGAAAAGACATTCACCGCGGCAAGTAACTGAGTCCTGAACACATCATCCTCAAGTTGCCCAGTCATAAAGCCCTGTACTACTGGAGGGACATTTACATTAACAGGAGGTACAGTCTGACGTGGCCGTGAGCTCTCGCCAATCTCGAACACCAGAGCAGTTTCTTGTCTGTCGTTCGAAGAGGAACCCTCTTCCATAATGCCCTTCCCTTTGTCGGCCATAGTGTAATTCCACGTTCCTATTCTCTGTGTCTTTACCCAAAACAACCAAGGCTCACTTTTTGAGGAAAAAGTGATTGATGTCTCCACAACGGAACCTTGAAACCAGTTCGTGGGGCGGTAGGCTTTGGCTTTCAACCGAAATTCTTTACTTTAGACACACAGAGAGAGAACGTGCAAATGAAACCTGCGACGGGAATTAACACTTAAGCACACATACGGCTCGGAAGCTAGAATGCTCCGAGCAGACGCCGACAACCTGTAGGCCCCAAAATTGGCGCCCCTTTCGGTATTTCTTAATTCTTTAGGAGGGTAAATTACAAAGAAGAGTCCTGGGAATCCTTTATCTGTATCGAGCTAGAAACCAACTGTTTTGGCCAGATTACGGCAGCATAACAACCCCAAAACTTGCGCGAAACCAATTCCCCTGCTGGAACTCTCTTTCATTGGCATAAACCCTCTGATTCCTGCCCAAAAACAGTAAATTCAGCACGCTGTATTTACTGGTTTTTGCCCTGTTTTCAACCCCAAACAGTCCCCTAACTGTCCTGTGCCAGTGGGGCACTATTCCCAATGGTTTTGGTGTAACAGACTTGGATACTCCAAGTCAAGAATCAATCACGACAACACCAAATAACCACTTCAAAACAATTCACAGATCAGAATAGATTTGCACTCGCCGGGCGGAGTTCCGTGCCTAGAGATATTAGCCCCAAAGACTGGCGCCCCTCTCGGTATTTCTTTATGTATTAATCAATGTTCAAAGTACAAGAGAGCGGTTAGGGTTTCACTCTCAGACTCTACGTCCAAATGCTCTGCAAAGTGAGCCCAAAACCGCTTATTTAAAGTTTTACAAGGGTTGCCAAAAGCAGAGCCCCAAAAGCTTCCAAATCAAAAGCAAAGTGTTCTCTCTCTATGTCACACAAGCTCTCTTGAGTCTTGTAAAATAAAAAGCAATGTAATTCTCTCTCTCTCTCTCTCTCTCTCTCTCTCTCTCTCTCTCTCTCTCTCTCTCTCTCTCTCTCTCTCTCCTCCTTGCTATTGCATAGAGAAAAAGCTGACGCCCAAAAGCTGAAAATCCAACCCGTAAATCCCGTCGCAAAATCCGACGCAAATCCCGGAAGTCCGTATTGCTGCTACGTGGCATTTCAACCGCCAGAATTAGGGTTTCAGCCACAGTTAGGGTTAGGGTTTCCAAAATCAGGGTTTCAAGAATTAGGGTTTTTGGCAGAAATTAGGGTTTGCAAGTTTTAGGGTTTCTGCAGAGTAGCCACGTCATCACTTTGTGACATACCCCCCTCTTCAAAGCATTGTAATCGCCCTCGATTACGCCTGCAAAACAGACAAAGGCCGTAAACCGTCTTAGCAGACACTGACTGTTGATACCTACGTACTAGGAACACACATCTAGCACATGTACCAATCGACAGTCACATCACAGGACATCACATGACATTCAACATTCATTCGGATCTTAGACCATGATTTATCGGCAATGTAGCTAGCAATCGCATCTAGATCCAATCGGGACCTCATCGATGTCCGATTCACTAACCCCTATTGCAACCATGTCTATTCGAGAATCAGAAGCTGAATTCTGGGTTCAGTTTGGAGTAGACTATCCTAAACCAAAAGCATCCAGGTAAAGTTTCACAAACTGAGGAGTATCTGCTAGGTCCTCCTCCTCCATCCACTTCACATCCAATGCACGATAGTTTTTGAACTTAACAAAGAACCGCCTTCAGACTTTACCTTTATTCTTCGTATCCTTATGTGCCAAAATCTAATTAGGAACAAGGGTCTCCTCGTTTTCTTCCACTTCGGGTTGCTCATCAGGCTCTCCATCATCACGCACATCACCTTTAAAAGGTTTCAAGAGACTCACATGAAATGCATCGTGAATCCTCGAAGTATCAGGCAGTTTCTGAAAACGGCCCGTAGGGCGGTAGGCGTTGGCTTTCACCCGAAATTCTTTACTTTATACACACACACAGAGCACTTTGCAAAGAGAACCTGCGACGGGAGTTAACACTTGAACACACACACGGCTCGGAAGCTAGAATGCTCCGAGCAGACGCCGACAACCTGTAGGCCCCAAAATTGGCGCCCCTTTCGGTATTTTTTTATTCTTTAGGAGTGTAAATTACAAGGTAAGGTCCCGGGAATCCTTCACGTGTATCCACCTAGATACCATTTGATTTGGCCAAATTTCGGCAGCATAACAGCCCCAAAACTTGCGCGAAACCAATTCCCCTGCTGGAACTCGCTTGCACTGTCGTATACCCTCTGATTCCTGTCCAAAAAAAGTAAATTCAGCACGCTGTATTTACTGGTTTTTGCCCTGTTTTCAGCCCCAAACAGTCCCCTAACTGTCCTTTGCCAGTGGGGCACGATTCCCAATGATCCTGGCGTCCATATGGCTGAAAAACAGTGAATTTACAGCGCATACACAGCGCTGATTTTGCACCTGTACGGTGAGGTTATGACCCTCACCAGTGCCTGCTTTGGAGCAGCGGTTAGCTACCCCTGTTCCTGCTCAAGGAGGCTCTTGCCTCAGCACAAAAGCATGAACCCACACAACTGTACATCAGTCAAATGAGTAGCCCTCTTGTGGGGCATCACATAACTGCACGTAGGGGAGAAAGAGAGCAGTATGTAGCGTGCGGGGCATCACTCCCGTCACCATACTGTACATAGAGGGCAAGGTAAGCATTCCATAGCTTTTGTACCTGTTGCAATCCGCCTGTGGCTGAAAATGGCGCCCCCTTTGTTGATATGCAGCTCGTTTTTGCCTCCCAGAGTGGCAGAATCGCTCACAAGCTGACACGTCGCCCAGTTTCCGAGTTTGGGCTTTCCCTGCTAAAAATATCTCAGCTGGTGCGTCAGTTGACTTCGCGGCAGAGTTGTAAAGTGTTCCCCTAGTCATACCGAAGGTAATGACGCGAACACATTTCGTGGCCCAAAATAGCAGTTCCCTAAATTTTAGGAGATGCTTCCGTTGGACTCCCACTGGTCTTCTGACCATCTATCCTCATTGGGACCGCATCCAAAAATGCAATGTGGCCCAACTGTCGGATACTTTTGGTTGGTAGTCCCACCTTGACTTTACGCCTTAATTGAGTTCACTTCCTAGTATCCACCAACTTGCTAAGTGCGACGGGGGGACCTATATGATCTTGCTCTGAGCCTAGACATCCTCTTATCATACGAATTCCAGTGCCGACCCCTTCCCGTCTGCGGGTGAATCTACCGTTCACATTGGCCATACAATGTCCGACCGTTTGCTACTTCAAAAAGAGGGTCTTAAACAAATAAAATAAACCCCATTGGAAAGAAACCAACAACCAAGGTTAGCAGTTGCCACATCTCTGTGACATGGTTAATAACTGCCACGTTCTCGTGACATACCCCCCTCTTGAAATCGCAAAAGTCCTCGATTGCATACCATAAATACACGCCACTGATGATCTTGTGCTATTAACACTCTTTTATCATCGCATGTATCCGCAAGAAAGGTCGTAACATACATAGATACAAATGACTTAATGAGGCCTTCATACTTTTGCCATTTCCATCTATGGCACTGAATTCATATGTACATTTGATGTACTAGCTCTATCATTACCCCTCCTTTGCACACGTTGGGTTGGGGCATAAGTAGGCTGTAACCCAAAGGCTTCAACGTAAAGCTGCAATACATTTGGTGACTCTGACAGTTCATGCTCTTCCATCCACTTTGCATCCATAGGCGGATAGTTCTTGAACTTCACCAAATAGCGTCTTGCAACTTGTCCTTTAACTTTTCTGTCCTTATGTGCCAAAACTTGCTCAGGTACCAGGATCTCATCAAGTTCCTCAACTTCTGGCTCATCCTCAACTGGCATATCTTCTGGCACATCACCCACGAAGGGTCTTAGAAGACTCACGTGAAACGCATTATGAATCTTCCATGCATCAGGCAATTTCAGCCTGTAAGCCACATCGCTGATCTTGTCAAGCACTTGAAAAGGCCCATAGTAACGCATGCTGAGCTTAGGAAACAGCCGTTCCTTGCCCTTCATCTTCTTTAACCTTGCCTTTTCGAACCTTAAGAGAACCCAATCACCAGGTGATAGTAGCAATTCACGACGCTGACGATCAGCAGCCTTTTTCTGTTTTGCCTGAGTCTTCTCTAAGGCAACTTTAATCTTCTTATACATCTCATCCATGTTCTCAACATATCGATCTGCCTCAAAGATCTTGTCCTTTGTGTGCAAAATGGGAGGAACCTTTTTGCCGCCTTCAACAATCTCAAAAGGTGCTTTGCCAGTAGACGAATGCACCGTATTATTGTACGCATACTCAAGCATAGGCAAATACTGTTCCCACTTGCCTTTATTATCTGACACATAGCATTTCAGCAGATCTAAGACAGTAGAATTGGCCTCTTCTGACTGTCCATCAGTTTGTGGATGAAACGAAGACGAAAACTTGAGCGTAGTACCCATGTTCTCAAACAATCCTCTCCAGAACAAACTGGTCATGCGAGGATCACGATCACTGATAATCGATTGTGGCATACCATGGTACTTAAACACATTGTATATGAACAAGCGTGCCATCTGATCAGATTTTATCTTCTTCCTGACAGGGATAAAATGGGCCTGCTTGCTGAACCTGCAGATAATGGTCCATATACCATCATTCCCTGTTGGCGTTCTTGGAAGATCAAAGATAAAGTCCATAGCAATGCTTTCCCATGGCTTATCCGGAATCGGCAGTGGTTGTAACAACCCTGGTGCCTTTTGCCTGTCAAACTTGACCTTTTGGCAAACTATGCATGCTCGCACAAAGGCATCCACATCTCTCCTCAAGGTAGGCCAATAGAAGAACGTCTCTACCGCTTTAACTGTTGCATCAATGCCACGATGCCCTGCATACGGTGGGACATGACTCTCTTCCATGACCTTATGTTGCAGTGGCCTAGTGACACAAAGTCTGCCATGCATCATCATAAAACCATCTCTGAGGAGGTAGTGCTCGTGATGTTGCCCCTCTTGTAACTGTTCAAAGATCCTTGCAAAATCTTCATCAGCAATATACTGTTCCTTCATGTCATCTAACTCATGATGATAAGGAATTGACACAGCTGAAATTTGTGGCTTTCTTGATAACGCATCAGCCACAACATTCTTCTTGCCTTCCACATGCATAATCTGGAAGTGGAATGTTTCTTTCCATGGAACATTCTTTCCATGTTCCACATGCATAATCTGGAAGTGGAACATGGAAAGAATGTTTGCCCATCGCATATGCTTTTCGGATAACTTTGACTGTGTCAAGAAGTATCGCAAGGTCTGATGATCTGTTTGGACAACAAAATCAGCACCTAAGAGGTAGTGCTTCCAGCTAGAAAGCGCATGAATCACGGCCAAGAGCTCTTTCTCATAGACTTGCATAGTCCTCTCTAAACCATGAAACCGGCCCGTAGGGCGATAGGCGTTGGCTTTCATAGGCTACTACCCGTCCATCTTGCATTAGCACTGCTCCGATGCTACTGCCACAGGCGTCACACTGGACCACAAATGACTTCCTAAGATCTGGCAAAACAATAACTGGATCTGAAGTCAACTTTTCCTTTAAGAGACTAAAAGCTGAAATCTCTTTTTGGGTCCATCTGAAAGTGACCTCTTTCTTTTGCAATGCGTGAAGAGGCGATGCTATCTCTGCAAAATTTCTGATAAACCTTCTATAGTAGGAACACAATCCCAAGAAGCTTCTGACATCGTGCACAGTCTTCAAGTCTGGCCATGTCTTGATAGCTTCGACCTTTGCGGGATCCATTCTAACACCATCCTTTGAGACTATGTGGCCCAGAAAGTGGATCTCTTCGAGGAAGAATTCACTTTTCTTAGGATTGACAAGTAACCTGTGACTGCGCAGCTCTTCAAACACAATGGTCAAGTGACGCCTATGCTCCTCTTCATTCTTCGAATACACAATCATGTCATCGAAGAATGTTCCAACAAACTGTTGATGCGAGCGGAAAATCCGGTCCATCATTCTGTTGAACGTGGCAGGAGCATTTGTTAGCCCAAACGGCATCACTAGAAACTCATAAAGACCAAATGTCGTTCTAAACGCAGTCTTGTGCACATCCTCTGGGCTTATACGAATCTGATGGTACCCACTCTTCAGGTCTATCCTGCTGAAAATTGCAGCACCCTCTAAACGATCGAAAATATCATCAATTCTAGGAATAGGAAACCTATTCTTGATGGTATTCTTATTCAATGCACGGTAATCAATACACATGCGCCATGAGCCATCCTTCTTCTGCACTAGGAGCACTGGGGAGCAAAAGGGTGAAGAACTAGGCTGAATCAGCCCCTTCTCTAATAACTCCTCAACCTGCCCATAATCTCTTTCTGCTGCGCCGCACTAACCGTGTAGGGAGGTCTATTTGGTGGGCTACACCCTGGCACCAAATCTATCCTATGGTCCTCAGGTCTCTCTGGCGGCAATTGCGGCGGTAATGAATCAGAAAAACAGTCACTAAACTTTTGCAAAAATGTTGAACTTTCTTTATCTAACACAAATAAATTTGACTGATCACTATCTGAGACATCACGTGCAAAAATCAAGTACACAGAAAGATGATTCTTTATTACAGAAGTGATAGCAGAAGCAGATACAATAGGGACTGACTCTCCTTTAAGCTTTACATCCAAGATGTGAGTTTTGCCCCTATGCTGTACAGTGATCTTTTTGTTGTAGGCATCCAAGACTCCATGCACTCGGAACATCCACGGGATCCCCAACAAGGCGTCACAACCTTCCAGCGGCATGATGTAAAACTCTTCAGTGTCCACATACGACTGAATATGCAGACGCAGTTTTCCAATGATGGGAGTAACACACTCGGAGTGGCCAGGACATGCCAACCCTGCCTCTGCTGTGTATCCCATCTCTTCAGCTATGATGCCCAGCTTCATAGCTAACTCTGGTGAGATAAAGTTGGCTTTGGCACCTGGATCAAAGAAGATGAGTGCCGTCTGATCCCTAACTTTACCCCATGCCCTGCATAACTCACTGGCATCTGTGCTGGGCCTGTCACCCACCATGTCTGGCACTAAACCTGCCGTGGGTTTTGGCTTCTTGCCTTTCTGGTCTTCTTTATCCTCTGAGTCAGCTGGCCTTTTCCTTTGTGGACAATTGATAGAAATATGACCAGGCTGCTCGCATATAAAGCATTTGTTCTCAGCCATTAGGACCTTCTTTTCCTCGAGCGACTTGCGCACAAAAGGCTTCCTTTTCTGTTTCTTTGCCTGCGCTCCAGAAGTCCCAGTTGAATCCTTGTCTTTGGTGGCCTGTTCTGACCCCTGTGACGCATCAGGAGCCGTTTTCACAAAGGGCTTCTTAGCTGAATTTTTCTTTTGCTGCCCTCCTTTATCACTGCTCGGAAATCCACTGTCCTCTCCTTTCAACAGGGCAAGACCAGTGTTCGCAACTTCCATAAGCTGAGTAAGGGTAGCCACTCTATTCTTTGTACAGTAATCGCGAAGCCCTTTAGGCAACCCACAACAATACTTCTCTATCTGCTCTGTCAGTGGCACAAATCTGTAGGAGGTCACTGAGAGTAATGCTTTACAAAACCTCCTATTGTACTCCAGCAAGCTCTTGCACGAAGCTGCCGTAAGCTGGTGCCAATCTGTCAAGACATTGGCTTCAAATTCATTTGATAGCCAAGCAGATGCAAACATTTGCTTGAAGTAAACCCAAGTGGCGGGTGCCTGTCCTTGCATTAACAATGTCGTCCACCATGTCAGCGCATTGTCCTTTAAGAAAGTGGCAGCTTTCCTAACCTTCGAGGCCTCTGTAAAATTCCCTCCCGCATAAGCTGTATCAAACTGCTGGAGGAAAGTGAGTGCCTTTGTCTTGTCCTCGAAACCACTGAAGGTACTGAACTTTACTGCTGCACCACCTTCTTTGTAAGCCTTCGGCTTCTCTAGTGCCCCCAAGTTGTCATACTGAATGGTCTGCAACATGGGCACTGTACTAGGCATGATCGGCACGCCTTGGCCATTCACATTTTGCGTAAGAGGTGCGATATCTGGCTGCTGTCCAAAAAAACCAGCCATGCCAAAATGACCCTGTGGCACCCCAAGCTGGCCCTGGTTGCCGTGGAAACCTTGCTGCATGCCGATAGTACCATACATGGGGTTTGGCATGATGCCTTGCATACCCCCGAACACTGTTCCTGGCATGTACGGCTGACTTCCAGACGCATAACCAGCCATACTTTGGAACACTGATCCACCCCCGAAATACCCAGGATGTACCGTGGGTGGTGGAAAAACTGAGTGCATAGCCTGGTATCCAGCTCCCTGTCCATTCAAGACAGCATGCTGGCTCTGAAAGGTGGCGGGCTGAACTGGCATAACCTGTGGAATAGGCGTTCTAGCCACCTGTTCAAGCATGGGAGGAACCTGCTTTGGAGCCCCCGACTCCGCAACATGCGAGTGTTCCCTTTCCTCCTGCGCCTCATGAAGTACCTAGGCTTGAGCTTCAACAAGCTCCGTACGCGGCGTAGGTTGTCTATTTTGCTGTTGCACTGGTGGCGCTTGTAAGAATTCCATAAACCTCGGATTCTGCACCAGCTGCGAAAAGACATTCACCGCGGCAACTAACTGAGTCTTAAACGCATCATCCTCAAGTTGCCCTGTCATAAAGCCCTGTACTACTGGAGGGACATTCACGTTGACAGTAGGTACAGACTGACGTGGCCGTGAGCTCTCGCCAATCTCAAAAACCATAGGAATCTCCTGCCTGTCCTTTGGAGAGGAACCCTCTTCCATAATTCCCTTCCCCTTGTCGGCCATAGTGTAATCCCCGCGTTCTTGCACTGTGTGTCTTTACCCTGAACAATCCAGGCTCACTCTTTGAGGAAAAAGTGATTGATGTCCCGGCAACGGAACCATGAAACCGGCCCGTAGGGCGGTAGGCGTTGGCTTTCACCCGAAATTCTTTACTTTATACACACACAGAGCACTTTGCAAAGAGAACCTGCGACGGGAGTTAACACTTGAACACACACACGGCTCGGAAGCTAGAATGCTCCGAGCAGACGCCGACAACCTGTAGGCCCCAAAATTGGCGCCCCTTTCGGTATTTCTTTATTCTTTAGGAGGGTAAATTACAAGGTAAGGTCCCGGGAATCCTTCACGTGTATCCACCTAGATACCATTTGATTTGGCCAAATTTCGGTAGCATAACAGCCACAAAACTTGCGCGAAACCAATTCCCCTGCTGGAACTCGCTTGCACTGTCGTATACCCTCTAATTCCTGTCCAAAAACAGTAAATTCAGCACGCTGTATTTACTGGTTTTTGCCCTGTTTTCAGCCCCAAACAGTCCCCTAACTGTCCTTTGCCAGTGGGGCACGATTCCCAATGATCCTGGCATCCATATGGCTGAAAAACAGTGAATTTACAGCGCATACACAGCGCTGATTTTGCACCTGTACGGTGAGGTTATGACCCTCACCAGTGCCTGCTTTGGAGCAGCGGTTAGCTACCCCTGTTCCTGCTCAAGGAGGCTCTTGCCTCAGCACAAAAGCATGAACCCACACAACTGTACATCAGTCAAATGAGTAGCCCTCTTGTGGGGCATCACATAACTGCACGTAGGGGAGAAAGAGAGCAGTATGTAGCGTGCGGGGCATCACTCCCGTCACCATACTGTACATAGAGGGCAAGGTAAGCATTCCATAGCTTTTGTACCTGTTGCAATCCGCCTATGGCTGAAAATGGCGCCCCCTTTGTTGATATGCAGCTCGTTTTTGCCTCCCAGAGTGGCAGAATCGCTCACAAGCTGACACGTCGCCCAGTTTCCGAGTTTGGGCTTTCCCTGCTAAAAATATCTCAACTGGTGCGTCAGTTGACTTCGCGGCAGAGTTGTAAAGTGTTCCCCTAGTCATACCGAAGGTAATGACGCGAACACATTTCGTGGCCCAAAATAGCAGTTCCCTAAATTTTAGGAGATGCTTCCGTTGGGCTCCCACTGGTCTTCTGACCATCTATCCTCATTGGGACCGCATCCAAAAATGCAATGTGGCCCAACTGTCGGATACTTTTGGTTGGTAGTCCCACCTTGACTTTACGCCTTAATTGAGTTCACTTCCTAGTATCCACCAACTTGCTAAGTGCGACGGGGGGACCTATATGATCTTGCTCTGAGCCTAGACATCCTCTTATCATACGAATTCCAGTGCCGACCCCTTCCCGTCTGCGGGTGAATCTACCATTCACATTGGCCATACAATGTCCGACCGTTTGCTACTTCAAAAAGAGGGTCTTAAACAAATAAAATAAACCCCATTGGAAAGAAACCAACAACCAAGGTTAGCAGTTGCCACATCTCTGTGACATGGTTAATAACTGCCACGTCCTCGTGACAGTTTCAGTCGGAAGGAGACATTATTTATCTTTTCAGTGATCTGGAAAGGGCTATAAATATCGCATACTAAGCTTTGGAAAAAGCCTCTCCTTTCCCTTTTTCTTTCTCAAGCGTGCCTTCTCAAAACGTAAGAGCACCCAATCATCCTCCTTCAATTTCAAGTCACGACGATGGCGATCCGCTGCCTTTTCCGTCGTTCTTGAGACTTCTGCAAAGTCTCGCGAACCTTGGCAAAAGCCGTATCTAAGTCTCGCGTATATTCATCCGCTTCAAAGATCTTATCTTTCATGCTTAGGAAGGGTGGAACCTTCGCAGTACCTTCAACAATCTCAAATGGCGCCTTCCCCGTCGAAGAGTGTATCGTGTTATCGTAGGCAAATTCCACCAAAGGTAAGTACTTTTCCCATTGAGTCTTCTGATCCGAGATACAAGACTTCAATAAATCTAGAACCACAGAATTTGCAATCTCAGATTGCCCATCAGTCTGCGGGTGGAACAATGACGAGAACTGCAACCGCGTGCAAATGTTCTCCCAAATTGCCTTCCAATACAAACTCATAAATCTGGTCAAACTTAACCTTCTGGTATACTAAGCAACTGCGCACAAACTCTCCCACATCCTTTTTGAGTCTCGGCCAAAAGAAGTATCTCTCTACCCCTTTCATGGTGGTAGCAATGCCGCGGTGACCCGTAATAGGTGGACAATGGCATTCAGTCATAACGTTTTCCCTGAACAGCTGTGTAACGCACAACATGGTTTTTCTCGTCAAGTAGCCATCCCGAATGGAATATCCCGCTACTATCTCCCCATCCAGTATCCATGTGAAAACGTTTGCAAAATCTGTATCTGTGGCATACTGGTCGACCATATCCTCGAAGCTCCTATGATGTATCACGGAAATAGCCAGAACCAACGGCCTCCGAGACAAAGCATCTGCCACCACATTCTTCTCTCCCTGCACGTGGACAATCTGGAAGTGAAACTGTGACAAGATGTTCGCCCACCGCATCTGCTTTTCCGAAAGCTGCTTCTGTGACAAGAAGTAGCGCAAACTCTGATGGTCTGTAAAGACAGTAAAATCCACTCCAAGTAGGTAATGCCGCCACTGAGTAAGAGCATGGATAACCTCCAAAAGCTCTTTCTCATAAATTTGTGTTGTCATCTCCGGCCTTGAGAACAATCGGCTCTCGTAAGCAATGACATGGCCTTCTTGCATTAAGACCGCACCCAGACTACGACCACAAGCATCACAATAAACTTCAAATGACTTCTGCAAGTCCGGCAAAGTCAAAACTTGTCCTTGTCACGTGACACATCCCAACCCTATGTGTCCGTGGACAAGCTACACCACAACAGGGTTCAGTCAGTTCAATCAAGTCTAGATTAGCAGTGATCTGGCACTTTTGTGAGTCTATTCGTACACCGTGCATGCCCAGTCACTTAGCATAGATGCATATCCTCCGGTTGCACACAGCATGATCATCGGAATTTCCATCAGAATCCATTAGCATCAGTTAGGGGAATTTTCCAGTGCATTTAGCCTATTTTTCCTATTTTTGGTATTTTCACTTATTATTTTTAAGTGACTTTCCAACAAAGGTAGGTAGGGCAATTTTGCTAAGTTAATATATAAGCAAACCCAAGTTAGCACTTTCTGGCAGAAGAGGCAGCAGGAGCTTCCCGCTCAACAGGCAACTTCTCAGCAGTGCCCCCCCTCAGCAGTAGACCCTCGCCATCCACTCCTTCCCTTTGGTGTTTCCTCCCAGCAAGCCAGTGCCTACAAGTCCTCTTGCCTGGCGTTTTCCAACCTCAGCAAATACATCCTAGCCAGCGTTTTTCAGCCTTGACAAAAACGCCGGCATCACTTGCAGATTCAGCATTTTTTCAGCCTTGTCAAAAACGCCAGCTCGGCAATAGCAAAAATGCAGAATTCAGCAGTTGGATTCTCGCAGTTTTCAGCCTATGACACCGCAGTAGATCACCTCCAAGTTGGTTGCAGCTGTTCCCCCATTTTCAGCCATAAAAACGCAGCCAAAACAGTCATTTTCAGCCACCGAAACAGTCCCGAAATTCAGCGATTAGAAGATCTCAGATTTCAGCCATCAAGTTGTTGTCGTCACCACCGTCGTCGTCGTCGGCATCGTCGCCATTGCATCAGTCCATTGCATTCGCATTGTACGCTTTTGTGCAATCAAGTAGACCACTCTCGCCGACGAGTGGGGCCGTCGGAGGAGGGTTTTACAACCTCTCGGGTGTCGTATCTCTTCTCTCTCCTTCTCTCAGTCTCATTCACTTGCACGCACAATATCCACTCACTTTGTTCGTGATCATAGCACTCTCCATAAAGACGGAAGGCTCTCTCCTTCCCTAAGAACTAAAAGGAACCTTGAGCAATAAAGATCACTAATCTTGAGAAAATACAACATTCATTCCGCTCCACCTAACATTGGTATCAGAGCTTTGGAAGTGTTCTGCATTACTCGAGGAAAGAACCACAAGAACCACAAGAATTTTTTTGCTTGTTGCTATCGCCCGAACCCAAGTTTACTTGGGCGTGGCGATTCCTAATCGTGTTTTGTTGAAGAGTGACAGGAATCCCAAGAAAGAAGGGCTTGTCCAACCTCCCCTTGTGTCTCTTTTCACTCATTGAGAGAGGTCCGTGCACTTAGCGGCCGGCCAATCGACGTGAGGTGGGAAAAAGCAACCTTGGTGTGAGCGCAAGGCCGCCAAGGGGTGCGCCCACAGAAAAGGGTAGAACTCGGGTGAAGAGAAGATCCTTCTCCAACGCAATTTGCAAGTGAAAGAAAACCTCAAGAACCCCAAGAACCCAAGACCCTCAAAACTCAAGAACCTCAAGAACCCAAGATTCTCACGAATCAAGGACCTCAAGAACCTCAAGACCCTCTAGAACCCAAGTTCCTCCTGAACTTAAGAACCCACACCACAAGAACCCACAACTTCAGAATGATCATCACTCGAAGCGGAATGGATACTTCGCTTGGAGGTGATGAGCATGAGAGAGGCGAAGAAGAATTTTCCCCACCAGGAGGTTTTTCCGACCCTTCCCCTTTCCCATCTACAACAAGGATTGCACTAACTCCTATGGAGGCTTTCCACAAGAGGATGATGGACAAGAAGTTAGAAGACAAAGCAAGAGATGCCGAACGAGAAGCAGAAAGAAAAGCCTACAAAGAAGACATGGCAGCCATAGAGCGCCAGTACCAAGAACGAATGGCAGCCATAGCGCGTGTGAGCGAGCAAGCCCGCTTGGAAGCCAAAGCAAGACAAGCAGAATATGACTGCGAGACCAAAGCAAGAATGCAAGAGATGTTGCGACTCTTTTCTCGAATGCAGGCACAGATTCAACAGGATCGGGAAAAGGAGACTCTCTCAGTCTCTTCTTCTCCAAAGCATGATACACAGGATTTGCATGATTGTGTGAAGCATGATAATGTTTTGATTGACAATGATAAGCACAATGATTTGCACGATGATTTGAATGACAAGCATGATGATTTGGATGAAAAAGATAAGCATGATGATTCGAATGATATTGCTAAGCATGATGATTTGGTGACAATGATAAGCATGATGATTTGCATGATCAAGATGTGATTTCTCACCAGCATGATGAATTGCATGAAGATGATGTGATTGTTCACAAGGATGATGTGTTAGTGGATGCTTTTTCTAGCGAAGCTAACCTCGTTGTAGAATCGATCAATCACCAAGAATCGATCTTGGCTTTCGAGTCGAGGTCCACAGATCCCCCACAAGAAGATTCGATAGATCCCGAAGAAGCGATCTTGGCTCTCGAGCCTTGGTCCAAAGAACCATCACAGGAAGTATTATGGGTTCGCATGATTGATACGCACGCATTGTTCGAGTGTTTCATTCGTGAAGTTTTCCTGTATTTTAGTCAGCATCGTTATGTGATCCCTTTTCCTAGGCATGACATATTGTATGTTGAGCACGTTTTCCTCATGGATGAGCACGAATGTATGCGGATTGTTCATGAAAAGTTGAAAAGTTTGTATGTAAGGAAGTCACATTCCATGTCTCTTCCTTGGCATTCCGAGAGAGCACATAATTGTATGAGCACCACGCATGGGCATTTCCATTGTGATTTGCCACAGTTGATTGATTTCGATCAAACAGAAAAGATTCGACCTCATTGTTTGCATGTGTTTGATGAACGGGTTGTCATTCCGTCTATTTGTTCATCTACATTGCATGCACAGTCTTTAGAGAAGACAAGATTTTTTTCCTTCACTTTACATGGAATGGGTATGTTCATGGTTTTGTGTTGGAAAAGGTTTCAGGAATTTTCAGCCATGGAGATTCTTGAAGACGAAAGGAGCAGGACTCTGGACGAAGTTGAAGCATCAAAGGAGCCACAGAAGACTTTGAGTCGCTTTCGGCACGGCCCAAAGAAGCAAGCGTTGCAGACCTTTACGAAGTTCAAGTACCGCACGACCCACACAGCAGAGTGGGCCGACAAAGGGTCCCTTCCAGGATTCCGGATGCTGTTGGCGATCTCCCTCGACGCCATACAGTTAGGTACCAGTACCTCACTTTGAAAAGGAGGGGATGTCACGTGACACATCCCAACCCTATGTGTCCGTGGACAAGCTACACCACAGCAGGGTTCAGTCAGTTCAATCAAGTCTAGATTAGCAGTGATCTGGCACTTTTGTGAGTCTATTCGTACACCGTGCATGAGCAGTCACTTAGCATAGATGCATATCCTCCGGTTGCACACAGCATGATCATCGGAATTCCCATCAGAATCCATTAGCATCAATTAGGGGAATTTTCCAGTGCATTTAGCCTATTTTCCCTATTTTTGGTATTTTCACTTATTATTTTTAAGTGACTTTCCAACAAAAGTAGGTAGGGCAATTTTGCTAAGTTAATATATAAGCAAACCCAAGTTAGCACTTTCTGGCAGAAGAGGCAGCAAGAGCTTCCCGCTCAACAGGCAACTTCTCAGCAGTACCCCCCCTCAGCAGTAGACCCTCGCCATCCACTCCTTCCCTTTGGCGTTTCCTCTTAGCAAGCCAGTGCCTACAAGTCCTCTTGCCTGGCGTTTTCCAACCTCAGCAGATACATCCTAGCCAGCGTTTTTCAGCCTTGACAAAAACGCAAGCATCACTTGCAGATTCAGCGTTTTTTCAGCCTTGTCAAAAACGCCAGCTCAGCAGTAGAAAAAACGCAGAATTCAGCAATTGGATTCTCGCAGTTTTCAGCCTATGACACCGTAGTAGATCACCCCCAAGTTGGTTGCAGCTGTTCCCCCATTTTCAGCCATAAAAACGCAGCCAAAACAGTCATTTTCAGCCACCGAAATTCAGCGATTAGAAGATCTCAGATTTCAGCCATCAAGTTGTCGTCGTCACCACTGTCATCGTCGTCGGCATCGTCGCCATTGCATAAGTCCATTGCATTCGCATTGTACGCTTTTGTGCAATCAAGTAAACCACTCTCGCCGGCGAGAGTGGGGCCTTCGGAGGAGGGTTTTACAACCTCTCGGGTGTCGTATCTCTTCTCTCTCCTTCTCTCAGTCTCATTCACTTGCACGCACAATATCCACTCACTTTGTTCATGATCATAGCACTCTCCATAAAGACGGAAGGCTCTCTCCTTCCCTAAGAACTAAAAGGAACCTTGAGCAATAAAGATCACTAATCTTGAGAAAATACAACATTCATTCCGCTGCACCTAACACTCCTGTAGTCAATTTCTCTTTCAATGTCTGAAAAGCAGTCACCTCTGTGGATCCCCACGAGAAAGGGACTCCTTTCTGTGTCAAGATATGCAAAGGGGAAGCAATCTCTGCAAACTTTCAAATGAACCGCCTGTAGTACGAACATAGTCCCAAGAAGCTTCTAACTTCATGGACATTCTTCAAATCGGACCAATCACGTATAGTCTATAACTTGGCCGGATCCATTTGCACTCTTGCTGCTGAGACAATGTGTCCCAAAAAGTGTATCTCTGGTAGAAAAAAATCACTTTTCTTTGCATTAATCACTAACTTGTGATCTCGTAATGCCTGAAAGACCTGAAGCAGATGATCTCTATGTTATGCCTCATTCTTGGAGAAAACAATGATGTCGTCAAAGAAAGTGCCAACAAATATCCTGTACTCAAAAAATCATGTCCATCATCCGGTTAAATGTCGCAGGAGCATTGGTTAAGCCAAAAGGCATCACCAAAAACTCAAATAACCCAAAAGTCGTCCAAAAAGATGTCTTGTAGACGTCTCCCGGCGCGATTTTGATTTGATGATATCCGATCCTAGGAATCGGAAATCTGTTCTTGATAGTGATTTTGTTGAGAGCTCTATAATTGATGCACGTTCTCCAAGATCCATCTTTCTTCAAAACCAACAACACTGGAGAGCAATACGGTGAAGTACTAGGCTGGACAAGACCCGTTTCCAAAAGGTCTTTCACTTGGTTCATAATCTCTTCATTCTGTGCTCGGCTCACACGGTTGGCCGGCTCGGTGGTGTGCTTCCAGGTATCAGATCAATGGTATGATCTTCAGAACGAGCAGGTGGTAACTCGCCTGGTAGGCCTTCTGAGAAGCAATCGGCGTGAGAGTGGAGAAAATCTTGGCGTTCTTTATCAAGTTTAGACATATTTGTCCTATCCTTATCACTCAATTCTTTCATACAGATCGAGTAAACAAACAGACTGGATTTCATTAATTTAGAAATGGCCGAAGCCGATACAATAGGGACAAACTCGCCCATCAGTTTAATATCAAGTACAAGGGTTCTACCCTGTTCTGTAGTCAATGTCGCTTTCCTCGCCCGATAATTGACCACGGCGTTGTTCTTGTGGTAGTAGGGAATCCCTAAGAGAACATCACAACCTTCCAAAGGCATTATAAAAAAGTCCTCATGCCCCAAATACCCCTGACAATGCAACCGAAGTTTGCCAATAACAGGTGTAATGGCCACGTCCCTGCCGGGTGCCGCTAGAACGGCCTCCGCAAGTGGTCCCATCCGATCGGAAGTGATCTCGAGCCGCGCCGCCAATTCCGATGAAATGAAGTTGGCCTTGGCTCCTCCAGCAAAGAAGATCAGGGCCTCTTGATCTTTCACTTTGCCCCAAGCTCGGCAAAGTTTTGTACTCTCGTCCATGGTGTTGGGATCGGTACCCACACAATCTGGAACCAGTCCTGTTTTCATCTTGCCTTTTTGTCCACGTTCCTTAGCTACTCTTGAACTCTCAGGCCTGTCGTCGTCCTTATCATTATGTTCTTTCTGTACCTTTTTAGGGCACTTCGCGGAGATATGTCCACGCTCCCTGCATCCAAAGCACTTCCCCTCTCTGATAAAGCGAGCTCTCTCCTGAGGAGTAAGCTTGGGTCGTGCATCCTTCTTCTCTGGGTCGCTCTTTCTCTTTCTACTTTCATTCCCAGAAGTCTGTTCGGCTCGTTGTGTCGTGACCTCATCCGTGGGAAAGGTCACACTGCCAAAGTGAATGGCAAAGTCCCGCTTCGCATGACTCATCAACTCCTGAATAGAAGCTAACTTCTGTTTCAAGCAGTGATCTCGGATCTCTGTAGGTAGACCCAAGGTGAACCGCTCAATCTGTTGTCTGAATGAGATCTTCTTGAATGAAGAGGCAGGTAGAAAAGAGCTCCAGAATCTCTCATATCTCTCTTGGTCATCCGAAGATGGTTCCAAGCAGCTCGTATATCGCGTTCATACTCTTGCGTCAACCAAGAAGAAATAAAAAGCTTCTTAAATTTCAGCCATTTAACTGGCGCAGCCTTGTTTAAAAGAAGCGTGGACCACCAAGTTCGAGCATTCCCCTTAAAATAAGAGGCAGCTCTCCGAATCTTGGAGTGCTCTGAGTAGCGTCCTCCCGTGAAAGCGATGTCAAACTGCTGTATAAAAGACAAAGCCTTCGAAGCATCTTTGTATCCTGAAAAAGTGTCAAATTGGATCGACTGTCCACCTTCCTTAAACTCTCGGACTTTCTTGCTTTTATCTTCCAGAAAGTCATACTCGTTGGCTTTATAAAAATTCTTCTTGTTCGCATAAAATTTTCCGTCATCAAAGTCTGAACTGTCTGTAGTCGAGTCCTCTGTACAACTGTCACTCATTGGGCGAGATTTAAACTTCCTTGCCTTTTTCTTGCCCTTTCCGAACCGTTGTTTCTTGCTTCGCTTTTTACCTTTTCTGTCTTCTTCGCTCGAATCTGAAGAGCTAGAAGAAATGACAGAAGAAAAAAGAAGAAGAACTGGGTACTTCTTCAAATCGAACACGCTTCTTCTGTTTCTTTGCTTTGTCAAACGTCGACTGACGACCCAAATACCCCGGGAAGTCAGTGCCTTTCTTCTGCTTTTTACCGTGCTTTTTGGCTTTCTTTAGCGCGTCAAAAAGCTGAGCAATCTGTGCATCAACCACCTCTGCTAATTCCTTCTCTGAATATTGCTTGTGATCAGAAGGTTTCTTGAGAGCGGATTTCGGGGTTGGTGTTGTGGTTTTCTGCCACTGCACATGCACTTCCTGAAAAAAAGTCTCGCTCATATATTTTGCCAACTTCGAGTCCTTCGCAAAACTAAGCATCATCTTTGTTGCATCGCCAATCAATTGACGACGCTTCATCTCTCGTTGCTCCGCCTGAGTAGGCCGAGGCGGGCCATACTCTCTGCCGAAATCTTCGTTGTGATCCCTACCCGCATCTCCAGATGCAGAGGGAGTGGACTGATCCTTGCGTGAACCATACGTGCCGCGGAAAAAAATTGGGGATCGGATTTCCCGTAGAAGAGAAATCGGCCGTGCTCTGATACCACTGTAACAAACTTGGACACTCCAAGTCAAGAATCAATCACGACAGCACCAAATAAGCACTTCAAAACAATTCACAGATCACAATAGATTTGCACTCGCCCGGCGGAGTTCCGTGCCTAGAGATATTGGCCCCAAAGACTGGCGCCCCTTTCGATATTTCTTTATATATTAATCAACGTTCAAAGTACAAGAGAGCGGTTAGGGTTTCACTCTGAGACTCTGCGTCCAGATGCTCCGCAGAGTGAGCCCAAAACCGCTTATTTAAAGTTTTACAAGGGTTGCCAAAAGCAGAGCCCCAAAAGCTTCCAAATCAAAAGCAAAGTGTTCTCTCCCTATCTCACACAAGCTCTCTTGAGTCTTGTAAAATAAAAAGCAATGTAATTCTCTCTCTGTCTCTCCTTGATATTGCGTAGAGAAAAAAGCTGACGCCCAAAAGCTGAAAATCCAACCCGTAAATCCCGACGCAAATCCTGGAAGTCTGTACTGCTGCCACGTGGCATTTTTGCCGCCAGAATTAGGATTTCAGCCACAGTTAGGGTTTCAACAGAGTTAGGGTTAGGGTTTCCAGAATTAGGGTTTCTGCATATTAGGGTTTCTGGCAAAAATTAGGGTTTGTAGGTTTTAGGGTTTCTACAAAGTAGCCAAGTCATCACTTTGTGACATCTGGCGTCCGTGTGGCTGAAAAACAGTCGATTTACAGCGCATACACAACACTGAAAATACACCTGTACGGTGAGGTTATGACCCTCACCCGTGCCTGCTTTGGAGTAGCATTTAGCTACCCCTGTTCCTGCTCAAGAAGGCTCTTGCCTCAGCACAAAAACATGAAACCACACAGCTGTACATCAATCAAATGAAGAGCCCTCTTGTGGGGCATCACATAACTGCACGTAGGGGGGAGAGAGAGCAGTGTGTAGTGTACAGGGCATCACTCCTAGCACCACATCGTACATGCGAGGGAAAGAAAGCACTCCATAGCTCTTAATCTGTGACAAAATGCAAAGTGAGGCCTCTCCCAGCTTAAATTTCAGCGCCCATTTTTCTGAATGAGGCAAGTGCATGAAATTCTACCACTTGGGGCTATTACAAGCTTTTGCCCGTTTCGGGATTGTCGCCTAAAAATCTCCCAACTGGTTGCCCAATTGACCTCGCGGCAGAGTTGTAAAATGTTCCCTTGGTCATACCGAAGGTAATGACGCGAACACATTTCACGGCCCAAAATAGCAGTTCCCTAATTTTTAGAAATTGCTTCTGTTGGGCTCCCACCGGTCATCTGACCATCTATCCTCATTGGGACCGCATTCAAAAGTGCAATGTAGCCAACTATCAAATACTTTCTGTTGGTGATCCCACCTTGACTTTATGCCTTTATTGAGTTCACTTCCTAGTATCCATCAACTTGTTAAGTGCGACGAGGAGACCTACATGACCTTGCACTGAGCCTAGACATCCTCTTACTATACGAATTCCAGTGCCGACCAACTTCCCGTTTGCGGTTGAAACTACCATTCACATTGGCCATACAATGTCCAACCATTTGCAACTTCAGAAAGAGGGTCTCAAAAATAAAACAAAAATCATTGGAAAGAAACCAACAACTAAGGTTAGCAATTGCCACGTCCTCGTGACATAGTTAACAGTTGCCACATCCTCGTGACAGCGTCGTTGTTTACCAAGATAGACCTAAAGAGTGGGTACCATCACATACGCATTAGGCCCGAAGATGTCCATACGACTGCGTTCAGGACAACTTGTCATGCCATTCATGCCATTCGGTCTCACAAATGCTCCTGCCACGTTCAATAGAACGATGGACAAAATATTTAGACCACACAAAAACTTCGTGGGTACATTCTTTGATGACATGCTTGTCAATTCAAAGTCTGAATAGGAGCATAGGAATCACTTGACTGCAGTTTTCATTGAGCTACGCAAGAACAGGCTACTCATTAATGCGAAGAACAATGAATTCTTTTTGGAAGAGATTCACTTCCTTGGGCACATTGTTTCAAAGGATGGGGTACGTATGGATCCCGCTAAAGTGGAAGCAATAAGGTCATGATTGTCAACTCAAATTCTGAATAGGAGCATAGGGATCACTTGACCGTAGTTTTCATTGAGCTACGCAAGAACAAGCTACTCATTAATGCGAAGAACAATGAATTCTTTTTGGAAGAGATTCACTTCCTTGGGCACATTGTTTCAAAGGATGGGTACATATGGATCCCGCTAAAGTGGAAGCAATAAGGTCATGGCCAGACTTAAGGTCCCTACATGATATTCGAAGCTTTCTAGGCTTATGTTCCTACTACAGGAGGTTCATCTGAAATTTTTCTAAGATTGCTTCTCCACTCCATGCACTACAAGGAAAAGGAGTTACTTTCAAGTGGACAGCCAAGGAAATTCTAGCCTTCAAACACTTGAAAGAGAAGCTCACTTTAGACTATCCATGCCTCTTCTAGAACTCCCCCATCCAATACCGTTGAGGGTAACCGGTTGATTAAGTACATAGACGTACTTACAGCTCTCGCCCAAAGCTCAAGCGGTAGGCCTGCATGTAGATGCATGCTTCGTGCTCGCTCCAATATTGTTCTGTTCATCCTTTCAGAATTACCATTTTGTTGAGGTGTCCTTGGGGTTGTCCTTTGCCTCCGAATGCCATTGCTAGCACAAAAGCTTTCAAAAGCTTGGCTGCAATATTCGCCTCCATTGTCGGATCTGAGGCATTTAACCTTGGTACCTGTTTCATTCGCCAATCATTTTGCCAGATCTTTCGAAACCTTTTGTGGTTCAATGTGATGCATATGGCTACAACCTTGGTGCAATTCTAATGCAGAATGGCTGAGTGCATATGAGAGAAGAATTCTTTTGAAGACCGAAAAGAACTTGCAAGTTTGAGAAAGAACTGTTGGCAGTAATTCACACTCTCACTAGTTGGAAACACTATCTGCTAGGGGCTGATTTTGTTGTCCAAACAGACCATCAAACCTTGCGATAGTTTCTCACACAAATGAAGTTGTCTGAGAAACACATGCGATGGGCAAACATCTTGTCAATGTTCCATTTTCAGATTGTGCATCGAATGCATCCCAATAAGCCTTGCGTAATTTCAGTCTGCTTTTCCCCACGCAATTCAGCCTGCTTTTGTTTCGTACGCTGTCACGTGACACATCCAACCCTATGTGTCAATGGACAAGATACAGCATGACCAGGGTTCAGTTCAATCAATCAGTCTAGATTAGAAGTGATCTGGCACTTTTGTGAGTCTATTCGTAGACCGTGCATGCCCAGTCACTTAGTGTAGATGCATATCCTCTGGTTGCACACAACATGATCATCAGTATTCCCACGAGAATCCATTAGATTCCATCAGGGGAATTTTCCAGTGCATTTAGCCTATTTTACCTATTTTTGGCATTTTTCACTTATTAATTTAAGTGACTTTCCAACAAAAGTAGGTAGGGCAATTTGGGTAAGAAAATATATAAGCAAACCAAAGCTAGCATTTAATGGCAGAAGAGGCAGCAGGAGCACATGCTCAACAGGCACCTTCTCAGCAGAACCCAAGCAAAACCCCCCAAGAGACCTAGTGTTTTTGCTCCACAGCAACAGCCTAGCGTTTTTGGACCAAATCAGCCAACGATTAACACTTGCAGATTCCGACAGCAGCAGGACATCAGATCGGCCTAGCGTTTTGCGTTTGCAAGACAACCGGCGTCAGAATTGCAGATTTTCAGCCCTAGCGTTTTTGCATCTGCAGCCAACCCTAGCGTTTTGCAGATTCTCCGCGACGGAAAGTCAAGGAACATCAGTGTTTTCAGTTTTCAGCAGTTAGTACCCGCAGATCGAGTCCCAAACCTCGCTGATCTCACCTTCCCGCAGCAGTTCCTCACCGCACGGTCAGTTTCCATCAGGTTTACAGTTTCAGCCCGGAAAACGCAGATTTCAGCATCTGCGTTTTCAGAGCGTCATCGTCGCATCGTCGTCATCGACATCCTCACCAACATAGAGTCAAAATTCAGCAGATAGACGATTAGCAGATTTCAGCCCATAGCGATTTTGGACAGCCGTAAAAAGATTGCAGATTTCAGCCCTTAGGTCGACTTCGTCATCGTCGACATAGTCTAGACTTGCATCAGTCTCGTGCATCACCATTGTACCAGATTGTGCAATCAATAGTAAACCACTCTCGCCGACAAGAGTGGGGCCTTCGGAGGAGGGTTTTACAACGTCTCAGGTGTCGTATCTCTCTCAGTCTCATACACTTGCACACACAGTATCCATTCACTTTGTTTGTGATCATAGCATTCTCTCATTAAGAACGGAAGGCTCTACCTTCCATAAGAGCAAAAGGAACCTTGAGCACAGTTCGGAGCACTCATCTTGAGCAAAGCGCAAACATTCATTCCGCTGCACCTAACATACGCACTGCCACGTCAGCAGCTCAGCGTGAAACGCGCCGCAATTCATGGAGTCCGTACGGTGGTGCCACATCAGCAAGTCAACGGATTTTCCAAGTCCGCCAGCCAGTCGGGGAGGGGGTGTGTGTGTCTGATGCCACGTCACCCACTTGTGACAGAAAAGACAAGTTTAAGGAAAAGAAAAGGCAAGGAATGCTTGTTTCCAAAGCTCGGTATGCGATATTATGGTCCTTTTCAGACTTCAAAAAAGATCAGCGATATAGCTTACAGGTTGAAGCTACCAAAAGGCTGGAAAATACATAATGCTTTTATGTCAGACTTCTAAAGCCCTTTGTTGGTGATGTGCTAGAGAATATGCTTGATGACGAACAGCCCAAAGTGGAAGAGTTGGATGAGATTCTTTTTCCTGAATAGATATTGGCACATAAGGAAAGGAAGGTTAGAGGAAAGGTTGCTCGACGCTATTTAATGAAGTTCAAGAACTATCCATCTTTGGATGCCAAATGGATGGAAGAGCCTGAATTGGTTGATTCACATCAATTGCTGCAACTGTATCTTGAGGCCTTTCAGATGGAACCCACAGTGACTTGATGTAGCTCTATGGAGCAAGGTGAGAGCATGGCTCATGATGCTCAAAGGAGTAGTTAAGCAATTGTATCTACTCTTTCCATAAAGAATTTGACTAGAGAAGTTTGTACTTGAGAGTACACCAAAAAACTTCTATGCTTGATATTTGTGTGGTAGCCAGGTCGGTGGGATTGTTTAATCGTCCAACGCTACATTTCCGGAAGCATGTATATCTTGGATTCCCATCATAGAATAAATGTGATATCAGGAGATATCAGCATGCATTATTGGCATGCAAGCGAGATCGCTTGCAATATTTCAAGGGTGGGTTATGTAAAATGGCTGGTGAGAGACACACTCTAAGCCTCTTGACTCTCAAACATATTAGCAATGTTGATCAAGCCTCATAATCATTCGCCATTTCACCTAAAATGAGAGGAGTAGAACTTGCAAAAAAAATTCTCCCTCCTCGACTTCAAGTCTAGAATCTCTTCAGGCTTTTGTAAATGCGCACATATAACAAGAAAATCAGACAGACATCCAGCTTCCCATAAGTCTTTTTCTGCAAGTATGACTTAATGAAACAGCATGCATGGCAGAGCTGCGTCAGCCCAAAATATCCATACAATGTTTTAGCTTTTGAGTATCATATCCACCCAACTTCACCACATTATATAGGAAGATTGTTGGCACACGTATGGTAAGCAAAGGAAAATCAGTGTTTACTCCATACATGAGAGATAAAACACGCTTCGGGGATATTCATAAAGGCAGCTAGAAAAAATAAGCTTTTGTATCTTTGGGTATTTGAGCAACAAGCTCTGGCATATATCCTTAGGTTACTATCCAAACACAAGTAATCAATGCTGTAATAGATTATCTCAGCCTTTTGAAAGCAACACGACAATACTGGAGCTCCAAATCACGGTGTGGCTCAATGGTTGGCTCGACCTTATGCTGCAGTTTTGTGAATTTTTTGTCAATTCCTATCACAGCAACTTAGCAATGCGACTGTCAGATTAAAAATTGCATATTTGTACTTGCGCCTGAGGCAGAAAATCAAACTTTCATCATCAAGTGGATCGCATGTCATAAAAGAAGCCTAAAACAGAGCAGCATAGCCCATCCAAAAGATACAAACCATTAAACACTGTTCTGGCAAATGTCTCTCTGCAAAGAAGAACTAGGTCTGTTGTGTCTGTCTACAAACTCAGCCAATCTTGTTCTCAGGAGGTTGGTTCAGCCCAATTTCCCCTTCTAAATCTCTGCAAAATCACATAACGTAGCTGATAACGTTGCTGATGCCATCTTGTACAAAGAGCGTCTCCTTTACAGACCCATATTTGGACCAGACCTTAGAAATTACCTTAGCTACGTTTGAAAAAGAGATCAAAATGGGCTTTGTTGATCAAACTTAAAGTGATACACATGTACAGAAGGTCATAATACCCGTCATATAGAGAGGTAGCAACATCCGGTAAAGCACTCTGGATTGAGCATTTTCTGCGGAAAGGAGCAGGAATTGGGCTGTTGAAAGAAAATTTGGAGCCGAAGAGAGTTGAACGCAAGGTGCGTTCACGGCTGTATCCTACAGCGCGATCTCCTGAAGCGCACGGTGTATGGAGGCGCAACAACATGGCGAAGGGAGGAACCAGTCCTGCTCAGAGTGGGGAATTAATCCGGAACACTCTCCAAGCTCACGCAATGCTCACCATTGCCATTACCACTGCTAACTTGCTAACAAGACGATTTGCGACATAGCTCATGGAGAACGTGAGTCTTCTGACATGACCTCTAGGCCTATGACAAATCCTGTCCATAAAATCTCCCGATTTTTTATTCCCCTTGGCCACGCAAAGGAAACGATCACATTAAGCTTCGTATTTTTTGGACGTGCATGGGAAGGGCTGACAACTAGAAAGCGAGCAAAAAATGAAATGAAATGAAATGTACAATTAATGTATGCAAAGCCTATTTAAGTCTCCGAAAAATACAAAGCCTTTCATAACGTCTCAAGTGCCTAAGTTAAGGGTGAGTTTAAGAAATGAAAAGACCTATGAAGGTGTTTTCCATCTCTTTTATTTTCCATTTAGCGTTTTTTTTTTTTCTCTTTAAAGTGTCCTTGCACTATGCAGGCAATAATTTATTTATTTTTTTAGAAGCCGCTACGAAGACCTAGAGAGAGCTAGAAATGATATGAAATGAATGTTATATCAAAAGGCCAAATGACCTACCATACCAAACTGGTGCAATCCAATACAATGTCCAGGTACAAAACAAAATAAAGTAGGTTCGGAACTGGAAAAGCGAATTTTGGAGAACGCTCGCTACTGCTGCTCGCCCCCCCCTTGCTGCGCCATCGCTACCCCCCCCCCCCCCCCCCCCCCCCCTGCGCACTGACCCCCCCCCCCCCCCCCCCCCCCCCCCCCCCCCCTGCCCCTGCGCGCTGCCGCCCGCCTGCCCCTGCCGCTCCGCCCCCCCCGCCCCCCCCCCCCCCCCGTTTTCGCGCTGCCCCAAAGGCTGCCCGCTGTCCTCCTCTCGCGTTGCCATCCCCACCCCACCCCCCCGCTCGCTGTCGCTTGTGCACCCGCACATTACTCGGCTGCCCACTTCGCCCTCGCCGTCCCCCCATCCCCCCCCCCCCCCGTCCTCTTTGCTCCCGAAGGTTTTCTGCACCTGGCTCGGCAACGCTTTCTCTTCGGACAAGTGCTTGGCGTACTCGTTCGCAGATTTTCTTCATCGCCCGCTTCTTCGACTCAGCAGTAGACACGGATGGAGGCTCCAGCTCCACCTCAGAGGGACTCGCCTGAAGCCCCCTCGCCCGACCCCGCTGAGCCCACCATTCGACTTGCTCTTACGCCGGCAGAGCAAACGAGCCTTGCCACAGAGGTAGAACGCTTGCAGGCGACTTCTGTCATCTGCAAGGTTCTCGGCACTCGTCCCAGCAAAGGAGAGCTGCGAGATCTTCTCCAAGCCCGCCTCCTCGCAGAGGTGGGCAAGATCTTGGATGTCCAGATTCTCGGACGGGGGTACTACCAGATTGAGTTCGCGACTTCCGAGATGGCTTCCAAGGTCATAGCTATGAGTCCACTGGCCACCGAGCAGCACGCGCCCACTTTTGACAGTGGTGACATGGTTTTGACCCGTCTTCGGATGTGCTAGTAGAGGAGGCGGACATCCCCATATCAGTCTGCTTTCCGGGTTTACGGAGGGAGTACCTTCCACTTCTCTCCAGGATTGGCTCCACCATCGGAACTGTCTTGGAGACACCTCGTACGGCAGCATCAGTAGCTGCCAAGGCGACTGGCATCCCTTCAGTTCGAGTTTTGGTCAGAGATACCCACACGCTCCCGAAGGTCATCCTTCTGCCTCGGGTGAGTGGGGGTTGGTTTAGACAGAGTGTGGAGTACTCGGGTCTCCTGAACCAGTGTTTCATTTGCAGACAGATGGGCCACCTAGCGAAGGCCTATCCACGGAGGAGACCACGACCCGCACCGCAGCCTCAGCCCCAGCCTGCCAAGGCTGGGCCGCAGCCGGGCCGCAGCCACAGCCAGCGACGCAGAGCACAGATCCAGCGCCACCCTCCGAGCCTGGGGCTCCAGCGGAGGAGGGGTGGCAGCAGGCCCGTGGCCGTCGACGCCAGGGGCCACAGCGACAGCCTGGCACTCAGAGTGGCCCCCAGGTGCCTACTCAGCAGCAGTGGGTTCCCACGGGGAACCGCTTTGGTCCTCTTGAGCAGGAGGACCAAAGCGGTTCCCCGTGGCAGCCTGGCACTCAGAGTGGCCCCCAGGTGCCTACTCAGCAGCAGTGGGTTCCCACGGGAACCGCTTTGGTCCTCTTGAGCAGGAGGAGCCCCCTACGCCAGCCTCCACCTCCGCTTCACCCTCGCCAGCCGCTCCGCCTTCCGATATCCCCTCCTCCTCCTCATGCCCTCCCCCGCCCTCTGCTACCGCTCACTCCCCACCTCGCCCCCCCCATGTCTCTGCTGCCCCACCCCGCTTCTCCTCTCCCCCGCCCCCCCCCAGCCCCTTCTCCCCCTCCTCCTGCTTCAGTACCACAGTCGGCTCTGGAGATTGGACCCTTGCCGGCGGCCAGGAGATCTCTTGGCAGCGCCTTCGCCACGAGTCGCCTAGCGAGAGAGGGTCAGCCCTTCATGCGGCCCCCACTGCAGATTCAGACATCTCCTCTTGCAGCTATCCCTCGTGGTTTGACGAGCTTTGACCTCCGACGCCACTGGGATTTCTTCGATTACGGGTTTACTCGTTTTCTTGGCGATTCCGCAGCAGACCACGAGGCAGCCTGCTTCAGAGTCCACGCTTTGTTCCTCGCCGCTAGGGGGACAGAGGCCTTGGACTCAGCAAATGGTTTCTCCTTCCCCCTCTGTGGCAAGACTGAGACAGAGTGGTCCCTCGACTCAGTGGTGGGATGGTTGCATACACAGGTTCTCGAGTTCTCTCACCACATGGGAGAACTTGGCGTTACAGATCTGCTGCAGACTTTGTGGCCACTGGCCAAGTTTGCGGTGACACCCCCAGATTCAGCAGGATGTAGACACATTGTGGTGTACTTTTTTGCTGATACGCAGTGTTTGCCTTGCTATGTATTCATTCATGAGGACTCCTGGACAGAGGAGGTTGCTTTACGCACGGCTCGCTCTACTTGGGCTTGGACCAGGCACTCACTGCAGTCTCGCCTATCTAGAGGACGCTCGGATGCGGATTACTCCCCATCCAAGCCTGCTTCGAAGATAGCTCGTCTTGCTGCTGCGGCAGCATCTGTTCTCTCTCGCTCCCCATGAGGATCGTCTCGTGGAACGTGCAGGGACTCGGTGGGCCCGAGTTTCAGCGACAGCGGGGCCAATTGCGTCAGGAGCTTCAGCGATGCCTTGTGGGAGGAGAGATTGATCTCCTTATGCTTCAGGAGCACCATTTGTCTGAGAGCCGCATTCGGCGATGTGGTCAGATTTTGCGTGGACGCTATGATACCTTTTGGTCAGCTGCTTTTGGACCTGGAGGCATCCAGGGTGGGGTATGTATGACTATTGCGGACTCATTACAGCAGGCCATTGTGGGCAGAGGGATTATTGTACCAGGCAGGGCTCAGTGGATTACTATGCAGGTTCAGGGTAGCCTTGTGGTTTTCCTGAACATCTATGCGCCCAATGTGGCGAGTGCTCGTGCAGAGTTTTGGTCACAGATTGTTGAGTCTTTGCCACAGGTTGACCAGTGGTGTGTAGGAGGGGACTTCAACATGTTGGAGGACCCTTCTGACAGAATCGGAGGCAGCCATGCTACTGTGCATGGAGTCGAGTTAGCAGCTTGGGAGAGGTTTTGTATGACGTTGAGGGTCTCGGATACATGGCAGCATTCTGGCTTTGTGAGGCCTCCAGAGAGTCTTGCCTTCTCTAGATCGGACCGCCGAGTGGGAGGAGTGAATCTATCGCGCATAGATCGCTTCTACACTAGTGACCACTTCAGTGACTTGGGGGGATCAGTGGGCATCCTGGCAGGGACATCCTTCTCGGACCATGCACCAGTGATCCTCACAGTGGCAGATAGGCAGAGGAGTGGGAGCACGATGCTTCGCATCCCAGAGCGGGTCTTGTTGGACTCAGCACTCACAGAGAGGGTCGAGGCTCTATGGACAGAGGGCATGGACAGCCAGGCTCCACCTGTAGACAGAGTGGCCTCAGGCCTAGCTCAGCTCAGCCTCTTCTTTCTCCAGGAGTCTTTGGCTCGACGGGCTGCAGCGAGAGAGGAGGAGCAGCGTCTCAGACGAGGCATTGCTTCACTACAGAGGATGTAGGAGCAGCATCCAGACAGTCCATGGTTGGAGGAGCAGCTTCAGCAGGCTCGACAGGAGCTTGCTTGCACAGAGGAGAGGCGCCATGAGTTTGCCTTCCACCGGCATGCATCTCAGTGGACTCAGGTGGGTGACAGAGTGACAGGTGTTTTTTTTGAGACAGTGGGACCTCGGCACTCGCATGCCAAGGTCAATCAGTTGAGGAGACCCGATGGGTCAGTTGTTTGCGAGCTAGAGGATATGCGTGGAGTTGCTACTGACTTTTACTGTGAGCTACTGTCGTCTGAGCCAGAGTCAGAGAGACAGGATGCATGCAGGGAGCAGGTTTGGGCACAGATGCCTTGTCTTGTGACTGAGGAGATGCGGCAGAGGCTCGAGTTACCTCTTCAGCTTGAGGAGCTGCACACGGCTCTTAGGGCCCTCCCTCGTGGTAGCTGTCCAGGTGAGGATGGGCTGACTCCCAGCTTCTTCTTGGAGTATTGGGACCTGCTTGGCCCAGATCTTTGTAGTGCCTTTCAGTACATTCTGCACACAGGAGTGATGTCGGATAGCATGAGTGAGGGCCTGATTTACCTCATTCCAAAGGAGGGTGGCTCCTTGGATGAGATTCGACAGTGGCGTCCCATCACCATTCTCAACTCAGCCTACAAAATTCTTGCCAAGGCTCTGAGTTTGAGGATTCATCCACTTTTGGAGAGCCTTATACATGGGACTTAGACAGGTTTTGTCAAGGAACGCAATATCCTTGACAACATCTTCACTTTTTGGGAGGCTTCTGCCCTTGCACGGCTCCGTGGGGAGGACCTTGTGATTCTTCTTCTCGATTTTGAGAAGGCATACGACAGAGTTGACTGGGACTTTCTAGAGGGCACGCTACGTAGGATGGGCTTCTCAGAGACTTGGATCAGAGGGGTGTCAGCTTTGTACAGACAGGCCCACAGTCAGGTGCTTTTGGCAGGAGGTAGAGGTGAGCGCTTCATGCTCACACGATCGGTCAGACAGGGTTGTCCTCTTGCCCCCTTTCTCTTTCTGTTCTATGCGGAGGCGATGAGCAGATTTTTGGTGTCACAGCAGGTTGGTTTGAGGGGCTTAGCACTCCCTATACGGGGAGATGAGCTTCTGGACGCTGAGTTTGCCGACGACTCAGCCTTGTACTTAGAGGGCCAGGAGGCCAATTTACACAGATGTGGGCAGGCTTTGGAGACCTTCTGTTGTGCATCGGGCGCACTGATCAACTGGAGAAAGACAGTGGCTTTCTCAGTTGGTAGTGCTCCTGTGCCAGATTGGATGCCAGGAGAGGGTTTCAGGTGGATTCCTCCAGGGACTGCAGTTTGGTACTTGGGTTGTCAGGTTGGTTTGGATTTGTCCCCCGAGCAGCAGATTGCTCCTCTTCTCCTGTCCATCAAGAGAAAGCTGTTACATTGGAGCTCAGCACGACTTTCGCTGGCTGGTAGAGTAGTAGTTGCCAACCAGGTGTTGTTGGCGACTATGTGGTACATCACTTCTTGCTGGATCTTCTCGAGTTCTTGTATCAGCCAGGTAGAGAGGCTGATCAGGAACTTCCTTTGGTCTGGTCGCGACACTCAGATTGCCCAAGCCAAGGTGGCTTGGTCGGTCATCACACTTCCTTGTTCTCAGGGAGGGCTTGGGATCATTGATCCAGCACAACAGAGCAGAGCCCTTCTTGGGAAGTTCGTCGTCAGAGGACTTCTTCCAGGCGAGGAGCCCTGGAAGGAGTTCTTGTTGCAGAGGCTTCGTGCCAGGGTGCCTCAGGCAGGATGCCCTTGGCAACCTTCAACCAGATGGATCTTTACAGAGTTGCGCCGAGTTGGTTTGAGCAGGAGACTGGAGGACCGATTCGCTGTGAGTTTGCTTCGGTCTTGGGAGCTATTGCGGCGTGGCCTAGAGCAGCAACAGCCGACGTGCACGGAGGAGCGCCTACGACAGCCCCTCGTCTGGAACCCCATGGTTAGCACTCAGAGAGGCCACTTGGTTGGGAGTAGGCCTCATGTTTCTTGGGGTCCCATGGCAGCAGGTCCAACGCGCTCTCTAGGTGACTGGCTAGAGTTCACAGGTTTGTCAAAGGAGGTGCAGGTTGTCCAGCTACAGGGCATGAGAGGGGTTCAGAGCATGTGTCAGGACATCTCAGAGTCAGTTCCAGCTGATTGGCTCACGCCTCTCGAGCCAGTAGCACCCCGGTGGATGGGAGCCTTCACACGACTGGAGGTTCTCATTTCAGTCAGGGCTTGCTCAGAGACTGTCCCAGCCCTGTTCTTCGAGCTTCAGGGTGGGGGACGATTACAGAGAGTTGCAGTAGAGGCCCCGCAGGTAGCAGAGTGTTGTTTCCAGAGGATCCGAGTTGTGGGCATCTGTGGGAGGACTTGCGTCATAGACCCTGACCCAGCAGCTCTTGAGACAAGACACTGGAGGCTATGGGCTTGGGAGTGCTGTCCACTGGCACGAGTACAGTGGGATCCTGGTGAGTGGCTATGGAGGGACCCATTCTCTTCTGCAGACCGCCCAGGAGTCCCTTTCTTTCAGTACACTGTTCGGCTTGGACGTCATATACTTGCAGCACAGAGAGAGGCCCGCCCCGCTGCAGCACGTCATTGGCAGGAGGAGGGTCAGTTCTTGGCAGCTTTTTGGCAGAGGCTGTGGGACTCCAGACAGCCGAGGCGCGTCACCTTGTTCCAGTGGTTGGTTGCACACAGAGCCACAGCAGTAGGGAGCTGGCTTGTACATAGTGGTCTCTCGGCCGCATGTACAGCTTGTGACCAGTTGGTGGAGAGTCAGCAACACTGTCTTTGGGACTGTCCCTCGGCCCAGCAGGTGTGGCTACGAGTTCTTCGGCTGATGCCTGCCCTCTCCACGGCTCGACAATACACTTGGGGGGCGGCGGCTTGGTCCACCCTCACGGGCCCGGCACTTCAGTTTCAGCTATCTTCCACCATCAGGATGATAGTGACACAGGGGGGTCGACCTACACTCCAGCCTGCTACAGACCTTACTCCACAGGAGTGGAGCAGTGAGAGAGCGGAGTGTTGGGAGCTCATCAGCGGCCTTGCTCTCTGGTTCATTTGGCGGGCCCGTTGTTTCCGCATCTTTGAGGCTCGCCTTGTACCACCAGCAGAGACTGTTCGTGACTTTTGGCTAGAGCTGATCCATACTCTCAGAGGACAGCTTGAGGGACTACAGGGAAGCTCCGACCGCATGCGGGAGCGCCGCGAGGCTTTCCTTCGTCTCTGGCGCCCTGGGCCGTTTTACTCCATGGTCCAGGGGGTGCTCAGATGGCACTACTGTCCACCTGTGTGGCTTTTCCCTCCTCCCATCTCTTGATTTAGCCCCATTGTATATATGCTGTTTTTTCATTGGGAGAGTCTCCCCATCATGTTTGTTGTAGCCCTCTCTTGCAGAGGTGGATGTAGCCCTATGGGCAGCTTTCATTAACTAATAGAAGGATCTCTTTCTCGGGAAAAAAAAATTAAAAAAATAAAGTAAAATAAAAGCTAAAATGAACATCAGTGTCTGAGGATGTTCGGCATCAACTGTTGTTCGAGGGGGTACTGCATCGATTGCTGAAGAATATCGTCAATGTCCACGCTGGTAAATAGTTGTATTGGACATCTCCCATGCCGTGCTAAAATGGTCTCGATCCTTTGATGGAGCCTCCATGGATGTCGTGGTGGCCCTCATAGATGTGGGTGTCTAACTCTCCCAAGGTCAATGCCTATGTCAGTCAATATACCTCTAGTATAGGTGGACTTTGAAGTCTGTTGTGAAGCTTTCTCATCTGACTGTTGAGTCTCTTCTCTAAAGAAATCAGTGATTTCCCTCTGTGAATGTCTCCCACTCTCTAATCTCCTCAAGAGATTCTCCCTGTTTCTGTGCAGCTCTAGCAAAAACAACCCAAGGCATCTCTAATCCTTATATCTCATGACTCTAGCTAGTAAAGCCCTCTTTGAATAGACAATCAAAGTGGCTTCGTATCTCATAGTACACTGGACAATGGCATATGTGATGTAACTCCTCTGGCTCTATATGGCACAATTGGCAAATCCTAGCCTCTGCTGGTACTCTCCTAAATCTATAAGTCTCAATCTCTAGCTAGTGAGATGATGTGCGCATCTAACTAATAGCACATTGTATCCCATGGGATAAGTGAGTGTCCATATAGGCAAGTCTAGTCATACATATATCCATCCTCTGTGAGCTAGAGAAGATGCTCTCTATAGAAAGCCATCTTTGTGCCAAGCTCTCATGTTGGCTTTGTCCATGTCCTCTTGGTGTCTACTTGTCTGATGAGGCTGGTAATCTCAGTCTATTCAAGGGACAATGCAACATGAGAGAGAGAGAGAGAGAGAGAAAGAGAGGAGAGAGAGAGAGAGAGAGAGAGAGAGAGAGAGAGATTAAAAATGCAACATTGAAATGTACACGAGGATGGATGGTCGATGGGCTAATTAAATTAGCTGCTATAGGAGGAACTTAGTGATCAAAGTTGATTATCTTGCCTTTATCACCTTTGGCATGTTTTCCTTAAGTTCTTCATTCAACTAGATTGTCTAACTCATTATGAAAATATTATAAATTAGTGTGTTCTTTGCCCTTGGTAGACATGTTTTGTTGCTAGGAGAAAAGGATGAACCTCTGTCCTTCGTCTTCGTTGATATGTTCTACAAAAATTTTGAAGTTGTACGACAACAATGAAATAAAAGAAGTCTATTTTTGTTACTCATTGACTCATGCCCTTTGGATTTTTCTTTTTTAAAGGATGACAATGCGTCTATTAATCAAGGAGCTTCCTCACCGACGCACTCTTACTCTTTTTATGTGGCTTCTCACAAACACACTAAGAAACATGTTTTTGAGCATGCTACACATCAACTCCAGCAAGTTTTACAAGATTACCATGATTTTTTTCCTCAAGATTTACCTCTAAGGTTACCACCATAATGTTCAATGCAACATGGCATTGATTTGATGCCTGTTTAATAAACCTAAAAGTAAGCCTCCTTATAGGCTTAGTCACACAAAAACCATGGAAGTTGAATGACAGCTTACCGATGACTACTGTGTTTTAATTTGAGCAAGTTATTTGCTATGGGTGTGGCCAATTACATAGATTAAGATAAAAGACGGTTCCATGCACATCTATGCAGACCATCAAATACATATATGTTTAGCAGATATTTCAATGACTGATTTTCATAGAAAATTTGGGCATTATATGTTCTTAGTTATGCCTTTTGGTTTAACCAGCTCTCATACCACTTTCATGATCACAATGGATGATATGTTGCGACCATATTCAAGGAAATTTCTCGCAGGTTTCCAAATTTACATTTCATCTACAATGCTACCGAAGAAAAACACGTACAACAACTCAAATTGGTGTTTGACTTGCTAAGAGAGCACAAGTTTTATGAAAATCTAGGCAAGTGTGATTTCTTGAAAAGTGAAATCAGCTACTTTGGACATATTATATCTTATGTTGGCCTTCACATGGATCCAGCTAAGGTAGATGTAATCTTACTATTGTCTCATTCTACTAATGTGGAAGAACTTTGGATTATTATGAGTATGGTTGGCTATTATCATAAATTCATCAAGGAATACGCTAAGCTCCTGGTTCCTATGATGGACCAAGTAAAGGCTCAAGAAAAGTCTTTTACTATTACCATATTATGGCAGTGGTGTGTGTGAACACGCTTAGTGCCACGGGCCACTTTTTTCCCTCTTTAACTGGTCTTTTTTTACTCGACTTGTATATACATCCATCACCATAGGGCAAAGCATTATGTTTGTATTGGCACACTCAGTAATTCTACTTCTTGTGTTGTGTTGTCTTCTCATCAAGCAATGCCCTAGGCTTAAATCTAAAAAGGCAAATCTAGCCATTGCAAGTATTTCTTCCAATGCACATTTGGCAAACGTTGTGCAGAATATCGAATGGGATTTTAGTGTGCAATGTCATTATGACCCATCTCATCATGATGCATGTCTCGCAGAATCTCTGGATCGCGTGTGGTACTTTGACAATGGTGTAACTAAGCACATTATGTCTCAATGTGATTTGTTCACTTCTCGTGAGACTAGCCCTGGCATAAATACTATCACATGTGCCAGTAATGCCTCTTATTCAATTAAGGGAATTGAGAAGATTGTGCTTACTACTATTGTTGGAATTAGGGTTGCAGAGAAACACACACAACTTGGAGAAGACGAAGGAAGCTCAAGGCACACAATAGAGAGTGTGTTACTTTGTGTGCAATGGAAAGATAGATAGCCCTAGAGTGATGGGCGTATATACAATGCACGGGGGAAAAAACCTCCTAAAGAGGGAAAAAATGCCCCGGCGGTCCTAGTGTGTTCACACACATCACTACCACATGTATATGGTAACAAATCCCCCCTGGAGTGATGCGGTGAACGAGAGCTGGCACATGAGTAAAGGGAAGTGCCATGCCCTGAGGACAGGATCAGTCCACAAAGGGGAGTAAGCCCAAAGCTTTGCGGAAAGCTTCAAGCTTCTCACGAGACAATGCCTTTGTGAAAAGATATGCAAGGTTGTCCTGTGTTGGCACATAAGCCAAGCTGATCTCTCCTGCTGAGAGCCTCTCCCTGACATAGTGGTAATGCACCTCAATGTGCTTTGTGTGAGCATGAAAAACTGGGTTCCTCACAACTGCCAATGCGCTCTGACTGTCAGTGTAGATAGTGTTGGCAGTGTCCTGTCCAACACCCAAGTCAGCCATAAGGCGTCTGAGCCATACACACTCAACCGTAGCTGTGAAGACTACCCTGTACTCAGCCTCACAACTCGAAGTGGCCACAGTAGGTTGCTTCTTGCTCAACCATGATATACATGAACTGCCAAGCATGAAACAAAAACCACTTGTGGACACTCGCGTGTCCAAACAACCAACCCAATCTGAGTCCGAAAAAGCATGTAAGTCTGGCGGCAATGATCCCCCCTTGGGATAAAACAAGCCAAGATGTAAAGTGCCACTAAGGTAGCGGAAAATCCTCTTGACAGCCTGCCAATGCTTAGACCCTGGGCTATGCATAAATCTGCTGACCTGCGAGACTGCAAACTGAATATCTGGCCTCGTGTTGCATACATAAATGAGGCAGCCAACAGCAGTTTGGTAAAGAGTGACATCAGCAGGATCGCCAGCATCATGTAGACTCAACTTCAAACCTGTTTCCATGGGAGTGGCAATAGGTTTGCAATCCTCAAGTCCAAACTTACATAGCAATGTCTCTATGTAACTTTTCTGACACAAGGCAATACCACCATCACACTGCTTAAACTGTATACCCAAGTAATGATGCAACAACCCCAAATCTTTCATCTTGAAAGTAGCATTCAAATCAGCCTTAAATTCAGCAATATGTCTCTCATTTGGTCCAGTGATCAGCAAATCATCAACATAAAGAACCACAATGAGAAATACATCATCCTCACGCTTTACATACAATGTGCTTTCTGTTGGACTGTTACGAAAGCCTCGTTTAACCAAATGAGTGTCAGCTTTCTCATACCAAGCACGAGGAGATTGCTTCAACCCATACAAAGCCTTCTTACATTTGCACACTTTGTCCTCTTGTCCTTTTATGACAAAACCGCGAGGCTGCGTTACATAAACTTCCTCAAATATGTCACCATTCAAGAAAGCAGTAACAATGTCTGATTGATGTACATCCCAACCAAAATGAGCTGCCAATGCACATAGAAAACGCACAGTAGTCATGCGACAAGTGGGAGCAAAAGTCTCTTCATAATCTATGCCTTTTTGTTGTGCATAACCCTTTGAACAAGTCGAGCCTTATGGCGATCGATCTTACCATCCGGCTTGCGTTTCAACTTGTAAACCCACTTCATACCAATGGCCTTTTTGCCAGGAGGAAAATCACATAAAGTCCATGTGTCATTCTCTATAAGTGCATCATATTCTGCTTTCATGGCAGCAATCCAATTTTCTGAATTCTGTGCTTCATCAAAAGACAGAGGCTCCTCAACATCATGTAAACTAGACACAGCCAAAGCATAACAATCTGATGCATAAGATGCATGGCGAGAGCCTGAACGAGTACGACTAGATAAAGGTGCATCCAATTTACTATCACGCAAAGTGTGCACGAGCCATTTTGGCATACCTCTAGCCTGCTCATTTTCAGCCCTTTCCTCATCAAGTACATCATGTACATCTCAATCAATAATAGGCTGTTCTAAAACATTTTCAGAAACCCCCATAGGCTGTACATTTGCCTCATTGGAACTTACATTCGTATTTCCACCACTGAAAAGAGGCAACAAAGTGTCATAAATGTCCTATGAGCTTACATTACTGTCTCTAGTACATGACAGCAAGGGCTGAACAGAATCTTCCACAAACACTACATCCCGTGAAACCAGAATACATTTTGTTTGCGGATGATACAACCTGTAACCTTTGCTTTCAGCACTATAACCAACAAAAATACATTTGACAGCCTTATCATCCAATTTTCTGCGCTGCACTTGTGGCACCAAAGCATATGCCAAACAGCCAAAAACACGCATGTGCTCAATAGAAGGTTTTCTATCATGCCATGCTTCATATGGAGTAATAGACTGCAAAGCTTTCGTAGGACACCTGTTAAGTACATAAGTGGCACACATGATGGCCTCAAGCCAAAAAGAATGCGGCAAAGCTTGACTTTTGACCATACATCGTGCCATTTCCGTTAGTGACCTGTTTTTCCTCTCAACAACACCATTTTGCTGAGGTGTATAAGGCACTGTACATTGGTGTTTTATCCCACGACTAGCCAGAAATGCATTAAATTCATGAGACATATACTCCCCCCCTCGATCGGAACGGAGGGTGCCCATAGTACATTTTGAGACATTTTCAGCCATAGCCAAAAATTGTTTGAAGCACATAAAAACTTCGGACTTCGCTTTAAGCGGAAATACCCATGCATGCCTGGAGTAATCATCAATGAAAGTCATGAAGTACAGGTAATTGCCCAAGGACGGAGTTTGCATGGGCCCACAAACATCACTATGCACAAGCTGCAACCTGCATGTGGCCCTAACTGAACCATCCTTTGGAAACTTAGAACGCTGCATTTTACCCAGAATACAGCCTTCACAAACATGTTTGACAGGTGCTTCAAGAGGCGGCAAAGAAGCAACCATATCAGATTTTTGCAAACGCAGCAAACTGGAAAAATTCAGATGACCAAAACGTGCATGCCAAAGTTTTGCATCTGAAATAGCCCTTGAATCTGCAACAGCATTTGCAAAATTTTGTCCACACTTGTCATACAAAGTGAGCTTATACAGCCCACGGCACAAAAGCCCAGATGCAACAATTTCATCACCAAAACTGAGATCATGAACTGTACATCTGTCATCTACAAATTTGACTACAAGTCCAAGTCTAGCAAGTGCGGATACAGACAAGAGATTCTTCTTGATCCCAGGTACATAAAGTGCATCAACAAGTGTGAAGGAACTGCCATTAGCAGCAGTGAGCACAATCTTTCCAACTCCCTGAACTGGATAAGAGGCGTTGTTGGCACAAGTGACTGAATTCCCATGAGGGACAGACTCGAGAGAGGTAAACAATTCACGATGTGAGGTAATGTGCTTTGTAGCACCACTGTCGAAATACCACACATGTGAATCTGCAGCAACTGATAAACATGCATCATGGACAGCAGGATTGTAAGTGCACTCTGCGCTAAAAGCCCATTCTGCATCAACATCAGCATCACAATCTCCTTTCACAGAAGACTCAACAATGGCTGCATTTGTAGTGGAACCAGCATTTGCAGTGGAACCACCCTCTTTCTTCTTAGCCTCTTTGGCCTTCAACTTAGGACACGACTTGATCAAGTGATCATTGGCTTTACAATAATGGCAACGCATCTTCTTTTTGCCCTTATCACCAGAATTGCCAGACGAAGTGCTGCCACCAGAAGCATTAGGAACAGAATTTTTGCCACTCACAGCAGAACCATAAGAAGTGGCTGCTTTACTGTTACCACCCTTTCTTTGAGAAGCAATAAAAGCCTGTTCAACTGCACGCTGCTTAGTCCTGTTTTTTCTAGAAAGTGACTCTTGCAACAGCAATGTGCATAATGCATCAAACTTGACAACTTCAGGATTTCCTTGGGTCATCAGTCTCCAAGTACTAGCAAAAGTCTGGTAGGAATCTAGTAAGGCATCAAGAACAGTCTGCACAAGGGAACTGTCCGAAATGACTTCACCTGCAGAAATGAGTTGCTCATTGATATCCTTGACACTAGCAAGGAAAGTGTCCATATCATCTTCCTCATGCATAATCTTCGACTCTAGCTCTTTACGCAGCAAAGCAATTTTAGCCTCATTGCGGCTTGCATAAAGACCTGCTAGAATATCCCAAGCCTGTTTTGCAGATTTTGCTGAACGGATGTGAGGAATAATGGTGCGCTTCACAGACAACGCAATCAATGCATGAGCCTGCGCATCCTTAACATCCCAACGAGCTTGTTCTGCCATAGGCAAAACAACTCTAACAGCTGCAATCCTTGCAGCAAGACCTGCAACATCCTCAACATCGCCTACATCTTCAGAACCAGGACGTACATCAATGCCCTGCACAATGTTCCAGACACCTTTTGACACAAGAACATGTTGCATCATATAAGCCCACATAGGGTAGTTGTCCCCATCCAACCTGTCCTCAGCAGCAAACATCTTGAACACATCTGTGTTGTTGTTGTCAGCCATGGTAAATGCTGCACCTGATGTGAAAACTGCCCGAAAATAGGAGAAATGGAGCGGGAACAACTTGTGCTATATAGCACAAACCGTAGAAGACTATAAGGCACCTGTTATGCAGAAAACGGCACTGACAGAAAATCTGCACAAAATGACGAAATAGCCTGTGCAGTACTGCCTGTAGTGGAAACGGAGGCCGAAATGAGCCCAAATCAAAATTCTGAGCAGATCGAGGTCTTCGAGGTCACCCAAAATATTTGTCGACCTGCGAACGCTCGCCAAAGCTCACTGAAATCGGAGAAAGTGAGCAGGCGTGTGCTGGAGCAGCTGGCGACTAAGCCCGGGAGGACGTGACCTGCTCTGATACCAATTGTTGGAAGTAGGGTTGCAGAGAAACACACACAGCTTGGAGAAGACGAAGGAAGCTCAAGGCACACAATAGAGAGTGTGTTACTTAGTGTGCAATGGAAAGATAGATAGCCCTAGAGTGATGGGCATATATACAATGCACGGGGGAAAAAACCTCCTAAAGAGGGAAAAAATGCCCCGGCGGTCCTAGTGTGTTCACACACATCACTACCACATGTATATGGTAACAACTATAGGTGGCGGCTCTTTCATACTATTGGATGTTTTGTATGTACCTGGGATCAAGAAGAATCTTTTTTCTATTTCTACACTTGCAAAACTTGGTCTTGTAGTCAAGTTTGTAGATGACAAATGTCTTGCACATGAGCGATACTATTATGGCATCTTGTACTTTGTTCCAAGGGCTATATCAACTCAATGCTTACAAGAAATGTGTCGAAGATTCACCATGTATAGTTTTTTATTTGAAGGTTATTTCATTTGAGTGCATGTGTGTAGATGTGTGTGTGCATGCTCATGTAGTGAGAAAGAGAAGTACACAGTGTGTGGTGAAGTCTATAGTGAGATAACCCTCACTGACTCCTTATTCATATTATGTATGAAAATAAGGTTGGTTGTGTTAGTGTGGGTGTGTTCAGCCAACCATATTGCCAACAACCTCCCACTCAACATCCAATGTGGCCTAGGTGGAGTAAAACAAAATGATGTACAAGAACATATACAATTGTGAATCATGACAATTGTATAGGTTAAGAAGAACTTGTGCAGAAATATTATCTCGTGCACCAACAATGTCTCTTATCCAATTAAGGGAATTGAGAAGATTGTGCCTACTATAGTAGGTGGTGGCTCTTTCATACTTTTGGATGTTTTGTATGTGCGTGGGATCAAGAAGAATTTTTTTATGTTTCTACACTTGTAAAACTTAGTCTTGTAGTCAGGTTTGTTGACGACAAATGTCTTGCACATGAGTGATAATATTGTTGCATCTTGTACTTTGTTCCATAGGTTATATCATCTCAATGCTGACAAGAAATGTGTGGAAGATTCACCATGTATAGTTTTTAATTTGAATGCTATTTCATCTAAGTGCATGTGTGGAGACACATGCATGCATGCTCATGCGATGAGAAAGAGAAGTACACAATGTGTGGTGGAGTTTGTAGTGAGATAACCCTCACTGACTCCATAATCATATTATGTATAAGGTTGGTTTTGTTAGTATGGGTGTGTTCAACCAATCATATTGGATGTTACCCCAATAACCTCCCACTTAACGTCCAATGTGGCTTACGTTGAGTAAAACAAAATTGTGTACAAGAACATGTACAATTGTGAAGTATGACATTGGCTTTACCCCACACCCATCAGGTCTATGTAATGTCCAAGTTTCTCCATAGCTAAGCTCTTTGTAAGAGCATCTGCAAGGTTGTCATTTGTATGGGCTTTGACAAGCCCAATTTGCATATCTGCCAACACATCTTGCATGAAGTGATACCTCACCTCAATGTGTTTCAATTTGGAATGAAACACGGGATTCTTACCAAAGTAATGGCATCTAAATTCACAATATAACACGGGAATTTGCTGACTCTTGTCCAAATCTCCACTAAACGTGCCAACCATAATGCTTTTTTTACTGGCCTTTGACGTTGCAACGTACTTAGACTTGATAGTGGAAGGGGACATACAATTTTGAAGACATGATCTCCAAGAAACAACTCCTCTAGCAAATATGAAAATATAAAAAAATGTAGACTTTCCATTGTCTACATTCCCAACATAATTTGCATATATGTGTCCAACTACGGATGCCTCATTGTGTGTAAGCACTGCAAATGCAATGTCTGGCCTCGTAGCCACTATATCATACATAAGATTGCCCATTGTTGAGGAATACAAAATCTTAGCCATCTCGAGCTTCTCAACATCGGATTTAGGAGAATTATTCTTGCTACGTTTTATATATGCTAACATGGGGATACTTGATGCCCTCCCCCCTGCATTTTGAAACATTGTAAGACCTTGTAAATGTACAACTCTTGAGAAAGCTCAAGAATACCCTTTGACGCTTGATATGCATACCAAGAAAGTGATTAGCTTCTCCCAGATCCTTCGTTGCAAAAGTCTGACACAACATTTAGCTTCATATGTGGAATCTTGTTAGTATTCTTCCCATAGATAGGCATGCCATAGACACATAACACAAGAAGAATATGTGACCCATCACTGAGCTTCTTTGTCTATAAGCAATGATCCTCGTGACTTTGTTTATATCCATGAGATCGTATGGAAGTATTGATTTTTTGATACCGTTGCTTGGAACCTTCCCTTAAGCCATAAAGTGCTTTCTTTAGTTTACATATAAGTTCTTCTATGCTCGGCTTAACAAACATAAAAGCTCTTCCTAAGTTTACATACAAGCTCTTTTCTGATTGTCTTAACAAATCCTTCAGGCTTCTACATGTACACATCTTCCTCGGGATCTTTATGAAGGAAATCCATCTTCAGGTCCATTTGGACTAACTCCAAGTTCTTATTGCTACTAGTCCGAGAACCATATGCAAAGTGGTCATTTTTGTTGGGGTATAAAGCCCAATGTGGTCGCCCAGGTAAGTGGGCGGGCCGCCAGGTATGTACACATATTCTTTTGTAAAAACCTAATAAGAACTCACAATGCTCTACACATTATAGAGAGCGAGTTCACCATATCGTCGTGCTCTTCTTCTTGCACTCTCTCTCGCGTCGCACTTCCGCTCGTACTCCTTCAACTGGTATCAGAGCTCAGATCGAGGCTCGGGGCAGCACTGTAGGAGGCTTGAGTCACCAGCTCAGACTGGAGTGAAATTCGATAGGCAAAGACACGGCCCCAAATCTTGTGGAAAAGCCCGTACAGCTTGGTGTGCTCAGAATTTCATTCTGAGGTCATCTCAGTTATCGTTCGGCTTCGACAAAGTTCTGCGCAGGCCATTTTCGACTACGTGGTCTCAACGGGTGCAGATCTGACTCTGCAAATTTGGGGTTTTCGGCCTACGACTGCAGGTGCTGAGGATATCGATACTCCCAGAGTGTTGATTTGTGGCTGTCTACACATCGAAGGACGGCTCATAGTTCTTGGAGGCGTGTCACATACGACACGGGCACATTTACACACAGACTGTAGGCGACATCCACTAGTTCATCAGGTAGCTTGTGTTTGCTGCTTGATATTCCAGATTTCATCTTGACATTGCAGGTACTTCCACATGGGATGTATTGTCAGAGATGATGTATGTCTGTTGAGGGTTTGCTGGCTGTGAGTCACGCAGCAAACAACCGCCGCAGCGGTTACAGCATACAGTGGGAAATTTGTGGATGTATGACTTTGTGGGAAGTCTATGTACTGTCAGATTTACTGCAGCCTTTGTTGAGGGTCGAGTGAGGTTTTATTGAGCTGGGGGATTCTCGAATGTTGAGATCCTTTCGGTGATACAGGTCTTGGAGCGATCCCTCGAGCACCCTTAGATAGGCAGCTAGGATGTATTGACTGTGAGTTAGACAGTTGGGATTGCATCTTTTCTTTACTGCCGTTGAGGCATTGTCACAGTCTATGCTTACAGGATAGTGACAGGACAGTCAGAGACAGTACAGGTGCAGGACAGGTTTACCCACAACTTACAGTGTTAGAGAGACAGTGTTTTTTGAGCTGTTTTTTGGTCTGTTTTTAGTACACCAGAGCCATTTTACAAAGGAGACTCTGCCAAAATTTCTGCAAAATCTGAAGCTTTCTTGGTTCATTTGACAGGTTGATATTGGTTCAGAGGTCAGTTTACAGGGGAAACTTTGCCGAATTTTTCCCAGGAAAGTAAACTACTGTAAAGCGTAGCTATGGCTGGATCACAGGACACTGCTCTTTACAATATCAAGAAGCTGGATGGAACCAATTTCCCATTGTGGAAGAAGCAGATTTGGCATGTGTTGGTACAAAAGAAGCAGATAAAACCTATAAAGCTCAAGGGGATAAAACCAGAAGATATGGACGAAGATGAATGGAGCGAAATGGATGAATTGGCACTTTCTACCATTATGTTGACTTTGGCAGAAAGCGTTTACTTCAATGTAGCAGACGAGATGTCGGCTTATCAAGCATAGTTAAAGATAAGTGATCTTTATGAGAAGCAGAGTGCAGCTTCACAGGTATACTGGCTTAAGAAGCTTGTTGACTTGAAGATGAAAGAAGGGACACCTATGTCCAATCATCTGAATGAGTTCAACACAATCTATAGTCAGTTGTCAGCTCAAGGTGTCAAGTTTGATGAACCTGTTAGAGCTATGTTCCTGTTGATCACATTGCCAGAAAGTTGGGACACGTTTCGCACAGCTTTGAGTAATTCTGCACCTCCAGATGGTTTGAACATAGCAGGTGTAGAAGGAAGTCTGCTTACTGAAGAAACCAATAGAAAGACAATGGACAAAGGCAAAGGAACAGCCTTAGTTGTCAGGGGAAGGACCAAAGAAAAGTACAAAGGTGGAAAGAGGAATCAGTCTCGTAGCAAGTCCCGCAGTGCTAAAGGCAAGAGTGACATAGAATGCTACCATTGTGGCAAGAAGGGTCACATGAAAAGAGACTGCAGAGAATGGAAAGTAGAAAAAGGCAAAGAGAAAGCTGAAGACCATGGTGAGAAGAACAAGTCCTCAGTGAAGATTCAAGAAATAAATGTGACAAACACTGTTGCAGAGGATGATAGTCTAGTGTAAGGAGACATCTACTTCTTGAAGAATACAATGGACTCAGCTCTTCTTACAGCATCTGATGGAAATGCACTAAGTGACTGGATTATAGACTCAGGGGCATCACTTCATGTGTCTCCAAACAAGGAGTGGTTTACCTCTTATGTGACCACTAAAGATCATGTTCGGCTAGGCAATGGGCAGACATGTGAGATCTTAGGTGTTGGCGATGTTCAATTGAAGTTTCAGAATGGCGCTTCTTTCACGCTGAAGAATGTGAGACATGTTCCCGCAATTACAAAGAGCTTGATCAGCACAGGTTTACTTGATGATGCTGGCTACGTCACCACTTTCGGACAGAACATGTGGAAGATATCCAAGGGTTCTATGACAGTAGCACATGGAGTAAAGTCTGGAGGACTTTACATGATCTATGTATCAAATGTCTCTAAAAATGTAATCAATGTAACCGAGCAGCCGAACGTTTCTTTGTGGCATAGCCAGTTAGGACATATGTCCAAGAAGGGAATGGAAATCTTGTCTTGTTCTGGTTATTTTCCTGGCTTTTCATTTAATGATTTTGAATTCTGTGAACATTGTCTGTATGGTAAGCAAACACATCAGCCACATAAGTATAGAAGTAGTAGAAGAGATACACAGTTGGCACTTGTTCATAGTGATTTGTGTGGACCTATGCCTAACCTATCTCTAGGGGGAGCTTCTTACTTTATGACATTTATAGATGATTACTCGAGGAAAGTATGGGTTTACTTTCTCAAGCACAAGGATGAAGCGTTTAGTGTTTTCAAAACGTTTGTGACACTTGTGGATAATCAGAGTGGCAAGAAGCTTAAATGCTTACGCACTGACAATGGTGGAGAGTATGTTTCAAAGGCCTTTCAGGACTTTTGTGAGTCAAAAGGTATAAAGCGTGAACTTACTGCTCCTTATAATCCTCCTCAAAATGGTGTTGCTGAGAGGATGAATAGGACCATACAAGAGAAGGTCAAAAGTATGTTGTCTAATGCACAGCTGCCAAATGGGTTTTGGGCTGAAGCTGTATCAACAGCTGTTCATCTTGTAAATAGATCTCCTAGCAAGGTTTTGCATAAGGATTCAGTGCCAGAGATGGTATGGTCAGGTAAAATGCCCTCATACAAGCATCTCAGAGTCTTTGGCTGTGAGGCATATACTCACGTTCCAAAGGAATTTAGGAACAAACTTGAGCCAAAGAGTAGAAAGTGCATCTTTCTAGGCTATGGTAATTTTGGTGAGATGGGGTACAGACTTTGGGATCCCGAATCCAGAAAGGTTGTCCGCAGCAATGATGTTCACTTTAATGAATCCAAATATCATTCTAAACCAGAGAGGGTTGAGGAGATTAGAAGAGTTGTTTTCCAAGAAGATGGACCTGCACGTGCAAGACAAAATGTCAGGGCTCAAGAGGAGCAAGGACAGGATAGAGTGGAACCACAGGTTGTGGCTGAGCCTGAGCCACCTATTTTGCGTAGATCTGGACGTGTCACGCGACCTCTTGATAGGTTTGTTCCATCTATGAACTATGTCATGTTGACTGATTGCAATGAGCCTTCATGTTACAAGGAAGCAGTGCAAATGAAGGACTCCGGGAATTGGCAATTGGCCATGCAGTCAGAGATGACAGCTGTGCATAAAAACAAGACATGGAAGCTAGTTAAATTACCACAGGGCAAAAAGGCTCTACCTTGTAAATGGGTTTACAGGTATAAGATCACCGCTCATGATAGTCAGCCAAAGTACAAAGCAAGACTTGTTGCCAAGGGCTTTAAGCAAGAACAAGGCATTGAATTTGATGAAGTCTTCTCTCCGGTGGTCAAGATGACTACATTGAGATGCTTTGTTGCATTGGTTGCCATATTAGATTTGGTGTTGCACCAAATGGATGTCAAGACAACATTCTTGCATGGTGATTTAGATGTGGAAATTTACATGCAGCAGCCAGAAGGGTTTGTTGAGAAAGGCAAGGAAGATTGGGTATGCCAGTTGTTAAAGAGTCTTTATGGCTTAAAACAATCACCGAGGGCATGGTACCATAAATTCCACAAGTTTATGCTTTCTCAAGGCTACAAACGTAGTGAGTTCGATCACTGTCTATATACAAAGAAGGCTAAGGATGGTAGTTGGCTGATCCTTATTTTGTATGTGGATGACATGTTGATTGCTGGCAAGCACTTGAAAGAAATTTCAGCTTTGAAGTCAAAGATGGCAAAATCGTTTGACATAAAAGACATGGGTGAGGCAAGTCATATACTTGGTATGCGCATTGAGAGAGACAGATCAAAGAAGTTGATTTGGTTATCTCAAACAGAGTATATTGACAAGGTTTTGCAACGTTTCAATATGGAGAAGGGAAAGGAACTGAGTGTTCCATTGCCACCATATGTGAAACTTAGCAAACAAGATTGTCCTGTGTCTGAGGAAGAACAGGCTGAAATGGATAAGATTCCATATGCGTCTGCAGTGGGTAGTTTGATGTATGCAATGATTGCTACTCGCCTAGACATTGCATTTGCAGTGGGAGTAGTAAGTCGATACATGTCAAACCCAGGAAAGAAACATTGGGAGGCAGTGAAAGGAATATTGAGATACCTGAAAGCTACAAAGAGTATGTGTATATGCTATGGGAGTCAAGAGCTAAGTGTAAAGGGTTTTACAGACTCAGATTATGCAGGTGACTTAGACAACCGAAGGTCTACGTCAGGGTATGTCTTTACATTGGCTGGTGGAGCAGTATCATGGCGTTCTAGATTACAAGATTGTGTTACTCAGTCTTCTATAGAGGCTGAATATGTTGCAGCATCAAAGGTATGCAAAGAATCAATTTGGCTTAATCGACTAGTAACACATTTGGGAATCAAAGAAGAGATGTCTGTGTTATATTGTGATAGTCAAAGTGCTATACAATTGGCTCGCAATCCAGTTTATCACTCAAAGACAAAGCATGTGGATGTGAAGTATCATTTCATCTGGGAAATGCTCGAGGATAAGCAACTTCAGCTTGTCAAAGTTCACACCACAGAAAATCCTGCTGATCTACTTACAAAAGGACTTCCCTCAAAGAGCTTTGCGCATTTTCGCAAGCAGTTAGGTGTAGGGTAGTACATCACTTCTCTACATCTCTTGTATATTAGCTTGTATAGTAGCTTCTCTCACACTTAAAGTACCACATTGGACTTTAAGTGGGAGGTTGTTTGGGTATAAAGCCCAATGTGGTCGCCCAGGTAAGTGGGCGGGCCGCCAGGTATGTACACATATTCTTTTGTAAAAACCTAATAAGAACTCACTATGCTCTACACATTACAGAGAGCGAGTTCACCATATCGTCGTGCTCTTCTTCTCGCACTCTCTCTCGTGTCGCACTTCCGCTCGTACTCCTTCAATTTTGACCACAAGAGAAAAGATTTCATCAAAATCTACACCTTTTGGTTGCTTGGAAGCCTTTAGCTATACGAGCCTAGCCTTGTACTCAGGCTTGGGATTTCCAGACCTATACTTCTCTTGTAAATCCCTTTGCAAGGTAGCATTGTATTGTCTTCAAGCAATTTGACCATTTCCCAAGTCTCTTTACTAGCAATCAAATTGTATTTCGAGTACATCGCTTGCTCCCACTTGTCCTTATCATCCATTTGTATGGCTTCTGAAACAAGAGGGTTCCCTGCAGTAGTGAGTTAGCATAAGATGATATAGACCTAGCTGAAAATGCTCAAGTGGATTTGAGGCTTGATTAGAGTGTCTGAATCCTTGATTATTGCTCTCTGCTCTCTTTGGAGCATTTCTAGTGTAATCCACACTAGACTTCTAATTTTTGACCAAATCTCAAGAAACATCTTTAAGTGTGACACTCTAACTCTTTGATTGGATTTTTATGCATCTTGGAATCATTAAATTTGACATCTGAAGTTCTAATTATCTTGGGTACAAAAGATGATAACCCATCTCTCCATCTATACCATAATCAATGACGATATATTTGTGTGACATTGGTTCAATCTTTTGTCTACACTCTTTTGGTACATGTGCATATGCCTCAAAAGTAAAGACACGTAAATGATCATAGTGTGGTTTCTTCCCTGACCACAACTCCTCAAGAATCTCGCGATTCAATGGTGTACTAGGTGATTTGTTTACAATGTGAACCATTGTAAAAGTAGCCTAAAGCCCAAATACATCGACTCAAGTTTGCCATAAAAATCATGGCTATGACCCTATCCTGAATCGTGCAATTCATCCTTTGAGCTACGCCATTTTGTGCAAGTGTGTAAGGTGCAGTAAATTGCCACCAAATTTCTCTTCTAGCACAAAAGTCTGCAAACTCCTTGGAGATATATTTTCCCCCATTTTTAGTCCTTACGCTCTTGAGCCTCTTGCCTAAATAATTTGTGAATAATGTGAGAAACTTCTCAAATTTAGAGAAGACATTGTCCTTATGTTTCAAAGGATCTACCCACACCTTCCTCTAGTAGAGTCATCTATGAATGTCACCGAATAGCTAGTCCCCCCCTTAGAGACTTGGTCAACATCGGATTGCATACATCACTATGATTAAGTTCTAGTGGCTCAAGATGTTTTCTACCCAATGGCAAGTGTACAAACCTAGTTTGTTTGCCATAAATGCAATGCTCACATATAGAAAAATCACTAAAACTCAACACAAGTAAGTAAAACATGCTAGAGTCTTCATTCCCTTGTAGCTTATATGGCCTAGCTAGGTATGACACAACTCAACATATCCCAGCTCGGATATAGACTCTTACATAAGATATATGCACAGAGTAAAGAATACCATGCTTATGACCTTTGAGTTCCCAAAGGCTATAGTGTACCCCAAACTGTCTAGTTGTTTAGCGATATCAAGCCCTTTGCTAGCTTGGGTGACATTGAGTAGCATAAACTCAGTGCCATTATTCCACACCATCTTGATGTCTCCAACACCAACTACATCAAGTTCATAAGACTCTCCAAGCTTCACTATGTCGTGAGTCTTTGCATAAGTAGATAACCAATCTCTATGTTGTGTAACGTGAAAGCTGACACCAAAATCAATAACCTAATTTTGTGTAAAAGTGACATCGCATGCAACAAAACTATCCATGTTAAGATCCACTCTAAATGCAAAAATGTATCAAACATTGGTTTTGGGAGACAACCATGTTTATCTCCTTAAGCTTAGCCTTGCCCTTTTGTGTCATTGTTAGACTTCTTATTGTTATGAGACTTCTTGTCTCGGTGTGCTACTCTATAATCCTTCTTTGTATGCCCCTTCTCATGGCCATAATAGTGCTCTACATTGCGCATGGAACCACGAGACTTTTTGTGAAAATTCTTATGAACCTTATACTTGATGCAATTGTAACTTCAACCTCGCATCTTTTGTGAGGTAGCAATGTATGCAGCACCACTCTTGGTAGGCTCAATAAATTTCTTGCAAATCTCTTTAATGAGCAGATTAATGACTTTATCATTATAGACTAACTTGCCCTTATGTGTAGAGTTACTTATGGCTGTGTAAAAAGTATCCCATGAAGAAGGCAGAGAGCATAACAAGAAGATAGAATGCACCTCTTCATTGAAATTGAGTTCTTGCAATGTCAATTGACTATAAAGATTACATTGAATTCATATAAATGTCCAAAAATTGTACCACCTTCTTTCATGCAAATCTCAAATGGCTTCTTCATCAAGTAAACCTTCTTACTTATATTCTTGCTCTCATGTGCAATAGTTTATCCCATACAGCTCTAGTAGTAGCTTCAACAACAATCTTGAAATACACTCTTTGCAAGATGTAGACAAATAGTGGATCTAGCTTGGCACCAAGTGCTTTCCATTGGGCATTAGTGTAGCCATCACCCTTTTGGCACTCAAAAAAAGTCTCCAATTGACGTTTATGGATCAAAACATCATAAATCTATTGTTTCCACATGGAAAAGTTTGTGCCATTCTCTAAACAACTGCCAAACTGAACCTTTATATGTATGTATCAACGTAACCAGTGTCCAAAGTAAATACAAGGTTATGCACAATCTAAAAATAATCCACAAGAGGCATACATGGGCCTAATGCATATAACTAAAGAAAATCTATGAGAAACACAAAGAAACAAGCACCCTTGAGCATGAGCGGCTAAATGTACAAAAGTGCATATGGATCAAAGAACACAACCCGCTATGGAGTTAATATTTGTTAACCTTTAACTCCACATGTAGTGTTGATACCGAATACTTTTCCAAAATCTGAAATGCATTGAAAATCCCAGCCTCTAAAGCAGATGCCAAAAAATCTCAACATGCAAAGCTGATGTTTAAAATTTGAAATGAATCAAAAATCCCAACTTGTAAAGCTAATTCCAAAAAACTTGTCTCAGAATTATGTGTCGAAGCCTAAATTGACTTCAAAATCTTCTCAATCCATTGGGCTAATATGTCTGCCAACACTTTATATGTGTTGATCCTTGCTATGCTTGCATTAATAAATTTAATGATATATTTGCTTGATCTCCAAGCTATACACTCCAATGCTCTCAATATACTATGTAAGACTCAAAAAAATTACAAAGGTTCACTATTCAAAGCTTGCATAACTTGGAGATTGTAGAAAATAATTTCATTGTTATGAGTTAAGCTTCAAGTTTAGTAATATTGACTTGTGTTGTTTCATTTATCACAAACACAAGACACAATTATAGCCATCACATTGCATCATAGTAAGATTAGGCATGGTAGGCTTGTAGGCTTCCTCTACCTATCCCCTTTATCCGTTTATACATTTGCTATGAATGTTTTTTCCTCTCCATGTCTCACTTTGGATCAAATTTTGAGTTTTAAACAAAGGATAATGGTCGGGTTGACACCACCAGACGTAGTTCTAAGTATCATTTAGCTCTCATGCATCTCATTCAATGACTTATTAATTTTATTAGTGTAATTTTTTTTCACCTTAATAGCTTGTAAGAATCCATAACAAAAGTATATAGGGAGATATGGGTGGTTCGCCACATGGTGGATCAATACCTCACATATGATCCACCTCACTTCTACTCATTGCATCCGCTTTCACATCTTTATTTCGCTCCATTCACCACACCATATTCGCTTTTGTTTCATGTTGTTTGTCTTCGTACACTATTAGGTGAAGGGTCCCTTGTGCATACTTTGTATGACACCACCCTTGCACACACACAAGCCTACATTAACTCTTTCTTTCCTCCTTTTAGTCCACCCCTCTCATCTTAAATCTCTTAATTGTCTCTTTACACATTCCCTCCCTCCCTCATGTTTGTCTTTCATTTACTTCCACATACACTCCGCATTCCAATACTTTCTTGTGTCTTTCACTATTTGAATTGTTTACTTAACCTTCATTACACCTCCACTTGCACCCACATAACACCTCTCTTATTTTATCCCTTTTTCCTATTTAAAATGTTTTTTAAACCCTTTAATTTTCCATTTTCAATTTACTTTATTTTGTAGTTTTTCTTTTATGATTCTATTGTATTCTCACAAATCACAACTAGAATTTTATCTATGTGGTCTACTATAAACATTGGCTTCATTGAAATTACCGGGCACTTGCATCTTAAATATAAATCTTTCGCTCACACACAGACAAACTGTTATTTGAATCAGTTTGAATTCCTTATAAATCTACATAAACATTCTCTATGTATTTGTTTGACATCAATTTTGGTACGAAGACATTCCCCATGATGGAGTTAATGGCTTGATCATTGTTATGAATGACATATTAAAAATCATTTCATTTGCAAGATACATAGGTTTCAAGGAATCCAAAAAAATATTACTCTTGCAAAGAAATACAAGGATGTTCATTGGTTTTTGGACTATTTTAGAGGATTAAATCAGTTTGTATTGGATCATCATTACACCCAGCTTGGGTTGAACATATACAAACAACGGAAAGGCATACCAATGGGGTACTCTTGCTCACCTACCTGGTGTAACTAATATTTAGCTTGGTTTGAGCTGAGCCTCATCAAGAAACGTGGTAAATTAGGTAAATTGGAAATGATGGTTGCTTTTCTTTACTCTTTGAAGGTTTATGGGGGATCTACTATCTATTAACAACAAGTTTGCACTGCAATGTTTGAACCATAATAAAACCTTGTCCCTTGAGGACCCCTTTACCATATACCCGTTAGACATCATCAACATGAAGCACAAATCTGATACACATTTTGCTAAATATTTGAACACAAGAATCAAAATAGAGAGATCATATATTGGCAACTTTACTTCATATACTTTTTGGATGAAAGATGGATTACCAATAAATAGTATCTCATTTATACATGCATCAACCAACAAACCCGAAACAATGGCCGTTAAAGTATGCATAGTACAAGTACTACCAATCGCGTATAATGCCTCTCACCTCTCATTAGCATATCAAGATATATTGCATCTGATTGGCATGTTTGAAAAAAATGGATTTTCTAAACACATAATCACAAGACACATCACTCGATTTTTATAGAGAAATCCTTTTTTGAAAGCATGATTTGATACCACTGAGCTCATCAAAGCACTTGGTGTGGGGATAGGTCCACTTAGTGGGCCTAAACCCCACTAAGTGTACCTTACCCCAGGGATTGGGGATTCCCCCCCCCCCCCCCCCCCCCCCCCCCCCCCCCACACACACACACACACACATTATCACTTGCTACATAAGAACTCCTCGCGCTTGATATTAGAAGTACACACATAAGGACATCATCAGAACCCTTCTAATATGTCGACAACTCTTTAATTGTGCAAAAATAAGTCGGAAAAATGCATACGTCTATGAGCAAGGATAGCAGCAGTGGGCTATCATAAGCAATTATTAACATTTTTTAAAGAGAATTTTTGAGAGTGATCGTATAATTGTGGTTGAGCATTAGCTATCTTGACCATGGCATGGTGGGATGGATCTGCCTACTATTATACCCATGGACTTTTTCAATAAGAAATAATACCTTTCTATGCTATCCCCTCGAATGCCTCTTCTAACCAAGATTCACTCGACTCCCATTGCCCAAACCATTGAAAGTGTTAGGTTTAATGGCCGTGTGGCCGACCGCCCATCACTAACTGCTACTAACCCTAAGTGTATAGCTATACACTTGTGCGAGCCACTAACACTAAGTACAATGTGTATTGTGCCTTATTGCATAAGATAAAGAAGAAAGAAAGGGGGCACACAGTACGTGTCGGCTCTCCCCCTCCAACCTGTGTGTGGCTATGGTGGTGAGTGTGTGTGTGTGTGTGTGTGTGTGTGTGTTTCTTCTTCCTCTTTCGTTGTTCTCCCAGCTCCTCCCCTTCATCTGGTGTGGCCGATCGCCCATCACTAACTGATACTAACGCTAAGTGTATAGGTATACACTTGTGTGAGTCACTAACACTAAGTACAATGTGTATTGTGCCTTAGTGCATAAGATAGGGAAGAAAGAAAGGGGGCACACAGTACATGTTGGCCCCTTGTTGGCTTTCCTTCTCCAAATTGTGTATTGCTATTGTGGTCTGTGTGTGAGTGTGTGTGTGTGTGTATTCCTCTTCCTCTTCCACTGTGCTCCCAGCTCCTCCCCTTCATCTGGTATCAGAGTGGTTTCATTCCCAAAATTGTTTCTGCGCACGCACGCACTTTCAAGAGTGCAAACAGAGTTCCGATTTTGGCATCGGCAAATTCAACATTTCGAGAGCGTTTCCACCGAGCATTCTGGCGTTTTACTCCCCTTTGGAGCCATTCGAGCCATCAGAAACCTCATTCGAGCTACAGTTTAAGAGCTGAATTTTTTAGCCCTCTTTTGGTAGTTTGTGCTGCAGAGCTTCCATATCTAGTTACAGGTACCATTATTGCAGTCTCTTCCATCTACGAGAGCCCACGGCTCATTCAAGAGTGTGTAACTTCTGTTGGAATGGCCTCGTACACACACATAGAGTGGGAGTTTGACAGCATTGTCTTCTTCGATTACAAGTACAAGTACAGATACATGTACAGGTACAAGTACATAGAGCAGCTTGGTTAGCTTTCTCTGTGCTTCTCGGCGTTGATCAACTCGGTTTCAACTACAACATCGACGTCAACTCATAGGCTACAGGTACATGTACATGTACATGTACAGGTACAAGTACAAGTACAGATACAGGTACAGGTACAAGTACATAGAGCAGCTTGGTTAGCTTTCTCTGTGCTTCTCGGCCCTGATCAGCTCGACTTCAACTACAACATCGACGTCAACTCATAGGCTACAGGTTTCAGTGCTTGCGATACTCTGGTTCCAGTGGGAGCAATTGTTTATGCATGCATGCATATGTTGACACTTTTTACAGTGTTTGAGCTCTTTTGAGAGCGGTTTGACTCCCCGCAGGAATATTTCTTTGCATGCACATGCTTTTGGCGCCTGCTTGAGCATCGTGACAGACTTGTACGTCTTTGTGGATACTGCCATTGTGCGCTTTTGTGAAGCCATCTTTTGGCTAGTACAACAGTCCCGGCCATTTTTGAGACTTGGTCTGGATGATAGCCATTTCTGAGACTTGGCTATACGTTTTTCTGCATAACCTACGTTCTTGAGGGTCAATAGCGTGAGGTTTTCATTGAGCTGGGGTATTCTCAAATGTGAAGATACCTTCGGTGATACAGGTAGCTGGAGCATCCCTTACAAGGCCTCGCCATAGGACATGTATAGAGTGGTATAGGTGCTTTTGACGTTGAGTTGGCGGTCTATGGTTAGTTTGATAGTTTATGCGCCTCAATTGGTATCTATACAATGTGCTTTTGAGAGGCATTGCCCTCTTTTATGCTTTGTGAGTGACATACTTGGTCATTTTGTCTCGTATTTTGGTTGACATAGTCCCAAATACAAAGGAGACTTGCTGAAATTTTCCCAAAATCTTTTGGTAGTTTTGTCACCATGTCTACTAGCAAAAACCGTGACATTTATGACATAAAGAAGTTTGATGCCACTAATTTTCAGTTTTGGAAGATTCACCAAATGCATGATGTGCTTGTCCAAAAGAAGCAAAAGTTGCCTATTGCCCATGCGGCTAGAACTGAAGATATGCACATGACCCAGTTTCAGTGGGAGGAGCTTGATGAGCTATGCAGGTTTACGATTAGACTGCACCTTGATGAGTCGGTGTACTTTTCAGTGTTAGAATGCGAGACTACTCATGCTTTATGGCAAAAATTATGCGACACTTACAAAATGGATACGGGTAGCAATAAGGTTTTCTTGATGCGAAAACTTTTCAACCTTTGTATGAAGGAGTCAGCTAGTGTTGCCATTCATATCAATGATTTTGATTCTCTTTTTGCCCAGATTCGTGCATAGCGCATGACCATTGATGATGAGATGAAAGCAATCTTTTTGCTTTATTCGTTGCCACCCTCTTGGGATATCTTTTGCACAACTATTAGTAATGCTCCTAATGGTATGCTAAAGTACGATGATGTTATTAGTACACTTTTGTCAGAGGAGATGCGTTCGAAGACCATGACTAGCTCGCATTATGGCGAAGCTCATTATGTGCAAAGGGATGATAAGCAACGTAAGGGTCGTTCTTCGCAACGTGAGTCCAAGAAAGAGGGAAATAGAGATGCATCAAAGGGTAGATCAAAGTCTTGTGGTCGCCACAATGTTCAATGCCATTATTGTGATAAGTTTGGTCACATAAAGAAGGATTGTTATGCTTGGAAGCGTGAAAAAGAGAAGGGCAAAGGTAAAGGCAAAGATTATGATGATAAAGAGGAGAAACCAAAGAGTTCGGTTAAGATTGAAGAACTAAACATAGTTCAGGATGACAATGATGCGCAAGACATTAATATGTTGACTTAAACTAATGATGTCTTTAATGATGTATAGGAAACTCTATCTTTGCAGAGTTCTATGCCAGCTGAACTCCTTGTTAGTGGGGAAGTATCCCATAATGGATTCTTGATTCGAGTGCTTCATTGCATGTCAAACCTCATAGGCATTGGTTTACTACATACGGAGGAAACCATTGGCTCTGTTACACTTGGTGATAATTACTCTTGTGACATTGCTGGAGCAGGTGATATTGCCATGGTTATGGAAAAGGGGATGAAGTTTATCATCCATAATGTGCGTCATATTCCAGCCTTGACATGCAATCTGATTTCGGTTGGACGTCTTGATGACTTGGGTTACAAATTCACTTTTCATCAGCAGTCTTGGCGTGTTGTGAAGGGTCATCTTATTAGAGCCCATGGTTCTAAAGTTGGTTCACGTTATCCTCTTTATGTATCTGATAAAAACAATGTTCTTTCTGTAATCGAGCTGCCAACTGTTGCTTTGTGGCATAGCCGGTTATGTCAAAGAAGGGAATGGAGACACCCTCTCGTTTGGGCTACTTAGTCATTTTTTTATTTTACCTTTTTTATGAGCACTATCGATATGGCAAGAAAACACGGACACATCGTACACATTCTTTTGACAAAGAAAGAAAACCCTTAGAGCTTGTGCACAGTGATTTATGTGAGCCTATGCCTTCTAAATCCCATGGTGATGCGTCCTACTATGTTACATTCATTGACGATGTAACACGACATGTTTGGGTCTATGCCATGAAGTCTAAAGATGAGACCTTTTCTTGCTTCAAGAAGTTCTTATCAAGTGTTGAAACTCAGTCTGAATATAAGTTGAAAGCTTTGTGCTCAGACAATGGTGGAGAATATGTGTCCAAAGAGTTTACAGACTTTTGTTCAAGTAGGGGAATTAAGAGTGAGTTTACAGCTCCTTATACCCCTGCACAAAATGGTGTTGCATAACAAATGAATAGGACCATCCAAGAGCGGATTATGTCTATGCTACCACATGCTAATTTATCACAAGCGTTTTGGACTAAAGCATTATACACAGTCGTGTACTTGATCAATAGATCAACACATGCTTCATTATAGTTTCGTGTACCTTTGGAGTTATGGTCAGGACATAAATTCTCTTATGAAAAACTCCGCACATTTGGCTATGAAGCTAATGCACATGTACGCAAGGAGTTGCATGCTAAGCTAGATCCTAAGTTCAGGAAATGCATCTTCATTGGCTATGGTGTAGATGGTAAATTTGGCTATCGTTTATGGGATCCGGAAAGTCGATCAGTGATCCATAGCAGTGATGTTGTCTTTAATGAGACTAAGATGCATATACAACCAGTGAAAGAGGTTGAATTCCAAAAAGTGACATTTCCGATGTATCACCTCCTATCCAGACAGCTCTCGAGCCAATCACTATACAGGCTAGTACGAGTTCTGATCAGCCGCGGAGATCTCAAAGAGTCTCACATCCGCCAAAACTTTTTGTTTTAGGCGTGGATTTTGTTTTGCTGACAGATAGTGGTGAGCCTTCTTGTTACAAAGAGGTTATGCTAGCCAATGATAAGGTTCAGTGGTGGGAACATGCTATGAAGAGGAGATGTCCAATGTTGCAAAGAACAAACCATGGGAGCTTGTTCCATTGCTAAAAGGTAGGAAAGCATTGCCTTGTAAATGGAAGAAGATTGACAATTACAAAGCTCGTTTAGTGGCCAAAGGTTTCAAGCAAGAATATGGTGTCGATTTCCAAGAGATATTTTCTCCAGTGGTCAAGATGACCACACCGAGAATGTTGCTTGCTTTGGTTGCCACTGAAGATATGGAGCTTGATCAAATGGATGTCATTTTAGCTTTCTTACATAGTGATATCAAGGAAGATATTTATATGCAGCAACCTGAAGGGTTTGTGCTAAAGGGCAAGGAACATTTGTTCTGTAAGCTTCTGAAAAATCTCTATGGCTTGAAGCAATCATCCAGATAATGGTATCAAAAGTTTGATGCATTTATGCATTCCCTAGGCTATAAGCGTAGTAATGAGGATCCATGTCTTCACGTGAAAAGACAAACCAATGGACAACTTATTATGCTTATCTTTTATGTATATGACATGCTTATTGCTGGTCATTCCAAGAAGGATATTGCTGACTTGAAAACCAAGCTGAAAAGTCAATTTGACATGAAAGATTTGGGTGAAGCCAATCACATTTTGGGTATGCGCATTACTCGTGATCGTAAGAAGAGGTTGTTGTATCTTTCTCAAAAAGAGTATATGCACAAGGTTCTTGATCGTTTCAACGTGCAGAAGGGAAAGGCTTTGAGTACTCCATTGCCTATATATTTGAAACTTAGCAAGAAAGACTGTCCCAAATCTACTGAGTAAAAAGCTGCGATGGCTAAGATTCCTTATGCTTCAGCTTGTGGTAGTCTCATGTATGCCATGGTGGCTACAAGACCTGACATTGCACATGCAGTGGGAGTTGTCAGCAAATTTATGTCTAACCCTAGTAAAAAGCATTCGGATGTTGTCAAGTCGATTCTCAGATACTTGAGTGGCACTGCAAATAGACAGTTATGCTATGGTCGTGGAGAGTCATCCATTCAGGGAATATAGACAGTGATTATGCAGGCTGTGTTAACAGTTGTAAATCAACAATCGGTTGTATTTACACATTTGCTGGTTCTGCTATTTCTTGGAGATCCGTTCTTCAAGACTGCACATCCATTTCTACCAAAGAGGCAGAGTATGTTGCATTGAGTGAGGCATGCAAAGAAGCTTTTTGGCTTTCTCGCCTAGTGAAAGATCTTGGATTGGAGCAGTGTACACCAGTTCTTCATTGTGATTGTCAAAGTGCTATTGCCTTAGCTAACAATCCAGTGTTTCATTCCAAAACAAAACACATTGATGTGCGTTATCACTTTAGTCATGAATGCCTGGCAAACAAGAGCCTTGATCTAGTGAAGATATAACCATATAGTGAATTGTATCAAATATTATCAAACTTAACAAGTAGATTTCAAAAAATGACTCAATTGTAAAGACACAATATGAAAAATTGATCGAACTCTATAAATTAATGAATTGATTCATCAAGTATACAAAGTACAACTGGCAATCCAAGAGGAGTATGTGGGTCTCTTGGTAGGTGAAGGAGAGATTGGTATCTGCCACCATCCAAACATCAAAGCTTATTAGAATAGGCTACAATGAATGGATAGGGAGGTACCAAGTGACCCACCCACCACTTGGTCTTGCTGTCACACCCCCTACTATCTTGCTTTATGATCAATTACAATGACAGGGTTTTAAGAGGCTTTAGCTTTTCTAGGCAAGAATTCTCTAGTCCTACAGGGTTCTATTGGTGGTGGTTTGTGTTCCAATTTGGCCATTTGTAACTTGCTATTAATGTTTACCATATACATGTGGTAGTGACATGTGTTAATGCACTTGGTACCCTTGGGGCATTTTTTCCCTCAGTAGAAGGTTTTTTCCCCCGTGCATTGTATATTTTTGGGTAAGATGCAGCGTTCAAAGTTTCCAAAGCATGATTCAATCAGGGCTACATGCAGGTTGCAGCTTGTGCACAGTGATGTTTGTGGGCCCATGCAAACTCAGTCCTTGGAAAATTACATATACTTCGTGACTTTCATTGATGGTTACTCCAGGCATGCATGGATATATCTACTTAAATCTAAGTCTGAAGTGTTTATGTGCTTCAAAACATTTCTGGCTATGGCTGAAAATGTCTCAAAATGTATTATGGGCACCCTCCGTTCCGATTGAGGGGGGGTATATGTCTCATGAATTTAATGCATTTCTGGCTAGTCGTGGGATAAAACACCAATATACAGTGCCGTTTACACCTCAACAAAATGGTGTTGCTGAAAGGAAAAACAAGTCACTTGAGAAAATGGCACGATGTATGGTCAAAAGTCAAGCTTTGCTGCATTCCTTTTGGCTTGAGGCCATCATGTGTGCCACTTATGTACTCAGCAGGTGTCCTACAAAAGCTTTGCAGTCTATGACTCCATATGAAGCATAGCATGATTTAAGCCTTCTATTGAGCACATGTGTTGGAATTATGGTGGCAGAGAAACACACACAGCTTGGAGAAGACAAAGGAAGCTCAAGGCACACAATAGAGAGTGTGTTACTTAGTGTGCAATGGAAAGATAGATAGCCCTAGAGTGATGGGCGTATATACAATGCACGGGGGAAAAAACCTCCTAAAGAGGGAAAAAATGCCCCGGCGGTCCTAGTGTGTTCACACACATCACTACCACATGTATATGGTAACAAATCCCCCCTGGAGTGATGCGGTGAACGAGAGCTGGCACATGAGTAAAGGGAAGTGCCATGCCCTGAGGACAAGATCAATCCACAAAGGGGAGTAAGCCCAAAGCTTTGCGGAAAGCTTCAAGCTTCTCACGAGACAATGCCTTTGTGAAAAGATCTGCAAGGTTGTCCTGTGTTGGCACATAAGCCAAGTTGATCTCTCCTGTTGAGAGCCTCTCCCTGACATAGTGGTAATGCACCTCAATGTGCTTTGTGCGAGCATGAAAAACTGGGTTCCTCGCAACTGCCAATGCGCTCTGACTGTCAGTGTAGATAGTGTTGGCAGTGTCATGTCCAACACCCAAATCAGCCATAAGGCGTCTGAGCCATATACACGCAACCGTAGCTGTGAAGACTGCCCTATACTCAGCCTCACAACTCGAAGTGGCCACAGTAGGTTGCTTCTTGCTCAACCATGATATACATGAACTGCCAAGCATGAAACAAAAACCACTTGTGGACACTCGCGTGTCCAAACAACCAGCCCAATGTGAGTCCGAAAAAGCATGTAAGTCTGGCGGCAATGATCCCCCCTTGGGATAAAACAAGCCAAGATGTAAAGTGTCACTAAGGTAGCGGAAAATCCTCTTGACAGCCTGCCAATGCTTAGACCCTGGGCTATGCATAAATCTGCTGACCTGTGAGACTGCAAACTGAATATCCGGCCTCGTGTTGCATACATAAATGAGGTAGCCAACAACAGTTTGGTAAAGAGTGACATCGGCAGGATCGCCAGCATCATGTAGACTCAACTTCAAACCTGTTTCCATGGGAGTGGCAATAGGTTTGCAATCCTCAAGTCCAAACTTACATAGCAATGTCTCTATGTAACTTTTTTGACACAAGGCAATACCACCATCACACTGCTTAAACTGTATACCCAAGTAATGATGCAACAGCCCCAAATCTTTCATCTTGAAAGTAGCATTCAAATCAGCCTTAAATTCATCAACATAAAGAACCACGATGAGAAATACATCACCCTCACGCTTTACATACAATGTGCTTTCTGTTGGACTGTTATGAAAGCCTTGTTTGACCAAATGAGTGTCAGCTTTCTCATACCAAGCACGAGGAGATTGCTTCAACCCATACAAAGCCTTGTTACATTTGCACACTTTGTCCTCTTGTCCTTTTATGACAAAATCGCGAGGCTGCGTTACAAAAAACTTCCTCAAATATGTCACCATTCAAGAAAGCAGTAACAATGTCTGATTGATGTACATCCCAACCAAAATGAGCTGCCAATGCACATAGAAAACGCACAGTAGTCATACGACAAGTGGGAGCAAAAGTCTCTTCATAATCTATGCCTTTTTGCTGTGCATAACCCTTTGCAACAAGTCGAGCCTTATGGCGATCGATCTTACCATCCGGCTTGCATTTCAACTTGTAAACCCACTTCGTACCAATGGCCTTTTTGCCAGGAGGCAAATCACATAAAGTCCATGTGTCATTCTCTATAAGTGCATCATATTCTGATTTCATGGCAGCAATCCAATTTTCTGAATTCTGTGCTTCATCAAAAGACAGAGGCTCCTCAACATCATGTAAACTAGACACAGCCAAAGCATAACAATCTGATGCATAAGATGCATGGCGAGAGCCTAAACGAGTACGACTAGACAAAGGTGCATCCAATTTACTGTCACGCAAAGTGTGCACCAGCCATTTTGGCATACCTCTAGCCTGCTCATTTTCAGCCCTTTCCTCATCAAGTACATCATGTACATCTGCATCAGTAATAGGCTGATCTAAAACATTTTCAGAAACCCCCATAGGCTGTACATTTGCCTCATTGGAACTTACATTTGTATTTCCACCACTGAAAAGAGGCAACAAAGTGTCATAAATGTCTTGTGATGTTACATTACTGTCGCTAGTACATGACAGCAAGGGCTGAACAGAATCTTCCACAAACACTACATCCCGAGAAACCAGAATACGTTTTGTTTGCGGATGATACAACCTGTAACCTTTGCTTTCAGCACTATAATCAACAAAAATACATTTGACAGCCTTATCATCCAATTTTCTGCACTGCACTTGTGGCACCAAAGCATATGCCAAATAGCCAAAAACACACATGTGCTCAATAGAAGGTTTTCTATCATGCCATGCTTCATATGGAGTAATAGACTGCAAAGCTTTCGTAGGACACCTGTTAAGTACATAAGTGGCACACATGATGGCCTCAAGCCAAAAAGAATGCGGTAAAGCTTGACTTTTGACCATACATCGTGCCATTTCCGTCAGTGACCTGTTTTTCCTCTCAGCAACACCATTTTGCTGAGGTGTATAAGGCACTGTACATTGGTGTTTTATCCCACGACTAGCCAGAAATGCATTAAATTCATGAGACATATACTCTCCCCCTCGATCTGAACGGAGGGTGCCCATAGTACATTTCGAGACATTTTCAGCCATAGCGAGAAATTGTTTGAAGCACATAAAGACTTCGGATTTCGCTTTAAGCGGAAATACCCATGCATGCCTGGAGTAATCATCAATGAAAGTCATGAAGTACAGGTAATTGCCCAAGGACGGAGTTTGCATGGGCCCACAAACATCACTATGCACAAGCTGCAACCTGCATGTGGCCCGAACTGAACCGTCCTTTGGAAACTTAGAACGCTACATCTTACCCAAAATACAGCCTTCACAAACATGTTTGACAGGTGCTTCAAGAGGTGGCAAAGAAGCAACCATGGGCCGACAAACATCACTATGCACAAGCTGCAACCTGCATGTGGCCCGAACTGAACCATCCTTTGGAAACTTAGAACGCTGCATCTTACCCAAAATACAGCCTTCACAAACATGTTTGACAGGTGCTTCAAGAGGCGGCAAAGAAGCCACCATATCAGATTTCTGCAAACACAACAAACTGGCAAAATTCAGATGACCAAAACGTGCATGCCAAAGTTTTGCATCTGAAATAGCCCTTGAATCTGCAACAGCATTTGCAAAATTTTGTCCACACTTGTCATACAAAGGCTTAAGAGAGAGTGTGAGAGTCAGTTAGTCTAAGTTAACTGGACACCTTGCAGGACATGCATTCAACTGCCCATGCAAGACTAAGTTGCTTACTCAGATGCATATAGCAATAGAAATCGACCTGCATGAGGATGAGCACTATTTAAGGGCATGCTCACACACACACAAATACACATATTATCACACACACATACTCAGTACACACACACACACACACTCCTACACACACATACATTGGGGAGGTGCTGCCGGCACACACAACTTCTAGAGGAGGATCAAAGGACGGAAGTGCTGCCCAATTCTCGCCACAAGAACTCCATTGGATCAGCAAATCAAGTAAAATTCAGCCCAACCTACGGTAATCAAAGTTAATTTTCTTGCTTATGTTACAATTCTCTCTATCACTCTCTTAATCTCGCTTGTATTAAGCATAATCCTAGCTAATCTACTCTCTAATTCACTATATGATTAGCCTATTGCATAATCTTAATCTCAATTTTCAATTATGCAAGTACTTAACTCTCCTAACCATAAATTAATGCATGATTAGCAAGAAGGAATTAACCGCTAGCCATCACAGTGAATGAATGATAGAATTAAACCAATCTCTAGTAATGTGGTTAAATGATCAAATTCAATCTATCATTTTACAATGATCAATTAGCTAAGTTTAAAGTTCAAATTGCATATGATTAAGGTGTAATTAGAGGAATTAATTCCCTATGGTTATCTCTAGAAAGGAAACTGTCTCACCTATGCACATGGTAATTCTGCATTGCATTAGTGAAGAAATTATTATACCTAATTCATCTCTAGTACTCTAATTAAGCAAGAACTAATTATCTAGGCCGAGTAATTAATTCTAGGGTCAATTCCCATAAGAACAAGTGAGATGCTATCCTAAATTGATGTAGCTATGAACAATTACCATGTCTTGAAGTATATCTAATCCTCACGCATAAGAGGAATTGCTCGTTGAGACTAATCTTGTCATCTTGGTTGCCATGATATTCTCGAACACTAGTTCTTCTTTTTCCCGAATTTATCAATTTAAAGTAGTGAGTATAAAATGGCCCCAACAAAGAGGACTCGTTTCAGTGGATCTCACGATCGTGAGGCTGGCACGAGCAACTCTAACGGGAAGGGGAAAGCTCCCATGGTCGAGCAAGCACCGGACATCTCACGAAGTAACGACGAGGAGATTGTTGAGGGGTAGGTCAAAATTCAATTCAAGTATTGTTTAATTAACATTGCATTCGATAAGATAGGAAGGAAACATATCCCCAAACATGTTGGAAATCCAACGGAGACCACGACATTTAAATTAAGTGTATTTTTATTCAAGTAGGAAAGAATGATATTGGAATATACTGTCTGAAGTAGGAAAGATTGTTTGCTAGGGAAAATTTAGCTGGGCAAGTTAATTTCCAATTCCAATGTTGATTTAGTCCTGATCCCCCTCTTGATCACAGGGGGATGTGTGTAAAACTTGCAAGCAAACAACGAGCTCTTCTCAGTTTGGCTGCCTCAATTTCTAGCTCTTTACTTAACCCCCCCCGGGCATTGCTACTCGATGCCCGCTGCCTGTTGCCTCTTGATTTCCTGCAGCTGGATTGATTGACTTTTTTTTTTCTTGCTCGATGCCACATATCCCATGCTTGCTACCCGATTCATCGCTTGCAGAGAGCAAGTTTGATTGTGAGCTTAAGATACCAGCCCTGCAGAGATCTGATTCGTTTGCACAAAGATTCAAGGCTCTCTTGTTTCCTAGCTCGGGGTTTGAGCACACGCGGGTAGGGAGCGGAAAATTTCGGGGATCGAGAGCCGTGCTCTTGGGCTCTGATACCGATTGATGGAGCGGAGGTAGAGTGTGAAAGAGAGGGAAGGAGAGAAGGGGAAGGGGAAGTAGTGTTAGGAAATAAGACGTAGCTAAATAGATAATTGAGTAGATTACTTAATGGAGAGAGACAGATTTATATACACGAGATTATAGAGTAGAGAGAGAGAGAGAGAGAGAGAGAGAGAGAGAGAGAGAGAGAGAGAGAGAGAGTACACACGATATACGTGGTTCACCCAATGTGGGCTACGTCCACGGGAAAGCAGCCACTCAATGGCTTTAGTACTTCAAAACAAGAAGTAGTTTACAAAGGAATTATACCCTTAATGGAGCTCCCGCCTTGCTTCACTCTCACCACCTCACACTCACCTTGTTGCATCAACTTCACACTATGAAATGTGTGTAGAAATGGCCTCCTTTTATAGGCCAAAAGGGCTGCCCTCTCTTATGAGAGACAGCCATGTGTAGCCGCCCTTGTGCGAATAAGTCCAAATCGGACCCTCCAATCCGCCCATGTGTGGCCGCCCTTGAGAAGACAAGTCCGCTTTTGAATTCGGCCACCGGCCATTGAATTCGGCCACTGGCCACCGGCCATTGACTTCCGACCACCGGCCATTGGCCATTGACTACCGGCCACCGGCCAACCGACCGGTTGTTTTCCGACCACTTTCCAGCCGCCGGCCGGCCATAATATTCCAGCGAAAAAGAATATTCCGGCGAAAAAAAAGTCTCGGGGGCCTCCGCCCCTGAGGCCTTTAAAGTTGCCCCTGATTCTTGTCCGTGAAAATTTTGGTTTCCGGTGAATGATTTTTCTTCACGCACGATGGCTTCTCCTCATAATGGGGGCCTTACAAATGTGCGCTTTTACCACAGAAAATTACAAGGGTAAATCAGGCTCCATACTTAACAATCTCCCACTTGGAGATTGATCTCCAAAACAAACCTGTGACTGCTTTTCATTCTGGCTTCTTATCCTTGAATGCCGATTGAAGATGAGCAAAAGCTCAACTTCTCCTTGTTGACTACCTTTGTAAACATGTCTGCAGGATTTTCACTTGTATGCACCTTTCCTAGCTTTAGTTGTCCCTCTTCCAAAAGAGTGCGTATGAAGTGATATCTCACCTCAATGTGCTTTGTCCTTGAATGAAAGGCTGAGTTCTTCGCAAGATGGATAGCGCTTTGGCTATCACTGTACAAGACACAATTGTCTTCTTTGAATCCAAGCTCTTCTAAGAATCCTTGAAGCCACAGAATTTCTTTGCTTGCCTCCGCCATTGTACATACTCTGCTTCCGTGGTAGAAAGTGAAACCACTTTCTGCAGCTTTGAAGCCCAACTTACTGTTGTGCCTCCAACCATGAACACATAGCCAGTAGTGCTCCTTCGAGTATCTTTGTCACCTGCCATATCTGCATCAGCATACCCTTCTAGAAAAATATCAGTTCCTCCAAAATACAAAGCATTTGTTGTTGTCCCTTTTAGATACCTAAGTATCCACTTCACAGCTTGCCAATGCTCTTTACCTGGGTTGTCCATGAACCTACTCACAACTCCCACTGCATGTGCAATGTCTGGCCTTGTCCAGAACATAGCATACATTAGAGAACCTACCGCTACAGCATATGGAACTTTAGACATATAGGCTATCTCCTCTTGTGTCTTTGGACACATATCCTTCGTTAGTTTAAAATGACCAGCCAAAGGTGTAGAAATTGGTTTTGCATTTTGCATTGCAAACCTTTCTAGTACCTTCTTGATGTAATCTTCTTGAGATAGCTTTATTGTCTTCTTCGTCCTGTCCCTTGATATTTTCATACCAAGTATCCTCTTTGCAGCACCTAAATCTTTCATTGAAAAAGATTTGGACGGCTCCTCGACTATGAGGTAGAAGAGATAAGGCCTTAGTCATTAGTCAATCTTACTTAGCGGGTAGAGGATACCTTTTTGCACTATGATATCTTTCCAAGATGGATGACTAATCCATTTGCTGCTTGGGAGACATAGCTGCCAGAAGCATGTCTACTCCTTAGTCCATTTCATTCTCCCAAACTAGAGTGACAAATGCTACTTGGTGTTTGAGAGACATTGTCATCACAAACATGATTCTAAGCATGCATACTATTTAAATTTGTGCACAAAAAAAGAGAATTTGTCTGATAAGACAAAAACATTGGTTATTTAAAAGAAATTTGTACATTTGCTCACTGTTATGTAGCATTGTAAGTATTGACAAGGTTCATACTATCCTTAAGCTTTATTCCTCGCATCCATCTAGCATCTTCAAAAGGATAATTTTTGAACTTAATAAGATACCGTCAGATAATCTTACCATGTCGTAGTACCTTGTCTTCATGCCGAAGGATAGCTTTGGGTTGTAGCACCTCCTTTTGGTCTTCAACTTCGGGAGGGTCTTCAATAATTGGTTCACTTGGTGGCTCTCCTTTGTAGGGCTTAAGTAGGCTCACATGAAAAGCATTGTGTATGAGCCAATGGTTGGCCAGCTTGAGTTGATAAGCCATTTCATTGATGGGCTTCAAGATTTGGAAAGGACGATAGTATCTTTTTGCTAGCTTAGCATAATATTTTTGATGGCCCGTAGGATTTTTGCATGTCGTTTGCCTCAATCAAGCCTTGGGAAACTTGAGTAAGACACAATCATTTTCTTTGAAGGTTAAGGCCCTTTTGTGCTTGTCAACAACAACTTTTTGCCTTTGTTGAGAGATGGATATAGCCTCCTTAATCTTTTGAAAAGATTCTTGTAGGTCACGGCTATACTCATCGGCATCAAATATCTTCCCATGAACTTTAAGTAGCAAGGGACTTTTAGGTCTTCCCTCAATGATTTCAAAAGGTGCTTTTCCCTTAGAAGTATATACAATATTATTGTAGGCATAGTCTACAAGAGGTAAGTACTTTTCCCATTGTGAGCGTTGATCTACTTCAGCAACATAAGTCTTTAGTAGATCAAGTATCGTAAAATTGGCTATCTCACTTTGGCCATCCGTTCGTGGGTGATAGGCCAAGAGAAATTCAATCTTGTTCCTAGATTTTCAAAGAGACCTTTTCAAAAAATATTGGTCATTCTAAGATCTCTATCTGACACGATGGATGTTGGCAATCCATTGTGTTTAAGAATCTGTGATATGAAGAGAGTTGCCGTTTGGTGTGCTTTAATATTCTTTTTGACAGGAATAAAGTGTGCTTGCTTGCTAAACCTATCGACTATTGTCCATATTCCCATACTCCCATGGATAGACTTGGGTAATCCAAAGATAAAATCCATGGATATACTCTCCCCTGGTGAATTTGGGATAGGCAATGGCTAGAGTAATCCAGGTTGCTTCCCTCTATCATATTTGGTCTTTTGGCATACTACACCTTTTGAAACATACTCTTGTATGTCCACTTTCATGGTAGGCCAATAGAAGTACGTTTCTACTCCTTGGAGAGTAGGTTGAATGCCTCTATGCCCCGCATAGGGAGGAGCATGTGGTTCATACATGACTTTATCACAAGGGGAGTGGGTAGCACATAGCCTATTGTCGTGGACAAGATAAACATCCTGCAAGGTGAATGGTTCCTCTTTCTTCCCCAAAGCAAGGGCTGACATTATGTCTCTATAGTCAGGTTCAGTAGCATACTCATCTATCATAGATGATAGATCATTGTGAGTAACTATAGACACCGCATTAACTTTTGGTCGTTGTTAAAGTGCATAGGCCACTTGATTGTGCTTACCAGCAATGTGAGCAATATGGAAATTAAATTGTGAAAGAAAATTTGCCCACCTCATTTGTTTGTTGTAAAACTTGGTTTGCGTCATGAAGAAGTACTTGAGACTTTGGTGGTCGGTTCGTAAAATAAATGGAGTCCCCAATAAATAATGCTTCCATGTGTCTATGGCATGTAGAACAGCTAAAAGCTCTTTCTCATAAATGCCTAAGACACGTTCATCTATATTGAGCCTTCGGCTCTCATATGCTATGGCATGCCCTTCTTGAAGCAAGACTGCTCCAAGGCATTCACCACAAGCATCACATTGGACTTCAAATGGATTTGAGAGATCTAGAAGCATGAGGACTGGTTGGGAGGTAAGATTCTCTTTGAGCTTGTCAAAAACATTTTGCTCCTTAGCAATCCATAAATACTTAATGTTCTTCTTTGTTAAGTCATGTAATGGTCCTACTATTTGAGAGAATTTTGTTATGAAGCGTCTATAGTATGCACACATACCAATAAAGCTTCTTAGCTCATGTAGTTCCTTGGATTAGGCCATGCTTTTATTACTTCTAACTTTGATGGATAAATACGGATACCATCTTGAGAGATAATATGACCTAAGTATTGAGTGTCTTGGAGGAAAAAATTACTTTTCTTTTGGTTGAGAAAAAGCTTGTTCTCCCTCAATGCTTGAAAAATCACTTGGAGATGTTGCTTATGTTCCTCCAAGGACTTGGAGTAGATGCCAATGAATTTGCGGTAGGGTTTAAATATTTTCTCCATTAATCGATTGAACGTGGCCGGTGCATTAGTCAAGCTAAAAATGCATGATTAGATATTCATAAGACCAAAAGTTGTGCAAAACACGGTCTTTAAGATATCTTCATCCACTATCCTTATTTGATGATAACCACTTTTAAGGTCAATCCTACTAAATTAGGGGGAGTCTTGTAGCTTATCAAACAAACCTTCTTCTCGAGGCACGGGAAATCTGTTTTTGATAGTGGTATGATTTAGTGCTTGATAGTGCACACACATACGGTATGTACCATCTTTCTTTTGCACTGAAAGGACTAGAGAACAAAAGGGAGAGGAGCAAGGTCTTACCATTCCTTTGTCAACCAATTCTTGTACTTGCCTCATGATCTCCTCTTGTTGACCTTGAGAAACTCGAATAGGAGGTTGTGAGCTTCTTGGAAGGAGCTCAATGCGATGGTCATCATCCCCTCGTTTTGGAGGTAAGTCCATAGGGATATCATTGATGAGCACATCTTGGAATCCTTTTGGAAAATTAGACAAGTCTAACTCTTCTTGATCCCTACCATTTACATTTGATGAAACATTAGGATCTTTTAGAGACTCTTTGACAAAAATCATGTACGCACAAACATAGCTCTTCATTGATTTATCAAAAGCAGGAGGATTTACAAGTGGTATAGTACGATCACACTCGCTAGCATCTATAGACATGTTCTTTCCCCTGTAGGTGAAGTAGATTCTCGTTTCAGGGAACTTCATGTTGGCAGCCATGCGATCAAACCATGGCGCCCCTAGGATAGCATCCTCATGTTGGAGAGAAGAGATAAAAAAGTCTTCTTTGTCGACATAGCTTTGGACATGAAGCCTCAACTTCCCAATCAATGGAGGCTTGTTGTCCCTTGAAAGCTGTGTCAGCCGTTACAATATCTCCCATCTCGAAAGCTTGAATGCCGAACTTGGTGGCCAACTCTGTTGATATGAAGTTGTGAGTAGAGCTAGGGTCAAACAAGATGAAGGCATCATGATCCCTTACCTTTCTCCAAGCATAGGAGAGAAATGATCCTTTGCAATGAGCATCCTCTTTTGGAGCTTCGATGGTGGAAGCCCTAGGAGTTTCATTTCAAATATTTTTCTTGGGGCAAGAACGATAGCCATGTCCTTGCTCCCCACACTTAAAACACTTATGGTCCTTGCAAAAAACTTCAAGCTCTTCAGGAGAGATTTTGTTTTTGCCTTTGTAAACTCCCTTCTCCTTGGATTGATTGTTGTTGTTGTTGTTAAAAGTGCCTTGGGAAGAATTTTGGGCATTGGTTTTCCCCTTTGCATCATTTTTGTCTTTGTTTTCCATGGGCTTGACATTTCTTCTAGCCCCTTGTTGGAAATTTATGCATGAAGCAACCATGGTGTGATGGATTACTTTGGCAATAGAACCAGGCCGTTGAGAGTTGACGTATTCGGCCATCTCTTCAGGTAATCCCACACAAAATTGTTGCTTTTGCTCGGCAAAGTCTATCTTTTAGAAGACAATAGCCTTGAGATGTAAATCCCAAAACTTGTCTACATATTTGTGGATAGACTCATGAGAGAGAAGCTTAAAACTGTGCCATTTGATACGCACTTTGTCCTTTGCATCGCTTGCAAAGAATTGCTTCGTGATGGAAACTCGTATAGTTTTCCATGTATTTGGGGCTTCGTCGTTGCCATGAAGGCTAGCCCACCATTGACGAGTCAATTTCTGGAAGTGCATGGCTACATGGCATAGTTTGGAGGACTCTGTGAAGATCTTGTCTTGAAATTGCTCGATGAAGGCCAATACTTTGTCGGTGGCACCAAAGGTGCCATCATAGGTGAGAAAAAAGATACTCTTTCCTTCCTCCTTGAACTTCTTGAGCTTTTGTGACCTTCGCCGTGCAGGGTATGTTTTGCAATGTCCTGGCCTCTTGTATTCTCTAGGAGAATAGCCATAGCTTTTTTCAGAAGAAGAGGAAGGTGAAGAAGAAGGAGAAGATGGGTTGAACGTTTCCTCTTGGGAGGAGTTGACAATCGTCTAGATCGCCATCTTCGTGGAGCCACATCTTCAAGGGAACTTAAAGTTTCATTGCTTTCTTGCTCTTTGGATTCCTCTTCTCGTATGGGAGAGAGTCTTCTTTGGGGGTCTCTTCAAGAGACCTCCTAAGATCTCTCTCCTCTTGGAGAGGAAGAGAAATCCCATAAGCGCGAAGTTGTTGAGTAACTTTGGCTTGCAAACCAGGGTTTCCCATAGCTTGCTGCAACCTAGTAATGAGATAATTGACAAACATGGGAGCATCATCATTAGCACCTTCATGTGGAAAGTCAAAGCTCTCAATGTCCATTCTACTCTCATGATTATTATGAGCCATGTTAACAAAATTTGTGTACTTACTTAGTGTATGCTTTGGCAATTCAAAACCTTAGTTGCCACTCCTCTTAGCCTTTGAAAATTGGCACTTAAATATCTACACCCACGGCTCGAAGTGGTTAATTATAGAGAGTAGTGGAGCGGGTCTAATATTGCAAAATTGCCGAGGGCTAGCTCCTTTTGGACTTCTTATGGCTCAATAATGGTAAAAATGTAGGCAGGTCTACAAAGATCCCATTATTAAGTCCAAAGCTCCCGAGGTGTGCACCATATCCCAACAAAACCGATAATAGATGCCAGTCCCACTTACCCTAATATAATTAATAAAATCAACCATTTATAGGCTACTTAAGGACCTCTCTTCTTAAGCAAGAAAAGAGAAACCAAATGCTCTAATACCAATGTAATGGAAATGACCTATTAACCTTGAGATTAGAGGAAATTAGAGAAAGTACTTTTGGTAAATTAATTTGAGAGCATAGTGGGTGAACTTAATTGATGGTAGCAACAAAACATAGCATTTCGTTAACTTGGCATGAACAATACTTTTGCAAGAGAGAGAGTTTAGAGAACATGACAACAGTTGAGGACCGGATTTATGTGGAGCCGGTTCCCCCTCCATTAGGCATTTGTATTATAGTTTCTCCCATCAAGAGAGACTTGTCACAATACAATCTTTGTGTTTCTATTGACCTAGGTGATGCAATGAAGATGGAAAGATTCAAGCATCACAAGCATAACATAAACTTTGTGGAAAGCATTAACTATCCCAAGCCTCAGTCCCAAGACCTCAAACACCTTCGAGATGGAGAGAGCTAGTAGGGAATGAGGGTAGGGAAGAGGAAGAAGAAATATTTCATAGGAGAAAGAACCAGTTCCTCACTTATCATTAGTCTTCTTCCTAGCATACATAATAGCATAGTAATGAAGATAGAGAAGATGACAAGCTTAAGCATTGAAGCATGGCTCTCGGTTGAATTTGCATTCTAGCAAAGAGTGTTGGTGTAGGCTCTCACCCTCTCTACTTTCTTGGAGAAGGAGAGGGAGCTCTTGCACTTTGCACAATATACAATGAGTGTGTGTGTGTGTGGTAAGTGTGGGAGAGTATACCCTTCAAACAACCCCCTAGCATGCTTTGGTGTACCCCCCCTTGTAGCTCCAGCACCAAGGGTAGCCTTGGGACAAGTGTCCCCTTTCCCCTTTGAGAGAGAGGGCTTGATAAATGCTAAAACAATTAATTAAATCCACTAAATTATCATTGGACCCCTTGGAAGGCCAACCAATAGGCTTTAGGCACACCATGAGGGTAACCTAGCTAGGGGCTTGACATGTGTCCTACTTTCCTCTTGGGAAAGGGGTGCCCTTTGGGAGAGAGGGTGGTCAAGCAACCATCCCCCCTTCTTGCATGGCTTGCCCCCTCCTTGTAGGGATTTGGTTTGAGATTTGTGCCACCTCAAGCCTCTCAACCTTGGGCCCAGCTCTCACCACAAGCACAATCTTTAAGCCCCTCAAGATTGAACTTGGTTCCCACCTCAAGTACAACCCTAGCATCTCAAGCATGGCAAGCACCTCAATCATCAAGCACTTCAAGCATCTCAGTCATCAGGCATGACAAGCACCTCAAGCTTGGGCCGGATTCCCACCTCAAGCACAACCCTAGCTTACCTAAGGTTAAAGGACTTTTAATACTAACTATTGGAGGTCTTCAATGAAGCTAATCTTAAGGTCTTTATGCTCCATTGGTCTTTGACAGACCATCTCTGATTTGGGCCCTTTACCATTGGCCCTGTGTTCAGATAGATCTATAAGCACTGTCTATATCCTAACCCTTGTTCCCGTTTATTCTCCCACATTAAATGATCAGTTTAATATGAGAAAATCATTTGAGTTGGTTAGATATTAGATTTTATGACATTTACATGCATTTTTGGACTCAATTTGGGATGGTTGTTTTGACATGTGAGAATCCACGAGTGTTTTTTGTTTCATGCTCAATAGACTACAGTTCATGCATATCATGTTGAGCAAGAAGCAACCCATAGTGGCCACTTCTAGTTGTGAGGTTGAGTACAGGGCAGTCTTCATAGCTACGATTGAGTGTGTATGGCTCAGACACCTTATGGATGATTTTGGTGTTGGATAGGACACTGCCAACACTATCTACACTGATAGTTGCGAGGAACCCAATTTTTCATGCTCACAAAAAGCATATTGAGGTGCATTACCACTATGTCAAGGAGAGGCTCTCACCTAGAGGGATCAACTTGGCTTATGTGCCAACACAGGACAACCTTGCAGAACTTTTCACAAAGGCATTGTCTCGTGAGAAGATTGAAGCTTTTTGCAAATCTTTGGGCTTACTTCTCTTTGTGGATTGACCATTTCTTCACAAGGCATATCAATTCCCTAGACTCCTTGTGCCAACTCTCGTTCACTGCATCACTCCCAAGGGGGATTTGTTACCATATACATGTGGTTGTAATGTGTGTGAACACACTTAGGACCGCCGGGGCATTTTTCCCTCACTAAGAAATTTTCCCCCCCGTGCATTGTATATACGCCCATCACTCTAGGGCTATCTTATCTTTCCATTACACACTAAGTAGTACTCTCTATGTTGTGTGCCTTGAGCTTCCTTTGTCTTCTCTAAGCTGTGCGTGTTTTCCTACAATCCTAATTCCAAAATTAATTGCTTTAAGTCTCTATGGTTAGTTATCACTCTAATCCGTGCAGTCAACCTTACTTTGCTCGACTCCTATTCAGACAAGTATGCATTTCATGAGAATTGGCAATCATTATATACTTTTTAAGAAAACTGGCCAAAATTTTGTTTGTTTTTTGAAGAAAATTTCAAAAAAAAAAAAACCCTATGGATAATTTGCAAAGTCTCAAATAACTTCAAGTAAACCTTATAAATATGGTTTAAGCTTTTCCTGCATATGAGTACCCTGTTTCTTTTGTAATTAAGATGGAATGTTATCACCAGTATTTAGCAAATGAAAAATCTAAATGTTGTCATTTCAATAACCAGCTTTAAGCCTACCGAACCACTATGCAGACAACCAGAGAATGTAACCTGGATCACATTTAAAAAGAGATTGAACATTATCCCCAACAAAAGAAAAAGTAAAATATGATCATTTCAGTAACTAGCTTCCAATCACTCTACAGACACCTAAAGAATGCCACGCAAACTAGACCTTAATGCTCATATTCAACAAGAGAAGCGTGTATTCATATGTGTGTGTGTGTGTGTGTGTGTGTGTGTGTGTGTTTTTGTGTATCGATCACTCTTAGTACAATCCCAAAGTCCATCAGTCAACTCCTATTTTAAACTCAACAAATATGGATCATGTGTTATGAAATTAATAGACCATTTTGTGTTTTCCACTTATGCATGTCATAAAGCAGTATAAGAATGAAAGCCAATACTCATCAGTAGGCAAAAGAGTCAGATCCCCTTGAGAGGACACCAGTACATCATAGCAATAAGGTCATTCAACTCTATCCTCACACTTCAAGTGCAAGACAAAACTGATCTTTAATGCTTCAATAAACCCTCATTACCATGCAGTCAGAAGGTTCCATACAGTAATACTGATACTAAGCATCACCGGCTAGAATAAAGGACCTAGTACACTCTAACAAGGCATGTCAGCCACAGGTTCTAGTAGGAACCAACCAATAAGGTTTTCCACCTCATACCCAAACCATTTTTTTAATTGAATAGTTTCAAAATAGATAGCTGTAGTACAGAATCTGCAAATAATCTTTGAGTTCTACTTATGCATACCATTATGTATTTTAAGAAATGCAAGCCAATAAGGTGTATCTATAAAGGGCCACATATCGAAATTGTATGGAACAACTCAGACTTTAGGAATATATTCATAGCTATCTGCATATGTTTCATCTATAAGTAGTGTAGTTTGAGAATTAGATAGAGTGACCACTCAATATAATCCACTAGAAGTAACACCTCAATGTATCACCAGAGACATACTTGAATGTATAGGACTAGGAAATCTACTCCTTTCGGATCATATAAAAAACTCAAAAAATCACCCCATAAGGATTAGCCTCTAGATTTCCCAGAAATCTCATCATCATTGACTGGCTACAAATAACATAATTGCTTATATGAATTATGTGAAAAGGTTGGAAACATTATGACGTTTGTTATGAGCACCATGCAATTTCCCACTAGGCATCATTACCAAGAACAAGCCATGATTGTGTCAATTAGAATAGTCACACTTTCCATGTGTATATAATACAAACCAGATAGGCATGTTTATCTATTGAAAATTGACAGTCACTCACACCATTTTGGCTACATACAGCAATGTGTGTGTGTGTGTGTGTGTGTGTGTGTTCACCTTTAGAAGTGTAGTTCAAGAATGAAAGCAACACTTCGTAGATATCAAGGGGGATCTACCTGTGAGGAAGCCATTCCTCCGCTCATCTTGTGGGTTTTGAAGCGTATCAGCAAGGGAAACTGCAGCTACAAGCAGCCCCGCTGTTGCCTAGGTGGAGCTATTCTCTGTGTGTGCTCAAGCCGTGATGAACCACTAGTGTGAGTGTGTGTGTGCGGGATGAGGAGCAGTGTAGAGCTTCCTACAAGAAGCTATTTCATCGGCGTTTATATGATTACCCTTTTTCCTTTAAGCAATGTGCCCACATTTAAGTGAGGCCACTAAGCATCCAGTTCACTTTATCCCATTTAGGTATATTCTATTAACAACAACACTTGATTATTTTAATGCCACATGTGGCTACTTAAAACTTACAATCATGCCATGTTCCCATGAAGATTAAAAAAAATTTACTAGAACAATTTCACGTAATGGCACAGAAAGATATAATTTCTTATTGAAAAAGTCCATCGGTACAACAATAAGGAAATCCCTCCCACCATGCTATTGTCAGGATAGCTAATTCTTAACCACAATTATACAATCACTCTCAAAGTCTTGCTTATGATAGCCCACTACTGCTATCCTTGCTTGTAGGCATATGCATTTGTCCGACTAATCTCTGCACAATTGAAGAGTTGTCAACATATCAGAAGGGTCCTGATGATTTCCTTGTGTGTGTACCTCTAACATCAAGCATGATGAGTTCTTACGGAGATTTTTTATTTAAACATGTGAGTATTATACATTTATTCTAAGGTAAAGAGTCTTATTATGTCATCTATGAAGCCATCATTTTGGGAGACATGCTCCAAATTGAGTTTCAGATTTCTAGTCCTTGGGACGACACCTCTACTAGTCTTGTCAGGAGAGGGATTCAGTTGTTACTTGCATCCATACAAAAACACAGGGTTAGAACCATAATGCATTATTGTGTATTGTAGGTGTCATAGTTGTAACCCAATTTTTATCCATGTCGCTACCAACAAACTTGCAAGAGAGATATCCTAAGGTCCAAATTTAAAGTTTATCAGAAGTACCATTTTAATAGCCCAAACTTAAGGAATTGTTAAGCTTGTTTTAAAAAAAATGGACAAAGTTTCCTTTATATGTGGAGTAAATTTTAAAAATCAATTTCATGCTTATTAAGCAACCTCACGGGAGGATTTTCATACATTTAGTAAAAGATGAATACCCACTTTTGTAAATTTGTACATCAACAAATAATTGGAAAAAAATAAAAGAGATGTTGCCTACTTAAAAAGAAGTGAGAGGTACTCTACTTTGTAAAATACCTTGCCTTGTATGTGCTTGAAAAATCATTAACATAGTGTCCCAAAAATTGTGAGCATGGATTAGGTTTATTAGCTTTTCTTTCATGGAAGAGGTTCTTCTGACAATCAAAGTTAGTAAATAAACATTAGATGAAGTTTTGAGGCTTCAAAGTAGTCTAGAGACTATAGGCTATGGAGAGAAGGGATCTAGGTGGGCATAAGGATGTACATAAGGTTGCAAGTTATACGTAGTAGGCATCAATGTGATTGGCTCTCATATTTAGCCAGATTCCATGCAGGCTAAGACTATCTCAAGGCATGACAAATTTAGGCAATAGAAGAGGATGAGTTACTTGGTTAAGTGATATGCTATAATTACAATTCATATGGATAGATTGCCGCATGCTTAGCTTCAAATACAACCCAGTAAGAAGAGATTAGCAGATAGAAATAAAACACATGTTAGGATGTTGATATTTGCAAATCCGAGGACGGTGGTTGTTGAAGTTTATTGTAGATACATCCAATAATGTTGCCATGTAGATGAAACTTTGATTATGAACCACCTGGGCGATTTCTTGAAGAGGGTTTTTGACGTGTAAGAATGAGATGAGCTGCTCAAGATGTAAAAGTACCCATTTCTCGACATTAGGCTATCTGATGCATGAGGGAGACCATTGCAAGCCCATGATATCCTAATTCCGACATGGTCTACTTGTGAAAACTCATTGAGATCTATTTGTCTTGCTGGTGGGTTTTTGAATGGCTCTATTGAATTTGTTTTTATTGATTTTGTGTGTGTGTGTGTGTGTGTGTGTATGTGTGTGTTTAAGATTGATTATCTAATAGTAGTCTGATTTCACAAACTATTAAACCATACAATGGGACTAGAGACCAAATACTATGTACATAAAAACTAAAAATATACATTTATAGTAAACAAGAAGTAACCTATAGACTTGACAAAGATAAGTCTACAATTTACATTTAGTCTTGATAGTATGACACAATTTGTATTACTTGTAAATATATACAATTATCAAAGAGGTGTATACAAGGGCTATTCATCAACCATACTAAACAAGTGAATGGTGGATAATATCCTGCTATTGCTGCAGTTGTTGTCGTAATCCCAAGGAAGGAACCTCTTACCTGCCACCATCCAAAAAAATGCAAGTCCATCAGTATTGGCATTATTTGGGAAGACATGTGTCAGTGACCCCCTCCCCTTGTTATCTCAAAAATCACAAAAAAAAACTAACAACCTAGCATAGATAAAGTATTATGTTTACAGATTGAATCATTTATTCACTATGTTGTTTGTAGAAGGCCATAAGGTCTTGGTCGATTTGTGCATGCAATTTTTGGGCCATCTGATTGGAAGAAATGCCTAGATGGGTGTATGATTGTCAATCAATTCCAGAAAAAATTGGACAACATCTCCTTTGTAATTTGGATCAATTTGCAAAACTCCAGTCAATGTTATCCCATTCAAGACCTCGCATGAGGATTCAGGCTCTTTTAGAAACACTTGAATGATTTCAAAGTAAAATACTAGCCCTTATTCCAAGACTTATGCATTTATTCACCAAAAGAGGATAACTTCAAAAAGCACTTTACAATTTTGAATTCACCAATGTATACTTATGTTCACCAAAAATATATGTCTACAAAGTAGTTTATCGAGTTTGTATTGCATACTAATAGTACTTACAACAAAAGTATAGTAGCCAATTTTTAGTATTTTTTGCTTCCTAAGTTACAACGGTATTAACCTACCAAGTTAGTCATATAGATACCATTGTATTTTAATTAGCCTAAATGAATCCATATGATCGATATAAGGAACCTTAATTTTGCAAAGAACAAAGTAAGGGAGCACCAAAGGAGGAGCTAGATCCAGCTACCATTAGTCAGATTTGCCCATAAAGGTAAGGCAAAACATGGTCTGAATCCCATAGTAGAGCAACTATAACTTATTTAATCTTCAAATGTATGCATCTCTTGCGATTGATTTAATACACACCTTGCTTATATCTACATTCAATATTATGATATTTAGGTTTTTCTTAATGTTTATAAATATTTTAAAGTTAAACTATGTATGCAAATCAAATAGTGTAAAAATTTTGACAACATTTTCTTTGTATATGCGCATGTTGTTAAAAAAAACTGTCAATGTCATCTTCTATGAGACACTCACATGAGGTTGTAGGAAAACTAGGTATTTCCAGTCATTTCCACATACAAGGGTTGTTTTTTCTTTGAACTTTATCTAGCCTTGTAGCATTCAGGTCAATGAATTGTCCGGGTGTACAAATCCATCTTTATGTAATCTACCATACTCCAGTTGATACAAAAAAACCATTTTATTTAAATTTGTCGGAGAAGGATTTTATTTGAGTCTAGCCCAGGGATTTTTTTAAAGATGCATTCGATAGCTGAGATATCTTGAAGTGCCAGGTTCTAGTCATCTATCCATATTGTAGTAATGGTTAATTGAGGGTATTCATCCTTAAGATACAATGAGCATTAGCCACACATGTAAGTGCTAGTTATTGTATATCTAGATTTATCTCTTCCAGGTAGTATGGCAGGGTATAGACTTCAAGGTTTCCATTCATAAGACATGATATAAATTTGCTACAAAAGTAGCCAAAGTGTTTGTTGTGTAGCTATATGAATTATTTATAGACGAAGTGAGCAAGAGTGAGTGTGTGTGTGCCGACCCTTACGAGGCAGCATACTCTATGAGTCGACAATAGGCCCATTGAGTGTGGGCCTACTGCCTATAATCAGTGCAATGAGATTAACATGGTTGGTTCTTAGGTTAGGCCATTTATTTCGAGAAGTGGATTCAATAATGGTGATGATTACATCATTTCTTTTGAAACCATTATTGCAGTATTTGTCAATAAGGCATTTGATTTCCTCCCAGGCGGTGAAGCTGTCACAAGAAGAGTATAAGATCATGTAGAGCAGACATATACACAAGTTTAGAGCGGCCTTAGGTGGCCGATTACTTTTCTTTTTTACAAATTTTGACATAGGGATCATAAGGTTATCTCTTTTCTAGATGAACCGAAGATCATAGTCACCATTGTATGGGTTATGTAGCAAAATTGAGAAGTTTAAAAATCGTATAGCAGTAGAAAAGAACCCATTAGGGGTATCAAAACCTTTTTCAAGTGTTGGTTCAATCTTGAGGAAATTTGGGTAAATGGATGACATTTCGTTGTAAAAGGATCTATTATTAAGGCTAAGAATATCATCCATATATCTATAGGTGTGATAAAAATTTGAAAGCTTATGTTTGGTATCTAAATTACCCATGGTCTTAAGGAACCATTTGTATTCAAAGTAGGCTAGGTATAGGTTACACATGGGGGGGGGGAACATGAAAACCCCATAGAAATTCCTAGGCTTTGATTGTAGCAACCGCCCCCAGATTGTACAAAGCAGTTTTCTGGAAGCCATGAGACAAGGTTACATAATTTAGGCTCATCATAGTGAGAATTATGTGATGAGTTGGTCTTTCTAATCCATCTTGGTTTATTAACCAGAGAAATATAAGAGATATTTTTAAAGAAAGCATTATTAAAATCAATCTTAATCATCTTTTTTAAGATATGTTTTAGTCCATAATTACCATTGAGGGGGATGTTTTCATAACACTGGGTTATATCTGCAGAAAGTAGATGAAAGATTTGTTTAAGTAGGTTGATTGTAACCTCAGTGAAAATTTTAAAAATCCAATATGGGTTATAATGGATTTTAAGAAAGTCCAAACAAACCTTTGCTTAGTTGCACATACAAGTTCATTTCAGATAGTATACGATCCAAGCAGGATGTAATATCCTTAGTAATATTAGTAAAACAACAGTTTGAGGCATCCAAAATCCATCTAAATTTATGCTTGTGATGCTTATAGGTTGGAAAGAGCACAGGTATTTTGACAGAGTCAGTGGAATAAACAAAATTTAAACAATCACTAAGCATATGGCTTGTGGCCTCCTTAGGAGGTAAGTTAAGTAGTGAAAACCCATTTCTAGTAAACCGTCCTTGTGCTGCCATCCAATCAAGGATTTTGCATATAAAGGTTGCACACTTAGATACTTTATCAAGGCCAACAATGAACCATTGTTATGAAATCTGGAGTAATCAAAGTACTATCAGTAGATAGCCAACTTTGCGATAAAAGAGAGATCTTGTGAAAAAAACATTGTCCAACTAGGTTGGTTAAGTCTAGTTGGAACATCTTCTCCAGTTGGAGAGTATTGACCAGGCCAATTAAGCAGCTAAGTAAAGCTAAAACCACAAGGTATGGGTTTTTAGGAAACATCGGGATGTGGTTCAAACTTTTGCTCATAATTATCCAAAATTACAAATTATGAATGATTTTAAGATCACATGTACAAACATGTTTACCGAGTGTTACCATATACATGTGGTAGTGATGTGTGTGAACACACTAGGATCGCCGAGGCGTTTTTTCCCTCTTAAGGAGGTTTTGTCCCCTGTGCATTGTATATATGCCCATCACTCTAGGGCTGTCTATCTTTCCACTGCACACTAAGTAATATACTCTCTATTGTGTGCTTGAGCTTCCTTTGTCTTCTCCAAGTTGTGTGCGTTTCCTTGCAACCCTAATTCCAACAATTGGTATCAAATCAGGTTGCATCCTCCTAGGCTTAGTCGCCAGCACACGCCTGCTCACTTTCTCCAATTTTAGTGAGCTTTGGCGAGCGTTTGTAGGTCGACAAAAATTTGGGGAGAACTCGTAGAGCTTAGTTTGCTCAGATTTTTGATTCGGGCTTATTTAGACCTCCATTTCCACTACAGCCAAGTCTGCACAGGCAATTTTGCAATTTTGTGCAAAAAAAATTTCAGCACCAATTGCTGCATAACAATTCCCATACAGTCTACTGTGGGTTGTGCTATATAGCACGTGTGGGTTCCACTCAATTTCTCCCTATTTTGGGCAGTTTTCACATTAGGTGTAGGTGTTTTCCATGGCTCACAACAACACAGATGTGTTCAAGATGTTTGTTGTTGAGGATAGATTGGATGGGGACAATTACCCTATGTGGGCTTACATGATGCAACATGTTCTTGTGTCAAAGGGCGTATGGAATATTGTGCAGGGCATTGATATATGTCCTTGTCCTGAGAGTGTAGGGGACGTTGAGGATGTTGCAGGTCTTGCTGCAAGGATGGTTGCTGTTAGATTTGTTTTGCCTACGACAGAACAAGGTCGTTGGGATGTAAAGGATGTGCAAGCTCATGCGTTGATTGCATTGTCTGTGAAGCGCACCATTACTCCTCACATTCATTCAGCAAAATCTGCAAAACAGGCTTGGGATATTCTGGCTGGTCTTTATGCAAGCCGCAATGAGGCAAAAAATGCATTGCTACGTAAAGAGCTGGAGTCGAAGATTATGCATGAGGAAGATGATATGGACACATTTCTTGCTGGTGTCAAGGATATCAAGGAGCAACTTATTTCTGCAGTTGAAGTCATTTCAGACAGTTTCCTTGTGCAAATTGTTCTTGATGCCTTACCAAATTCTTACCGGAATTTTGCTAGTACTTGGAGACTTATGACCCAAGGAAATCCTGAAGTTGTCAAGTTTGATGTATTATGCACATTGTTGTTGCAAGAGTCACTTTTCAAAAAGAACAAGACTAGACAGCGTGCAGTTGAACACGCTTTTATTGCTGCTCAAAGAAAGGGTCGAAACAGTAATGCAGCCACTTCTTATGGTTCTTTTGTGAGTGGAAAATCACTTGTTCCTAATAATTCTAATAGCAGCAATTTGTCTAGAAATTTAGGTGATAAGGGCAAAAAGAAGATGCGTTGCCATTATTGTAACGCTAATGATCACTTGATCAAGCAGTGTCCTAAGTTGAAGGCCGAAGAGGCTAAGAAGAAAGAGGATGGTTCCAGTGCAAATGCTGGTTCCACTACAAATGCAGCCATTGTTGAGTCTTTTGTGAAAGGAGACTGTGATGCTGGAGTTGATGTAGAATGGGCTTTTAGTGCAAAGTGCACTTACAATCTTGCTAACCATGATGCATGCATGTCAATTGCTGTAGATTCACATGTGTGGTATTTTGATAGTGGTGCTACAAAGCACATTACCTCACATCGTGAATTGTTCACCTCTCTCGAGTCTGTCCCTCATGGGAATTCAGTCACTTGTGCCAACAATGCCTCTATCCGGTTTAGGGAGTTGGAAAGATTGTGCTTACTGCTACAAATGGCAGTTCTTTTACACTTGTTGATGCACTTTATGCACCTGGGATCAAGAAGAAGCCTTTGTCTATATCTGCACTTGCTAGACTTGGACTTGTAGTCAAGTTTGTGGATGACACATGTACAATCCATGATCTCAGTTTTGGTGATGAAATTGTTGTGATTGCCATAAGGCTTGACTTGTTTCAAAAGGCTATGCGCAACAAAAACGCATAGATTATGAAGAAGCTTTTGCTCCTACTTGTCATACGATCATACGACTACTGTGCGTTTTCTATATGTATTGGAAACTCATTTTGGTTGGGATGTACATCAATCAGACATTGTTACTGCTTTCTTGAATTATGACATATTTGAGGAAGTATATGTAACGCAACCTCGCGGGTTTGTCAAGAAAGGAAAAGAGGATAAGGTGTGTTGATGTAACAAAGCTTTGTATGGGTTGAAGCAATCCCCTCGTGCTTGGTATGAGAAGGCTGGCACTCATTTGGTCAAACAAGGCTTTCGTAACACTCCAATAGAAAGCACATTGTATGTAAAGCGTTGTCGTGCCATGGCATGTTCATAATGTGAAATTAAATTATCTACCTCAGTCTTAATGTTTATGATGTGTGGGACCAAATGATATAATGTACATAGTGTGATATATGCGAAAATGAATGCCACGGTTGCAGCCGTGTACATACCTTGCCGGGTGGGCGAGGCCCTACATGTGGCACCATGGAATGCTTTAACACATAAATATATGCCTAATTTGCTTTGGGAATGTACAAATGCCAAGTGTTTCGAAGTGGCACGCTCGTTTTGCCTAGAAAGTTCAATGCGGGCAATCTCGACAAAAAATAGTAGGTTTCGTGCGCTGGCGTGAAAGATGTGTCCAAAGTGCTTACCAAGTGTAAAAATGAGGTTCAACATAAAATTTGAGCCCAATGGGATTTTTTCACAAATTTAGGGATTTTTCCCAGCTCGTTTGGGCTTTTTACAGACAAAAAGTGACATTTTTGGGCTAAAAATGGTAAAAAATAGCCTTAAAAATGCTCAAAATAGCTCAAAATTCCACATCAACGATGCTGGCATTGTTTGTCAAGCTGTGTGGGAATTTTTAGAGCCAAGAATGAGCTCATTTGGGTACATGAGCAAGGAGATACAGCCATTCCTCTACAGGGTGCTAGTGCAGTCCCGTGTTGCTTCCACTACATGGTTGAGGCTGTGAGGCCTCCAATTAGGGTTTCCCCTCCTCAAATAACTACTTGGGCTTCCCCGATGAAGTACTGAAGCTTCCATAAAATGGTCACGATGAAGAATCTAAGTGTAAATTTAGGGTTTTTAACAGGTCAAATGAGCATTGCATCTCTGCAATTGGGAGCGGGGCTACACCTAATCTTCACACACACAAGAGTTTTGAGTTAGTATTGGTTCTTTTTCAAAGTGGAGCTTTCATGGCTGGAGTTTTGTTCTTTTTTAGTGTGTTTTTGGCTTCAAATCGTCTACGCCTTGCTTGATTTTGCTACGAATCCTCACAGTCAGAGGCCCGACGCTTTTCTAGTCGCACTGCACACTTCTTGACAGATGACCAGAATTTCTTTGTGCAAGAGATGTCTACATACCCTCTTATCCTTGGGCAGCCATAAATCACTGCTACTCGCATGGAAACCAAGGTGATGGATGATGGATCAGCTTATGCAAGAATAAGGAGTAGGGATGGGAAGCGTGCAATATAGTTCCTTACTGTTTGTGTGGACCATGAAAGGAACCGTGAAAGTCTTAGAGAGCAACCCTTGCCAAAGACGAACAAATAATTCAAGGACTACAGGGATATGAGGGGTTTTGGCCATGTACCATTGTAGAGCGGGATTGCAGTGGTACAAGAGAGAAAGGTTCTCGCATGATGTATATGCAAAGGAAACATTTTCTACAGGTTTTGTAGGATTATCAGACTATGGATCTATTGCTTTTACAAAGTGTGAGGACTTAAAGCGGGGTGAACGAAAACATGTAAATAGTGTACAAAGAGGTTTGAAGATGGATGGTTTGCTAGAAGATGATGAATGCATTGCAGGTGTGTTTGATGAGTGTTCGTTTGTGGATACTATGCAAGATTTGGAGTCTTTAATGGATTGCAATTTGCATTTGAGAAGTGAGGTTGTGAAAGTATGCTCAATAGAAATGTACAAGGTCATTGAGGATTTCAAAAATGCTCAAGGTGTTGATATACGAGTGGAGACTAAGTATAAGTCCGTGGCAAAGAAAGTGAAACCAGTGGCATTACCTCTACCAAAAGATTGCACAAATAAGATGGAGCAAGTTGCTTTGCAACCTAGCCTTCGTAACCCAACCAAGATTGGACACAAGTTCACAAAGGATTCTTTGAAAGAGTTAAAGGTTGGTTGCGAGGATAGTTTGACAAAAGATGAAAAGATATGCTTTGAAGACATGCTTGCCAAACAAGGAAAAGCTTTTGCATTTGAGCCTTATGAGATAGGGTGTGTTGATCCATCCATTGTTGCTCATATGGTGATCTTCACTATCCCTCATGTACCTTGGAACTTGAGGCCTATTCCTGTTCCAAAGGCTCATTTGCCAAAACTCATTGAGTTGCTTAATGAAAAGATCAAGATGGGTATCTACGAGCCTTCTTGTGCTCCGTATTCAAACAGGTGGTTCACAATTCCGAAGAAAAATGGTTCTTTACGCTTTATTCAGGATATGCAACCTATAAATAAGGTGACAATCAGAAATGTGGGTATAGGGCCAATTGTTGATGAGTTTGCAGAGGCATTTGCAGGAAGGGCAATATATTCTATGGGAGATTTGTACTCAGGGTATGATCAGTTCCAACTAGCAATGGAAAGCAGGGAGTTGACTACCATGAGGACACTGGGTTTATTAAGGATGTGCACCTTACCTCAGGGGGCAACGAATTCAGTTGCACATATGATGAATGGTATGAACAAAGTCCTATGTGACTTCATACCGCAAACTACAATGCCTTTCCTTGATGGTGTGCCAATCAAAGGATGTGATGTAAGTGATAAAGATGTGACTCTAGACTCGAGGGGGTGCCGTAAGTATGTGGCAAACCATATCAACAATTGTGATAACATCTTGTCAAGGTTGGAAGAGGTGAACCTTACCTTGTCTGGCCAAAAGTCAGTGTTTGGTGTGAATGAAGTTCTTATTGTGGGACATATGTGCGGGCCATATGGTAGAAGGCCTTGCCCTGCAAAGATCGATGTAATCCAGAGAATGAAAGAGAAATGTATAAATGTCACTGAGGTTCGAAGGTTCTTGGGCATGCGTGTTTTATGTTATTTGGATTCCACATTATGCACATGTAGCAGAGCCTTTGTATCAACTTTTGAGAAAGAACCAAAAGTTTCAATGGGAAGAAGTGCATACACATGCCATGAGGAAATTTAAGAAGTTGTTGCTTATATCTCCAACTTTGAGGAAAACAAACTATGAATGTGGAAGATATGTGATTGTGACAGTGGATACTAGCCCCACAGGAATTGGATGGGCTATTGGGCAAGATGATAATGGTGGCAAGCGATATGTGATGAGGTTTGGAGCAAAGTCCTAAGTGCTCGTCAATGCAACTATCCACAGGTAAAAAGAGAATTATGGGGAGTAATCAGAGCTTTGAAATGTGACAAAGAGTACTTGATAGGAGCAAATGTAATAGTGGAGACTGATTGTCTACCCCTTCTTGGAATGATCACAAGCTGCTCAACTCCCGACATTGCTATGTTGAGATGGATTGCCTACATAAAGTCCTTGAATCCAGAATTTAAGCATATTGCAGGGAAAGATAATACAGTTGCAGATATGCTTTCAAGAGCAAGGTATGAAAAAGAAGAAGACATGGTTGTTGAGGGAGATGATGTAGGCACACAGTTCTATAGTATCTCTCATGCCAAGGGTGATCATGTTTGCCTGTCAAATGCACTTGAGTCTTTTACAGAGGACCTATATCAAGGTGACTGGTTGCTCATTGGACGCTATCTGAGCACTTTGACAAGGCAAGAAGGGTGGACTGATCAAGAGTTCAAAAGAATACGTAGAAAGGCCTATGGATATTTTTTGAAAGATGGGTACTTGTGGAAGCGTCCAAAACAAAGAAATGGACTGCCCATGAGAGTGGTGAATGATAAGGACGCTCAAAATGAGCTTATGAAAAAGTTTCATGAGGGTCTTCATGCTGGACACAGAGGTGTATGGGCCACCTTTACTAAAATGAAAGAGAGGTATTGGTGGAAAGGTATGTATAAAGATGTATCTCACTTTGTGGAATCATGTGAAACCTGTCAAATGTATTCAAATGTACGTCATCGTGATGGGTTGGACCCTAATTATCCATTGGCCATGCATTACAAGTGGGTAGCAGATCTGGTTACAATGCCATTGGGCTTATGGAAAATGAGATACATAGTGCTTGCACGAGAAGACTTAACCAACCAAGTTGAAGGTCATGCTCTAAGAACAAAAATCACAGAAGGGATATGTAAGTTCCTCTTGGATGATGTAATTAGCCGTTATGGCTGTGTTGGGAAAATAACACCAGATAGGGGTGAGTTGGATGCTGACAAAGCAAGGGAGTTTTTCTCTAGGTTGGGCATTAAACTTGCTCTCACTACTGCATATAATCCTGAGGGAAATGGAAAATCAGAGCGTGGGCATCCTCCTATCATTAAAGCTTTGGCTAAGGCCTGCAAAGGTAAAATGGGAGAGTGGCCTAGGTTATTGCCTTATGCTTTATGGGATGATCGTACAACTCATAGCTCAGTTACTGGTTATATGCCTTTTGAGTTGATGTATGGTCAAAAACCTATAATGCCGATTGAGGATGTAATTCCCACATGGAATGTATTGCCTTGGGAAGATGGAATGAGTAGGGAAGACCTTCTTGCTTTGCGCATACAACAATTAGAAAGAAGGCCCCAAGATATTGAGATTGCAGTAGCACGATTAAAAGATGCAAGGTTAAAGAATAAGGACAGATTCGACAAGAGGCATAGGCTCAAACCTAAATCTATTGAGGAAGGTGATTGGGTGTTGGTGTATGACAGTAGTCTTGAAAACCAGCATTCAACAATAAGAAAGCTTTCAAAGAGATGGTTTGGTCCTTATGTGGTTCAACATGTACATGGGAATGCAACTTATACTGTGCATGAATTAGATGGGACAAAAATGAAGATTCCTATTGCAGGGAAAAGAATCAAGTTATTCAAAAGAAGAGGTAATACAGATCCCTTTGATTCACAGGAAGGTCAAAATGAAGGCTCTGATGAAAATGCTATGGATGTGGATGAAGAACAAGAGGATGATGCGTTAGATTTTGTTGCAAGCGATGATGAAATCGACATGTATGTTGACTTAAATGAAGACTGAACCTGCAAAAGATATCTGTGGCACATGCCGAAGGATGTGTAGGTTTAGAGGGGGTGGATGTCGTGCCATGGCACGTTCATAATGTGAAATTAAATTATCTACCTCACTCTTAATGTTTATGATGTGTGGGACCAAATGATATAATGTACATAGTGTGATATATGTGAAAATGAATGCCACGGTTGTAGCCGTGTACATACCTTGCTGGGAGGGCGAGGCCCTACACGTGGCACCATGGAATGCTTTAACACATAAATATATGCCTAATTGCTTTGGGAATGTACAAATGTCAAGTGTTTTGAAGTGGCACGCTCGTTTTGCCTAGAAAGTTCAATGCGGGCAATCTCGGCCAAAAATAGCAGGTTTCGTGCGCTGGCGTGAAAGACGTGTCCAAAGTGCTTACCAAGTGTAAAAATGAGGTTCAACATGCAGTTTGAGCCCAATGGGATTTTTCCACAATTTGAGGGATTTTCCCCAGCTCGTTTGGGATTTTTACGGACAAAAAGTGACATTTTTGGGCTAAAAATGGCCAAAAATAGCCTTAAAAATGCTCAAAATAGCTCAAAATTCCACATCAACGATGTTGGCATTGTTTTTCAAGCTGTGTGGGAATTTTTAGAGCCAAGAATGAGCTCATTTGGGTACATGAGCAAGGAGATACAGCCATTCCTCTACAGGGTGCTAGTGCAGTCCCGTGCTGCTTCCACTACATGGTTGAGGCTGTGAGGCCTCCAATTAGGGTTTCCCCTCCTCAAATAACTACTTGGGCTTCCCCGATGAAGTACTGAAGCTTCCATAAAATGGTCACGATGAAGAATCTAAGTGTAAATTTAGGGTTTTTAACAGGTCTGCAATTGGGAGCGGGGCTACACCTAATCTTCACACACACAAGAGTTTTGAGTTAGTATTGGTTCTTTTTCAAAGTGGAGCTTTCATGGCTGGAGTTTTGTTCTTTTTTAGTGTGTTTTTGGCTTCAAATCGTCTACGCCTTGCTTGATTTTGCTACGAATCCTCACAGTTAGAGGCCCGACGCTTTCCTAGTCGCACTGCGCACTTCTTGACAGCGTGAGGGTGATGTACTTCTCATTGTGGTTCTTTATGTAGATGATTTTCTAATCATTGGACCAAATGAGAGACATATTGCTGAATTTAAGGCTGATTTGAATGCTACTTTCAAGATGAAGGATTTGGGGATGTTGCATCATTACTTGGGCATAGCAGTGTGATGCTGGTATTTCCTTGTGTCAAAAAAGTTACATTGAAATATTGCTATGTAAGTCTGGACTTGAGGATTGCAAACCAATTTCCACTCCCATGGAAACAGGTTTGAAATTGAGTCTTCATGATGCTGGTGATCCTGAAGATGTCACTCTTTACCAAACCATTGTTGGATGCCTCATTTACGTATGAAATAAGAGGCCGAATATTCAGTTTGCAGTCTCACAAGTCAACAGATTTATGCATAGCCTAGGGTCTAAGCATTGGTAGGCTCTCAAGAGGATTTTTTGCTACTTGAGAGGCACTTTACATCTTGGATTGTTTTATCCCAAGGGGGGATCATTGCCGCCAGACTTACATGCTTTTTTGGACTCCGATTGGGTTGGTTGTTTTGACACGCGAGTGTCTACGTGTGGTTTCTGTTTCATGCTTGGCAGTTCATGTATATCACGGTTGATCAAGAAGGAACCTACTGTGGCCACTTCTAGTTGTGATGCTGAGTACACGGCTACAGTCTTCATAGCTATGATTGAGTATGTATGGCTTAGACGCCTTATGGCTGATTTGAGTGTTGGACAGGACACTGCCAATACTATCTACACTGATAGCCAGAGCGCATTGGCAGTTTCAAGGACCCAATTTTTCAAGCTCGTACAAAGCACATTGGGGTGCATTATCACTATGTCAGGGAGAGGCTCTTAGCAGGAGAGATCAGCTTGGATTATGTGCCAACAAAGGACAACCTTGCAGATTTTTTCACAAAGGCATTGTCTCGTGAGAAGTTCGAAGCTTTTCTCAAAGCTTTGGGCTTACTCCCCTTTGTGGACTGATCATGTCCTCAGGGCATGGCACTTCCCTTTACTCATGTGCCTGCTCTCATTCACCGCATCACTTCAAGGGGGATTTGTTACCATATACATGTGGTAGTGATGTGTGTGAACACATTAGGACCGCCGGGGCATTTTTCCCCTCTTTAGGAGGTTTTTCCCCCGTGCATTGTATATACGCCCATCACTCTAGGACTATCTATATTTTCATTGCACACTAAGTAATATACTCTCTATTGTGTGCCTTGATCTCCATTTGTCTTCTCCAAGCTGTGTGCATTTCCCTGCAACCCTAATTCCAACATCAAGGTCTCCAAAACCTTTACATTAGTTATTTAAATCTTCACAAAAACATTCTAGAATATTAGTGTCTCGTAAAAAGTCATTGTTGTAAACTAAGCTTTTAATACGTTGATGATACGTCCATCCAAACATGACATTATCTAACATGCTATGATTACCAAAACGAAGTTTAAAACATTCACAAAAGATAGATGTAGGGGAAAACCAATCGAGGAGTTCATTGTGATATAAACAACGTATAAAAATATAATTATCTGCAAAAAGTATAGTTGACAATGGTTTTTCTCCCGCAAGGACTTGAGATTTCTTGAAAATCCAAAATAAGCTACAAGTCAAGCAAATGGCGAACATGGGTGTTTCTTCCTCTGCCTCTTGTAAAACTACGAGATTTTCCTCTATTATAGCTAGTCTAACTACTAGGTGTTAGAAATGATGTAAAAGAGTTATTAGGGGTAGTCAGAGAGTTGGGCCTTTTGAGAGATGGAGAGTCATCATCCTCGATACAAGGTTTAAGCAGCCCAGTAGCAATTTTGACTCATTTATAGTTAGCATAAGTGTGAGATAAGTGCCAGGTTCATCTGATTTTAACCTCTTGAGAATGTCTAGCATCAAGTTCCTAAAGGCATTGAAAGCAATCTGTGCAATCATAAGGGATTTGGCTTGCCCACCAAGCTAAAAGCAGATTAAGGATAAATGGAAATCTATTGGTTTTTCAGGAAATAGATGTTCCAAATGGTTTAGAATGTACCAAATTTGCATGATCAAACCACATGATGTTGGATTCACATGAAGCCTTGGGGTCGAGGAATTTACAAGCACATTTTATGTAAGGTCAAAAGACATTCCTGATTGACTCTGTGTAGAAGTCAGGGTTGCTTTTGGAAAATTTCATATTCCCTTTAGTACGGATGTACATGCCGACATTAGAGGAACATTTAGTATGATCAATAAAGTTGAGGTTAAAAGGAGCTTTGATGAGTTCCGCTTTATCCAAAAATTGTACACCTTTCAATACTTTGAGTCTACAGTCTTCCACAATAGATGCCGGTAGATTGGCCAGGTAAACCCAAGTTTCACTCAGTATAGGTGTTGGAAAGACTTTGTTGGGGACAATCCATAATTGATTTTCTACTCCAAAAGATTCAACTTCAATCTATCTAACTGGTAGGAAAGGAAAGACTTTAGAGACCAGTTCTATAAGAATAGAGTCACTGAGGGTACAAAGATTGCTTTGGAATTCTTTAACAACCTCAAGAGTAGCATTGTCTCTGCAAAACAGACCACCTATTTGTGGGACAACAGGGGTAGTTGGAGTACTAATAAAAGCTGGGTTAAGTCCACACAGATTGAGAAATCATAGCAACTCCATCCTTTGAATCTTTGTCCAAGGATGCCAAAATCTTGACCCAGTCATTGAAAGATAGCATATGCAAAATTGACTGCTTTTTGTCAGTTGATAGAGTTGATCCATAAATAAGAGAACTAGCCACAGAAAGGGGTTCAGAGGGTAGCTCAAGTCCTTGGGACAGGGATAAAGCCTGTATAACCAAGTTGACTGATTATATAGGGTTTATTTGGGGGAAGTTTTTTTAGCCTTTCTAAGAAGCAAAGTTCTGGTTCTAGTAGACAAGGCTTTTTTTAAGGAGGAATGTTCTTTAAGTATAGTCTAATTTTTTCAATAATCCTTGCGGGTGAAAGCATGTTAACGTGTCACACTTTTTCATGTCCCGAACAATGCTAACTAGCACAATTTTGACATATGCTAACTAGTACAGTAACATGAGCTACATCTCCAAGATCTATAACATATGATATATCAATAGAAAGCTCTTGAAACAAGAAATCCAAATGTACAACCTCCGATAAATTTTGACATTATTTGTAAAAAATTTACTGGATGCCCAACTTTTTAAAGATGTGCTAACTCGAAAGTACTAACTAGCACAAAAAGCGTGACACGTTAACATGCTTTCACCCTTCATGTTTCAATGGGTCATGGATGAACCTAATACGAGCAAACATCCTGTCATTATTGTGTACTTGAAATATCAAAAGTCAAGGTAAGTTTTTATGGAGTAACTTGCAACTCTAAAACCAACAAAGTCCAAAGACTACGATAGCCGTGAGAAGGAATCCAAGACTATAGTCAAACAAGGACCACCTAACACCAATCACCATGAACAAGAATTACAAACAGTGGGTCCATCTAATCTCTATAGTCAAATAGTTTTCTGAAGCCAACGTCACGGTCTTCCAGACAATTGGAAGAGCCTTGTGTTTAGGATGTGTGTGTTACTATTTTAAACTAATACTTATACACAACAAAACACATCAGTTATGAAGACAACCGGCTTTAGAAAAAGGACAAAGAGAAGCAAAAAAATGACTCTCTTTGATTCATCTTTTCACTTTACAATGAGAATCAAGTATCATTTCAGTGTTTTTGTACATAGGGTAGTAACTAGTAGTGATGTCTATAATAGAAAGAGCTAAGGTGCATCAATGGCAGAAAACAACTTTAAAAGACCATATTAGGTATTTTGGTAAAAATCTCACATTATGGGAATCTCCAAATCGACCGAATTCATGTAATTTGGGAATTTCCCACTTAAAGTGGGAAAAATTGAGGTGTGTGGCTAGTAAATAAAGTGAAAATCTCATAGGATTGTGGTGTTGATAAACACCAAAAGTCAAGAGGATGTACAACACATGGATTTGAATAATAACTATAAATTACATAAAACAAAGGAAGATACAAAAAAGATTTTGTTTACAAATTGACTAGTATAGTCACAATAGAAGCTCCACATAATTCTACTCCACATTTGATACCATATCACAACTTTGATCCAAGTGTGGCTGATGTGCACGAGTGAGGCCTTCTTTGGCTTTTAGAGCATGTTTTTCTGGAATCTTTATTCTAGAAAATGGTCCTTCTTTGTTGGGTCTCCAGGACCAAACAATTGCATCTATAGTTTCCCACACTTGTGGGTCCTTATAGTTGATAGCCCAATAACCCTTCCAACAATTACTGTAAGCTTGAGTATCTGTCATCCCACTTTTTCTCGCGCAAGGTGCCCAATATTGAATCAAGAGTTTTCTGTAGTTTGGTGATGTAGGCTCATTATCAATGTCAGATAAAGCCATTGCAAGCCACACTGGATAGATTTCTGTGTCACTCGGAACAAGCATAAGAAAGTCACCTTGGTGCACATCAGACATAGGGTCAAACTCTTCCCTTGGCCTATCTCGTTGAGGCCCACAAAAATGATCGTTCAACTCTTCAAGGCCTAGGAATCTTTCTGCTCCTTGTTGCAAATTCATTGTAGTGCTTTGTAGGTGAGAATATTCTTGAGTTTTTGGCCAAAACATTTCATACAAGACTCCCTCTGATATGATTGCTTTTCCAATCTCTTCAATTACCTTACTCCAATAATCTATCACGGGTCTATAATATCGCGGAATACTTGAACCATTCCCTAAATTTTTCCAAAATTTTATATAGTTCTTTAGCCCCAAAATGACTTCTTCGGGGGCCTTGACATACTCCGCCATTTGTACTAGAGGTGGATCTCCATGTGGTAACATTGGCTTGCCTTCTGTGTCTGTTTTCCAAAGGCGAATACTTCCACTCCAACTTGATACACCTACATGTGCCATATATTGCATCATTGGTGTCTCATCCTGCATAAAGAACCTGAAGTGAAGCGGTTTGGAATGTCCAACAAGTATGTCTTGTCCATCACAAAGATAGCCATCACAATATTGCTTGAAATCGGGGATCTTTGTGAGAAAAAATGGAGCTGGAGATGAAGATGAGCTGTTTCGTAATGTATCCATCAAATGTGGCAAAGTATAGGTTTGTGTAACTCTCAACTTCTCTGAAAACCTACTAAACATGGCGTCTATGTCCTCATGTGTATGCCCAACCATTAAAAATCCCAGCTGGATGGTTTTGAAAACACCCCTTGCAACAAGCATTGACAAATAGGCAAATAAGTATCGATTTTTGTTTTCCCCTACACAATTATCCAATTGTAGCAACAAGTTCTCTGGCAATCTGCGAAATGTTGACCCCAATTCCTCTTCTGCAATTTCTGACGACTGCACAATGGGCTCTTTTCCATCACTCAAGTTATGGTAGTCCAAAGCATCCCTTGAGTTCAAAGCATGTAGTAGTGAAATATTGCTCCTTGGAAGTCCATTTGTTACTAGATCACCAAGAGGATGCTTATCTATCCTCTCGAGGTTATGTAAACAATTAGCAATTGAGCCAATTGTAAGATTTGGATCAGCTGGCCACAAACCATTCAAGACAAAGTGTCCGTAATGACCTTCTCCATGTCCATGAGTGATCATGCCAATCAATGCCACCTGCAGATTATATCCTGAATCCACACCCTTGTGAACAATGCGTAATCTAGGAATGGCAGTCTTCTTTTGATCCATCTTATCATGGATTATGCATACATATTTTTGTGGTTGAGTTTCTGAATACGTGCGCCATGCATAATATAGGCTTCTGCAACTCTTTTGTTGTGCCATGTGAACTTCTCTCTCCCTCAAGAGAAGAGCTCTCTCTTCAAGAGAAGGTTTAGCTTCTAACCTTGCCTTGATTGAGCTACAAATATTGCACTTAGAGAACTCACTCGTCTTTGTTAAAGTGACATGTGGGTACTCTTTGTTCCAAATTCTACCAAAAGAAGATTGGGATAGCTTCTTCTCATAGCCCATTTGGTCAAGTGTCGTGTTGATTTCACATAAAATATCCACTTGTTTGTATGTTGATGGAATCACCAATTGAGTCTCTCTTGAGCCATCTAGCAGTGTTCTACTTCTATGTGGCATCTTCTCAGAGTTGTTTTCCACAAACTCATTTAGTAGTGCTCTTGCTAAACTAGTATGTTGAAGTCCCCTTCTCAATGTACATGTGTTCCCATGTACATATTGGCGCACACCATTTTCAAAGTTCTCCTTGTATCGATAAAATGATGTCTTTGGTATTCCATGTAGCTCATACCATGCTCTACAACAAACAATAGAGCCATTTAGCCTGAAGTGGTATCGTGACTTCTCATCTTTCTGATAACATATAGAAAGAACATCATAAACATAATTAGTGCGTGATTTTTGAGACTCTCCCCAAAATTGTTGTCGTAACCTTGTCACCATATCACGATCTGTAAATTGGCAGCATTTTTGTGCACAACAATCAATGCATGATACCCTTTGAATTGATTTGTTTGAAAGGTAAAAAGTTCAAGCTGGTGCTGCTTTTGATTTTTGAGTCCTGTTCATGAAAGTGTATCGTCTCTTCCTTGACAACTGGACAACATTACTCCCATCAAGTTTTTTTCCAACATTGCCATCGTTGGATACATTCTCATATGTAGCATGCATGCCATCAACAGGAACAAAGCGTTGTAATGGGCTCCCATTCAACATTGTTGTCTGCTTGATGGGCCACTTTAGCAAAGTGATGCTACCCACTTCAACCACATCATCAATGCTTGCATTTTCTCTTTCAATACCCACACCCACACAATCAGGACCAAGTTCCTGAAAGTTGACATAATCATGTGGAAATACATATAAGATGGTCCCTTCATTCATGGTTTGCATCATTGTGTCATCTTTTAAAAGGACCCTCTGATTTCTCCAAGACTCTCGAATCATTGCTTCAAATTCTGGGCTTGTCATAGGTATTGCATCTGTAACTAGAGGATCAGAATGATCATGTTCTTCATCACCATTGTAGCTTTCGTGTGGATCAATTAAGTTCCCATTTAATACAAAAGATTGCAAAAGAAGCTTTGACCATCGAACAGAACTCCATAATGAGCCTTGGAGAGATGAAGTATCCATTGTAGGAAAAGGTAGGACCACATCCTTCAAGCATTCCTCCACTAGTATGGAGACATTTCCCAGCCCTATCTTTGTACTACCACAAGTGGAATCTGGATCTGTTCTACACACACAACCAATACCAACGATTTCATTGTCAAGTATCATATGTACTTTCTCCCCAGATTCGAAGTCCATCCTGTAAGTAAAAAGATTACATTGTTAAATCCATAGTTATCGAAAAATACTCTTCAAACCAAAAATCATGCTACAACATGAAAAAGATTTGCATAGGTTGGACAAGTGGTGAACCTTGAGACCAAATCCTCCTTGCTATATTAATGGAAGCAAGGTTGGACAAGTGGTGGACCTTGAAACCAAAGCCTCTTTGCTATATGAGAGCATAGGTTGGACAAGTGGTGGACCTAGTTGTAATACCCACTGCCACCTATCAACTACTATAGGACTATGCTTTCCAATGTCCAAGTATCCCTTGAGTCTTTCAAGGTTGAACACGTGGTGGACCTTGAAACAAAAATCCCCTTTCTATATCAGAGCATAGCTTGGACAAGTGGTGGACCTAGTTATAATGCCCAATATCCAAGGTGAAATACCTTAGGACTTTGCTACCTTGCTTGCCAATGTGTACGTAGCCCCTCATTTCTTTAATGGAAGTAAGGTTGGACAAGTGGTGGACCTTGAAACCAAAGCCTCTTTGCTATATAAGAGCATAGGTTGGACCTAGTTTTAATACCCACTGCCACCTATCAACTACTATAGGACTATGCTTTCCAATGTCCAAGTATCCCTTGAGTCTTTCAAGGTTGAACACGTGGTGGACCTTGAAACGAAAATCCCCTTTCTATATTAGAAAGGTTGAACACATGGTGGACCTTGAAACGAAAATCCCCTTTCTTTATCAGAGCATAGCTTGGACAAGTGGTGGACCTAGTTATAATGCCCAATATCCAAGGTGAAACACCTTAGGACCTTGCTACCTTGCTTGCCAATGTTTACGTAGCCCCTCATTTCTTTAATGGAAGCAAGGTTGGACAAGTGGTGGACCTTGAAAGCAAAGCCTCTTTGCTATATGAGAGCATAGGTTGGACCTAGTTGTAATACCCACTGCCACCTATCAACTACTATAGGACTATGCTTTCCAATGTCCAAGTATCCCTTGAGTCTTGCAAGGTTGAACACGTGGTGGACCTTGAAACCAAAATACCCTTTCTATATCAGAGCATAGCTTGGACAAGTGGTGGACCTAGTTATAAAGCCCCTCCTTTCTTTAATGGAAGAAAGGTTGGAAAAGTGGTGAATCTTGAAACCCAAACCCTTTGGCTATATATAGAGGATATCTTGGACAAGTGGTGGGCTTAGTTGTAGTATCCAATGTCCAAGGTCCAAGGTGAACTATGTAAAGACCTTACTTCCAAAAACAGAGTCCTACAAGTGGTTCTCCTTGAAACCAAAACCTCCTTAGTGTATTAGAACATAGCTTGGAGAAGTGGTGGACTTAGTTGTAATGGTGAATGTCCAAAGCAAACTATTATAGGACCTTGCTTCCCAAATCAAGTTTGGACAAGTGGTGGATCTTGAAACCAAAACCCCCTTACTCTATTAGAGCATAGCTTAGATAAGTGGTGGACCTAGCTGCCATGGAAAATGTTCAATCTGAACTGCTGCAAGACCTTGCTATTAAATGTCTAAGTAGAGCTAGCTTCTTTATATTTGAATTGGTCAAGTGGTTAAAACTAAGTAAAAAACTTTGACCATTTTCTTCTCGAATTGCCAAAAAGCTAGTTTTAGACACCCCTAAATGAAAATGGTTTAGGGTGGCCTTAAACAATGTTTTTTCAAAGACTTGAACAAAAGGGTTGTCGAAAAGTAATGACAATTTATTGTGGCTTGAAGTGCCTGAGTATGTGAAAACAAGCCTAGGTTTTCCACGAGGCAAAAGGTGACATAATAAGAACATTGGAAAGTTAGGATTGACCATGTGGCCTAAACTTTGGCAAGTGAAGTGGTGGCCAAGTTTTGTGGCACAGTGTGCACTTGGTCCTATATGTGTTGACCACTTGGCTAAATCTAGGACCATAAGGCCAAACCTTTGGCACCTTAAATATAGTATGGGACATAATCTAGAACTACTATAGTAAATTAGTAGTATAGCTAATATGTTAATATTTGTATTATATTTAAGTATATGCTAATATAATTTATGTTCAAAATTTCACTAATGAAGAATGTTCCCATTTAGCACTCCAGATGCGGGGTCTTAGGGCAATGCCACAATGGGGTGACAAGGCAGCGCTTCCACGTGAGGTTTGGGGGTAGCGCTCTTGATGGGGATGTGGAATATAGCGCTCTCGATGGCGGGGCTTGAGAGGTTGATTTTGGGATATTGTTCTGGGCGGGGTCCTGGGGCAGCGCCCCAGGCGAGGTCCTATCATGGTCACTCCAAGTGGTGAGAAAGAATAACCTTTAAGATATAGCCTTATAGGTTGGACAAGTGGTGGACCTTAACACCCTAATATTCTTAATATAATGACATAGAGTGAAAAAGTGGTGAATCTTGAGACAAAACCACTCATGCTACTAGCACTAATAGCTTGGACAAGTGGTGGACCTTGAACGTAAACCCCCCATGTTTCAAAAGAGTTAGCTTCGACAAATGGTGGAGCATCCTTCTCTCCATGTTTCAATGGAGCCTAGCTTAGACAAGTGGTGGACCTTTGCTTCTCTCTATGATTCAATAGAGTTAGCTTGGACAAGTGGTGGACCTTGGAACCAAAGCCCCATGTAAAACCTATCATGGTCACTCCAAGTGGTAATAAAGAATAACCTTTAAGATATAGCCTTATAGGTTGGACAAGTGGTGGACCTTAACACGCGCATATTCTTAATATAATGACATAGAGTGGAAAAATGGTGAATCTTGAGACCAAACCACTCAGGCTACTAGCAATAATCGCTTGGACAAGTGGTGGACCTTGAATGTAAACCCCTCATCTACGACATATCGTGGGTTTAATGTTTTTCAATGGAGCCTAGCATCTTGGAGACATGGTGCACCTTGCTTCTCCTCATGTTTCAATGGAGCCTACCTTGGACAAATGGTGGAGCATCCTTCTCTCCATGTTTCAATGGACCCTAGCTTAGACAAGGGGTGGACCTTTGCTTCTCTCTATGTTTTATTAGAGTTAGCTTGGACAAGTGGTGGACCTTGGAACCAAACCCCCATGTAAAACCTATCATGGTCACTCCAAGTAGTAAGAAAGAATAACCTTTAAGATGTAGCCTTATAGGTTGGACAAGTGGTGGACCTTAACACCCACATATTCTTAATAAAAGTGGTGAATCTTGAGACCAAACCACTCAGGCTACTAGCAATAATAGCTTGGACAAGTGGTGGACCTTGAATGTAAACCCCTCATCTACGAAATATCGTGGGTTTAATGTATTTCGATGGAGCCTAGCATCTTGGAGACATGGTGCAGCTTGCTTCTCGTCATGTTTCAATGGATCCTATCTTGGACAAATGGTGGAGCATCCTTCTCTCCATGTTTCAATGGACCCTAGCTTGGACAAGTGGTGGACCTTTGTTTCTCTCTATGTTTCAATAGAGTTAGCTTGGACAAGTGGTGGACCTTGGAACCAAACCCCAATGTAAAACCTATCATGGTCACTCCAAGTGGTAATAAAGAATAACCTTTAAGATGTAGCCTTATAGGTTGGACAAGTGGTGGACCTTAACACGCGCATATTCTTAATATAATGACATAGAGTGGAAAAGTGGTGAATCTTGAGACCAAACCACTCAGGCTACTAGCAATAATAGCTTGGACAAGTGGTGGACCTTGAATGTAAACCCCTCATCTATGACATATCGTGGGTTTAATGTTTTTCGATGGAGCCTAGCATCTTGGAGACATGGTGCACCTTGCTTCTCCTCATGTTTCAATGGAGCCTACCTTGGACAAATGGTGGAGCATCCTTCTCTCCATGTTTCAATGGACCCTAGCTTAGACAAGGGGTGGACCTTTGCTTCTCTCTATGTTTCATTAGAGTTAGCTTGGACAAGTGGTGGACCTTGGAACCAAACCCCCATGTAAAACCTATCATGGTCACTCCAAGTAGTAAGAAAGAATAACCTTTAAGATGTAGCCTTATAGGTTGGACAAGTGGTGGACCTTAACACCCACATATTCTTAATAAAAGTGGTGAATCTTGAGACCAAACCACTCAGGCTACTACCAATAATAGCTTCGACAAGTGGTGGACCTTGAATGTACACCCCTCATCTACGACATATCGTGGGTTTCATGTTTTTCGATGGAGCCTAGCATCTTGGAGACATGGTGCACCTTGCTTCTCCTCATGTTTCAATGGAGCCTACCTTGGACAAATGGTGGAGCATCCTTCTCTCCATGTTTCAACGGACCCTAGCTTAGACAAGGGGTGGACCTTTGCTTCTCTCTATGTTTCAATAGAGTTAGCTTGGACAAGTGGTGGACCTTGGAACCAAACCCCCATGTAAAACCTATCATGGTCACTCCAAGTAGTAAGAAAGAATAACCTTTAAGATGTAGCCTTATAGGTTGGACAAGTGGTGGACCTTAACACCCACATATTCTTAATAAAAGTGGTGAATCTTGAGACCAAACCACTCAGGCTACTAGCAATAATAGCTTGGACAAGTGGTGGACCTTGAATGTAAACCCCTCATCTACGAAATATCGTGGGTTTAATGTATTTCGATGGAGCCTAGCATCTTGGAGATATGGTGCAGCTTGCTTCTCGTCATGTTTCAATGGAGCCTATCTTGGACAAATGGTGGAGCATCCTTCTCTCCATGGTTCAATGGACCCTAGCTTGGACAAGTGGTGGACCTTTGTTTCTCTCTATGTTTCAATAGAGTTAGCTTGGACAAGTGGTGGACCTTGGAACCAAACCCCCATGTAAAACCTATCATGGTCACTCCAAGTGGTAATAAAGAATAACCTTTAAGATGTAGCCTTATAGGTTGGACAAGTGGTGGACCTTAACACGCGCATATTCTTAATATAATGACATAGAGTGGAAAAGTGGTGAATCTTGAGACCAAACCACTCAGGCTACTACCAATAATAGCTTGGACAAGTGTGGACCTTGAATGTAGACCCCTCATCTAAGACATATCGTGGGTTTAATGTTTTTGGATGGAGCCTAGCATCTTGGAGACATGGTGCACCTTGATTCTCCTCATGTTTCAATGGAGCCTACCTTGGACAAATGGTGGAGCATCCTTCTCTCCATGTTTCAATGGACCCTAGCTTAGACAAGGGGTGGACCTTTGCTTCTCTCTATGTTTCAATAGAGTTAGCTTGGACAAGTGGTGGACCTTGGAACCAAACCCCCATGTAAAACCTATCATGGTCACTCCAAGTAGTAAGAAAGAATAACCTTTAAGATGTAGCCTTATAGGTTGGACAAGTGGTGGACCTTAACACCCACATATTCTTAATAAAAGTGGTGAATCTTGAGACCAAACCACTCAGGCTACTAGCAATAATAGCTTGGACAAGTGGTGGACCTTGAATGTAAACCCCTCATCTACGAAATATCGTGGGTTTAATGTATTTCGATGGAGCCTAGCATCTTGGAGACATGGTGCAGCTTGCTTCTCGTCATGTTTCAATGGAGCCTATCTTGGACAAATGGTGGAGCATCCTTCTCTCCATGTTTCAGTGGACCCTAGCTTGGACAAGTGGTGGACCTTTGTTTCTCTCTATGTTTCAATAGAGTTAGCTTGGACAAGTGGTGGACCTTGGAACCAAACCCCCATGTAAAACCTATCATGGTCACTCCAAGTGGTAATAAAGAATAACCTTTAAGATGTAGCCTTACAGGTTGGACAAGTGGTGGACCTTAACACGCGCATATTCTTAATATAATGACATAGAGTGGAAAAGTGGTGAATCTTGAGACCAAACCACTCAGGCTACTAGCAATAATAGGTTGGACAAGTGGTGGACCTTGAATGTAAACCCCTCATCTACGACATATCGTGGGTTTAATGTTTTTCGATGGAGCCTAGCATCTTGCAGACATGGTGCCCCTTGCTTCTCCTCATGTTTCAATGGAGCCTACCTTGGACAAATGGTGGAGCATCCTTCTCTCCATGTTTCAAGGGACCCTAGCTTAGACAAGGGGTGGACCTTTGCTTCTCTCTATGTTTCAATAGAGTTAGCTTGGACAAGTGGTGGACCTTGGAACTTAACCCCCATGTAAAACCTATCATGGTCACTCCAAGTAGTAAGAAAGAATAACCTTTAAGATGTAGCCTTATAGGTTGGACAAGTGGTGGACCTTAAACCCACATATTCTTAATAAAAGTGGTGAATATTGAGACCAAACCACTCAGGCTACTAGCAATAATAGCTTGGACAAGTGGTGGACCTTGAATGTAAACCCCTCATCTACGAAATATCGTGGGTTTAATGTATTTCGATGGAGCCTAGCATCTTGGAGATATGGTGCAGCTTGCTTCTCGTCATGTTTCAATGGAGCCTATCTTGGACAAATGGTGGAGCATCCTTCTCTCCGTGGTTCAATGGACCCTAGCTTGGACAAGTGGTGGACCTTTGTTTCTCTCTATGTTTCAATAGAGTTAGCTTGGACAAGTGGTGGACCTTGGAACCAAACCCCCATGTAAAACCTATCATGGTCACTCCAAGTGGTAATAAAGAATAACCTTTAAGATGTAGCCTTATAGGTTGGACAAGTGGTGGACCTTAACACGCGCATATTCTTAATATAATGACATAGAGTGGAAAAGTGGTGAATCTTAAGACCAAACAACTCAGGCTACTACCAATAATAGCTTGGACAAGTGTGGACCTTGAATGTAAACCCCTCATCTAAGACATATCGTGGGTTTAATGTTTTTGGATGGAGCCTAGCATCTTGGAGACATGGTGCACCTTGATTCTCCTCATGTTTCAATGGAGCCTACCTTGGACAAATGGTGGAGTATCCTTCTCTCCATGTTTCAATGGACCCTAGCTTAGACAAGGGGTGGACCTTTGCTTCTCTCTATGTTTCAATAGAGTTAGCTTGGACAAGTGGTGGACCTTGGAACCAAACCCCCATGTAAAACCTATCATGGTCACTCCAAGTAGTAAGAAAGAATAACCTTTAAGATGTAGCCTTATAGGTTGGACAAGTGGTGGACCTTAACACCCACATATTCTTAATAAAAGTGGTGAATCTTGAGACCAAACCACTCAGGCTACTAGCAATAATAGCTTGGACAAGTGGTGGACCTTGAATGTAAACCCCTCATCTACGAAATATCGTGGGTTTAATGTATTTCGATGGAGCCTAGCATCTTGGAGACATGGTGCAGCTTGCTTCTCGTCATGTTTCAATGGAGCCTATCTTGGACAAATGGTGGAGCATCCTTCTCTCCATGTTTCAATGGACCCTAGCTTGGACAAGTGGTGGACCTTTGTTTCTCTCTATGTTTCAATAGAGTTAGCTTGGACAAGTGGTGGACCTTGGAACCAAACCCCCATGTAAAACCTATCATGGTCACTCCAAGTGGTAATAAAGAATAACCTTTAAGATGTAGCCTTACAGGTTGAACAAGTGGTGGACCTTAACACGCGCATATTCTTAATATAATGACATAGAGTGGAAAAGTGGTGAATCTTGAGACCAAACCACTCAGGCTACTACCAATAATAGGTTGGACAAGTGGTGGACCTTGAATGTAAACCCCTCATCTACGACATATCGTGGGTTTAATGTTTTTCGATGGAGCCTAGCATCTTGCAGACATGGTGCCCCTTGCTTCTCCTCATGTTTCAATGGAGCCTACCTTGGACAAATGGTGGAGCATCCTTCTCTCCATGTTTCAAGGGACCCTAGCTTAGACAAGGGGTGGACCTTTGCTTCTCTCTATGTTTCAATAGAGTTAGCTTGGACAAGTGGTGGACCTTGGAACTTAACCCCCATGTAAAACCTATCATGGTCACTCCAAGTAGTAAGAAAGAATAACCTTTAAGATGTAGCCTTATAGGTTGGACAAGTGGTGGACCTTAAACCCACATATTCTTAATAAAAGTGGTGAATATTGAGACCAAACCACTCAGGCTACTAGCAATAATAGCTTGGACAAGTGGTGGACCTTGAATGTAAACCCCTCATCTACGAAATATCGTGGGTTTAATGTATTTCGATGGAGCCTAGCATCTTGGAGATATGGTGCAGCTTGCTTCTCGTCATGTTTCAATGGAGCCTATCTTGGACAAATGGTGGAGCATCCTTCTCTCCATGGTTCAATGGACCCTAGCTTGGACAAGTGGTGGACCTTTGTTTCTCTCTATGTTTCAATAGAGTTAGCTTGGACAAGTGGTGGACCTTGGAACCAAACCCCCATGTAAAACCTATCATGGTCACTCCAAGTGGTAATAAAGAATAACCTTTAAGATGTAGCCTTATAGGTTGGACAAGTGGTGGACCTTAACACGCGCATATTCTTAATATAATGACATAGAGTGGAAAAGTGGTGAATCTTGAGACCAAACCACTCAGGCTACTACCAATAATAGCTTGGACAAGTGTTGGACCTTGAATGTAAACCCCTCATCTACGACATATCGTGGGTTTAATAATTTTCGATGGAGCTTAGCATCTTGGAGACATGGTGCACCTTGATTCTCCTCATGTTTCAATGGAGCCTACCTTGGACAAATGGTGGAGCATCCTTCTCTCCATGTTTCAATGGACCCTAGCTTAGACAAGGGGTGGACCTTTGCTTCTCTCTATGTTTCAATAGAGTTAGCTTGGACAAGTGGTGGACCTTGGAACTTAACCCCCATGTAAAACCTATCATGGTCACTCCAAGTAGTAAGAAAGAATAACCTTTAAGATGTAGCCTTATAGGTTGGACAAGTGGTGGACCTTGAATGTAAACCCCTCATCTACGAAATATCGTGGGTTTAATGTATTTCGATGGAGCCTAGCATCTTGGAGATATGGTGCAGCTTGCTTCTCGTCATGTTTCAATGGAGCCTATCTTGGACAAATGGTGGAGCATCCTTCTCTCCATGGTTCAATGGACCCTAGCTTGGACAAGTGGTGGACCTTTGTTTCTCTCTATGTTTCAATAGAGTTAGCTTGGACAAGTGGTGGACCTTGGAACCAAACCCCCATGTAAAACCTATCATGGTCACTCCAAGTGGTAATAAAGAATAACCTTTAAGATGTAGCCATATAGGTTGGACAAGTGGTGGACCTTAACACGCGCATATTCTTAATATAATGACATAGAGTGGAAAAGTTGTGAATCTTGAGACCAAACCACTCAGGCTACTACCAATAATAGCTTGGACAAGTGTTGGACCTTGAATGTAAACCCCTCATCTACGACATATCGTGGGTTTAATAATTTTCGATGGAGCTTAGCATCTTGGAGACATGGTGCACCTTGATTCTCCTCATGTTTCAATGGAGCCTACCTTGGACAAATGGTGGAGCATCCTTGTCTCCATGTTTCAATGGACCCTAGCTTAGACAAGGGGTGGACCTTTGCTTCTCTCTATGTTTCAATAGAGCTAGCTTGGACAAGTGGTGGACCTTGGAACCAAACCCCCATGTAAAACCTATCATGGTCACTCCAAGTAGTAAGAAAGAATAACCTTTAAGATGTATCCTTATAGGTGGGACAAGTGGTGGACCTTAACACCCACATATTCTTAATAAAAGTGGTGAATCTTGAGACCAAACCACTCAGGCTACTAGCAATAATAGCTAGGGATAACCATTAAGATATAGTCTTTCAAGGGGTGAGAAAGAATAACCATTAACATATAGTCTTATAGGTTGGACAAGTGGTGGACCTTAACACCCAAATATTCTTAATATAATGACAGAGAGTGGAAAAGTGGTGAATCTTGAGAGCAAACCACTCATGCTACTAGCGATAATAGGTTGGACAAATTGTTGATCTTGAATGTAAACTCCCCATGTACAAAGTAACGTGGGTTTAAGTTATTTCGATGGAGGCTAGCATCTTGGAGATATGGTGCAACTTGCTTCTCTTCATGTTTCAATGGAGTCTATCTTGGACAAATGGTGGAGCATCCTTCTCTCCATGTTTCAATAGACCCTAGCTTAGACAAGTGGTGGACCTTTGCTTCTCTCTATGTTTCAATAGAGTTAGCTTGGACAAGTGGTGGACCTTGAAACCAAACCCCCATGTAAAACCTTTCATGGTCACTCCAAGTGGTCAGAAAGAATAACCATTAAGATATAGTGTTATAGGTTGGACAAGTGGTGGACCTTAATACCCAAATATTCTTAATATAATGACACAGAGTGAAAAAGTGGTGAATCTTGAGACCAAACCCCTCATGCTACTAGCGTTAATAGGTTGGACAACTGGTGGACCTTGAATGTAAACCTTCCATGTTTCAATAGAGTTAGCTTCGACAAATGGTGGAGCATCCTTCTCTCCATGTTTCAATGGAGCCTAGCTTGGACAAGTGGTGGACCTTTTGCTTCTCTCTATGAGAAGAATAAAGTTAGCTTGGATAAGGGGTGGACCTTGGAACCAAACCCCTATGTAAAACATATCATGGACATTTCAAGTGGTGAGAAAGAATACCCTTTAAGATATACCCTTATAGGTTGGACAAGTGGTCGACCTTAACACCTAGATCTTCTTTATATAATGACATAGAGTGGAAAAGTGGTGAATCTTGAGACCAAACCACTCATGATATTAGGGATAATAGCTTGGAAAAGTGACTGGCCTTGACGTTAAACCCCACATGTAAACAATATCGTGGGTTTAAGGTATTTCAATGGATCCTAGAATCTTGGAGACATGGTGCAACTTGCTTCTTTTCATGTTTCAATAAAGCCTATCTTCCACCAATGGGGGATCATCCTTCTCTAAATGTCTCAGTGGAGCCTAGCTTGGACAAGTGGTGGACCTTTGCTTCTCTCTATGTTTCCATAGAGTTAGCTTGGACAAGTGGTGGACCTTGAAACCAAACCCCCATGTAAAACATATCATGGTCATTCCAAGTGGTGAGAAATAATACCCTTTAAGATCTAGCCTTATAGGTTGGACAAGTGGTCGACCTTAAAACCTAGATCTTTATAATATAACGACATAGAGTGGAAAAGTGGTAAATCTTGAGACCAAACCACTCATGCTACTAAGAATAATAGGTTGGACAAGTGGTGGACCTTGAATGTAAACCCCCCATGTACGAAATATCATGGGTTTAAGGTATTTCAATGGAGCCTAACATCTTTGAGACATGGTGCAGATTGCTTCCCTTCATGTTTCAATGGAGCCTATCTTGGACAAATGGTGGAGCATCCTTCTCTCCATGTTTCAATGGAGCCTAGCTTGGACAAGTGGTGGACCTTTGCTTCTCTCTATGTTTCAATAGAGTTAGCTTGGACAAGTGGTGGGCCTTGGAACCAAACTCCCATGTAAAACCTATCTTGGTAACTCCAAGTGGTGAGAAAGAATAAAGTTTAAGATATAGCCTTATAGGTTGGACAAGTGGTGGACCTTAGCACCCAGATATTCTTAATAGAATGACATAGAGTGGAAAAATGGTGAATCTTGAGACCAAACCACTCATGCTACTAGAGATAATAGGTTGGACAAGTGGTGGACCTTGAATGTAAACCCCCCATGTTCAAAATATCATGGGTTTGAGGTATTTCAATGGAGCCTAGCATCTTGGAGACATGGTGTAGCTTGCTTCTCTTCATGTTTCAATGGAGCGTATCTTGGACAAATGGTGGAGCATCCTTCTCTCCATGTTTCAATGGACCCTAGCTTGGACAAGTGGTGGACCTTTGATTCTCTCTATGTTTCAATAGAGTTAGCTTGGACAAGTGGTGGACCTTGAAACAAAACCCCCATGTAAAACCTATGCTGGTCACTCCAAGTGGTGAGAAAGAACAACCCTTAAGATATAGCCTTATAGGTTGGACAAGTGGTGGACCTTAACACCCAAATATTCTTAATATAATGACATAGAGTGAAAAAGTGGTGAATCTTGAGACCAAACCACTCATGCTACTAGCGTTAATAGGTTGGACAAGTGGTGGACCTTGAATGTAAACCCCCCATGTTTCAATAGAGTTAGCTTCGACAAATGGTAGAGGATCCTTCTCTCCATGTTTCAATGGAGCCTAGCTTGGACAAGTGGTGGACCTTTGTTTCTCTCTATGTTTCAATAGAGTTAGCTTGGACAAGTGGTGGACCTTGGAGCCAAACCCCCATGTAAAACATATCATGGACATTTCAAGTGGTGAGAAAGAATACCCTTTAAGATATACCCTTATAGGTTGGACAAGTGGTCGACCTTAACACCCAGATCTTCTTAACGTAATGACATAGAGTGGAAAAGTGGTGAATCTTGAGACCAAACCACTCATGCTACTAGAGATAATAGGTTGGACAAGTGGTGGACCTTGAATGTAAACTCCCCATGTACAAAATATCGTGGGTTTAAGGTATTTCAATGGATCTTAGCATCTTGGAGACATGGTGCAACTTGCTTCTCTTCATGTTTCAATGGAGCCTATCTTGGAAAAATGGTGGAGCATCCTTCTCTCCATGTTTCAATGGACCCTAGCTTAGACAAGTGGTGGACCTTTGCTTCTCTCTATGTTTCAATAGAGTTAGCTTGGACAAGTGGTGGAACTTGGAACCAAACCCCCATGTAAAACCTATCATGGTCATTCCAAGTGGTGAGAAAGAATACCCTTTAAGATATAGCCTTATAGGTTGGACAAGTGGTGGACCTTAACACCCAGATCTTCTTAATATAATGACATAGAGTGGAAAAGTGGTGAATCTTGACATCAAACCACTCATGCTACTAGTGATAATAGGTTGGACAAGTGGTGGACCTTGAATGTAAACCCCCCATGTACGAAATATCATGGGTTTAAGATATTTCAATGGAGCCTAGCATTTTGGAGACATGGTGCAGCTTGCTTCTCTTCATGTTTCAATCAAACCTGGCTTGGACAAATGGTGGAGCATCCTTCTCTCCATGTTTCAATGGAGCCTAGCTTGGACAAGTGGTGGACCTTTGATTCTCTCTATGTTTCAATAGAGTTAGCTTGGACAAGTGGTGGACCTTGGAACCATACCCCTATGTAAAACCCATCATGTGCATTCCAAGTGGTGGTAAATAATACCATTTAAGATATTGCCTTATAGGTTGGACAAGTGGTGGACCTTAACACCCAGATCTTCTTAATATAATGACATAGAGTGGAAAAGTGGTGAATCTTGAGACCAAACCACTCATGCTACTAGGGATAATAGGTTGGACAAGTGGTGGACCTTGAATTTAAACCCCACATATACAAAATATCATGGGTTTAAGGTATTTCAATGGAGCCTAGCATCTCAAAGACATGGTGCATCTTGCTTCTCTTCATGTTTCAATGGAGCCTATTTTGGACAAATGGTGGAGCATCCTTCTCTCCATGTTTCAATGGACCCTAGATTGGACAAGTGGTGGACCTTTGCTTCTCTCTATGTTTCAATATAGTTAGCCTATATTAGACAATTAGTAGACCTCGAATCTCTCCATGTTGTCTAGAGCTGAGCTTGGACAAGTGGTGGACCTTACTTCTCCCTTCCCTTAGTTTACTAGCTTAAATGATCACTATGTATACTTGCTTAGATCTAGCTTGAACAAGTGGTGGAACTTGTATTCACACAAACTTAATCCATTACAAAAAAGTATATGTTAAAATAACATTTGGTTTTTTTTGTTTCAGGAAAGATGGCTCCAAAAAAACAGGTTGCAAGGGTTGCTGTCTCAGTTGACTATACTTGCAATGATCTTAGGAAATGGTATTTGGACATACATGGTATAGAGGGTGCACAATTTCATAAGGTGCATCTATTTATTGCCAAAAAGGAGAATGACAGCTTGTTTGAAGATGTTGGACAAGTTGTGGAAGCATCTGTCTCTGTAGTTGATAGTCATCCAGAGGTGGAATGCATTGACATTCTAGTTCCAATGAATCTAGAATTTCAACTCATAATCCAGAGCATATGCATTGGAGCGCATGTCTATCTAAAAAGAGAAAACAATGTTTTCTCGAGTGTTGTTTGTGCGAAAATCAAAATTCAAATATACAGATTTATCAAAATAAATCATTGCACACTACAATAAAAAAGGGGAAAGCTTCACGACCACCATCCACAAAAAAGCAAAAGTGCAGAAAGTAGAAGCTAAGCGAACTAGTTCCATTTTGGATGTAGACAAGGCATCTTTGGCATCCTCATCAACAATTCAATGTCAAAGATGAGAATTGTGGATCCAGATGTTTTAGAAGTTCTGAGGCCATGAAAGGACAAGAAAAAGATACAGGTGGAATGAATAAGTACATAAATTATTTCCTTTCCAATATAATTTGATATCCCTATTCAAAATGTTGGCTTGCTCCTGATCACTATAATGCACGTATTATGGATAAAAAACACGCTGAAAGTGTGTTATTTGGATTTTCACGGAGTACGACCAAGCCTGCAGCATGTGCATATTTGATGCCTGTTCGAAATGCAAAATCAAAGAAGGGGACTCCTTTGGCAGTAGAAGAGGTAGAGGAGCAAAAAATTAAAGATTATCATTATTGGATTCTTGATGGGCAGCATTCAATCTATGCTGCAAAAGTTTTGCTTCACAATGAACAAAACAACAAAGAGATCTTTGAAAGACTGATTAGCGTATAAATTTAGAAAGGCTCGCATTGTTGTGAATGCTCCTCCATTTGTTGCAACTGCTATATCTGCCATTGCAAATGAGGAGGCTCAGGCATTGTATGTCAAGCAACCTTACAGCCAAATATTGAGACATTTACGGAGTCAATGGATCTTCTCAGGACGACCACCAAAGGCAGCAAGTGGAATTGCAGAGGGACATGCATCTCGTGCCGGATGGGATGTAAGTTATTTTCTTTGTCTTTTTGATAGTGTTTAATTAACAAATCTTGCTCAATAGTTTAATTATTTCTCTATTTCTTTTTAGGCTTTTCTTCGATTGGCAAGAATGAGTGCAGCAGCAAGTTGGATTGCTAAACAGGCACACATGGTCACGTACTCTGATTTAGTTTATGATTGCTGGATAGAAATCATTGAAAATCTAGAAGAGGAGAATAAGAAACCCCCAACAACTGTATTTAGATACCTTTGTGGCCTTGAGGAATCAGAGGTAAAGACTATTCAAGAAGAGATTAGAGATGAGAAGATTTTACTGTCAAAGAGTGCAAAGGATGGTGATGCAACTGACATGTATGATCGAATCAAGCAGTTGAAGCAAGACAAATTGATTCAAGATGCACTTCTTGAAGGCTTCAACAATTTGAATGAGTCTTCACCATGTAAAGACTGGGAGGAGGTGGTCAAAATGTATAACATCAATGATGTTGTTTATAAAACAATTTTAATGCTATGCGAGGAATGGATCAGATCTAGTTTGACGCGTGGAACAAAGAAAATGGCTTTCCAGATGGAGCAATAAAATACATGCAATGGGCAATTCACCTTCAAAAGGAGAAAACTGAGCCTAGAGATTTGCCATGGTCAATCTATGTGGTGAGCCTACAAATGGAAGGCAATCTCTACTTGATGCGCCACTTCAATAATAAAGTGCCTATTGGCTTATGTGTTTTAGATATGACAAAAAACGTTGGAGGCAATTTGAAGTGGAGTGAGGAGACATTTAACAATGCTTTGGATGGGATCTTGGCTATTGCTGGAGGGTCAACAGATCCTGGATTTGTCTTTCTTGCATTTGTGGATTTCACTAACTTCACAAAATTGCAATGTGCCTTTCACGCCATGGGAGATAATCTGAGCTACCATTGTTGTGGTGCATTGCATCACTTTCCATCAGCTCCTTGCAAAGGAGCAATTCAATTCCTAACAGTTATTGCCTTCTTGGGACAAGGCAATGCATTTGAAGACCTGAGAAGAAGATCAGAGGAACATCCCATGCCAATTGATTGTTCTCTTCTTCAAGTAGCAGATAACGATATGTCAGATTTGCAATATTTGGAGGCCAAAAAAGAGCTTTGGTCAAGCACTACATTCGTACATATTGTTTTGAAGACCGCAAGCTTGTTGATGTTTTTGGTGATGGCTCCTTGGTTGCACAAGAAGGAATACAACAGAAAAAAGAAGTTATCTGCTTAATTGATAGTGTGGAGGAGGCAAAAAGCGTGGAGACCATGCTGCTAGACTTTGTTAAGTCTCATGAAGATATAGAAAAATGGGCTGGACTTCAACAATCCACTTCGCAATCAGGCGACATTGTGCCTGTTACAGAGGAGTGCTCTCCACAAAGAGAAGAAGAACAACAACAACACCATCCTCTGTCAATGGAGGACTTTTTGGAAATGGAGACACGTATGTTTTGAGTTTCTTGTGCATGTTAGTGTTTCTTGTTACTGATTTGATACTCTTAATGTTAGATTTTGCTTTATATAGTATTGATTGAGTTTGTATTTTTTATCTCAAGCATTCAAGGTTTGAATGTAAATAGTAAATTACTTGAGTTTTTGAATGGTGGATCTGTAGACTAAAACTATAACATTTAATACTCACAAAGACTTAATTACTTAAGAGCTTGAACTCAATAAGTTTTGGACCTTTTATCAATACCCCCTTGATATGATACATTAGATCGTAGCATGGTTAAATGGTGATGCTTCATAAATTGAACCTAGCTTAGACAGGTGCTGGAGCCTAAATTTAAACTAACCTTGCTAGAAGGGAGCTTATGTTTGGACTTTGAGAACTAGCATAAGTAATCAATTAGAGCATAGATTAGACATGTGGTGGTGGCCGGCCTTAGAGACCAAAATCTTAATGAGCTTGGAAAGGTATTTAAGTACTGCAATTTACTTAGTTTTAGTACTCATTAAATGCATAGCTTGACAAAAGGTGGACCTTACATGGATCCTAATTTCAAGAGGTGTGGTAGACCTTCAAAACAAGCTCATATAGCTTGGACATGTGGTAGACCTTGCATGAAGACTAGTTTAGACAAGTGTGGTACACCTTGTAACCAACACCCATTTGTTATATTAGCTTGGACAAGTGGTGGACCTTGCTTTTATGTTTCAATGGAGCATATTTGGACAGGTGGTAGACCTTGTTTCTCTCCATGCTTCAATGGAGAGAAACTTTAGCTTGGACAAGTGGTGGACCTTGTTTTTATGTTTTAAAGGAGCATATTTCGGACAAGTGGTAGACATAGTTTCTCTCCATGGTTCAATGGAACCCACCTTAGACAAGTGAAGTACCTTGAAACCAAACCCCCATAATACAACCTACTAAATAGGTTGGAAAATTGGTGGATATGAAACCATCCATGATAGAGCATAGTATAGGTGAAAACGTAGTGGTCCTTATATCAATTACCCATGCATAGCTTGGACAAGTGGTGGACCTTGATTCTCTCTATGTTTCAATGGATCCTATCTTGGACTAGAGATATATCTTACTTAGTTCCATGCTTCAATGGATTGTAGCTTGGATAAGGAGTGGAACTTCAAACAAAACTCCACAGCATAGCATATATTAACAATTCATGGGTTTTATAGAGATTGTCTTGCCTATTTTGGAGAGTTGGTACACCTTTATTCTCCATTCTTCAATGGATCTGAGGTTGGACAAGCGGAGCTGGAGAAGTGGTCAACCTTAAAATGAAACCTCCCATGCTACAACCCATCATAGATCGTATATGTAGTGGACCTTGAAACTCTTTTATGTCCCTAGCTTAGAGAAGCATTGCACTCTTGATTATCTCCATACATGAAGGCAAGGTTGGACAAGTGGTGGACCTTCAAACCAGAATCTCTATGCAATAATAGGCAAGTGGTGGAGCTTGTTTTCTCCATGTTCCAATGGAGCCTAGCTTAGACAAACAATGGAGCTTGCTTCTCTCCATGTTTCAATGGATCCTAGCTTAGAAAAGTGGTGGAGCTTTGCTTCTCTCCATGTTCCAATGGACCATAGCTTAGACAAGTGGTAGACCTTGAAAAACACCCCCCGTATACAACATATTATGGGGTTTTCATGTTTCAATGGCTCCTAGCTTGGACAAATGGTAGAGCTTGCTTCTCTTTATGTTTCAATGGATCCAATCTTAGCCAAGTGGTGGACCTTGAAACAAGAATCCCCCCCCCCCCCCCATGTACAACGTATTATGGGTTTTGAAAGCACTGGGAGAAAATAATAGCTTTGATAAGTGGTGGACCTTGCTTCTCTCCATGCTTCAATGGAGCCGAGGTTGGACACATGTTGGAGAGAAGATGGTTGCCCATGAAATAAGACCATGCATGCTATAATCAATCATATGTTGTACACATGGTGGACCTTGCAATTGTTTTATATGCCTAACTTGGACAAGTGGAGGACCCTTGATTACCTCCAGATATCAACAACAAGCCAAGTTTGGACAAGTGTAGTACCACCAAACCAGAATCTATATGCTACAATAGAGTATAGGTAGGACACGCGATGAACCTTGATATCAAACCATCCATGCTACTAGAGATGATAGGTTTCACATGTGGTGGAACCTTGTATCAATGTTCTATGTGTAGTTTTTGACTAGTGATAGACCTTGAAACTAATCCCTCTAGGCTACAAGAAAAAAGAGATGGATGAGGAGGCTAGACTACTTTTGTTGCATCAATGCATCCCATGTTACCACATATACTATAGGGTTCTTGGATAAGTGTTGGATCTTGTGTCAATGCTCCATGTCTAGCTTGGACAAGTGGTGGACCTTGGTTCTCTCTATGCTTCAAATGGGCAATAGATTGGAGACACAGTGGCCTTTTTTTTCCAATGATTTTATTTTTTGGAAACCTTGGAGGCACCATGTAAGAGGCACTCTAAGTCTTCCATACAATGGACCTATTGGACTATAAAATAATGATATCTTTCTTTGATATTGTCATTATTTTATGCATAATATTTTCTTCTTTTTGCAGACACAAAGGAGTTAAGTGATATAAAAACTAGATGTATTTCACACTATGATTGGCATGAAGATCCTTTTGGGACACCAACTTTTCCTATTCCCAAAGATGTAATTTTCCATATTAACGGTGTGGATTTTGAAGTGCGACTTTCATGTATTGAAGGAGCTGGTTATGGGCTATTTGTGCATACTACCCTGGAAAGTGGTTTGACTATTCTAAACTATGGAGGGCATAAGTATAGATTTCAAGACTGGAAAAAGATATGCAAAATATTTCCAAGAGCTTATAAATATTCTCTTCTAGAGGATCCAAACATAGAAGAAGAGGAAGATCAATCATACATTATTGGTTGTGTAGAAGAAGGAAACGTGTCGGGCTATATAAATAGTTCTCACAGTACAAATGTCTGTCCCAACGTACGCTATACATTTGATCCAAATTTGCCACCTTGGCATAAATGCACCTCTTCACACATCAAGTCAGAAGAATATGGCCATGTATGCATTGAGACTATTTGTCAAGTTGAAGCAGGAGAAGAGTTGTTTGCTGACTATAACTTTACTTGACATTGTAAAGTATTGTACATGGATGGAAATCTCAAGTACATGCATCATTTTCATTTTTCATGGATGAAATCTCAAGTGAATATAACATTTGATTATTGTTTAGTTTATGCTCAACGAGAATCTAGAGTGCTCTTATGCTTTGTGTGTTGTCTAACATATTTGACTACCTTGGCCATAGAATCTTGATTCTACTCTAGATTTGTGATAAATCTTACCAAAATTTAATCAATGTCTAGGTTGGACAAGTGGTGGGGCTTCAAACATTACTGTCTTAAACAAGTGGAGTTATCTTACTTGAATAAGTGGTGGCCTTTGAATCCAAATCTAAGCCAAATCTCTAATTATTTTCTTGTAGTCTAGGTTGGACATTTGGTGGACCTTGTATCCATGTTTCCTCAACAAGGGTGGCTTTTAGTTTTCACTTTAAGTACTCATCTTTAATAAAGTGTAGGATGGAAAATGTTGAGTTAGTAGATTGTATTTTAGACAAGTGGTGTTTGGTGTACGAATGCTGAAAATGGTTGCAAGGATTCTAACAACGACTTTACCTTAAATAAATTTCTTACTAGGAGTTCTACATATAATATGGTGAATAAAATTCTAGTGGTTTTGAGATACCATTTGTGTGTGTGTTTTCTTAGATTCACAAACTGGGATGGATAATGCTCCTATGGTTCAGTCAACAACTATAGAATCCATAGATTCTATGGTTTCTAAAGTGCCCAAGATGGATGATATTTCTATACTAGAGTCTAGTGTTGTGCAACTTGAGCAAGCTTCCAATAATGAGAACCAAGAAATCGATGCTTCAAAAATGCAACATACATCAAAAGAGACTGAAAAGTCCACTCACGAGCTATTGCCAATTGGTACTACGTCATGTAGCGTAGATGTTGAGAAATCCATGCTTACAATTATATTGGATTTAAATGGTCTATTGTTGAAACGTTCCCCTCAACCATCCTCACACCACAACTCAGTGCAAATGGATTCAAAAAGATATATTATACTCAGGCCAGGTTGCATCCAATTCTTGAAGACTATTTTACAAAGGTTTAATGTTGCAATTTGGTCGACAGCTACTAGGAATAATGTGTATCAAATCCTTGCAGCACTAAACAACTTAGCTGAGGATACATTGCCTTTCTTTGCAATTTGGTCGCAAGATGTTTGCTACACCGCTCAAACTCAAAAATTGTTTAGACCCGACAATCCAAACGTTGAGGCAATGTTCAAGCCTCTAGCCAAAATTGCCATGGGGTTTGAATGTGATCCACAAAGAACAGTGCTTATTGATGACTCTCCTTACAAGGGATGTATTTCACCAGCAAACAATTGCATTTTTCCACCACAATTTGATGCTGAGAAGATGGTTGACAATATGCTCTTGGAGGAGCTACTGCCATACTTGATTCAGCTTGATGAGAGAAGGGATGTGCGTGATTTAATTGCTTCTAATCGTTATGGACAACCTATAGTGACAAATGATAGTGAATACAAACAAATCATGGAGTATTGGAAGCAGAAAAATGATGTTTGGTCAGCTAAGGTGTTCTTTACAAGAAGAATACCACCTGCAAAAGGTGACAGAGATGAAACTATCATTGAAGATGCAAGTGACACAAGCCACCGCAATGAAATGAGAAGAGCCCAAATACAAGAGATCTTGGCAAAGGAGCGTACACCCATTGAAAGCATGAAGGCGTCACAATTGACCACTTTAGCTAGGCAATTGGGTTGTAACACAAAAGGAGTTTTGAAGGCAACCACAGCAAAGGCTTATATAAATAAGGTGAAAGCTGAGAACAATCTTCTAAGGCTGGATAGAAAGCAACCCTAAGGTACTAGTGACATGTCATATATTCTTGATACACATGCTTGAACACTCATGTGCATGGTATCTAACAAATCTTTCTTTTTATTCCTTCTTGCAGGATCTTACAAAGGATACTACTAGATGGAGCTCAATCAATAGAGATTTTGATATTTTTGCTCAAAATAATGAAGCAGTCACCTACATTTTTTGTTTATCAATTTCTTGAGAGACTTTATTTTAGTTTGTAATCATCAAATGAAATGAAAAGTATCCTTCTTATTAAGATTGTTGATCTTTTTCTTGTTCAAACCTTTCAATTGTGATTTATAGTTTTGTTAGCATGAGATTGTGCTTTTTTAGTTTGAAAAAAACTGTCAAAGATCCAAGTCTTTTTGGCTTTACTTAAGTTATTAATTGTGAAAGATCCAAGTCTTTTTGCTTTACTTAAGTTATTGATTGCCTATGTAATAGTCCTTAAAACAATATCGGATGGCTTTCTTGCTCCCATGTCTCACATTGGTCTTTAGGTAAGACAAGTGGTGACCTTGAAAGTATGGTCTCATATCTCGATCAAGTGAAGAGACATGAAGCTTAAATATCACTACTATGTATCTAGTGTTAAACTCCATCGAGACAAAGACTAGATAGCCAAATTGCAGTCGAGTTTAAGTGAAAAATCCATTTGAGCTAAGGTAAAACTTATAGTGCCTCATTTTTCTAGGATTCTACCCCATCAAGGAAGTTAGAATCTAGCACAAACCAATTAAGACTCTTTTGGAGCCTAGATAGGACAATTCGTGGAACTTATGAAACTTATTATTGAGTTAGAGTCTAGTTTAGATAAGCAAAAGATCTTCAAACCAGCACTTGACTTTCTTACTATTCAATATTCAAAGTCCCTTGAGGCTAACAAATTACATACCCACTTGTAACCTAACTAATGAGTAATTATATAGATCTAAGCAAGTATATATAATGAGTCTTCAAACTAATAATCCAAGGGAAGAGAGTAGCAAGGTCCACTACTTGTCCAAGCTCAGCTCTAGACAACATAGAAAGATGCTAGTTCTACTAATTGTCTAATTATAGGCATGGAGAAATGATAGAAGGTTGACCACTTGTCCAACCTATCATCTCTAGTAAGATGGGAGGTTTGGCCTTAAGATTCACCATGTAACCAACCTATACATCATTGTATTATGAAGAGTAAAAAAGCAAAGCTCCACCACTTGTCCAAGCTAGTTCTAAAATCCACATGGAGATAAGCAAGCTCCACCATTTGTCGAATCTCTCTTCCATTAAAACATGAAAAAAACTCATCTATGTTGTACAGGGGGACTTTTTTCCAAGGTCCACCACTTGTCCAAGCTAGGATCCCTAGTAGCACGAGTGGTTTGGTCTCAAGATACACCACTTGTACACTCTATGTCATTATATTAAGAAGAACTATGTATTAAGGTCCACCACTTGTCCAACCTATAAGGTTATATCTTAAATGGTATCCTTTCTCACCACTTGAAATGCCCATGATATGTTTTACACGGGGGTTTCATTCCAAGGTCCACCACTTGTCCAAGCTAACTCTATTCAAACATAGAGAGAAGCAAAGGTCCACCACTTGTCCAAGCTAACTCTATTCAAACATAGAGAGAAGCAAAGGTCCACCACTTGTCCAAGCTAACTCTATTCAAACATAGAGAGAAGCAAAGTCACCACTTGTCAAAGCTAGGCTCCGTTGAAGTATGGAGAGAAGTAACCTCCATCATTTTTCCAAGATAGGTGCCATTCAAACATGGAAAGAATCAAGATCTACCATGTCTCCGAGATTCTAGGCTCCATTGAAACACCCTAAAACCATGATATTTTGTACATGGGGTGTTTACATTCAAGGTCTACCACTTCTCTAACGTATTATACCTAGTAGCATGAGTGATTTGGTCTTAAGATTCACCACTTATCCACTCTATGTCATTATATTAAGAATAACTGGTGTTAAGGTCCACCACTTGTCCAACCTATAAGGGTATATCTTAAATGGTATCCTTCACCACTTGTCAAGGTCCATCACCACTTTTCCAACCTATAAGGTTATATCTTGAATGATATTTTTCCTCATCACTTGTAATGTCCATGCTATGTTTTACAAAGGGGTTTTGTTCCAAGACCCACCACTTGTCCAAGCTAACTCCATTAAAACATAGAGAGAAGCAAAGGTCCACCACTTGTCCAAGATAGGCTCCATTGAAACATGGAGAGAAGGATGATCCACCATTTCTCCAAGATAGGTTCCATTGAAACATTGAGAGAAGTAATCTCCACCATGTCTCCAAGCTAGGCTCCATTGAAATACCCTAAACCCATAATTTTGTACATGAGGGGTTTACATTCAAGGTCCACCACTTGTCCAACCTATTATCCCTAGTAGCAAGAGTGGTTTGGTCTCAAGATTCACCACTTGTACACTCTATGTCATTATATTAAGAAGAAATATGTGTTAAAGTCCACCACTTGTCCAGCCTATAAGGTTATATTTTAAATAGTATCCTTTCTCACCACTTGAAATGCCCATGATATGTTTTACATGGGGGTTTCATTCCAAGGTCCACCACTTGTCCAAGCTAACTCTATTAAAACATATAGAGAAAGAAAGGTCCACCACTTGTCCAAGCTAGGCTCATTGAAACATGGAGAGAAGGAACCTCCACTGTTTCTCCTAGATAGGCTCCATTGAAACATGGAGAGAAATAAGCTCCACCATGTCTCCAAGTTGCTAGGCTCCATTGAAATACCCAATACCCATAATTTTTTGTACATGGGGGGTTTACATTCAAGGTTCACCACTTGTCCAACCTATTATCCCTAGTAGGTTTGGTCTCATGATTCACCACTTGTCCACTCTATGTCATTATATTAAGAGGAATTAGGTGTTAAGGTCCACCACTTGTCCAACCTATAATGTTATAGCTTGAATGGTATTTTTTCTCACCACTTGTAATGCCCATGACATGATTTACATGGGGGTTTTGTTCCAAGGTACACCACTTGTCCAAGATAAATCTATTGAAACATAGAGAGAAACAAAGGTCCACCACTTTTCCAAGCTAGGCTGCATTGAAACATGGACCTTAATACCAAATTATTTCTAGTAGCATGAGTGATATTTTGTACATGGGGCGTTTACATTCAAGGTCCACCACTTGTCCAACCTATTTCCCTAGTAGGTTTGGTCCCAATTTCACCACTTATCCACTCTATGTCATTATATTAAGAATAATTGGGTGTTAAGGTCCACCACTTGTCCAACCTATAAGGTTATATATTGAATGGTATTTTTTCTCACCACTTGTAATGCCCATGATATGTTTTACATGGGGTTTTTGTTCCAAGGTCCACCACTTTTCCAAGATAACTCTATTCAAACATAGAGAGAAACAAAGGTCCACCACTTGTCCAAGCTAGGCTCCATTGAAACATGGAGAGAATGATGCTGCACCATTTATCCAAGATAGGCTGCATTGAAACATGGAGAGAAGCAAGCTTTACCATGTTTCCAAGCTAGGCTCCATTGAAACACTCTAGGGGGTTTTATTTCAAGGCCCACCACTTGTTTAACCTATTATCCCTAGTAGCATGAGTGGTTTGGTTTCAAGATTCACCACTTGTACACTCTATGTCATTATATTGTGTTAAGGTCCACCACTTGTCCAACCTATAAGGTTATATCTTAAATGGTATCCTTTCTCGCCACTTGAAATGCCCATGATATGTTTTACATGGGAGTTTCATTCCAAGATCCACCACTTGTCCAAGCTAACCATATTCAAACATAGAGAGAAACAAAGGTCCACGACTTGTCCAAGCTAGGCTCCATTGAAACATGGAGAGAAGGAACCTCCACCATTTCTCCTAGATAGGCTCCATTAAAACATGGAGAGAAGTAAGTTCCACCATGTCTCCAAGATGCTAGGCTCCATTGAAATACGCAAAACCCATGATATTTTGTACATGGGTGATTTACATTCAAGGTCAACCATTTCTCCAACCTATTATCCCTAGTAGGTTTGGTCTCACAATTCACCACTTTTCCACTATATGTCATTATAATAAGAGGAATTGGGTGCTAAGGTCCACCACTTGTCCAGCCTATAAGGTTATACCTTGAATGGTATTTTTTCTCACCACTTGTAATGCCCATGACATGCTTTACATGGGGTTTTGTTCCAAGGTTCACCACTTGTCCAAGAAAATTCTATTGAAACATAGAGAGAAACAAAGGTCCACCACTTTTCCAAGCTAGGCTCCATTGAAACATGGACCTTAATACCAAATTATTCCTAGTAGCATGAGTAATATTTTGTACATGGGGGGTTTGCATTCAAGGTCCACCACTTGTCCAACGTACTTTTCCTAGTAGGTTTGGTCGCAAGATTCACCACTTGTCCACTCTATGTCATTATATTAATAATAATTGGGTGTTAAGGTCCACCACTTTTCCAACCTATAAGGTTATATATTGAATGGTATTTTTTCTCACCACTTGTAATGTCCATGATATGTTTTACATGGGGATTTTGTTCCAAGGTCCACCACTTGTCCAAGCTAAATCTGTTCAAACATAGAGAGAAACAAACGTGCACCACTTGTCCAAGGTAGGCTCCATTGAAACATGGAGAGAATGATGCTCCACCATTTATCCAAGATAGACTCCATTGAAACATGGAGAGAAGTAAGCTCCACCATGTTTCCAAGATGCTAGAGTCCATTGAAATACCCAAAACCCCTGATACTTTGTACATGGGGGGTTTACATTCAAGGTCCACCACTTGTCCAACCTATTATCCCTAGTAGCATGAGTGGCTTGGTCTCAGGATTCACCACTTGTCCACTCTATATCATTATATTAAGAAAAATTGGGTTTCCATATCTAAATGGATCTTTGCTTGGATAAGTGGTAGACCTTGAGACCTAAATACCCATTCTACACTAGAGCATTGGTTAAGCCTTATACACTTCAAGAATACCTTTAACAACAAGTAGTAGTTATTAGTTGACTTAAGTCTAGTTGAACTCCATGGTATTGAGACTAAGAGAGAGTGTAGCATAAAAAAGAGTCAGGATTTTAATTTGACTTTCTTTCTATTAATGAGTAGATCATAGATGGATTTTGGTATCTAATAAAACCTTAGGGTAGACAATGTAAAACTCATGTCTATTGTTGTGTTTGCATTAAGTGTTCTTGTTCTTTAATTTCAGAACCATTACAGAAAAATGGATTGGCTATATGCTGGCATAAATTGAAGAAAACTATTGAATTACCCATCCAACCTCCTCCAAGACCTTGTCCAAGGAATGAATCACCTCCTTATCACCTACCACTTGCTTTCAAGGACATCAAAAGAGTACTTATCTTGGATCTAGAGGGGTTACTTCTCAAGACAGTTGAAATGAAACATGGAGATTCTATGCCATCTTGGGCTCAACACATGCGACTTGTGGAGGACAAAGATGAAGTTTATCATGTGGTGCGACCAGACGCACAAAGTTTTTTGGATTTTTGTGCTGAATACTTTGAGCTATGGATATGGAGTTGCTATAACTTAACAAGGGTGCAACGCATCACACAAAAGTGTTTTCCTGAGCAGTATACCAAGTTCAAGGTGTTTATGAGTAACAAAAATTGCCAAAATCCAAATATCATGTTAGGATTTACAAGGGTTTATCACAAAAATCTGAGTGATATTTGGAAGATATTTGAGGATTTGGATGCAAACAATACCTTAATTTTTGATGACACTCCATATAGGGTGATGTGGAACATGCCAGGGACATATCTTATATTTCCAAAGATGTGGAGGCAAACTTCCGAGCAACTTCAAAACTTCTTGCAGAGAACCATAATTCCATGGTTGGTAGGATGGTTGTATGCAAGAGATAAGAGAGTCTATACATACAACACAATTGTAAATCAGTATAGTGATTCTGAGACAAATTATGTCCTTGGTGTGTACTTGTCAACACGAAAGCATTGAATAAATATGGCTATAAGATGCTTTTTTTATTCTAGTGTGTATCTTTCAACATTTGTATAATTTGATATAGTCTTTTTTTTTTTTTTTAAAGGTGTGTCAATTTTATGAACACTTGAATGGAGTGCACCCTACTCTAAGGGGACTTCAATGTACTATTGGAGTGCATCCTATTGTAAGGGGACTCTGATGTATTGCTAGAGTGCACCCAAATTTTTGGGGACTCATTTTTTATTTGATTGGGGCCTATGTTGGGTCATATAGTAAAAGAAATTCATTTTTTGTCAATTCATATCGAGGTTGCATTTATTTGGAACTATGAAAGAATTGATGTTTGATGTCAAAATAAAACTTGTAAGTGTGGATCAGAGAATTCATGGACTTTAAATATGTGAGAGGGATCTTTTTCTTGGGCACAAATGTTTGCTTCAAGAATTTTGTCATTACATACTTTATGTGAAAGAGTTTTAGAACCTAAAAGACTTTGAAAACAAAACTATGGAATCTAAGTGCATGTATTCTTGAATGGCTTGAAAGTTGATGTATACATGCATGTCGCCTTGATGAAGATTTAGATCTGACAAGATGGAAAGATATAATTCTTGGACGTTACCTTTGTCAATTTGGTAATAACATATTTAACTTTCTTTTAATATGGGTGGAAAATATATTATTATGTGCATTTGGAACCTAATTGCTTGACCTTCAAACCAAGATTCCTATGTTATTTTTTCATATACTTTTTTGTACTGAATTAAGATTGTGGATGCAAGGTCCACCACTTGTTCAAGCTAGATCTAAGAAAGTATATATACTGAGTCTTCAAACTAGTAAACCAAGGGAAGAGAGAAGCAGGGTCCATCACTTGTCCAAGCTCATCTCTAGACAACATAGAGAGATGTTATGTCTACTAATTGTCCAATATAGTCATGGAGAAATGATAGAAGGTTGATCCACTTGTCCAACCTATCATCTCTAGTAAAATGGGAGGTTTGGCCTTAAGATTCACCATGTAACCAACATATACTTCATTGTATTATGAAGAGTAGAAAAGAAAAGCTCCACCACTTGTCTAAGGTAGTTCCAAAATCAACATGGAGAGAAGAAAGCTTCACCATTTGTCCAAGATAGGTTCCATTAAAACATGGAAAACCTCATATATGTTATACATGGAAGCTTTTTTCCAAGGTCCACCACTTGTCCAAGCTAGGATCCATTAAAACATGGATAGAAACAAGGCTCCACAACTCGTCCAACCTTTATAGCTGCGAAGTGTACCGGTTGTCTAAACTAGGCATGGGAAAATAATAGAAGGTCCACCACTTATCCAATATATTATCTCTAATAGCATGGGAGGTTTGGTCTCAAGATTTAGGAATTGGCTGACCTGTATTTCATTGTATTATGATGAATTTGGTTTTAAAGTCAACTACTTATCCAAGCTATAAGTTTATATCTTGAATGGTATTCCTTCCCATCACTTAGAAAACCAATGATATGTGTACATGGGATGGTTTGTTACAAGGTCCACCACTTGTCCAAGCTAGTTTCATTGAAACATGGATGAAGACAAGCTCCACCATTTGTTAAATCTAGACTCCATTGAAATCTAGAAAATCCATTCTATGTTGTACATGGGGTTTTTGTTTAAAGGTCCAACACTTGTCCAAGCTAAGATCCATTGAAACATGGAGTAGAGAAACACTCCACCACTTGTCCAAGCTAGGCAACATTGATAGTAGTTGGTTTATTTTGAAGATCCACCACGTGTCTAAGCTAACTCTATTGAAACATAGAGAGAAGCAAAGGTCCACCAACTATTCAAGCTAGGCTCCATTGAAACATGGACAGAAGCAAGCTCCACCATTTCTCCAAGATAGACTCCATTGAAACATGGAGAGAATCAAAGGTCCACCATTTCTCCAAGCCAAGATCTAGTTGTCCAACCTATAAGGTTATATCTTAAATGGTAATTTTTCTAATCACTTGGAATACCCATGATATGTTTTACATGGGGGTTTTGTTCCAAGATCACCACTTGTCCAAGCTAACTCTATTGAAACATAGAGAGAAGCAAAGGTCCACCACTTGTCCAAGCTAGTCTCCATTGAAACAAGGAGAGAAGCAAGCTCCATCATTTCTCCAAGATAGGCTAGCATGGATAAGTGCACCTTGAAACCAACCTTCCTATGAGGCAATAGAGCATATGCTACATATTTTATGTATGCCCCATGCCTCAAATTAAGAAGTTATAGATTAGAAGTGGACCTTGCTTAAATGTCACATGCAATAAATTAAGGAAAAATATCCAAGTGGATTGTATTCCTCAATGGATCCTTGCTTTCACAAGTTGTGAACCTTGAGTCACTTTTACATTAACTTGGACAAGTGGTGGACCTAGAAACCAAGCTCTCCATGTTGAGATAAGTTGTAGGTAGGACAGTAGAACATAGACAACGATAATGGATGCAATATACTCCTCTCCTAATAATCCAATTGATTGAAACCATGATATTTTAGTTGTTTTCATTGTGTATTGTATGTGCATAAAGTGGAATGAGACCTTAAGAAAACTCAAATTTTTGACAAAATCTCTATATTTTATACATGATATATTGAAAGTTGTCCAACCTGGGAATTGGGATTTTCCCACTTTACCTAATATGGTCTTTTAAGCTAAAAAGACCCTAAATAAAGATAGAGTTCTCACCTCCATCCATATAAACAAGTTAATAGATTCGTTAGACTTGAATATGTATATACATGTGTCAATAAACTTATCAATTGTTATCCATGTCCTACTTAAAATCTTTTTACCTTAAACCTACCATCAATTTTTTTTAAAAAAATTGGCCTTATCATGAAGGGGTATCATCACCATTTTTTTACTCCTTTTATGAACTAAAGGTCATTACTCCTTCAGTTTCTTTTTTTAATGAAATCATAGGTTATAATAAAATAGTATGTGACTCCATTATTTAGAAAAAGAGTTTAAATATATCTAAATAAAGTAAATTCAGATCAGAAGGCCACCACCCTTCTAATCCAAATGTCATCCCAAAGATTAGTGTCCTACAAGGATACACACACACACACACACACACACACACACATATATATATATATCAACAATTATTGAACAGCAGTACAATAAGAACAACATGCGACATTTTTTGCTCAGAAAAAACATTTTTATGCAGCAAGTACGACACAGACCTGTGACGACGATTGCTGTTCAACTAGTTCCATAACGTATGAGAAATCAAGCGATAGTGCAACAATAAAGAACCACCATTCACTCACTCTCCCTCTTGACAAAACACAAACATACCCAAGTATGTAAAGGCTAAGTGAGGGGAAAGGCATCCCTCACCTATTTTTATAGCATTTGGGAGTAGTACTAGTGGTCAACAACATTCAAGAGGGCAGAGAATCCCACCAATAAAGCTTCCAAAATTGGTTTAGTATCCAAGGCAAAAAGCTACAGAGAGTAAGCTAAGTCAAGGAGTAGGTTATAATAACCAAGATGCTTAATACCTTAGAGAGAGGCGGGTTGTACACAGTATGAAAACCCATATTTATCCTTGCAAAGTGCTTGCAAGGATTCCCACGATGAGCCACCAAAATACAACATAGGTTCCTGAGACACAAAGTGAGCGAGGAAAGGTCGATGGCAGACTTGCATAGGCTGTCAAGTACGAGGCGTGAAAGAGTGAAGGAGTGGGCATGCTACTTAGTGAGGGTATTAATACACCAGCTCGAGAGAGGGGAGTGGCTTTAAAAGCCATGGTACCCTTTCAAAGCATATGTAAAATATTACCATGTTGTTTTACTAAGGCCTACTCAATGAGGGTACTAATACACCATCTTGAGAGAGAGGAGTGGCTTGAAGGATTCCCCGATGAGCCACCAAAATTGACATACGTTCATGAGACACAAAGTGAGTGAGGAAAGGTCGATGCTAGACTTGCATAGGCTGTGAAGGACGAGGTGTGAAAGAGTGAAGGAATGGGCACGCTACTCAGTGAGGGTATTAATACACTAGCTCGAGAGAGGGGAGTGGCTTTAAAAGCCATGGTACCCTTTCAAGGCATATGTAAGATATTACCACGTTGTTTTACTAAGGCCTAAGGGCATGTGCCCACAGGGTAATACAACATCGTAACCCAAGTGTATATTTTAAGTGCCTTTTTTAAATTATATGGATAAATTTTTTTTAACGCATTGCCATAGGGTAATACTACTTCAGGGGGAGAGAGAGTATCGTGAGGAAATATCTGTGGTAGCATGTGCAAGTAAATATCATGGTGCATATGCGATATCGTGAACAAGGCCTTATGCAAGCTTATGTGCATGTGTGTGTGTGTGTGTGTGTGTGTGTGTGTGTGTGTGTGTGTGTGTGTGTGTGTGTGTGTGTGTGTGTGTGTATGTGTGTGTGCGTGCGTGCGTGCGTGTGTGTGCGTGCACGTCTTTGTTGACGAGCAGGTAAGATGTCGCATGTGCGTCGTGTGTGGGGGGTGTAATAGGCTAGTGATTGTGAGTGCAAATAATGCCTTATGCACGGTATTCTATTTACTAAGACTAGCCCTTGGCAATGCTAGCAAGGACTAAGTCCAATCAGTTAAATCACTAGCAACATAGGGAGGAAGAAATTCATTGGCCCATGTTTTTTAAGTCATCCTTATATGAAAGTGCAGGGTAACGACTTATAGGATACATTATAAATATGCTAGAATATCTTATTAGTTTAGTACGAGTTCAATTAAGGGGATAATCTCATCGGGCATACAACCCACTGGTTCCCCTAAACAAGGTAAAGACTCATGGTAAGCCCTCATAAGATAATAAATTCCTCAGCTCCATTATGTAAAGTAAAAAGCTCCATCATGTAATGCAAAAGCCAGGATCACCCAACGATGGAAGTGCAAGGTAAAGACTCAAGGTAATCTCCCACAAGCCAATAAAACCATCAACTCCATCAATAGCTAGAGTGTAAGTGAGTGTGTAGCAAGATGATGCAAACACTGTCAGTGTGAAGGACTGGATCGTAGGCGTGCATGTGTGCAGCAAAGATGGAGAGAGTGCGAGAGAGAGAGAGAGAGGGAGAGAGAGAGAGAGAGCATGACCCAGGGATGTGGGGTGGAGCTCCCAAATCTCATTGTATGAGCACAGTGTGAGAATGAGTGAGAGCTCCTTATTCTTTGTATGTATAAAGAATAAGGAGATAAATGTGGGTGGCAAGACACTGGCCAGTGAACACGAGCAAAGCACGGTGAGGCACACCGCCTTTACCCAACACTCTTCCACTAAAGGCTGTGTCGATAAGTGGCGAGAAGACTAGCCTACAACTAGTATATACAAGATGTGAGAGAAGACGGTTGTCAACCTATGCCCACCCACTCACTCCATACACGTGAGTGCAACTATAACCACTCTAGTGGAAATGCAACATGCACACCATTAGGGCTAGAGCCACGATGACATTCTTGATGCAGGTATAGAGTGACGACCTGCATAACTCCACAATGCACAATGCCAGTGTCAGCCATCGCACAATTGACAATTCCCACTGCAAATGCACCAACCGCATAAGCAAGATCAGGTATCGAGACCAAAAGTTCAGACATGAGAGACCCAAAAGCCAATGAAACATGCACTATGTGTGTCAACCTATCCTTGTCAACAACCTCAATGCCATTTGCATCCTCATCAGGAACCACCTGACTATGCATTACCATGTCAACATCGTGTGGCAAAGGCATATCTGCTAAGATATGACTGCAAAATCAAAAAATCAACACCACTACAATCACACACAGCTTCACCCTCAAACGTATCAGATGCATCATAGAACAATGCATCTATCTTTGGCTCAACTGATGTCACCTCAACTGATGACTGCCCAAGCTTATGCATCCCTAGAGATACCACTATCTTCGTGAACGTGACCATAAGAAAAATGCACAAATTGCTCTCCATGCAGCATATCCGCAAAAGAGACACACATCATCTCTTGCTCCAAATATGGCTGCAAATACACAGAGACTACACCGCCTTGTGTGTCAAGAATATGCAAAGGGTATACCAGACCAATCCTAGCACCTCTGGCCTCCCCTATGCATTTGAAATGACCGCTCTCCAAGCAGTACACAATGTCCACTACTCTACAGCTGACGTATCAAAATGAGACTTTGGTTGAGTCCTGGTACATAACGTACCTCTCGTAGCATAAGCAATGCACCGCTAGGTAAATACATGCATACATCTCTAGCACCCTCTATGTCATATGCTAAACCATCCGCAAACTGCACACAACCAAGTCTCCCACTAGAGAAAGAGCAAAACAAATCATGACGTGGTGTCACATGAAAAACTACATGCTCCTCTAGTAAAAAATGCATAGACAATGTGCTATCCCAAGACACGAAGTAGTTTGAAGGCAAGCTAGACTCAAAAGTGACATGACCGTCACATACATACTCTCTAGCATCTGTCCTCATAGTAGCACCATGCATCTACCTCTTTTGCTGCCTCCTATGCCTAAAGCAATGGCACCTAATATGCCCTCGTGGCCACAATGCCAACATATCAGTCGCAATCATGAGTGAGAATCGCCTCTAACATGAAGCGTCTCCATATCCATGCCAAAATTGTGGCAAACAATGCTCAAGATCACAAGATTCTCCCATCCAAGAGCAAACCGTTGTCTCAAGCAAAGAAGGTGAGTAAACAATGAAGCTCACTAGCCTCTGCAATAGACATACATATCTGTCAAAATTTTGGCAGAGTCTCCTTTGTAACTGGAGAAAAAAACTCAACAATAAATAGCAATGGAGACAATACAATTGAGCCGTACATAGGCACCTGCAAAGAGGGAAAAATGGCTGAAAAGTTCAGCTTACGAATGACCCTCAAACATGCATGTAAACCTGTCAATGTGAGAGCTAAGCTCGATCACAAACTATGGTGAGTAAACTCTAGCCACTATGCCACAAAAGCCTACACAAAGAAAAAGCTCAAAACATCTGCTACTCAAAACCGGTATGCAAGCCAAAACACTCCAGAAGATGTCCTCAATTGCAAATGGCAACACCTGTGGGAGTACTAGACTCAACCTGTAGCTGGGAGTCAAAACTGGAAGCTCCAAAGGGCCGGGCACTCACAGCTCAAGATAAAAAATGCAAAGCGAAACACGCTCGCGATGCACTGCAGCAAATCTTGAGTGCTACAAGCAATCGCAATCTCGATCGCACCAATGATGCGCATAAAATTGCTGGGAAAATGTCACCAGAGTTTTGTCAGCAAAACGGCTACAAAACCATGCTCAAAACCATGAGCAACCAAAGCGCATCAAACCACACTCCAAATGCATGCACCAATCTCCACGCTTTGCATACATCATTGCAAACACCTGCAAATCTAGTACACAAATACCTGCTCTACTTGTGACTGCCAAAAAACATGCTCGAGGCATACATTGCTAAGCTCAAACTTCAATCACATGAGTCTCCCTGAGCATCTGACCACACAGATCATTGCAAACACCTGCAAATCTAGTACACAAATACCTGCTCTACTTGTGACTTCCAAAAAACATGCTCGAGGCATACATTGCTGAGCTCAAACTTCAATATTACATGAGTCTCCCTGAGCATCTGACCACACAGATCATACATCATATCTTGCCACCTTTGAGCAAACTTGCAGCCAATACCACTCTCATATCCGAGAGCAAACCATGTATGAAATCCTCGACACACAATAAACATTTGCTGCTGCAAAAAAAATTAGAAGTCAAAATTAGTCCAAATGGACATCACCATTGCGTCTGGAGCGTACCAAAACCCTAGGGTACACCCTAATTTTGCGTAAATCGCATTCCTTATGCAAAAGTTACGCAAAAAACACTGTTTTGGAGCTCGAAAAATGACATGCACAAATCAATTTCTGCAAACCTACTACAGTGAGGGTTGATTTGTGAGCAGTAGAAATCTTCTATAAGCTCTCTGTATGATTGCTCACCTGTCCAAGCTCTCCAACAGCTGCTATGATCATAGCGTTGCGGATCTGTGCCTGCATCATCTCCCCGGCCAAGCTCTAATACCAATTATGAAGGAATGGATCGTAGACATGCGTCTGTGCAGAAAAGGTGGAGAGAGAGAGAGAGAGAGAGAGAGAGAGAGAGAGAGAGAGAGAGAGAGAGAGAGAGAGAGAGAGAGAGAGAGAGAGAGAGAGAGAGAGAGAGATGTGGGTTGGAGCTCCCAAATCTCACTATATGAGCACAATGTGAGAATGAGTGAGAGCTCCTTATTCTTTGTATGTATAAAGAATGAGGAGATAAATGTGGGCGGTTGGACACTGGCCGACAGACACAAAAAAAGCACGGTGAGGCACACCGCCTTTACACTAACAGTCATATGAAGTGCCAGATCAAGAGTTTTAGGGGAACCAAAGTAAAAATGCATAGCCAGAAGGCATGTGTGTGTGTGTGTGTGTGTACTCCATAGAGGAAAATTACTTATCCTACAACATACAATAAAGCCATTAGCTTTATCAATAGTTCCAGTAGCAACCCCAATAAGTCAAGTATAGATGTGAGTGTAGCTAGATGTCAAAATCATAGTCAAATGAAGTGACTAAGTGTGTGTTGTAGTATTGAATTAAATACATATACACAAAGGAAAAACGTTAGCAAACCCTAGTCAATGTGCTCCGTGGAAACATAGCATCATACCCCAACTTTTGTCTATCTCATACCAAATCCCAAGTAGTAAAGCAACAAAACCAGATCAATAATGATATGTAGGCAAAAAATCTCATACCAAATCCCAAGTAGTAAAGCAACAAAACCAGATCAATAATGATATGTAGGCAAAAAATTTGCTGCTAGAATCCACCACCTTCTTCTCCATAAGTCCCCACAATAAGCCACCAAAACCATTAATGATAAGCATAAGGTAATACAAAGATTTCCTAGTGTAGAACATAACATCAATAATCCAATTCTCTAAAAAAATTCTTAAGCACAGGAAAGTGAACATGCCAGGAGTTCAACAAACCAGAAAATAGCCTTATTAGACAAAAGGTCAGTAATAGCCAGAGAAAAGCCTCCTCCTATTTTGTGCCCAAGTCTTTCTATTATTGCATATCCATAGCCTTCGAAAGTTCTAACCAGTATGTTATTCAAGCTGAAGACTAGAGATCTTATATGAGGAGCCCATGTGTGCTAAGACAATATAGCAAAGCTCCCCCCTTATGTTTTTTTTAAAAACCGGTGTCCATCATTTCTACCACCACAGAAAAGAGATTAAATTAGATAACAAACAACTAATCAAGGTATCATCAACAAAATGTAATCCCAATGAAATGTTTTCATAACTAAAATAGAATTTGCAAATATTTCCTATCATTGAGTTATTTCAATATCACTATGCAACAAAACTTCAACCAATCCTTCCTTTACTGGCAGACAAAAAGGAAAAAGCCCAAGTCTGAGTAGAATCCAATGGACAATAAAATAAGGCACCTATGAAGCAGAAGCCTTCCCACTACACATCTAGGTAGCAAAAGTCAATTAAAGCAGAGCAAAGCCTTTTTCCAACCTCCCTCTCTCTCTCTTTTGAAATAAACCAAACCCAAGTCTAAGTAAGGGAGCATAAATCCATCACCTGTATAAGTAGCATGCTATCTTTGTCTAAAGTGGCCAAGATTTTGACCCAATCATTAAAAGATAACGTGTATAAAATAGAAGAATTCTTATATGAGGTTGAGGCCGATTCAAAGATTAGTTGAGATGCTTCCAAATTGTTAATACATCTTAGGACAAGGGAGGTTTCCACAGAAAGGGGTTCAGAGGGCAACTCCAGGCCTTTTGAAAGAGCAAGGGCCTGTAACAAGCAACATGTAAGGTTAGAAAGAGATTACTTAGGGTAAGGGGAAACTAAGTTCTTGGCCTTTCTGGCAAGAAAGTGCCAGGTTCTAAGGGTAAGGTTTTTTTTTTGCGTGGTGGTCTTTTAAGTAAAGTCTAATTTGCTCTAAAATTTTCCCATGCTTCTTCGGGTCTTGGATATCTCTCATACGAGCTGTCCATTTGTATTGAGTGTGTTCTTGAAAAAATGTATATAAATCACAGTTAGTATCTTTGGAAATCCTTGCAACCTTAAAAGGACTATGATAGCCATGAGTAGGATTCCTGAATCATAGTCTAAGAGGGACCACCTAGCACCAACCAACCCAAAACATGAATTATTGACAATGTGTCCAACTTAGCCCTATAGTCCAAACTAGTTTCCAAAGCCAACATCCTGGCACAAAAGAACCAAACAGATCAAAAGACAGCTGGCTTTAGACAAGTGACCAAGGATAGCACAACAACTACTCAGTCTTAGAATTATTTTTGTACATTGTAATATGAATGAAGTCTCATTCAAGTGAAAAAGTAGAAGGGAACTTTTGTATTTGTCTGCTTCCAAAAGTGGGATTAGTTTGGTAAATGAAGGATGGAAAATAGAAAAGCCAAAGAGACTCCAAGAAAGGATAGCGTCCTCACCTGCATCCATTCAAATAAGATAAAACATATGTTAGCGTTGAATGTGTCTTATAGGTGTCAACGGACCTATAATTGTTATCCATGTCCGTCTTACAATTTTTAAAACTCAAAACCAATTTCCATAGTAATTATGAATCTAGTGTTTGTACAATATAAAATTTTTCTTTCTCTCTCCCTCTTTTAAAAAAATTGATTGTATAACTTGAGAAAAAAAAGGTCATCACTCCTTTGTAATCTAAGTGTTTTATTGTAGTTATAAATAGGGTTATTACGTACCCGATTTATACAAAAAACCTTAAGTATTTAGATGAATACAATTGAAGGCCACCACCCCTTGTGATCCAAGTGTCTTACCCCTCAATTTAGTCCCTCTTTTTTTTTTGGGAAAAATAGCCTTGAACTTAAGAATTTATAAAAACCTATTAAGTGACTGAGGTATCATGCTTCTATTTTTAATCAAAACCAAAAATCTAATTGTAGTATCCATTCCATAATTCGGACAGAACTCCAAAAAACCATTTTCGGTATCTTAGTAGAAAATCACTATAAGTATAACATAATTCACAAAAAACACCATTTAAACACCCAGCTCGGCCTACGTATCAATAAACGAAAAAAATCAAAACACCCAATATCCACACGTTCAGTGTGTAGCCCAATCATCTTAAGTAGGTGCATAGTGACCTAGTGTACTTATGATTAGGCGCCTATTTAGCTAGGTAAGAAAGTGAACCCAAGTTTCATGGAAAAACAACCCAATCGTCATATGAAATACCAACATTCCCTCAATAATAGTGAATCAATATGTATGCTACAAACAACCACGTGCCCGGCACTGGAGAGATGAAGAGGCCCAACAAACACCAGAGTCCAATAGGGAGGAGCCGCCGTGCCACATATTACAAGCAGGACCATCTAGAACTCGCGTGGTCCATACAGACATTGAATCAGAGACAGAGCCACCATGGTAGCGAGTTGATATACTGCGCACACGTTGGGAGAAAGACACTACCTCGAGGCCAGGGAGCTCTCCCCACAACACAAGATCGGGAGCCAAGGGCAAAGGATGAATCAGAAGAGGCTGTAGATCCAGCCCCTAAGCATGTAAACACGCGAAAGTCAAAGTTTTTCAAGAAGCCTAAACACCGCCAGCCAGCAAATGTGCAAGTGCCCCCAAGACAACCTCAGCGGCGTCAGATAATAGCAAGGGCATTTGCAGAAATCCGGCACTACCAAAAGACTACAGAGCTTTTAATTTGATGCGCCCCCTTTGCTCGCACAGTGAAGGAGGTGCTTCAAAGCTATGGAAATTAGTATAGAATGCAAGCAATAGCGTTAGAGGCTATTCAAGAAGCTGCATAGGCTCACATCATTTCGGTGTTGAAAGATACCAACCTATGCGCCATACATGCAAAGCGAGTGACAATACAGCCAAAAGATATGCAGCTTGCACGTCGATTGCGACGGGACTTTGAGCATTAGCCGAAGTTACCCCTCTTTTTGTATTGCACACCTTTATCTTTGTAATTACATGACTTTGCAATGATAAAATTATTAACAATTTGTGTCTACTGTGTCTATAATCCATGTGTTTTGAGTTTATTGCTTCTGAACATGAAGAGTTAAATATCAATAAAATATTAACTTTTTTGGTGTCCTATGGGGCAGACAAGCCTAGAAAGTGCAAAAACAATGGTGGCCACAAGGGCGCGCAAATGGCCCATCCATCAGTTTTGGATGGTTGACCTGTGCGCCCTTGTGGCCACCATTTTTTTGCATTTCTAGCTTTGTTTACCCCATAGGATACCAAAAAAGTTAACATATAGTGAACCCAGGTGTTTATGCAACATTAAACTAGATTTTTAAATTGTCCAATGTAATTGGGCCTTTTGGTGCAGGGAACTATTAGGTAGAGCTGAAGGAGCTGATGGTGTGCTTGAAAATTTATGAGTTGATCTCACCTTTTCTAGTGTCCTTGAGTGCAAACATAGGTTCCATATGCAAAAAAAAGGGTGGCCACAAGGGCGCACAGGACAGCCATCCAAAACTGATGATGGGCCATTTGCGTGCCCTTGTGGCCACCATTTTTTTCATGCTTTGTAGCTTTGTTTACCTCATAGGATACCAAAAAAGTTAACATATAGTGAAACCAGGTGTTTATGCAACATTAAACTAGATTTTTAAAATGTCCAAAGTAATTGGGCCTTTTGGTGCAGGGAACTATTAGGTAGAGCTAAAGGAGGTGATAGTGTGCTTGAAAACTTAAATTCTAAGTTGATCTCACCTTTTCTAGTGTCCTTGAGTACATAGGTTCCGTATGCAAAAAAAAGGTGTCGACAAGGGCTCTCAGGACAACCATCCAAAAATGATGGATGGGCCATTGCGTGCCCTTGTGGACACCATTTTTTTTGCACTTTGTAGGCTTCTTTGCCCCCTAGGATACTTTAAAAATATAGATTAAGTGAAAGTAATTGTGTTTGCAGCATTACTGTAGAGATACCACTTCTTTTCACTCAGATGTGTTTGATATTGTCACCAGAATAATCATGTGCATCCAACTTCCGCTGTGTTGTTACTTCAAGCAAAAAAGACACAGCTTATTGAAACATATCACCAATTACAACAATTTTCAAGATTGATAGGTCACATTTAGAAGAATGTACAAGATAAAGAGACAATTCAAAATATTTTTAATTACTTCCAAAAGTTGATTTTACATCATACATCTGAGGAGTTCATAATTTATTGACCATTTCCTGATGCCTCTTTTGCGCGTAAGGCAACTCCCCAGTCAAGAGGGACTGCGCTATGGCCTTTGAGACAGTTGAGCCAATGGAAACATGTACCCCTATCTGGGCAAGCACTTTACCATGAAAGCCAGTGCCAAATGCTGTGTATACAAGGGATCTACGCACTAGGAACACAAGATGTACAGTTTTGAGCAATGGTGCATAAACACAAAACCTTGCTCAAAACTTTCAACGAACACGTCATAAAATGGCCTTGGGGAGTAAATCCATTATGGACAATGGCAACATCGCCAAGGAGGAGTTGTCCTAGGTAATGCGCAAGGGAAGGCTGAGGTCCAAAGCCCGTCCGCCGCCTGCCACCTGTCCTTGCTGCAAAATCATCAACCTCCACGGCATCCTATCATAAACCAATCAAGATTGAGAAAAAAGACACAAGATGGATTTAAAAAAAAACATGAAAATTAGAATAGAGTTTACCTCCTACTCCTTGTTGTCCTCCTCCATGTTTCCCTTTCCATCCAAGTCAATGCTCTCGTGCACCGCACCTACAAGATTTGGATCATCAGATGGGGGTTAAATAGTGGCATAGGCATCCTAGCGGCCTCAACCTTGGCTTGTGTGGCTTGGTATTCTTCCTCAACCACGTGCAACTGCTCTACTGCCAAGACCTTCTACACACACAACTGCAATAATGTTAGCAATAGAGTCTCCAAGTGGCAAGAGCTTGCTTTCAAGGGCATCTGGCGTATTGTCTAAGGGAAATTTAGTGTTGTTGCATAGCACGCTCAAGCATCCATCCATGTGCAGGCCAAATGCTATCTCCAAATCATGCATAAACACATACTCCTCCCCATCCACTACCACTGAGGAGAAGTGGTTTATTTACACCTCTAGAATAGCCTCATCCGTTGATGATAGTGGAACTATCACTAGGGCCAGCCACGATGATGGATTTCTCTACCACCTCCTCGAGCCCCTTGGGGTACTCGAGTTGAGGTTTCTGTCCTTCTCCTCCAAGGTTCATGGGGTCAACCACCTGCTCCTTGGTGTCCTTGATGAAGGACCCAACCTGAAGGTGTGGTAGGTAGAGCTCCTCCAAATCAGGTTCCTTGCTCACCAAGAAGATGAATGTTGCCAGAGAAAGGTACTCCACCCCCAACTTGCGCTTCTTGATCGCTGACACCCCTGGGACTTGCTCGTCCAAGAAATGGCCTGCGTCAGTGGCAATTTCTTGGAACCATCACAACTGCTTGGAGAATGGGCGTTCACCTTTGTGTATGTAGCGCAAAAGATTGCAAGGCACCCAGATCCCTCCATGTGGGGAGATGGATACATAATATTTTATGATGTGCTCCTCCATGAACGCAGAAATCTAGGTAAATGCATCCATGTGAAGGGCAATTGTGGCATCAAGGTCAGGGAGACGAGTAAAGATGGTGTGGAGGTCCAACTTCCCTTTGTATTTGGTGTCCTCGAGGAAAAGGATGAAGTGTGACAAAGGGGTGGATGTGGGTGCAGATGCAGAGGCTATGGAGGCGTCCATGTCTCGTCTGGAGTGCAGATAGAGAGTGGAGGAGCTCAAGAGTTGTGAAAGTGAAAAGTGTGAATGAGTTATGCCGCCCCCTTTTATAATGGTCCCTTTTTTAAAGACACTTTTTCCACAAAAAAAAATGCACTTTCACCAAAAAATGATCTCTTATTTCAATGTGAAAAATTATATTCAAAGACATGATTTGCCAAAGCAACTCATGTTGATTACATCGGGGATTGTTTTCAAAATTGCAAGAGTTATAAAGCTATAAGAGCGATAGAATAGTTCCTTCCATGCCCCACTCCTCCTCGACCTTCAATTTGTCTTCCATTCTCTTCCCAATCTACGGACATTCATTACAATAGGAATCCAATTATCGACAAACTATGATGTATTAAAAATGTGTTTACGGGGTGTTTAAAAAAATAAAATTTGAGTTTAGAATTTTTTTAAAAATTTCAAAGTTTTGGGATTTTTTCAAAACCAGATAAAAAAGGAGGGAAGTTGGAGGTTCCATAAGGCCAACCCCCCCCAACCCACCTTCTCACTAGGTAAGAGGCCATTAAGAAGTGTAACACTACTTTGTCCCCCTACATTTTTGAGGACATAGAGTGTGTCCACCACCCTCTTCTCATTGGCTGGCCTCTTATTAACCTTAATCCCAAAGGGCCCCTAGAGGGTTCATATTTTTTCTAATGGGTCTTCATAGTTGGACTACAACACACTAAACCTTTTTAAGTCAAGATAGAATTTTTTACCTGCATCCATATATTCAAGACAACAAATATGTTAGACTTGGCTACATATGGTTGGCTTCAAAGAACCTATCAGTTGTTATCCATGTCAAACTTAAAAATTATTAGACTAGCTAATGTCCTAAATATTAAAGTAATTAACAAATCTCAAGTATTTTCCACATTTTAAGTAATCTTGCCAAAATTGTACCAAAGAGTTCTAACCTGTCAAACCAGCCCTAAGTTAAACCAAAACATGTAAGTACAACTTCAAAGTGATTATAGAAGCTTTGCATTGTAACTATAATCTTGTTGCATGGATCAAAGTCGAGCCCTTCAAATAGTGGAACCAAAACCTGCTCTATAAGTGAGAGTATTCCAAAAGTCAGTAACCAGCAGTATCATAACCTTGAAAGAACAAGTAGAGACCAAAACAAATGAGGGATAGCTAATGCAAATCCAGCAAGCTTGACAATCGGTTGTGAAGAACCACTAAAAACCATATTTTCAAAAAACCATGATGGAATTTCTCCAAGGCTCGGCATGCTTGACCAGAATAGTAGTATAACTTCAGCTAGGTAAAGCTAAAGAACAATTCTAGAACTACACTAGAAGGGTAACAAATCAAAAGTTCAAGCCAAAAAGCCTGTAGTAGTCTAAAAAACCATGCAACATAACAGTGATCAAAGCCAACAAATTATCAGCAAAGTCAACACACTAGAGGTGAAAGATTTTGCCAAGTCAGCTTTACAGTGAACAAAGCCAAAATCATCTAGGATTATCACTAGTGAAAACCCAAGTTCAACTCAGAACTACTAGAATAAGCACTACCATATAGTAGATCTTGCCAGACCTTCAAATAAAGAAATGAATACACCTAGTAATTAAACGTCAAAACCCAACTTAATCTCCCTTATCCGGGTATATCGTCTTCCCATTTATACCCTTGTATGGATGATCAACAATCACCGGAAGACCAAAAGGTGTAACCTAATCCTCTTTGTGACAAACCAAGACATAACAACTAGTAAGGCAGAAACATTGCCGATGCCAGATTTTTCCTAAGTAAGTCATGAAATAGGATTGGAGTCCTTAATAGCTTTCAATCCTACTTGAATACGTATGTATGTATAAGGTTACCAACAATTTATGGCAGCACCTCAACCAAGAACCAGATATGCTAGAATATGTATGTAAGAATATGGTTACCAACAGTTAAAAAGACCAAATTTAGGCCAGACATCAAGAACCAAAAGACAATCAATAATCCAATAATATGGAACATGTATACACTTATTAGCATCACACAAGTACCATAAAGAATTTCCCTTGGAATCAAAGTAACAGCTGAACTATCAGCCCAAAGCCAAAACTGAAGTATAAGCCCAGAGCCATAAAAGGTGTTTTTTTAAAGAAATCCTCAAGTTTTTAGCAAAAAATCTACAAGTAACATCCCTAGTCATAATTCTATCTATCCCTTACCTTCATGATTAACACTCCCTATAATCATAAGGTGATTTAGCACCCAGCTAGGTTTATAAGATCAATAAATTTGAAAAAACTAAACCTGTTAAGAGTCAAAGGAATATGCAATGGGAACCTTATGAGTTACATCATATCATCGTTTATATAATGAGAGTTATCTTAGAAGCATCATCAAGTTTTAGAGCCATTTTTTTCGAGCCAATTTTCTATTAAGAAAATGGTAAACCTCTAGCCAAAGGTAGTGAGCATGATTCCTCCTTAACTCATTTTTAGTAAAAATTACACCCCAAGTACTGTAGTAGTTTTGAATAATTGTCAAGACACCTATATCTCAGCAGTAGCCATATCCAACCTAGGCATACTAAAAAATCATTGTATTTTTATCATAAGCAAAAGCATCACATACCAGCTTCACCTATAAAGGCTTTTTATGAGAGTAAGACCTTGCAAGTATTACTTATTCAAGTTATCAATAATCGGTAACAATAAGAAAACCAAGACTTATAATATATTTAGTCGAACTATCAATTAGTTTCCAATTTGAAGTATGAATTCATGACCAGTATATCACCCATGACAAAAACCAGAAGCCCATATGAGAAGGGCCTGTGTGTTTATGCAACATGGCAGAGCGCATTTCAATTCAAGTTAAATATCCAGTTAATTAACAATAAAAAAGAAACCTGATACGAGGAAGCAATCTCAACAAGTTCCATATCATCAAGGGGATTGATATCATTAGAGTCTCAGCAGTTGCTACTTTACCACATTCTCTCTCTCTCTCTCTCTCTCTCTCTCTCTCTCTCTCTCTCTCTCTCTCTCTCTCTCTCTCTCTCTCTCTCTCTCTCTCTCTCTCTCTCTCTCTCTCTCTCTCTCTCTCTCTCTCTCTCTCTCTCTCCCAAGAAAAACAGAAACTAGAAATTGTAACCAAGCTAACTGAGGGATGAAGAATCCTCACCTTGTTTTTTAAAGGAAAAGGTAGGAGAATTCTCCTCGTTCTTTATGGCATTGTACTCCCCCAGTCATGCCCAAATTCAATCAGTAATAGTATGTGTAGGGAGGAAAGAATCCTGCAAACAGATTGAACCCAAGTAGTATATCCATCAAGGTTAGTACAAGGGGAAAATCCGTAGGTCTAACCCATAGGAGCAAGCATTGAATGTAAGTGTGTATGTATGTGTGTGTGAGTGTGAGTGTAGCATTGAATCCCAAACCAGGCATGGAAAGAAAACCAGATCATTCATCACATCTAGGACACCAATCGGCGGATTCGAGGGGTGGGAGAGAATGTAAGTGACCAAGCATTGCCCTCCAAGCACACAAACTAAGGGGACAACTAGGCGATGCCCGTCGATCATATCAACAAGGGGGATATCAAGGCAGGAGACCATCATGACAAGGGTTGTATGCTAGAGGTGATGCCCGATTTACGTCAGGAATGAAACAAAAATGGGGGCCACATCATAGTACTGTGTAGGGAGGAAAGAATCCTGCAACCCTTAGGGGCTAGTTCCCACTTGTTACATTAGGTGGGAGGTATAAGGTAAATGCCACAAAGGCGTCAAGATCAGCACTCTCAAGATAGTAGAGCCAGATTCATTCTAATAGGAAAGTGCAAGGAATAGACTCAAGGTAGTTATCCATAAGGCAGTACAACTTATCAGCTTTATTATGCAAAGTATTGTCTATTTACTAAGACTAGCCCTTGACAATGTCAGCAAGCACTAAACCCAATCAATTAAATCACTAACAACATAGGGAGGAAGAAATCCAGGAGCCCATGTTTTTTAACTCATAGGAAAGTGCAAGGTAATCATAGGTTACATTATGAATAGGCTAGAATCTCTTATTAATTTATTCAAAGTTTAATTAATGGGATAATCTCATCGGGCATAGAACCCACTGGTTCCCCTAAACAAGGTAAGGACTCATGGTAAGCACCCATAAGAGTAAAAAGTTCCATCATGTAAAGCAAAAGCTAGAATCACCCAATGATGGGAGTGCAAGGTAAAGACTCAAGGTAATCTCCCACAAGCCAATAAAACCCTTAGTTCCATTATGTAAAGTAAAAAGTTACATCAGGTAAAGCAAAATCCAGAATCACCCAATGATGGAAGTGCAAGGTAAAGACTCATGGTAATCTCCCACAAGCCAATAAAACCATCAGCTCCATCAGTAGCTTGAGTGTAAGTGAGTGTGTAGCAAGATGAAGCAAACACCCCCAGATGAAGTGCCCAAGCAAACACAGCCAGATGAAGTGCCAGATCAACAGTTTTAGGGGAACCACAATAGAAACACACAGCCACAAGGCATGCGTGAGTGTGTGTGTTTGTGTGTACTCCATATAGGAAAAGTAATTATCCAAAGTATTAACCCAACAGACAATAAATCCATCAACTTCATCAATAGTTCCAGTAGCAACCCCAGTAAGTCAAGTATAGATGTGAGTGTAGCTAGATGTAGCAATCATAGTCAGATGAAGTGACCAAGGGTGTATGTGTGTGTGTGTGTGTGTGTGTGTGTGTGTGTGTGTGTGTGTGTGTGTGTGTGTGTGTGTGTGTGTGTGTGTGTGTGTGTGTGTGTGTGTGTGTGTGTGTGTGTGAGAGAGAGAGAGAGAGAGAGAGAGAGAGAGAGAGAGAGAGATATCATGAGGAAAGATTTGTGGCAACATGTGCAAATAGCTATGGTGGTGAAGATGCGATATCATGAGAAAGGCTTTATGCAAGCTTATGTGCATGTGTCTGTGTGTGTGCGCGTGCGCGCACGACATTACTAAAAAAAGTAAGTGTGTGTGTGCACGCATATGTTGACGAGCAGTTAAGATGTCGCATGTGCGCCGAGTGTGGGGGTGTAATACGCTAGTGATTGTGAGTGCAATTAATGCCTTATGCAAGGTATTCTATGTAGGCTGTTGTGTATATAAAAGATCGAAGAACGAATCAAAGAGCAGTCGGCGTAGGTGAGCAAGGTATGAGCTCCCGCCCATGTAAGGTAATATAATTTGGATACATAGATATTCTAGATATGCACATGCAACTGGGTAAATAGCGAGAGAGAGAGAGAGAGAGAGAGAGAGAGAGAGAGAGAGAGAGAGAGAGAGAGAGAGAGAGAGAGAGAGAGATTCAAGTAGGATTTTTCTGTAAGAACCACTAATGAACCTCACCATAATTATGATCTGGTGTGATTTATTTACATATCCAACAAAGGGATTCACTGTTTATTACGATGTATGAGAAAGTAATGTGTGTGTGTGTGTGTGCGTGCGTGCTTGCAATAGCTCAAGCTCTCTCCTTCTCTTTCTCTTAACAATCTAGCCAGTACTATGCTTTTGGGGCGATTGGACTATGGCCTTTTGTCTATATTGAGTGGATTTGGCTTGACCAGAATTCCTAGTTTTTGTAGGTTAACAAGTATCCATCGTACAAGACTCTCATTGTAAAACTTCTAGCCTTTTAAGACACCTATCAGCTAAGTGTGTAAAGCATTACTCAATGTGTGTGAAACATCCCATTCTTCACCTACATATCCTACCCAAATTAGACAGATGATTTTTGATATATGCTTATCATCTTTCTTCGGGGCTATGGCATGAGCCACAAAGGCTTCCATGTGCTTCCATTCCATGGCATTAACTGGTAAGCCCTAAGCCACTTTCTTTCTCGCTACTACATGTTCGAAGCTGTAGACAAATAATAAGCTCTCTACTTCTATTACCTATGGACATATGCTAACTTTGAATATCTCCAATTTTGCGAATTCTGGACAAATAATAAGCTCTCTACACATACCAAGATCAACACAGAGCTCAAATTTTAGGTATACAACTACACTTCCACTGAATGTAGCATAAGTAGTTGATTTTTTGAAAGCATGTGACACTATTTTTCAAGAAATTCTCAAAAGGCTAGGGTGAAAACACATTAAAGTTTATGAAAAAGCATGTCTAATTACTATGCACATCCAATTTTTAGACATAAAACTACTAAAAAGTACAAACAACTTATATGGTTAATACGTGTTCTAGCCATGAATATTTTTCAAGAAATTCTCAAAAGGCTAGGGTGAAAACACATTAAAGTTTACCAAAAAGCATGTCTAATTACTATGCACATCCAATTTTTAGACATAAAAGTACTAAAAAGTACAAACAGCTTATATGGTTAATACGTGTTCTAGCCATGAATGGATTTCATCAAGGAAGGTTATATCCTTTAGATCTTTCCTAGCAAAAATTATTACTATGACAAAATGCAAAGCCATTTTTATCAATGATCACTTTACAAGCCCAAAATGTCGTCTCATGGTGTACATTTATAGAGCATGGACACTTTATAGCACTTATATGTTTTGAATAAATGCAGTCTGAGGATGGTTTTATAAATGCTCTCTGTTATGATCGTAACCATATATAACACACACACCCTAACAAACCTCCCCAAAATGCCCAAAATGTCGCCTCATGTTGTACATTTATAGAGCATGGACACTTTATAGCACTTATATGTTTTGAATAAATGCAGTGTGAGGATGCTTTTATAAATGATCTTTATTATGCTTGTAACCTAAGAGATATATGACACACATCCTAACAAACCTCCCCTTGTGTGTCAAATATAGCACTCTATAAAAGTCAAATATCCTCCCCCAGAGAACTAGTGCTAGTAGGGTATAGAAATATGTATCCTCCTCACCTTTAGTCAACAAGGTGTGTAGGCTAACAAAACAAATAGGTGCCTTAAATGTGTGTCTCTAGTGTCAGAGCATTGAAAGTCGATAACACTTATGCTAGATCTTTAGTGATCATTGTAAGAGGTCTTCTAAATGTATCCAATTTAACTTGTGCCACGTGTCAGCTATAAGCGCTTCCTCTAGGTCGTTCTCTCCCATTTCTTCAATGGGTTCAAAGTCTAGTGATTCTACCTCTTGGGTTTCAAGTTCCTAGGTGGTGGAGAAGATCGGTCCTTGTGCAAATGTTTCCTTTTTTAATGTAAGTGGGGACTGTGGGGTGGAGAGACTCTCCAGAATTGTAGGTTAATGAGTATCCATCATATAAGACTCTCATTGTAAAACTTCTAGCCTTTTAAGACACCTATCAGCTAAGTGTGTAAAGCATTACTCAATGTGTGTGAAACATCCCATTCTTTGCCCTACATATCCTACCCAAATTAGATAGATGATTCTTGATATATGCTTATCATCTTTCTTCGGGGCTATGGCATGAGCCACAAAGGCTCCCATGTGCTTCCATTCCATGGCGTTAATTGGTAAGCCCTAAGCCACTTTCATCCTAGCTACTACATGTTCGAAGCCTGTCCATGCTCTATAAATGTACACCATGAGGCGACATTTTGGGCTTGTAAGTGATCATTGATAAAAATGGCTTTGCATTTTGTCATAGTAATAATTTTTGCTAGGAAATATCTAAAGGATATGAACTTCCTTGATGAAATCCATTCATGGCTAGAACGAGTATTAACCATACAATTTGTTTGTACTTTTTAGTAGTTTTATGTCTAAAAATTGCATGTGCAGAGAAATTAAACATGCTTTTTGGTAAACTTTAATGTGTTTTCACCCTAGCCTTTTGAGAATTTCTTGAAAAATAGTGTCACATACTTTCAAAAAATCAACTGCTTATGCTACATTCAATGGAAGTGTAGTGGTATACCTAAAATTTTAGCTCTATGTTGATCTTGGTATGTGTAGAGAGCTTATTATTTGTTCAAACTTTGCAAAATTGGAGATATTCAAAGTTAGCATATGTCAATAGGTAATAAAAGTAGAGAGCTTATTATTATGTTTTGAATAAATGCAGTCTTAGGATGCTTTTATAAATGATCTCTGTTATGCTCGTAACCTAAGAGATATATGACACACACACCCTAACAAACCTCCCCTTGTGTGTCAAATATAGCACTGCATAAAAATCAAATATCCTCCCCCAGAGAACTAGTGCTAGTAGGGTATAGAAATGTGTATCCTCCTCACCTTTAGTCAACAAGGCGTGTAGGCTAACAAAACAAATATGTGCTTCAAATGTGTGTCTCTAGTATCAGAGCATTGAAATTCAATAACACTTATGTTAGATCTTTAGTGATCATTGTAAGAGGTCTTCTTAATGTATCCAATTTAACTTGTGGCATGCGTAAGCTATGAGCGCTTCCTCTAGGTCGTTCTCTCCCATTTGTTCAATGGGTTTAAAGTCTAGTGATGCTACCTTTTGTGTTTCCCCAAGTTCCCAGGTGGTGGAGAAGATTAGCCCTTGTGCAAATGTTTCCTTTTTAATGTAAGTGGGGACTGTGGGGTGGAGAGACTCTCTAGAATTCCTAGTTATTTTAGGTTAACAAGTATCCATCGTATAAGACTCTCATTGTAAAACTTCTAGCCTTTTAAGACACCTATCAGCTAAGTGTGTAAAGAATTACTCAATGTGTGTGAAACATCCCATTCTTCACCCTACATATCCTACCCAAATTAGACAGATGATTTTTATATATGCTTATCATCTTTCTTCGGGGCTATGGCATGAGCCGCAAAGATCCCATGTGCTTCCATTCCAAGGCATTAACTGGTAAGCCCTAAGCCACTTTCATCCTCGCTACTACATGTTTGAAGCTGTAGACAAATAATAAGCTCTCTACTTCTATTACCTATCGACATATGATAACTTTGAATATCTCCAATTTTGCAAAGTCTAGACAAATGATAAGCTCTCTACACATACCAAGATCAACATAGAGCACAAATTTTAGGTATACAACTACATTCCATTGAATGTAGCTTCCATTGAATGTAGCATAAGTAGTTGATTTTTTGAAAGTATGTGACACTATTTTTCAAGATATTCTCAAAAGGCTAGGGTGAAAACACATTAAAGTTTACCAATAAGCATGTTTAATTACTCTGTACATCCAATTTTTAGACATAAAACTACTAAAAAGTAGAAACAACTTATAGGGTTAATACGCATTCTAGCCATGAATGGACTTCATCAAGGAAGGTCATATCCTTTAGATCTTTCCTAGCAAAAATTATTACTATGACAAAATGTAAAGCCATTTTAATCAATGATCACTTTACAAGCCCAAAATGTCGCCTCATGGTGTACATTTATAGAGCATGGACACTTTATAGCACTTATATGTTTTGAATAAATGCAGTCTGAGGATGGTTTTATAAATGATCTCTATTATGGTCGTAACCTAAGAGATATATGATACACCCCCCCTTACAAACCTCCCCTGGTGCAAATGTTTCCTTTTTAATGTAAGTGGGGCAGATTGCTCCTTTGCAGGCGAGGTCGTAGCCGAGCGCAATGAAGGCACAATGATAACACAAAAAATTTGGCCGTCTTGAAGATGGTGTGGAGAACATATGCGGGGGCGGGGCTGCCTTATGGAGCCGCGCCAAGTGTTGGAGATGATGATGAGCTGGATGCTTTGCAGGTGGTGCTAAGCATAGAAGTAGCTAGCTTTGAGGGCTTTGGTGCCAGCGGCTGGGAAAGTTGAGAAGCTTGGCCAAACTGGATCATTCCAAGTTTAGAGAAGCTTAACTTTGGGCTCACTACCTAGCTTGGATATGCCCACAACTCAAAATAAACACCTTGGTGAGGCTAATAGATTAGCTCCTTCCTAAGTCAAGTTTGCAAGGGGTAGTGGCCACATGTGCATGCCCAATGGAAAATTTGACAAAAGCAAAAGGATCAACACTATTTAATCTTAAATGCAATGCATTAGCAATTAATCAACACTGGCATAAGGATCGATCGATCACAAGCTCACCTAATTTGTGCTGGAGTAAACATACAGCTAAAGAACCCTAGCGAAATAATGCAATCTAACTATGCAAGAAATTTATGTAGTCAATGCGGATGTGAAAGAACCACTAAAATTCAAAGTGCCATGGCATTGCTTCTAGAGTATCCATGTCGTATTCTAAACTCAAACGAGCTTCACGCTCAACTATTGTGTATAATAGATATCTCTACGACTTCAAAAACATAGCAAATGCAATTGCCACAGGGCTATTCGATAGGAGATCATTGCTCATCATTGTCACTCATTAAAATTGAATTGTACCTACCACTTTTCTAGACGCGACTGAATCGTTTGACATCGTGGCACACTAGTTACCATTGTAAGATTATATCATTCGATCTTTGCTCTATCCAGGCAAAAAAGAGAGGTCAAAAGCATGTGCACACGCCTAAAGATGACCACAAGCAATTCTCAATCCTATAGACAAGTCTGTAAAGGCTTCTTACAATATAATCCTAGATTTGAAGTCCCGCCTACTGAAAGCACAAGGCTCCTCTTTAGATTCCCAAAAAAATATTAAATGCATATGGGTAAATGGTTTTATTGGAGGTTACTTGAATCCAAAATGGGAGGAAATCACATCAAATAAGTGATAATAATATTTTGAATAATTATTAGTTTGACATCAACACATGCCATATAGCTACTCCTAATAACTTTGGCAAATGCCCAATCTATAAGTTGTTTGTCGACATCGGTATCACCCATGGGATAACAATGATGTCAAAAAATAACACCTTCAAGAATTCTATTACCATCTTATGTGAGATGATTCATCCACAAGAAAAGGTTTTGAGATTTAAGAGCAAGACTAGCCACCATCGAGAAAAGATTCAAATAACTCATATATTTGAATATTCATGGTGTTCACTTGCAAGAAGGCAAGAGAATTCCTTGCAAAACCTAATCATAGATTCAAACTTGTCTTAAATTGAGGTTAGAGAGTGTTCCTAGCATGGCGTGGTTAGACAATAAGAGTAGTTGCAACAACAACAAACAAGGGGCTTAAGGGTGTGTACAATCCACTTGATTTGCTTGAGATGGCATTGATAATAACCTACAACAGCGGTATCCTAATTTGAGTGAAGATACAACAAGAAGTCCTTACATCCTTCATAAACCAAAACCTATCAATTTGATACAAACCAGACTTGCTTGTAACCCATTCTGTTAGTAATTATGATCTATTGGCTTATCACTCTTCTTTTAAGAGTGATTCAAATACATAACCAAAAGTTTGGCACATGCAGAGGGTCTTAATACCATATTAACATGTTGGATTCTATGGCGCAAGCTGAGGTATTTTCTACCGAACTTGCTTTATGCATGTATGTAATAAGTGCCACACCAATCACCATTTAAAAGTGGCACAAAGACCATACACGTTTAAAAGGAGTATGCAACATGTGTTCATAAAAGGTTGAGACGGCATAAGAAACACTCATAAAGTTCCCATAGTGGCATCACCATTCGCATGCGTGTTTGAAAGAGAGAAAAAAACCACCACAGTCGTGACAAAGAAAGACATAGTGGGGGCATTCTATAAGTGCATCCATTAAAGAGCCTTATATGTTTCCTCCCATATTTTCCAAACAAATGATCATCACTAAGAACGGCTACAAGTTATCAAAAAGCATACAATCCTCGGATTTAAAAAAGAGCATGAACCTACAAGCTTTGATCTATTTCACCTTGAAAGTCTCTCTTACAGATTCAGAAAAGTAGACCTATAATTGACCACACATAGAAGGACAATGGAAATTGGCATAATACCAAATTTCCACGACAAAAAGATGCACCACCAAAACTAAACCCATTGCCTCTTGAAAGGTTTTGTACCTCTAGTGAGTGTACTCTTTCAACTTGAAAAGGTTTTCCACCAAAAGATACAATCTCTCATTGTCCCACAAATCTAGTAGGCTGACTTCATCCTTGGGACTGAGAAGAAACTGCTGCAAGTGCACAAACGATTCCACCCAAACCAGGCGTCACGGTGTAGCATCAACACAATTATGAAGCGCACACAGTACTAGGACTTAATTTCCCACATTTGAATCCCATCCATGACCATGAAGGAAAGGGGCCTCCCTAACTTCCCTTGCTCATATCCTTGCTGGACATACTCAAAATCTCATTTACAATGATGCTCTTTAAGGATATAACCATTATCACTTTCTTCATTTGCTGTTTCCATTTCTTGCATTATGATTCTCTTTTGACTGTCGCTAAAACAGCGCACATTAGCTTGCAAGTTAGACACGTGTGCACACACACACACACACACACACACACACACAGAGAGAGAGAGAGAGAGAGAGAGAGAGAGAGAGAGAGAGAGAGAGAGAGAGCCCTAGAGAAATTCATCACATCTGATACAATGTCTATTTAGGATTGTTTCTACAACACTCCAAGCTTCAGGAACAAGAAATTGAGTTTTCTGATTCCAAAAGTGCAACATGCTTGAATGATTGTAGATACTTTCAACAAGTTGATCAGTTTCTAGCTGCTCTGCCTTGCTATCTGGAGCTTTGAAATATCTGCCACCAAGAGACAATGTTTATAGTCAACAACACTACTTGCAATTGTATCTACCTATGCACAAAAATTAATTTCCTTTAAAATCAGAAGCCTTTCAAACACGTTCCCAAAGATATAAATGGCAACACACACAAGAGGCTTTTGAAATTAGAAGCTTTTTGAACACATGCCTAAAGCTGTAAATGGCACGCACAAATTTAGAAAGAGACTTTGAAATTAGAAGGCTTTCAAACAGTCCCAAAGATGCAATGGCAGCACACACAGTAAAAGATTAAAGAATAAACATGGAACGACACCTAAAGCACGTGCATGATCATTGGTCTCAACCTTCCTATCCCTGCCTCTTGCACTAGCATGGGCACATGCACGCATGTGCATGCATGCGCACACATTTCCTTTTGTTGGTAAAACCAAGGTATGTATATGTGTAATTTATTTTGTATGAGTATTTGGTGATTCCTTTTCATCTCACAAATAATCCTGCAACGTTCAACAGGATGATGGACAAGACTTTTAGAGAGTACGGGACGACATCATCGTGTTATCCAAGAGTGAAGCAGATCATCGACACCATTTCTTACAGGTTTTTCAAGCCTACGGCAACATGGATTGGTGGTTACCAGGAAAGAGCGAGTTTTTTCTACCTTTTTAGGACACATCGTCTCAGTAGAGGGTGTACAGATGGACCCGGCCAAGATAGAAACCATCAAGGATTGGCCAAACTTGAAGAATGTACACGAGGTTAGGAGCTTTTTGGACATGTGTTCTTACTACAGGCAGTTCATTCAAAAGTTTGCGGAGATTGCTTCTCCATTTTATATCTTGACTCAAAAAGGGTAGAAGTACACTAGGTTTTGGACATGTGTTCTTACTATAGATGGTTCATTCGAAAGTTTGCAGAGATTGCTTCTCCATTGCATATCTTGACTCAAAAAGGGGTTCCCTTTGCTTGGGGACCATCAGAAATTACATCGTTTCAAGACTCTTTGTAAGGTGCAGCGGAAGTGAATGTTGAGCTTTGCTCAAGATGAGTGCTCCGAACTATGCTCAAGGTTCCTTTTACTTACGGAAGGGAGAGCCTTTCGTTCCTTTAGTGAGAGAGTGCAAATGATCACAAATAAGTGGCAAACACTGTGAATGAAGGTGCTTAACTCTGGTTGCGCACAACATGACCATCAAATTACAGTCAGAACAAATCAAGAGCATTTTTACAGTGCATAGATCTAGTTTCCCTATTTTAGCCAATTTTCACTTATTATTTTTAAGTGACTTTCGTTGGGAAACTTGGTAGGGCAAAATGAGTGAGAATCTATATAAGAAAACCTAGCGCTAGCACTTTCTGGCAGAAGAGGCAGCAGGGACCAGACATCCAGCAGTGCACCTTCTCAGCAAGAGACCCCCCCCCCCCCCCGGCAGCAAAACCTAGCGTTTTCAGCCAAGACAAAGCCCAACGTTTTCAGCATTGCATATCAGCCAGCGTTTTGCATTGCAGATCACCTGGGTACTTAAGTTCTCGAGGAACTTGGGGTCTTGAAGTTCTTGGGTTCTTGAGGTTCTTGAGTTCTTGAGGTTCTTGGGTTCTTGAGTTCTTGAGGTTCTTGGGTTCTTTAGCTTGCAATCGGTGTTTGAGAAGGCTTTTCTCTTACCCGAGCTCGACACTTCCCTGCGGGCGCACCCCTTGGCGGCCTTGCGCTCACACCAAAGTTGCTTTTTCCCACCTCACGTCGATTGGTCGGCCGCTAAGTGCACGGTCTGCTCTCAATGAGTGAAAAGAGGAACAAGGGAAGGCTGGACAAGCCCTTCTTTCTTGGGTTACCTCTCACTCTTCAAAAACACGATTAGGAATCGACACGCCCAAGTGGACTTGGGTTACGTGCGATCACAACAAGCAAAAAATTTCTTGTGGTTCTTTGCTTGACTGATACAGAACACTGCCAAAGCTCTGATACCAATGTCAGGTGCAAGTTGCTAGAACTTCTTCTACTGAGTGGCCACTGGGTTTCTTTTATAATTCCTTAGAAATTTGCCCTACTTACTTTTCCAACAAAAGTCACTTATTTATGCTCTGGAAAAATGCTCATGATGGGTACTCAATGTCTTCGTGCTAATGATCATGCTGTGTGCAATCAGAGGATATGCAACTAATCTAAGTGCCTGGACATGCACGGCTTGCGCACAGGCTCACAAAGGTGCCAGAACACTTCCTAGGCTAACCTGAACCCTACACCTAAGATAACTTGTCCACATGCACATAGGGTTAGATGTGCACGTGCCAGCATTGCACCTGATATTGGTATCAGAGCTCTGTGTGCGATGTGGACATAGGGTTAGATGTGCATGTGCCAGCATTGCACCTGATACCAATATCAGAGCTCTATGTGCGTTGCACTTGGCATTGGTATTAGAGTTTTGTGCATGCGTCGGCTTCACAAGCTAAAGGGAAGAACCTATAGGAGCACCAGAAGAACCAAGAACCATCAAGAACCCAAGTTGAACCAAAGAACCCAAAAAACCTCTCCCAGTTTTTTTTTCTTGAAGAATCTTTGAGTCCCGACCACGGACTTACCAGATCCCATCTTCATTGCCATGTCTTTAAAGGAAGATCGACATCGGATACACAAAAACCCAGATCTTGAGTACCAAGATCTCCTAGCCTTGTACGTGGATATGGAAGGAGTTGGAGACAAGATCCCTAACCTCTTCTGCATTTGCATTCGTATGTAGCGTGCATCCACTTCCGTCGACAAGAAACCCTTGGATTTATTTCGAGCACCCTTACCTTTCAGCTTCACCCGCAATGTTTTCACGACAGGACTATTCGAGTGGTAGTGCTTGCTTGCAGGCAGAGTCAGCATCAAGGCTGGTATTGTGCGACAGTAGTAAGGCTACCTAGTAACTCGAATGGTCCGCGTTTACATCGCAACAGTACCTACATCCGTAGTATCCACCTATTTGGAGGAATTTTCGTTGGTGATGCATCCACAAGCATCAGAAGCATTCATCAGTCAGCATCAGAAGTACAGATAGAAGTTCGGCCGCTCTGCCTCACTTTTAACAGGGGGGATGTCACGTGTGCACTTCACTTGCGCCTAGCACTTTGTGAGCCTCTAGCAGGACGTACATGCCCAGGCCCGTCATAGCTGCATACCCTCTCTTGCACAGTACAGTCATTTCCGCATGAGCATTTTCTAGAGCATAGAATCTGTCACAAACTACTACGTGTCAAAGCCCTGAAGAAGGGAGCCAACTTGTTGATGTCGGCCGAGGGGCCTAAACCCTAAGAAGAACAAGTAACAGAAGAAGTCCTACCAACTTATGGAGACCCCTTCCGATGGGGCCCCGAGTGACAAAGGATTAAAATAAAGCAAGACGTACACACAGAATTACGTAGCAACTGATGACGTGGCAGCTATACGAAAATTGTGCTGACATGATGACTTGGCAGGCTGTACGGATTTCCGTTGACTGCTGTACGAAAATTCCGTTATTTACACTGGCAGCTTTTTGGCATTGCTTTTGCACCAGATGCTTTTGAGTTTGAAGGCTTTTCACTGTAAACTACTTTTGGGGCCTAGGGCCTTTAAATATGTGCTAAGGGCTCATTCTCTAGCATGCTTCCTAGAGAAGGTGCACAGCCTCGAGTACCGGCTTGTACTGTGTTGATGCAATATAAAGAAATACCGAAAGGGGCGCCAAGGTTTGGGGCCAATACTCTCTGGGGTGGAATTCCGCCACTCCGTGTTACGTGTCGTCTCTCTCTCTTTCAGTTTAGTTGTTATTAAAGTGCTAAAAGTCTGTCCATTCTGTTCTTTTCTATTAGCACGTGGTGTCTGTCTTGTGACCGTGGTATTAGAGCATCAGGTATGCGCTTTTCTGAAAGCATACCGGTCCTACCAAAGAGCAGACAGAGCGGACCCCGTACATACCAGCCACTCCCACCCTTACGTCATCGCGCATCGGGCGCGCTCCCGTCTCCACCGCTCATGTCTTACAGGGCATAAGCCATAAAGATCACTTGCAAGAGAAGGATCCAGATTTGTTTCGAGTCACTGTTTTTCTCAGAAGCAGTGCCATGCAGATGTTCATGTCTATAGCTACCAAGCCGCACACCCCAAGGACTTGGCAAGAAAAAAAAGAAAATTATTTTGCCCGAAGTTATATGGTTTCTCACATCTTCCTTCGGAGTGCAACTTCTGGCAGAGTGGGGTATCCTGAAATGCTTGCCATGGAAACCCTAGCAGATTATAACTTGAAATTTCTCGACATCTCCTAGTAGATGTCTCTTCACGAGCAGATGACCTTATAGGTCCAGTGCGATTGCTATCTTGGGACTACCATCGCCGCCAAAGAAAACACTGTCTGTCCAAGAGCTGATGGACCATGCTGTGCTCGGCTACGACCCTATGGAATGAACCTAACCCTAATTTTTTGGTGCACGTTTCACGATGGAAAGTCAGTCGACTTTTCGAGCTCGACTAATGTCGAGATTGCTTTTTAAGTTTGAAATCTGTTTGAGAACTTGTTTGGTGATCCTATTTGGAATTTGTTTGAAATGGATGGTATCTGTTTTGAACTTGTTTTGGTGCCAATTTGAAATGTCTGACTCTGGTTTTAATACTAGTTTCAATGATTGGTGATTTTACTCCCGAGTGGAGTAGTGAGAATTGATGGTTGAAAAGTGTTGTTTTTGACTCCCAGCCCGGACCTGGATGGTTATGCGGGAGGGGTATTAAGAAGTATGAGCAGTGGTTACTCTCAGCACCTCCAAACGACGCAAGCTGCGGTCTGGGGGGCGTTTGGTTGTACAAGGCCCCTATATCTCCCGGTCCGGACCTTTTTAGGTTATGCGGGAGGAGTGATGAGGGAGTCGTTGAATATCTCCCGGCCCAGACCTTGTTAGGTTATGCGAGAGGAGTGTTCATCGACGGCTTTATGTTTCTATGTCTTGTAACATGCATATGTGAGCATTTGTGTTGCATTGTGATGTGCCAACCACTGAATATTCCTAATTGGATGAGATTGCCTGGGTATATAATTTTAGTGCATACAGACACCCGTGGAAGATTAGTACGGTCTGGGTGTGATGGCTAATTTTACTACGCCGGAATATCAAGAGTTCCGATCTGGACGAAAGGAGAAGCTAACTCCTTGATCAAAAGAGCCGAAAGGAGAAGCTAACTCCTTAACAAAAAGAGCCAATTGATTGTCCCTCAAAATGTCCCTCGGAATGACCCTCGGAAATTTTTGAGCTAGCTTGAGTTGTTTTGCAGATATGTTGTAATCGCGGACGATTACTCTCTTTCAAGAAGGGGAGATGTCACAAACTGCTGACGTGTCAAAGCCCTGAAGAAGGGAGCCAACTTGTTGATGTCGACCGAGGGGCCTAAACCCTAAGAAGAACAAGTAACAAAAGAAGAAGTCCTACCAACTTATGGGGATCCCATCCGATGGACCCCCAAGTGACATAAAGGATTAAAACTAAAGCAGGACCTACACACAAAGAATTACGTAGCAGTTGATGACGTGGCAGCTGTACGAAAATTTCAAAAATTGCGCTGACATGATGATGTGGCAAGCTGTACGGATTTCCGCGTTTTGCGCTAATTGCTGTACAGAAATTTCGTGATTTACGATGGCAGCTTTTTGGCATTGCTTTTGCACCAGATGCTTTTGAGTTTGAAGGCTTTTCACTGTAAACTGCTTTTGGCGCCTAGGGCCTTCAAATATGTGCTAAGGGCTCATTCTCTGGCATGCTTCCTGGAGAAGGTGTAGAGTCTCGAGTACCGGCTTGTACTGTGTTAATGCAATATGAAGAAATACCGAAAGGGGCGCCAAGGTTTGGGGCCAATACTCTTTGGGATGGAATTCCGCCACTCCGTGTCGCATGTCGTCTCTCTCTTTCAGTTCACTTGTTATTGAAGTGCTAAAAATATGTTCAGTCTGTTCTTTTCTATTGGCACGTGGTGCCCATCTTGTGACAGAACCCATTTTGCCGAAGTACACATTTTTGACTTATTTATTAATAAGTGACTTGTTTGGAAAGTAGGTAGGGCAAATTGCTAAAGAAACTATAAAAGAAACCCATTGGCACTCAGTAGAGGCAGAGGAGACAGCACAAGGTGATGCACCAAGTGTTGCACCCGGCAGGTGGTCTCTCTCTCAGCAATTCCCCAGCAGCACTAACGTTTTTGGAGAAGATTTCAGCCATCAGCGTTTTTACAACAATACCATCCCTTTAGCCTCGTCTCATCCCCGATTCCATTCCCAGCAACAGATCCTCGCCAGAAAGCCATCCATCGCGACAGTTTTCAGTTTTCAGCCTTAGCGTTTTTCAGCCTTGACGCCGTCGTCATCGACATCATCATTGTCATTGCAGGTCCTAGACTTTGACCACGACCCATCGTTGTCATCATCATCGCCATGACACAATACCGTATTTTCCGCCCTTACATCAGCACTAGTTCTCAGCCTTATAGATCAGCCAGTGTTTTAAGTTTTCAGCCCTTAGAACAGCAATTGTCGTTGACACAGTACCCAATCGCAGCAAATTCCCAGCGATCTCAGTTTTCAGTCCTAGCGTTTTCAAATTTCAGCCCTACCCTCGTGTCGTCATCGTCGCCACAGCGACATCGTCGTGTCCGTGACGATCGTCATCGTCGACATCATCATATTCGACATAGACCAGCAGTACCCGTCGTCGACATCATCGTCGTCGACATAGACCATCAGCACCTCGTCATCGACATCATCGTCTTCGACATAGAACCTCAGTACCCTAGTACCTCAGTACCCAGTACCCAACATTAGTAGCATTAGTATCCATTAGCATCAGCATCTCAACATTTGGTCATTGTATCAACATTGTGCAAGAATAAAGAAAGTACTTGCTCTGGCAACAGAGCAAGGGGGCCCTTGAGGGTTGGGACCCGACATCCCTCTGTCGTCTCTTTTCTCTCTCTTGTCTCTCTCTTTCTTTCAATTCAATTCAATTCTTTCAAGTGAAGTAAAGTGTCCCTTTTGTTTGTGTGTGGAGTACTAGATCCGAGCAAATCCTTATTCTCTTCTGCTGCACCGGACATTGGTATCAAAGTTCTGTGTGCGTTGCACTTGATATTGGGATTAGAGCTCTGTGTGCGTTGCACCTTGCATTGGTATCAGAGCTCTATGCGTGCTTCGGCTTCATGAGCTCAAGGGAAGAACCTAAAGAAGGAACGCCAGAAGAACCAAGAACCCAGGTCGAACCAAAGTACCCAAAGAACCTCTCCCAGTTTTTTTTTCTTGAAGAATCTTTGAGTCCCGACCATGGACTTGCCAGATCCCATCTTCATTGCCATGTCTTTGAAGGAAGATCGACATCAGATACACGAAAACCCAGATCTTGAGTACCAAGATCTACTCAAGATCTCCTAGCCTTGTATGCGGGTATGGAAGGATTTGGAGACAAGATCCCTAACCTCTTCTGCATTTGCGTTCGCATGTAGCGTGCATTCACTTCTGTTGACAAGAAACCCTTGGATTTTTCTCCGAGCACCCTTACCTTTCAGCTTCACCCGCAATGTTTTCACGACACGACTATTCAAGTGGTAATGCTTGCTCGCAGGCATAGTCAGCATTAAGGTTGGTATTCTGCGACAGTAATAAGGCTACCTAGTAACTCATATGGTCCGTGTTTACATCGCAGCGGTACCTACATCCGTAGTATCCACCGGTTTGGAGGAATTTTCATTGGTGATGCATCCACAAGCATCAGAAGCATTCACCAGTCAGCATCAGAAGTATAGATAGAAGTTCGGCATTTGTGCCTCACTTCTAACGGAGGGGGATATCACATGCGCACTTCACTTGCGCCACGTGGACATGCTTCTGCCATAGTCTAGCATGAGTCATAGCCTAGCTTAGGACTGAGCCTAGCACATTGTGAGCCTCTAGCAGGACGTGCATGCCTAGGCCCGTCATAGTTGCATACCCTCTCTTGCACAATACAATCATTTCAACATGAGCATTTTCCAGAGCATAGAACCCTTTTTGCCAAAGTACACATTTTTCACTTATTTATTAGCAAGTGAGTTTTGTTGGAAAAGTAGGTAGGGCAAATTGCTAAAGAAACTATAAAAGAAACCCATTGGGCACTCAGTAGAGGCAGGGGAGGCAGCAGAAGGTGGTGCACCAAGTGTTGCACCCGACAGGTGGTCTCTCTCTCAGCAGTACCCCAACAGCACTAGCGTTTTTCGAGCAGATTTCAACCATCAACGTTTTTACCACAATACCATCCCGTTAGCCTCGTCGCATCCCTGATTCCATTCGCGACAGCAGATCCTCGCCGGAAAGCCATCCATCGCTGCAGATTTCGGTTTGGAGGAATTTTCATCAGTGATGCATCCACAAGCATCAGAAGCATTCATCAGTCAACATCAGAAATACAAATAGAAGTTCGGCAGCTCTACCTCACTATTAACAAGGGGGGATGTCACGTGCGCACTTCACCTGTGCCACGTGGACATGCTTCTGCCATAGTCTAGCATGAGTCATAGCCTAGCTTAGGACTGAGCCCGGCACTTTGTGAGCCTCTAGCAGGACGTGCATGCCCAAGCCAGTCACCCTCTCTTGCACAATACAGTCATTTCAGCATGAGCATTTTCCAGAGCATAGAACCCTTTTTGCCAAAGTACACATTTTTCACTCAAAGTACACATTTTTCACTTAGTTATTAATAAGTGACTTTTGCTAGAAAAGTAGGTAGGGCAAATTGCTAAAGAAACTGTCACAAATTGGTGACGTGGCAGCAGGCCCCCGGACACACTCACAAAGGCTGGTTGCAAGGTACAGGCCCGCAAAATGCGGTGACAGGCTGACGTGGCAATACCGTATGGATGCTCCGTAAAATCCGTATGGTGACAGGCTGACGTGGTAATACCGTACGAAAATCCCGCTTTTTACGCTAACTTGCTGACGTGGCACAACAATACGGAATCCCTGAATGTGCTGGCTGTTTTTGGGTCAGCTTTTGGGCCAGTTGTTTTATTTTTAAAAGCTTTTAAAGTTGACAACTTTTGGGGCTCTGCTTTTGGGCATCCCTTGTGACAATAAATAAATAAGTGGGCAGGGCCTCACTTCTCAAAGCATCTGGACGCAGAGTCTGAGAGTGAGCACCTACCCACTCTCTTGTACTTTGAACACAGATTAATACAAAAAGAAATACCGAAAGGGGCACCAGTCTTTGGGGCCAACATCTCTAGGCACGGAACCACGCCGGGCCGTGTCGACTAAATTGTGAAGTGTGAACTGTTTTGAAGTGAATCTCTGCTGTGTCGCGGTAGAATCTTGACTTGGGGTGTCCAAGTTTGTTACAGTGGTATCAGAGCATGGCCGATTTCTCTTCTAGCGGGAAATCTGATCCTTTTCTCGCTGCACTTATGGATTCCAACAAAAAGCAGTCGACTTCTTCTGCATCTGCCAGTGCAAGAGGAGATCATGAAGAAGATTCTCATGAGCAATCAAAGGAAGAGTATGACCCACCTTGGCCTTCTCAAGCTGAGATTGAAGAGATGAAACGTCGACAATTGGTTGACGACGCAACAAAGATGATGATCAACATTGCGAAGGATCCAAAATTTGCAAAATTTTTGACTCAGTAATGCTTCGAAGAAGTGCACGCCCAGTAACAGAAGGCCATAGAGCCACCCATCAAACCGGCACTCAAGAAACCTCCTTCTCCGAGGATGTTTACAAAGCAAGAGGTGGTTCAGACACAGATTAGCCAGCTTTTGGACGCGACAATAAAGCCAAAAAGCACGACAAAAAGCAGAAGAAAGAAACTGACTTCCCGGGTTATTTGGGTCGTCAATCTACTTGTGCATCGGCAAGAAAGCAGAAAAGGGCGTACAATTTGAAGGACTACCTAGTTCTTCTTCTTCTTCTTCTTCTGACAGTTCTTCTAGCTCTTCTGACTCGAGCGAAGAAGACAGGAAAGGGAAAAAGCGAAGCAAAAAGCAAGCTTTGAAAAGGGCAAGAAAAAGGCAAGTTTCGCCCAATTTCGCCCAGTTTTACAGAGAACTCATCCTCAGATAGTTCGGACTCCGACGATCACATGTTTTACGCAAAGAAGAAGCATTTCTATAAAGCCAACCAGTACTCAGGAAGGATGGAACCTTCTCAGCACTTTCAACAATCTTCAAATGGCGTCTTCCCCGTCGAAGAGTGTATCTTGTTATTGTAGGCAAATTCCACCAAAGGTAAGTTCTTTTCCCATTGAGTCTTCTAATCCGAGATACAAGACTTCAATAAATCTAAAACCACTGAATTGGCAATCTCAGATTGCCCGTCAGTCTGCAAGTGGAACGATGACGAGAACTGCAACCGCGTGCCAATGTTCGCCCAAATTGCCTTCCAAAAAAAACTCATAAATCTGGGGTTTCTGTCGGAGACAATCGTCTCAGACGTGCCATGTAATCGGAAAATCATCGTGATCATTCTATGCTCTCGGGAGATCAAAAATGAAATCCATTTCAATATTTTCCCAGGGGCGGTGGGTATGGGTAAAGGCTGTAACAATTCCTGTGCTTTATGCCTGTCAAACTTGACCTTCTGGCATACTGCGCACAAACTCTTCCACATCCTTTTTGAGTCTCGGCCAAAAGAAGTATCTCTCTACCTCTTCATGGTGGTAGCAATGCCGCGGTGACCCGTAAAAGGTGGACAATGGCATTCAGTCATAACCTTTTCCCGCAACGGCTGTGTAACGCACAACATAGTCTTTCTCATCAAGTAGCCTTCCAGAAGGGAGTATCCGGCTACTGTCTCCCAATCTCGTATCCGTGTGAAAATATCTGCAAAATTTGGATCTGTGGCATACTGATCAACCATATCCTCGAAGCTCCTATGATGTATCATGGAAATAGCCAGAACCAACGGCTTCCGAGACAAAGCATCTGCCACCACATTCTTCTGTCCCTGCACATAAGCAATCTGGAAGTGAAGCTATAACAAGATGTTCGCCCACCGCATCTGCTTTTACGAAAGCTGCTTCTGTGGCAAGAAGTAGCGCAAACTCTGATGGTCTGTAAAGACAGTAAAATCCGCTCCGAGTAGGTAATGCCGCCACTGAGTAAGAGCATGCATAACCACCAAAAGCTCTTTCTCATAAATCTGTGCTGTCATCTCCGGCCTAGAGAACAATCGGCTCTCGTAAGCAATGACATGCCCTTCTTGCATTAAGACCGCACCCAGACTACGACCATAAGCATCACAAAATACTTAAAATGAATTTTGCAAGTCCGGCAAAGTCAAATGTGGTTCTGTAGTCAATTTCTCTTTCAATGTCAGAAAGGCAGTCACCTCTGTGGATCCCCATGAGAAAGGGACTCCTTTCGGTATCAAGATATGCAAAGGGGAAGCAACCTCTGCAAACTTTCGAACGAAACGTCTGTAGTACGAACACAGTCCCAAGAAGCTTCCAACTTCATGGACATTCTCAAATCGGGCAAATCACGGATAGTGTCTATCTTGGCCGAATCCACTTGCACTCCTACTGCTAAGACAGAGTGTCCCAAAAAGTCTCTAAAGCAGATGATCTCTGTGTTCTGCCTCATTCTTGGAGAAACAATGATATCATCAAAGAAAGTGCCAACAAATAGCCTGTACTCTCGAAAAATCCCGTCCATCATCCGGTTAAATGTCGCAGGAGCATTGGTTAAGCCAAAAGGCATCACCAAAAACTCAAATAACCCAAAAGTCGTCCGAAAGGCTGTCTGATAGACGTCTCCCGGCGCAATTCGGATCTGATGATATCCACTCTTCAAGTCAATCCTGCTAAAGCACGAGGATCCCTGTAACCTGTCGAGTATATCATCGATCCTAGGAATCGGAAATCTGTTCTTGATGGTGATTTTGTTGAGAGCGCTATAATCGATGCACATTCTCCAGGATCCGTCTTTCTTCAAATCCAACAACAGTGGAGAGCAATACGGTGAAGTACTATGCTGGACAAGACCCTTTTCCAAGAGGTCTTTCACTAGGTTCATAATCTTTTCATTCTGTGGCTCACACAGTAAGGTGGCCGGTTCGGTGGCATGCTTCCAAGTATCAGATCAATGGTTTGATCTTCAGGCCCTCTGAAAAGCAATCGGCATGAGTGTGGAGAAAAATCTTGGCGTTCTTTTGATTAGCTCAAAAAATATTCAACCTTTATCCATCGTTCAGTTCTCTCCCAAAAGAATGAGTAAGAAACTGAAGTTCATCAAGTAGAATCTATAAGCCCTTCATCTATCAAAGTCGCTTTCTCGGCCCGGTAGTCAACAACGGCGTAGTTCTTGTGGTACCAAGGGATCCTGAGTAGAACGTCACTCGCGTGCCCTGAACACACCTGTCATTGCAAACGAAGTTTGCCAATACTCGGTGTAATGGCAACATCCCATCCGGGTGCCAGTCGAACTACCTCCGCCTGTGGCGTTAGTCTGTTGGGCGTAATTTCTAAATCGAGCCGCCAATTCCAAGTGAAAAGAAGTTGGCCTTGGCTCCTTCAAAAGAGCTTCCTGATCCTTCACTTTGCCCCAAAAGCGGCAAAGTTTGTACTTTCACTCACTAGATTCGGTGCAGGTCCCACGCCATGTGGTATGTAACAGACTTGAACACTCCAAGTCAAGAATCAATCGCGACAGCACCAAATAACCACTTCAAAACAATTCACAGATCACAATAGATTTGCATTGGCCCGACGGAGTTCCGTGCCTAGAGATATTGACCCCAAAAGACTGGCGCCCCTTTTGGTATTTCTTTTTGTATTAATCACTTCAAAGTACAAGAGAGTGGCTCGGGTTTCACTCTCAGACTCTGCGTCCAGATGCTCTGAGAAGTGAAGGCCCAAACCACGTATTTAAAGGTTTACAAGGGATGCCCAAAAGCAGAACCCCAAAAGCTTCAAAATCAAAAGCCTAAAAGCTTTTTTTTCTCTCTCTCTCATAGAGAGTTAACAAAAAAAAAGCAAAAGCATCTCCTCTCTCTCTCTTTCTCATTGCGTAGAAAAAGCATCAGCAAATGGCGTCGCCCAGCAGCCCGCAATTCCCGCCGCAAATCACGGAAATCTGTACCAATGCTGCCACATGGCATCCCGGCAAAAATTAGGGTTTGCTGCAAATTAGGGTTTCTGGCAGATTTTAGGGTTTGCAGGAATTTTAGGGTTTCAGGCAGAAATTAGGGTTTCTGCTGTCCGCTACGTCATCACTTTGTGACATACCCCCCTCTTGATAGCATTGTAATCGACCGTGATTACGCATGCAAAACCGACAAAAGCCATAAACCGTCTAAGCAGACATTGACTGTTAGTACCTACGTACTAGGAACACACATCTAGCACATGTACCAAATCAACAGTCACATCACATGACATTCAACATTCATTCGGATCTTAGAGCATGGTTTATCGGCAATGTAGCTAGCAATCACATCTAGGTCCAATCGGGTTCTCATCGATGTCCGATTGACTAACCCCTATTGCAACCATGTCTATTCGAGATCAATCCGACCAAAATGCAGCAGTCATTTCATCTATCAGTTCCTGCACTCAAAAGAAATCAAGAACAAATCAGTATCATTATCAGGAATTCCATTTCATAAAGTCATCCAGCAGAATACTGCCAGCTCTCAGTATCGTGAAGCTCAAAGAGACATCAGTGACTTTAGTATCAAAATCAAGGCATCTGTTGACAAAGGAGTGGAGTAACTCCCCTCTTGTGCATCCAACTGCACCAGATCTTCGGCCAAGCTGAATTTCTGGGTTCCGTTTGGAGTAGACTATGCTAAACCAAAACATAGAGGTAAAGTTTCACAATCCGAGGAGTATCTGCTAGGTCCTCCTCCTCCATCCACTTCACATCAAATGCAGGATAGTTCTTGAACTTAACCAAGAACCACGTTCGGACTTTACCTTTCTTCGTATCCTTATGTGCCAAAATCTGTTCAGGAACAAGGATCTCCTCGTTTTCTTCCACTTCCGGGTGCTCATCAGGCTCCCAATCATCAGGCACATCACCCTTAACGGGTTTCAAGAGGCCCACATGGAATGCATTGTGAATCCTCCAAGTATCTGGCAATTTCAATCGGAAGGAGACATCACTTATCTTTTCAGTAATCTGGAAAGGTCCGTAGTATCGCATACTAAGCTTAGAAAAAAGCCTCTCCTTTCCCTTTTTCTTTCTTAGGCGTGCCTTCTCAAAACGTAAGACCACCCAATCATCCTCCTTCAATTTCAAGTCGCGACGATGGCGATCCGCTACCTTTTTCTGTCGTTCTTGAGACTCCTGCAAAGTCTCGCGAACCTTGGCAAAAGCCGTATCCAAATCTCACGAATATTCATCCGCTTCGAATATCTAATCTTTCGTGCTCAGGAAGGATGGAACCTTCGCAGCACTTTCAACAATCTCAAATGGCGTCTTCCCCGTCGAAGAGTGTATCGTGTTATTGTAGGCAAATTCCACCAAAGGTAAGTTCTTTTCCCATTGAGTCTTCTGATCCGAGATACAAGACTTCAATAAATCTAAAACCATTGAATTGGCATTTTCAGATTGCCCATCAATCTGCAAGTGGAACGATGACGAGAACTGCAACCGCGTGCCAATGTTCTCCCAAATTGCCTTCCAAAACAAACTCATAAATCTGGGGTCTCTGTCGGAGACAATCGTCTCAGACGTGCCATGTAATCGGAAAATCATCGTGATCATTCTGTGTTCTCGGGAGATAAAAAATGAAATCCATTTCAATACGTTCCCAGGGGCGGGTGGTATGGGTAAAGGTTGTAACAATCCCTGTGCCTTATGCCTGTCAAACTTGACCTTCTGGCACACTGCACATAAACTCTTCCACATCCTTTTTGAGTCTCGGCCAACAGAAGTATCTCTCTACCCCTTTCATGGTGGTAGCAATGCCGCGGTGACCCGTAAAAAGGTGGACAGTGGCATTCAGTCATAACCTTTTCCCTCAACGGCTATGTAACACACATGGTTTTTTTCATCAAGTACCCTTCCCGAAGGGAGTATCCAGCTACTGTCTCCCCATCTCGTATCCGTGTGAAAATATCTACAAAATCTATATCTGTGGCATACTGATCGACCATATCCTCGAAGCTCCTATGATGTATCGCGGAAATAGCCAGAACCAACAGCTTCCGAGACAAAGCATCTGCCACCACATTCTTCTGTCCCTGAACATGGACAATCTGGAAGTGAAACTGTGACAAGATGTTCGCCCACCGCATCTGCTTTTCCGAAAGCTGCTTCTGTGACAAGTAGTAGCGCAAACTCTCATGGTCTGTAAAGACAGTAAAATCCGCTCCGAGTAGGTAATGCCGCCTATAACCGGCCTATACAACGTAGAGGGCGGTACTATTTCAATTACCTGTTAACTTTACACAGAGCACTGAGAAGGGAAGAGAACACAGTTGCGTCCAGCGACTAGAATGTCACTGCGCACACGAGACCGACACCCTGTAGGCCCCAAAGACTGGCGCCCCTTTCGGTATTTCTTTATTCAAATTAAGGTAGACGATCCGACCACTTAGCACAAGCTTTCACAAAGCTGTCCAAACCTGGCGAGGGCTGAAAACGCAGGTTTTCGACCGGATTTCGACAGCATAACGACGCAAAAACCCCTGTAGGTCAAAAACACCTGTCTAGGACGGATTCCCTCGATATCTGGAAGCTTTCTGGTGAGCTGTCACAGAAATTCAGCGGGCTGTAATTCTCTGTGTTTCACTGCCGGGAGCCCAAAAGCCTGTACACGCATCCCAAGGCTCTCACGAGGCTCCCCCGATGTTTCCTTGCAGTTTAGGTGCGAAACCCTAAACCTGCAGAAAAACACAGCAGGCTGTAATTCCCTGTTTCGGATCGTTCTTAGCGGAGCGAACACGCCTACGCGTGTCCCAAGGGCTCCCGCACGCAATGGGACAGTTCCCCTGTGAATTGGACGAGTTTTCACGCGAGAAAACTCTCCAAACTCGCAATCTTTCGTGATGGAACTGTGCCTACCTGTGGGGGATTAGCAATTAGCTAATCTGGTTCCTGTTCAGAAGGCTCTTGCCTTGGCAAACACGCATACACCCCCAGATCTGTACATAGGTCAAATGAGAAGCCCACTAGTGGGGCATAACATACTGTACGTAGGGGAGAAAGAGAGCAGTATGTAGCGTGCGGGGCATCACTCCCGTCACCATACTGTGCATAGAGGGCAAGGTAAGCATTCCATAGCTTCTGTACCTGCTACAATCCACCTGAGGCTGAAAATGGCGCCCCCTTTGTTGATATACAGCTCGTTTTTGCCTCCCAGAGTGGCAGAATCGCTCACAGGCTGACACGTCGCCCAGTTTCCGAGTTTGGGCTTTCCCTGCTAAAAATATCTCAACCGGTGCGTCAGTTGACTTGGCAGCAGAGCAATAAAATGTTCCCCTTGTCATTCCAGAGCTAATGACGCGAACACATTTTCCGGTCAAAAATAGCAGTTCCCTCAATTTTAGGAGAGGCTTCCATGGCGTCCCTATCGGTCTCCTGACCATCATTGAAGAGTACCATTTGACCAACATCTACAATGTGGGTTAATTTACTAGCCGCTTTCAACTTATAAAGTTGCAGTGACTTGACGAGTGGCCCAAATTCCAGTTTGGCGCACACGAGCTTCCATACTCATCAGAATTCAGTGTTAACTCGCCCGGGCAGTCCCTGTCTGACCGACCTAGATCCCCGATGTGAGAAACCCATTTGGCTGCAACCGTTTCACACTGGCCATGCAATGTCCACTTGCACCTTTTCAAGGGTTTTGGGACAAACAAGTAAAAATAAAATAAATATATCTAATACTTATTTACGGAAGGCAACAGGAAAAATACACCTCCTGGTGACACACCCCACCCTTGAAATACTGCAAGCAACCTCGCTTGCATGCCAATAATACATGCAGATATCTCCTGATATCACATATATTCTATGATGGGAATCCACGATATACATGCTTCCGGAAATGTAGCGTTGGACGATTAAACAATCCCACCAACCTGGCTACGACACATATATCAAGCATAGAAGTCTTCTAGTGTACTCTTGAGCACAAACTTCTCTAGCTAAATTCTGTATGGAAAGAGTAGATACAATTGCTTAACTACTCTCTTGAGCATCATGAACCATGCTCTTGCCTTGCTCCAAAAAGGTTGCATCAAGTCACTGTGGGTTCCATTTGAAAGGCTTCAAGATACAATTGCAATAGCTGAGGTGAATCAAGCAATTCAGACTCTTCCATCCATTTGGCATCTAATGATGGATAGTTTTTGAACTTCACCAAATAGCGTCTTGCAACTTTTCCTCTACCCTTTCTTTCTTTATGTGCCAATATCTGTTCAGGAACAAGGATTTCATCCAATTCTTCCACTTCGGGTTGTTCCTCATCAAGCATATTCTCTGGCACATCACCAACAAAGGGCCTTAGAAGGCTGACATGAAAAGCATTATGTATTTTCCAGCCTTCTGGTAGCTTTAACTGTAAGCTACATCGCTGATCTTTTCTGAAATCTGAAAAGGACCATAATATCGCATACTAAGCTTAGGAAACAAGCGTTCCTTGCCTTTCCTTTTCCTTAACCTGGCCTTTTCAAAGCGCAAAAGTACCCAATCACCAAGTGAAAATACAAGTTCACGACGGTGACGATCAGCAGCTTTCTTTTGCTTAGCCTGAGTCTTCTCAAGAGCAATCTTTATCTTCCTATATGTTTCATCCATATCTTGCACATACTTGTCTGCCTCAAATATCTTGTCCTTAGTCTGCAAAATGGGTGAGACTTTCTTTCCTCCTTCCACTATCTCAAATGGTGCCTTACCTGTTGATGTATGCACAGTGTTATTGTAAGAATATTCAACCAATGGGAGATGGTGTTCCCAAGTTGCCTTGTGCTCTGAGACATAACATTTGAGTAGGTCCAAGACAGTAGAATTTGCCTCTTCTGACTGTCCATCAATTTGCGGATGAAACGAAGAAGAGAACTTGAGCGTAGTGCCCATGTTCTCAAACAATGCCTTCCAGAAAAGACTCGTCATACGTGGATCCCTGTCACTGACAATTGACTGACGCATCCCATGATATTTAAAGATATTGCTCATGAATATCTTGACCATGTGTAGTGGCTTTATCTTCTTCCTAACAGGAATGAAATGGGCCTGCTTACTGAACCTACAAATGATAGTCCAAATCCCATCATTTCCTGTTTGCATCCTTGGAAGATCAAAGATAAAGTCCATTGCTATACTTCCCCATGGCCTATCAGGGATCGGCAATGGCTGCAACAATCCCGGTTGCTTTTGTCTGTCAAATTTGACTTTTTGGCATACTAAGCATGATCATACAAATGTGTCAACATCTTGACGCAAAGCTGGCCAATAGAAGAATGCCTCAACCCCTTTCACTGTCGCATCAATTCCACGATGCCCAGCATAAGGTGGAGCACGACTTTCCATCAAAATCTTTGGCCGTAACTGTTTAGTAACGCATAACTTTCCATGCATCATGAGAAAGTCATTCTTAAGCATATAGTGCTCATGATGTTGCCCATCAACAAGCTGGTCATAGATCCTTGCAAAATCTGAATCTTCAGCATATTGTGTCTTCATTTCGTCTAGTTCACAATGGTACAGAATTGACACTGCTGAAATTTGGGGCTTTCGTGACAACGCATCAGCCACCACGCTCTTTTTCCCTTGCACATGCACAATCTGAAAATGGAACATTGACAAGATGTTTGCCCATCGCATGTGCTTCTCAGACAACTTCGTCTGTGTAAGAAAATATCGCAAGGTTTGATGATCCGTTTGGACAACAAAATCAGCCCCTAGCAAATAGTGTTTCCAACTAGTGAGAGCATGAATTACTGCCAGCAATTCTTTCTCATAGACTTGCAAGTTCCTTTCAGTCTTCAAAAGAATTCTGCTCTCATATGCGACTACTCGGCCATTCTGCATTAAAACTGCACCAAGACTATGGCCACACGCATCACATTGAACCACAAAAGGTTTAGAAAGATCTGGCAAAATAATTACCGGATCTGAAGTCAGCTTCTCTTTAAAGTGTTTGAACGCTAAAATTTCCTTGGCTGTCCACTTGAAAGTAACTCCTTTTCCTTGCAGTGCATGGAGTGGAGAAGCAATCTCAGCAAAATTTCGGATGAACCTCCTGTAATAGGAACATAAGCTTAGAAAGCTTCGAATGTCCTGTACGGACTTCAAGTCTGGCCATGACCTAATTGCTTCCACTTTAGCGGGATCCATGCGTACCCCATCCTTTGAAACAATGTGCCCAAGGAAGTGAATTTCTTGCAAAAAGAACTCACTTTTCTTCGCATTGATGAGTAGCCTATTCTTGCGTAGCTCATTGAAAACTGCGGTCAAGTGATCCCTATGCTCCTCTTCAGACTTGGAGTAGACAATCATGTCATCAAAGAAGGTACCCACGAAGTTTCTATGTGGTCTAAAAATTATGTCCATCATTCTATTAAATGTGGCAGGAGCATTTGTGAGACCAAATGGCATGACAAGAAACTCATAGAGACCAAATGTTGTCCTGAACGCAGTCTTATGGACATCTTCTAGTCTGATGTGTATTGATGATACCCGCTCTTTAGGTCTACTCTTGTAAACAATGACGCTCCCTCAAGCCGATCGAGAATGTCATCTATCCTCGGTATGGGGAACCTTTTCTTGATAGTATTGTTATTCAAGGCGCGATAGTCAATGCACATGCGCCATGAACCATCCTTCTTCTGCACTAAGAGTACAGGTGAACAAAAAGGGGATGAACTGGGCTGAATCAGCCCCTTCTCTAAAAGCTCGTTGACCTGACCCATAATCTCTTTCTGCTGGGCTGCACTAACCCTGTATGGTGGTCTATTCAGTGGACTAGAACCTGGCACAAGATCTATAGCATGATCCTCAGGTCTCTCAAGAGGTAACTCCCCTGGCAAAGAGTCCGAAAAACAATCACTGAAACCACTCAAAAAAGTTGACTTGTCTTTATCTAAGGTACACAAATTAGATACAACTTGAGGTACTTCTTTTGCAAAGATCAAGTACGCAAAAAGATGATTCTTTATTACAAATGAAATAGCAGAAGCAGAAACAACTGGAACAGACTCGCCTTTAAGCTTTACATCAAGGACATGAGTCTTTCCTCTATGTACAAGGGTAATCTTTTTGTTGTAAGTATCCACCATAGCATGCAACCTGTAACACCATGGGATACCCAATAACACATCACAGCCCTCAAGCGGCATAATATGAAATTCTTCCGCATTCACATAGCTCTGAATGTGCAGACGAAGCTTTCCCAGAATGGGAGTAACAAGCTCTGAATGTCCTGGGCATGCCAAACCGGCTTCCCCTGTCATACCCATCTCCTCTGCACGAATGCCCAACTTTGATGCCAATTCTAGTGATATGAAATTTGCACAGGCTCCTGGATCAAAGAAAACCAGCACTGTCTGGTCTCTAACTTTGCCCCAAGCTCTGCACAGCTCCGTGGCATCTGTGTTTGGCTGATCTCCAACCAAATCTGGAACAAGTCCTGCACTCGGCTTTGGCTTCTTCCCTTTATGGTCTGACTTGTCATCCTTATCCTGTGACTTCTTCTGTGGGCACTCATTTGCAAAGTGTCCTTCCTGTTCACAAATGTAGCATTTCTTGGCCTCCCTAAGAGCTTTCCTTTCTTGAAAAGTTTTGCCAGAAAAATGCCCGTCCTTGTCCTCGTTCCGAAGAAGATTTAGACTGCTTCTTGGACGTATCAACTTCTTCAGTGGAGGGCTTCTTTGTGGGAGGCTCAGAAGGCTTTGCTACAACATTGCCCTTGGCTGAAAACTGTTTGCCCTGGGACCCTTTCTTGTGGCTATTAAATCCATCGGAATCTCCCTTCGACAGATTGCTGGCCACTCTTGCATTCTCTATCAACTGAAACATATTCATGACAGTAGTCTTTGTGCAGTAGTCCCTGATTTTCTTGGGCAATCTGCAAGAGTACTTCTCAATTTGTTCTGACAAAGGCACAAACCCTGTAAGAGGTGACTGGCAACAGTGCGGCCCAAAACTGTTTATTGTACTCTTCCAAATTCGCACACTGTTTAGCATTCAACTCGTGCCATTCTGTCATCACATCCACTTCAAAAGTGTTTGTCAACCATGCAGGCGCAAAAAGCTATTTGAATTGGACCCACGTTGTTGGGGCTTGACCCTGGTTCAACAATGCCGTCCACCATTGAAGCGCATTCCCTTTCAAGAAAGTGGCAGCCTTGCGTATCTTCGAAGATTCCGTGAAGTTTCCTCCAGCATATGCTACATCGAACTGTTGTATGAAGGTCAAAGCCTTCAATTGGTCCTCAGTTCCTCTGAAAGTTTCAAACTTCACTCCCTGCCCACCTTCCTTGTAATCCTTAAGCTGACTCAAAGGAGCCACATTATCATAAACAGGTGCCTGTAACAGTGGTGCTCCATGAGTGTTCATTCCAGCACTCGCATCAACTGTTTTCCCTGTCATATCTGCATTTTGTGCGTATGGCTGCGAAAAACCAGCCATACCAAATTGTGTTCCAGGCACTCGAAACTGGCCATAGGCACCCTGAAAACCTGGTTGGACACCCATGTTCGCGTACATAGGGTTACCCATGCCTATTTGCATTGTCCCGAACACATTCCCTGGCATATAACTTGTGGAAGGTCCAGCCATAGCTTGAAACACTGAACCACCTCCAAAATAACCAGGATAAGTATTAGGTAATGGAAGGGTCTGACGCATAGCCTGTTCATTGCTCCCTTGACCATTCACAAACGGTTCCTGTCCAGCTAAAGCAAGTTGCTTTGGATCATTGGACACCGCTAGTTGCTCAACCACATGGGCTTTCCCTCGAGCATCATGAGTCCTCTGCGCATTGGAAATCTCCTTTTCCTGCAACGGCTCAGTCATGCCCTGTGTAGGAGGCTGAAAACCCTGTGTCGGAGCCTGTAAGAATTCCTGCATCCTTGGGTTGTTAGCCAACTGCTGAAACATGTCCATGCAACAACGCAGTTGAGTTCTAAACAACCTGTGCTCTTCTTGAAGAGTTGAAGGAATTTTCTCTGTGCCATGTGAGGAAGATCCCTCTTCAGGTACTTGGTCTCTCTTCTCTGCCATATCGACAAGCTTTGTGTTGCTTTAACCCACAACAATCCACGCTGCACTTTTTGAAGAAAAAGTGACTATCCCGTCGATGGAACCATATAACCGGCCTATACAACGTAGAGGGCGGTACTATTTCAATTACCTGTTAACTTTACACAGAGCACTGAGAAGGGAAGAGAACACAGTTGCGTCCAGCGACTAGAATGTCACTGCGCACACGAGACCGACACCCTGTAGGCCCCAAAGACTGGCGCCCCTTTCGGTATTTCTTTATTCAAATTAAGGTAGACGATCCGACCACTTAGCACAAGCTTTCACAAAGCTGTCCAAACCTGGCGAGGGCTGAAAATGCAGGTTTTCGACCGGATCTCGACAGCATAACGGCGCAAAAACCCCTGTAGGTCAAAAACACCTGTCTAGGACGGATTCCCTCGATATCTGGAAGCTTTCTGGTGAGCTGTCACAGAAATTCAGCGGGCTGTAATTCTCTGTTTTTCACTGCCGGGAGCTCAAAAGCCTGTACACGCATCCCAAGGCTCTCACGAGGCTCCCCCGATGTTTCCTTGCAGTTTAGGTGCGAAACCCTAAACCTGCAGAAAAACACAGCAGGCTGTAATTCCCTGTTTCGGATCGTTTTTAGCGGAGCGAACACGCCACGGCGTGTCCCAAGGACTCCCGCACGCAATGGGACAGTTCCCCTGTGAATTGGACGAGTTTTCAAGCGAGAAAACTCTCCAAACTCGCAATCTTTCGTGATGGAACTGTGCGTACCTGTGGGGGATTAGCAATTAGCTAATCCGGTTCCTGTTCAGAAGGCTATTGCCTTGGCAAACACGCATAAACCCCAAGAACTGTACATAGGTCAAATGAGAAGCCCACTAGTGGGGCATAACATACTGTACGTAGGGGAGAAAGAGAGCAGTATGTAACGTGCGGGGCATCACTCCAATCACCATACTGTGCATAGAGGGCAAGGTAAGCATTCCATACCTTCTGTACCTGCTACAATCCACCTGAGGCTGAAAATGGCGCCCCCTTTGTTGATATGCAGCTCGTTTTTGCCTCCCAGAGTGGCAGAATCGCTCACAGGCTGACATGTCGCCCAGTTTCCGAGTTTGGGCTTTCCCTGCTAAAAATATCTCAACTGGTGCGTCAGTTGACTTGGCAGCAGAGCAATAAAATGTTCCCCTTGTCATTCCAGAGCTAATGACGCGAACACATTTTCCGGTCAAAAATAGCAATTCCCTAAATTTTAGGAGATGCTTCCATGGCATCCCTATCGGTCTCCTGACCATCATTGAAGACTACCATTTGACCAACATCTACAATGTGGGTTAATTTACTGGCCCCTTTCAACTTATAAAGTTGCAGTGACTTGACGAGTGGCCCAAATTCCAGTTTGGCGCACACGAGCTTCCATACTCATCAGAATTCAGTGCTAACTGGCCCGGGCAGTCCCTGTCTGACCGACCTAGATCCCCGATGTGAGAAACCCATTTGGCTACAGCCGTTTCACAATGGCCATGCAATGTCCACTTGCACCTTTTCAAGGGTTTTGGGACAAACAAGTAAAAATAAAATAAATATATCTAATACTTATTTACGGAAGGCAACAGGAAAAATACACCTCCTGGTGACACCGCTACTGAGTAAGAGCATGGATAATCACCAAAAGCTCTTTCTCATAAATCTGTGTTGTCAACTCCGGCCTAGAGAACAATCGGCTCTCGTAAGCAATGACATGGCCTTCTTGCATCAAGACCGCACCCACTACGACCACAAGCATCACAAAATACATCAAATGACTTGTGCAAGTGCGGCAAAATCAAATCTGGTCATGTAGTCAATTTCTCTTTCAATGTCTGAAAGGCAATCACCTCTGTGGATCCCCACGAGAAAAGGGACTCCTTTCTGTATCAAGATATGCAAAGGGGAAGGAACCTTTGCAAACTTTAGAATGAACCGTCTGTAGTACGAACACAGTCCCAAGAAGCTTTCAACTTCATGGACATTCTTCAAATTGGGCCAATCACGGATAGCGTCTATCTTGGCCGGATCCATTTGCACTCCTGCTGCTGAGACAAAGTGTCCCAAAAAGTTTATCTCTGAAGCAGATGATCTCTGTGTTCTGCCTCATTCTTGGAGATAACAATGATATCATCAAAGAAAGTGCCAACAAATAGCCTGTACTCTCAAAAAATCCTGTCTATCATCCGGTTAAATGTCGCAGGAGCATTGGTTAAGCCAAAACGCATCACCAAAAACTCAAATAACCCAAAAGTAGTCCGAAAGGCTGTCTTGTAGACGTCTTCCGGCGCAATTCGGATCTGATGATATCCACTCTTCAGGTCAATCCTACTGAAGCACGAGGATCCCTGTAACCTGTCAAGTATGTCATCGATCCTAGGAATCGAAAATCTGTTCTTGATGGTGATTTTGTTGAGAGCTCTATAATCGATGCACATTCTCCCAGATCCGTCTTTCTTCAAATCCAACAACAGTGGAGAGCAATACGATGAAGTACTATGGTGGACAAGACCCTTTTGGACTTTCACTCGATTCATAATCTTTTCATTTTGTACTCGGCTCACACGGTAAGGTGGCCGGTTCGGTGGTGTGCTTCCAGGTATCAGATCAATGGTATGATCTTCAGGCCCTCTGAAAAACAATCGGCATGAGTGTGGAGAAAAATCTTGGCGTTCTTTTGATCGGGTCAAAACATATTCAACCTTTATCCATCGTTCAGTTCTCTCCCAAAGAATGAGTAAAGAAACTGAACTTCATCAACTACAATCTCTGAGTCCTTCATTTATCAAAGTCGCTTTCTCGGCCCGGTAGTCAACCACGGCGTAGTTCTTGTGGTACCAAGGGATCCTGAGTAGAACGTCACTCGCGTGCCCTGAACACCCCTGTCATTGCAAATGAAGTTTGCCAATGCTCAGTGTAATGGCAACATCCCATCCGGGTGCCAATCGAACTACCTCCGCCTGTGGCGTCAGTCTGTCGGGCGTAATTCCAAATCGAACCGCCAATTCCAAGTGAAAAGAAGTTGGCCTTGGCTCCTATAAAAGAGCTTCCTGATCGTTCACTTTGCCCTAAAAGCGGCAAAGTTTGTACTTTCATTCATTTGATTCGGTGCAGGTCCCACGCCATGTGGTACCAGTTCTGCTTTTCTATTTGCCTTTTCTGCCACGTTCCTCAGCTGCTCTCGAACTCTCAGGCCTGTCGTCGTCTTTATCATTCTGTTCTTTCTATGCCTTTTTAGGGCACTTCGCAGAGATATGTCCCTGTTCCCCACATCCAAAGCACTTCCCCTCTCTGATGAAGCGAGCTCTCCTCAGGAGTAAGCTTGGGTCGTGCATCCTTTTTCTCTGGGTTGCTCTTTTTCTTTCTACTTTCGTTCCCAGAAGTCTGTTCGGCTCGTTGTGTCATGGCCTCATCTGTGGGGTAGGTCAGACTGCCAGAGTAAATGGCAAATCCCCGCTTCGCATGACTCATCAACTCCTGAATAGAAGCTGACTTCTGTTCCAAGCAGTGATCTCGGATCTCTGTAGGTGGACCCAAGGTTGGACCCAAGGTAAACCGCTCAATCTGTTCTCTAAACGAGATCTTCTTGAATGAAGAGGCGGGCAGAAAAGAGCTCCAGAATCTTTCACAATAAGCATTGATTGTATCTTTCTTGGTCATCCGAAGATGGTTCCAAGCAGCTCGTATATCTTGTTCATATTCTTGCGTCAACCAAGAAGAAAAAAAAGCTTTTTAAATTTCAGCCATTTAACTTACGCAGTCTTGTTTAAAAGAAGTGTGGACCACCAAGTACGAGCATTCCCCTTAAGGTAAGAGGTAGCTCTCCGAATCTTGGAGTGCTCTGAATAGCGTCCTCCCGCGAAAGCAATGTCAAACTGCTGTATAAAAGGCAAAGCCTTCGAAGCATCTGAGTATCCTCAAAAAGTATCAAACTTGATCGAGTGGCCACCTTCGTTAAACTCTCAGACTTTCTTGCTTTTATCTTCGAGAAAGTCATACTGGTTGGCTTTGTAAAAATTCTTCTTGTTCGCATAGAAGTTTCCATCGTCAGAATCTAAGCTGTCTGTAGACGAGTCCTCAGTAGAACTGTCAGGCTTTCGGCGAGATTTAGTCTTCTTTGCCTTTTTCTTGCCCTTTCCGAAGCTTTGTTTCTTGCTTCGCTTTTTACCTTTTCTGTCTTCTTCGCTCGAATCTGAAGAGCTAGAAGAACTGTCATAAGAAGAAGAAGAAGAAGAACTGGGCACTCCTTCAAATCGAACACGTTCTTCTGTTTCTTTGCCTTGTCAAATGTCGACTGACGACCCAAATATCCCGGGAAGTCAGTGCCTTTCTTCTGCTTTTTGCCGTGCTTTTTGGCTTTCTTTTGCGCGTCAAAAAGCTGAGCAATCCGTGCATCAACCACCTCTTGTAATTCCTTCTCTGTATACTGTTTGTGATCGGAAGGTTTCTTGAGAGCGGGTTTCGGGGGTGGTGTAGTGGTTTTCTGCCACTATGCATACACTTCCTGAAAAGAAGTCTCGCTCATATATTTTGCCAATTTCGGATCCTTCGCAAACTGAGCATCATCTTTGTTGCATCGCCGATCAATTGACGACGCTTCATCTCTCTTTGCTCCGCCTGAGTAGGCCGAGGCGGGCCATACTCTCTGTCAGAATCTTCGTTGTGATCCCTGCCCGCATCTCCAGATGCAAAGGGAGTCGACTGATCCTTGCGTGAAGCCATAGGTGCCGCGGAAAAAAAAATTGGGAATCGGATTTCCCGTAGAAGAGAAATCGGCCGTGCTCTGATACCACTGTAATAGACTTGGACACTCCCAGTCAAGAATCAATCACGACAGCACCAAATAACCACTTCAAAACAATTCACAAATCACAATAGATTTGCACTGGCCGAGCGGAGTTCCGTGCCTAGAGATACTGGCCCCAAAAGACTGGCACCCCTTTCGGTATTTCTTTTTGTATTAATCAGTTCAAAGTACAAGAGAGTGACTCGCGTTTCACTCTCAGACTCTGCGTCCAGATGCTCTGAGAAGTGAAGGCCCAAACCACGTATTTAAAGGTTTACAAGGGATGCCCAAAAGCAGAGCCCCAAAAGCTTCAAAATCAAAAGCCTAAAAGCTTTTTTCTCTCTCTCTCTCTCACAGAGAGTTAACAAAAAAAAAGCAAAAGCATCTCCTCTCTCTCTCTTTCTCATTGCGTAGAAAAAGCATCAGCAAATGGCGTCGCCCAGCAGCCTGCAATTCCCGCCGCAAATCACGGAAATCCGTACCAGTGCTGCCACGTGCATCCCGACAGAATTAGGGTTTGCTACAAATTAGGATTTTTGGCAGATTTTAGGGTTTGCAGGAATTTTAGGGTTTCAGGCAGAAATTAGGGTTTTTGCTATCCGCCACGTCATCACTTTGTGACATTGTACCAGTTCTGCTTTTCTATCTGCCTTTTCTGCCACGTTCCTCAGCTACTCTTGAACTCTCAGGCCTATCGTCGTCTTTATCATTCTATGCCTTTTTAGGGCACTTCGCGGAGATGTGTCCCTGTTCCCCGCATCCAAGGCACTTCCCCTCTTTGATGAAGCGAGCTCTCTCCTCAGGAGTAAGCTTGGATCGTGCATCCTTTTTCTTTGGGTTGCTCTTTTTCTTTCTACTTTCATTCCCAGAAGTCTGTTCGGTTCGTTGTGTCATGGCCTCATCTGTAGGGTAGGTCAGAGTGCCAGAGTGAATGGCAAAGCCCCGCTTCGCATGACTCATCAACTCCTGAATAGAAGCTGACTTCTGTTCCAAGCAATGATCTCGGATCTCTGTAGGTAGACCCAAGGTGAACCGCTTAATCTGTTCTCTGAACGAGATCTTCTTGAATGAAGAGGCAGGTAGAAAAGAGCTCCAGAATCTTTCACAATAAGCATTGATTGTATCTTTCTTGGTCATCCGAAGATGGTTCCAAGCAGCTCGTATATCTCGTTCATATTCTTGCGTCAACCAAGAAGAAATAAAAAGCTTTTTGAATTTCAGCCATTTAACTGGCGTAGTCTTGTTTAAAAGAAGCGTGGATGTCACGATTGTGACTACGTTAACAGTATTGCATCTACTCCTAGTTGCAGATATGCGAAGTGCCATGCCAAGCAGAACCCCTACGCTTGGATGGTCACACCCCTTTGCCCAAGAGACGTGCCTCTTTGCAAAAGCCACACTCCTTCGACGACTGGTCCATAGTTACCCGGAACGGGAAATCGGAACGAGGAACGGGGAACGACAACATGCATGGAATGCCATTCCCTGTTTCGGATACTCACGTTTGAAACACGGAACGGGGATCCGGAACGGGAAATTGGGATGGGAAAGGGGAACGGGGACCTAAAAATGGCCATTCCCTGTAACTATGGACTGGTCACACCCCTTTGCTCTACGGGTGCAACTCTTTGCCCAATGGTTGCAGCTCTTCGCCGAAAGGATATGTCTTTACGTCTAAAGTCATGTCTCTTCACCAGGAGATGTGTCTTTTCATTTGTGTGTTCGTCTCCTATATAAGGAGCCTATTGTACTCAGTTTCATGCAGTCGTTCAATCAATCAACACAGAGTCTTCTAAGTCTTGTTTCTGAGTTCAGTTCAAGTTTCTTAAGTCTTAATCATGACTTTAAATACTTAATTAAGGATTAGTATCTAGAATCCTTACAGTGGTATCAGAGCAATTTTTTTCCCGGGACCCGAAGGTTGTGGGTCTCTCACCCTCGCCGCTACACTCTACCCCCCTTTCCGGAGTTGTATGGCAGCAAAGGAAAGATGGCATACCAACTATCACATTAATGTGAGGTATTCCTAAACTCTACCATTTACATACTGACTACAAATATATGTACGGAAGGATGGCATACCCAATGTGCGTGCGGAAATTTCCTAATGGAAGCCTCGCGATGCACCTCTTCATCGGCACCCCTTCATCTGGTTGTGCCTCTTGGTAGCCGTCCATGGCTCCTCCAGGTGCCTCTTCGCCGGTTGCCTCATCTGCACCTTTCCGTCGGGTCGTGCCTCTTCATAGTCGGATGGTACCTTTGGCTCTTCACTCGCTGCCCTGCCCCTTCCTATGCCTCTTCACATAAACCTTCGCAAGTGATGCCCTTGGGTGGTGCCATGCCCCACTAAGTAGCCGAATCCCTTCACAAACACCTCTTCACTCACTACCCTACTGGTTGCCGCTTCACTTTGATGCGCCCCTTCAGCAGCAAACGACGCGTTTTAATGATGCGCATTATAATATGCATAAGTGTGTCATGGCATATTTAATGCCACGTGGCACCTTGGATAACATTTATGCAACGTATGATAAGCCAGATTTTAAAAAAAACTTCAGCGCTGGCTTCTGGAACTTTTCACGCGGGTGTCTCTTCGCACTTCCCCTTGTGCATATTTTTCCCCAGCGCTACATGCTGAAATCACACACCCTTTGCTGAACGTTTGCGCTGACAACGCTTCGCTGGCAGATTTTGCCCAAAAACCCAGCAGCGCAAAGTTATAAAAACAAAACCCCAAAATTTTAATGCCCCACTGGCCGGCCAAAGTGGGCTGGCTTGCCACAATTTTTTTTTAAACCCTCATGTGAACTCTCTTGAGACGTTAAATTTCCCCAATTCACTTACGTGAGGCCTAATGACACACAGCAAGCAATGTTTAGATTTTGCGCACCCCATCCTGCAAAGTACCCTCAACAGCGCTGGCTCTGTGTGCATTTTTTGCGTGCGCGACTCTTCGCCATCATGGCCAACGGAGAATTCAATGTACCCGTCCCAAATCTCCCGTACAAAGACGAGGTTCCCAACACCGAATTGCCGGCGTAGCCTCTCTTGGCACCTGAGGTCATTAGCATTCCCGATATCCTGGAGCTCGAATTCGTTCGAGATACCGTTCTTGTTCCCGGAGTTCTCGTTCCAAAACCTGTTCCTGCAGCAACCCCTACTTCTGCACAGGTTCCAGTTCTTGAGCCTCGGCGTGAGCTTATTCCAAGTTATCAATTACTTTCTATAAGGAGTCAGCATGGCCGAATCACAAGATGGCATGAACTCTACTCCACCCGAGGATCCGATAGCAGTTCTCAAGGAGCAGATGGCAGCACTTTCCATAAGCCTCGCCTCAATCAACACTTGATTGGAGCAGATGCAAACACAAACCTCTTCCCGAAGCCATCGTACTATTTCTCGGACTACACATGCAATTTCTCTGCCATCTTCTTCCGACGCTTCAGTGGTCGACCAAGAAGAACCACTCAAACAAAAGCCTTCGGAACTTAAATTTTCTCACTTAAAAGCATGGTTTCTCAGAGACAACTAGATGCAAAGTACCTTCGTGCGAGCAGCAAAAGTCTCGGCATGAATATTCTTGGAAAAGTTACAATTCTAAGCAACCAACTTCTTATCGGAATCATCAGCAACAAAAGCAGCAATATGAAGCTTCCAAAGGATCATCAGCAATATCAAGATGGGCTTACTTAGTGGCACATATATCCGACCCTAGTCAAGTACTCAGTCGTGAATGCCGCGACGTTGGACAAGTTCCCCCTCGCGAGCCATGCCCTATATTTAAGACTTTCTTATTCGATGGTGGTAAAGTTGAAGATTTATTGATCCTTTCCTTGTGCAAGAGGATCCTTCAGAGGTCTAAGAGGCAACAACTCCCTCGACCTCCCCCTTCTCAATTGGAAGCCTTAATACCCGCTGAGAAAGCTGAAGACTCAGGTTATTCTGTAACACCCAACAAGCACAAAACCCTTTCATTGGCCGTGATCCACGCAGAAACAGTAGCCTCGTCACCGCCCGTGCAGAATAAAGTCCTTGTCTTTGAACAGATACCCAATGCCGTGGTGAATGAAAATTCTTTGTTACCTTTGAAGACTAAAGTCCTTACCTCGAAAAGTGCAGAGGATCACTTAATTACAGCCTCTTGCAGCACGACTTCGGTCGCTGCAATTGAATCGTTGGATACAATTTGTTCCAGTGATAAACCTTTACAGATGGATATACCTTCAGACACTACTCTGTCTCAGTCTACGACAACCCTTCAGGAAGATTTTACTGTTCCAGATAAACCAATGGAATCCCTTACAGATTTCCAACCAGTGGTCATCACTCAACAGAAAACTCAAGTCAGTTTACCAATAATTTCACTCGAAGCAGATACAGATTCAATCTTTTCTTGAACAAAGCTCGTAGTTACAAATGACTTCAACAAAAGCACTTATCAAGTTGCAGATACGATCAGTTTTCAGTTTGGCGAAATAGTCATGGTCAATAACAGTGCCATGCCGTTGGGACTTAACAGAAAGAGCTTTGGATGCAGAAGCACAACAACAATACAATTCCTTCTCCCGGAGTTTCTACAACTACCCTGGGTTTTATTTAAAGAGGGAGGAAATGTCACGATTGTGACTATGTTAACAGTATTACATCTACTCCTAGTTGCAGATATGCGAAGTGCCATGCCAAGCAGAACCCCTACGCTTGGATGGTCACACCCCTTCGCCCAAGAGACGTGCCTCTTCACCAAAAGCCACACTCCTTCGACAACTGGTGACACCCCTTCGCTCTACGGGTGCAACTCTTTGCCCAATGGTTGTAGCTCTTCGCCGAAAGGATGTGTCTTTACGTGACACGTCTAAAGTCATGTCTCTTCACCAGGAGATGTGTCTTTTCATTTGTGTCTCTTCGTCTCCTATACAAGGAGCCTATTGTACTCAGTTTCATGCAGTCATTCAATCAATCAACACAGAGTCTTCTAAGTCTTGTTTCTGAGTTCAGTTCAAGTTTCTTAAGTCTTAATCATGACTTTAAATACTTAATTAAGGATTAGTACCTAGAATCCTTACAGTGGACCACCAAGTACGAGCATTCCCCTTTAGGTAAGAGGTAGCTCTCCAAATCTTGGAGTGCTCTGAATAGCGTCCTCCCGCGAAAGAAATGTCAAACTGCTGTATAAACAACAAAGCCTTCGAAGCATCTGAGTATCCTGAAAAAGGTATCAAACTCGATCGAGTGGCCACCTTCCTTAAACTCTCGGACTTTCTTGCTTTTATCTTCGAGAAAGTCATATTGGTTGGCTTTGTAAAAGTTCTTCTTGTTCACATAGAAGTTTCCATCATCAGAATCTGAGCTGTCTGTATACAAGTCCTCAGTAGAACTGCCAGGCTCTGGGCGAGATTTAGCCTTCTTTGCCTTTTTTCTTGCCCTTTCCGAAGCTTCGTTTCTTGCTTCGCTTTTTACCTTTTCTGTCTTCTTCGCTCGAATCTGAAGAGCTAGAAGAACTGTCAGAAGAAGAAGAAGAAGAACTCGGTACTCCTTCAAATCGAACACGCTTCTTCTATTTCTTTGCCTTATCAAAAGTCGACAGACGACCCAAATATCTCGGGAAGTCAGTGCCTTTCTTCTGCTTTTTTCCGTGCTTTTTGGCTTTCTTTTGCGCGTCAAAAAGCTGAGCAATCTGTGCATCAACCACCTCTTGTAATTCTTTCTCTAAATATTTCTTGTGAGCAGAAGGTTTCTTGAGAGTGGGTGTAGTGGTTTTTTGCCACTGCTCATGCACTTCCTGAAAAGAAGTCACGCTCATATATTTTGCAAATTTTGGGTCCTTCGCAAAATTGAGCATCATCTTCGTTGCATCGCAGATCAACTAGCGACCCTCCATCTCTCGCCGCTCCGCCTAAGTAAGCCAAGGCGGGCCATACACTTTGCCGGAATCTTCGTTGTGATCCCTGCCCGCGTCTCCAGATGCAGAGGGAGTCGACTGATCCTTGCGTGAAGCCATAGGTGCCGCGGAAAAAAAATAAAAATTTGGGGATCGGATTTCCCGTAGAAGAGAAATCGGCCGTGCTCTGATACCACTGTAATAGACTTGGACACTCCAAGTCAAGAATCAACCGCGACAGCACCAAATAACTACTTCAAACAATTCACAGATCACAATAGATTTGCACTGGCCCGGCGGAGTTCCGTGCCTAGAGATATTGGCCCCAAAGACTAGCGCCCCTTTCGGTATTTCTTTCTATATTAACCAATTCAAAGTACAAGGGTGTGACTTGGGGTTCACTCTCAGACTCTGCGCCCAGATGCTCTGAGAAGTGAAGGCCCAAGCCACTTATTTAAAGGTTTACAAGGGATGCCCAAAAGCAGAGCCCCAAAAGCTTCAAAATCAAAAGCCTAAAAGCTTTTTTTCTCTCTCTCACACACAGTTAACAAAAAAAGCAAAAGCATCTCCTCTCTCTCTCTTTCTCATTGCGTAGAAAAAGCATCAGCAAATGGCGTCGCCCAGCAGCCCTCAATTCCCGCCGCAAATCACGGAAATCCGTACCACTGCTGCCACGTGGCATCCCAGCAAAAATTAGGGTTTCAGCCAGAAATTAGGGTTTCTGGCAGATTTTAGGGTTTGCAGGAATTTTAGGGTTTCAGCCAGAAATTAGGGTTTCTGCTGTCCGCCACGTCATCACTTTGTGACATACTCTCAAGGCGTATGCCATAAATATCAGGAAATAGTCCAATAGCGGGTCTAGCTCTCTTAGCAGGAGGTGGTGCTGGGGTTCTGTCGACCGTTGATGCGGGCGTCGGCTCCTCTGGTCTATCAATGCGCTTGGGACAATTAGAATGATTATGCCATGTTTGAAAGCATTCAAAGCATCGGCCTTCTTGTAGTAAGGTGTCTCGTTGTTGAGGCGTCAAACAAGGCCTTTGCGGTTGATTTTCACGAGACTCTCGAGAATTTGTTCGTTGTTGCCGAGAGTTGTGGTTAGCGGCCGGAGATTCTTCTGTGGTAAACTCTAGCTTTCCCTTCATCAGTTTGTAGCCGACTGCAGCATGGTCCATAAGTTCTTGCATGGTAGAGACTTCCTTGGATAGACAATATTCCTGCAATGGTGATGGTAGTCTAATGGTGTATCGCTCGCACTCGGCCTCCAAGGGAACAAATCTAAAGAAGGACATCGGAAGGTATACGTCGAGAAACCTTTGGTTATATTCGTCCATGGTTTCGGTGGCAAGCATTTTCAAGTTGCCCCACTGCCAAAATCCGAACTTCAAACATAGAAGTCATGTAACTACGTGCAAAAACTGTCTTGAAAGCTTGCCGGGTCCTTGGAGCATGCGATTGAACTGCACCATTGCATAGCATTATCTTTAAGAAATCCCGCTGCTCGAGAAATCTTGGATTCTTCTGTATAGTTTCCCAAAGCATAGATGTTGTCGAATTGTTGTAGGAACTGCAATGCTTTCTTACGATCTTTCACCCCGGAAAAAGTGAAAAATTTGATTGTCGTGCCGCCATCTTTGAAATCTTTGGGTTGGTTAGGCGCATATCCCGGGTATGGATAATAAGGGTATCCATATGGCTCCAACCATTGTAGCCTGGTGGCGGTGGTGGTGGAGGCGGGGGCAATGGCGGTGGCAAAGGCAGTTGCACTGGATGAGGGTCAGATGGCTACACCATAATCCTGAAGACTCTCCCGATCGGAACAGACGGCTGAGAAGGTTGCCGGTTGGAAGCTCTCGCCGGATGAGGAGGTACCACCTGGGGCATCGGAGGGGGCATCATCCGTACAGTCCTGCTACGTCAGCACTGCCAGCGTGAAAAGCGGAAATCCGTACAGTTCTGGCCACATCAGCAGTCAGCGGAATTTCCGAAAATCTCCGTACAACTGCCACATCATCAACTGCCACACAAAACGATCTGTGTGTGTATGGGTCTTGTTTTATTTTAATCCTTATGTCACTTAGGGCCCTATCGAACGGGGTCGCCATAAGTTGGTAGGACTTCTTCTTCTGTTATTTGTTCTTCTTAGGGTTTAGGCCCCTTGACCGACATCTACAAGTTGGCTCCCTTCTTCAGGGCTTTGACACGTCAGCAGTTTGTGACACTCCGAGGGATTTTGACACTTTTTCTAGATTCCGAGATGCTTCGAGGGCTTTGGCCTTCATACAACAGTTTGACATAGCTTTCTCTGGAGGGCATTACTCAGAGCACTCCAAGATTCGGAGGGCTACCTCTTTCTTCAAGGGAAATGCTCGAACATGGTGGTCCACCCTTCTACTGAGAAAGGAAGCTCCGGTTAAATGGTTGAAATTCAAAAGGCTTTTTATTTCTTCTTGGCTGACTCGGGAGTACGAACAAGATATATGAACTGCTTGGAATCATCTTCGGATGACCAGGAGAAATTTTTTGGACGCTTATTGCGAGAGATTTTGGAGCTCTTTTCTACCAGCTTCTTCATTTAAGAAGGTCTCGTTAGAGAACAGATTGAGCGGTTTTCCTGCAGACTTCCTACAGAGATCCGAGACTACTGCTTCGAGCAAAAGTCAGATTCTATTCAAGAATTGATGGGTCATGCAAAACGGGTTTTGCCACACACTCGGGCAATCTAGTGTAACAGACTTGAACACTCCAAGTCAAGAATCTACAACGACAACACCAAATAACCATTTCAAAACAGTTCACAGTTCACAATTGATTCACACTGGCCTGGCAAAGTTCCGTGCCTAGAGATATTGGCCCCAAAGACTGGCGCCCCTTTCAGTATTTCTTTTTGTATTAATCTGTTGCCAAAGTACAATAGAGTGTTTGGGTCTCACTCTCAGACTCTGTGTCCAGATGCTCTCAGAAGTGAGAGACCGACTTCACTTATAAAGAGTTACAAGGGATGCCAAAAGCAGAGCCCCAAAAGCTTAAAATCAAAAGCTCAAAAGATGTGCTTTTCTTTTCTCTGTCCTCTCTCTTTCTTGCCCTAAAATTTAAAGCAAAAGATCTTTCTCTTCTCTCTTTCAAATTGCGTGGAAAAAGCACTGTCCAAAAGCTGCCGTACAGCCAGTGCAAAATCTGCCGCAAAATCTGGCCGTCCGTACTGCTGCCACGTGTCATGCTAGAGTTAGGGTTTTTTGGCAGATTTAGGGTTTCCAGAATTAGGGTTTTTGGCAGAAATTAGGGTTTTCAGAATTAGGGTTTCTTTGGCAGAAAATACGGTTTTTGCAATTAGGGTTTCTCTGGCAGAAATTAGGGTTTCTGCAATTAGGTTTTCTCTGGCAGCCACGTCATCACTTTGTGACATACCCCCTCTTGAAAGCATTGTAATCGCCCTCCATTGCGCCTACAAAACAGACAGAGGCTATAAATTGTCTTTGCAGACACTGATTGTTAGTACCTACGTCTAGGAACACACATCTAGCACATGTACCAATCGACAGTCACATCACACGACATCATAGGACATCACTAGACATCACAGGACATCACATGACATTCAACATTCATTCGGATCTTAGACCATGATTTATCGGCAATGTAGCTAGCAATCGCATCTAGATCCAATCGGGACCTCATCGATGCCCGATTGACTAACCCCTATTGCAACCATGTCTATTCAGGATCAATTAGACCAAGTTCCAGCAATCATTTCGTCTATCAGTTCCTACACTTAAAAACAAGTCAAGAACAAATCAGTTTCATATTCAGGAATTCCATTTCATAAAGTCATACAGCAGAATATTGTCAGCTCTCAGTATCCCTGAAGCTCAAAGAGACATCAGTGACTCTTGTATCAAAATCGAGGCATCTATTGACAAAGGAGCGGGGTAACTCTCCTCTTGTGTATCCCACTGCACCAGATCTCCGGCCAAGCTGAATTCTGGGTTCCATTTGGAGTAGACTATGCTAAACCAAAAGCTTTGAGGTAAAGTCTCACAATCTGAGGAGTATCTGCTAGGTCCTCCTCCTTCATCCACTTCGCATCCAATGCAGGATAGTTATTGAACTTAACCAAGAACCGCCCTCGGACTTTACCTTTATTCTTTGTGTCCTTATGTGCCAAAATCTGTTTAGGAACAAGGATCTCCTCGTTTTCTTCCACTTCGGGTTGCTCATCAGGCTCCCCATCATCAGGCACATCACCTTTAAAAGGTTTCAAGAGACTCACATGGAATGCATTGTGAATCCTCCAAGTGTCAGGCAGTTTCAGTTGGAAGGAGACATCATTGATCTTTTCAGAGCTCTAGAAAAGTCTGTAGTATCGCATACTAAGCTTTGGAAAAAGCCTCTCCTTTCCCTTCTTCTTTCTCAGGCGTGCCTTCTCAAAACTTAAGAGCATCCAATCATCCTCCTTCAATTTCAAATCGTAACAATGGCGATCCGCTGCCTTTTTCTCTCGTTCTTGAGATTTCTGCAAAGCCTCGCGGACCTTGGCAAAAGCCGTGTCTAAGTAGCACGTATACTCATCCGCTTCAAAAATCTTATCTTTCGTGCTTAGGAAGGGTGGAACCTTCGCAGCACCTTCAACACTCTCAAATGGCGCCTTCCCCGTCAAAGAGTGTATCGTGTTACTGTAGGCAAATTCCATCAAAGGTAGATACTTTTCCCATTGAGTCTTCTGATCCGAGATATAAGACTTCAATAAATCTAAAACCACTGAATTGGCAATCTCACATTGCCCGTCAGTCTACGGATGGAACGATAACGAGAACTGCAACCGTGTGCCAATGTTCTCCCAAATTGCCTTCCAAAACAAACTTGTAAATCTGGGGTCCCTGTCGGAGACAATCGTCTCAAGCATGCCATGTAATCTGAAGATCTGGGCCACAAACAGTCTTGCTAAGTGATCCGGCTTGACTGTTTTCTTCACTGGAATGAAATGAGTCTGCTTGTTAAATCTGTCAATAACAATCCAAATACTATCAAGACCACTCTGTGTTCTCGGGAGATCAAAAATGAAATCCATTGCAATACTTTCCCAGGGGCGGGTGGGTATGGGCAAAGGCTATAACAATCTCTGTGCTTTATGCCTGTCAAACTTGACCTTCTGGCATACCAAGCAACTGCGCACAAACTCTTCCACATCCTTCGTGAGTCTCGACCAAAAGAAGTCTCCCCCTACCCCTTTCATGGTGGTAGCGATGCCGCGGAGACCCGTAAAAGGTGGACAGTGGCATTCAGTCATAACCTTTTTCCTCAACGGCTGTGTAATGCACAGCATAGTTTTTCTCATCAAGTAGCCATCCCGAACGCAATATCCCGCTATTGTCTCCCCATCCAGTATCCGTGTGAAACCGTCTGGAAAACCGGAATCTGTGACATACTGGCCGACCATATCCTCGAAGCTCCTATGATGTATCGCGGAAATAGCCAGAACCAACGGCTTCCGAGACAAAGCATATGCCACCACATTCTTCTGTCCCTGAACATGGACATTCTGGAAGTGAAACTGTGACAAGATGTTCGCCCACCGCATCTGCTTTTCCGATAGCTGCTTCTGTGACAATAAGTAGCGCAAACTCCGATGGTCTGTAAAGACAGTAAAATCCGCTCCGAGTAGGTAAAACCGCCACTAAGTAAGAGCATGGATAACCGCCAAAAGCTCTTTCTCATAAACCTGTGTTGTCATTTCCGGCCTTGAGAACAATCGGCTCTCGTAAGCAATGACATGGCCTTCTTGCATTAAGACCGCACCCAGACTACCACCACAAGCATCACAATATATTCAAATGACTTTTGCAAGTCCAACAAAGTCAAAACTGGTCCCGCAGTCAATTTCTCTTTCAATGTCTGAAAGGCAGTCACCTCTGTAGGTCCCCACGAGAAAGGGACTCCTTTCTGTGTGATATGCAAAGGGGAAGCAACCTCTGCAAACTTTCAAATGAACCGCCTGTAGTACGAACACAGTCCCAAGAAGCTTCTAACTTCATGGACATTCTTCAAATCGGGCCAATCACGGATAGTCTCTATCTTGGCCGGATCCATCTGCACTCTTGTTGTTGACACAATGTGTCCCAAAAAGTGTATCAGGTGATCTCTATGTTCTGCCTCATTCTTGGAGAAAACAATGATATCGTCAAAGAAAGTGCCAACAAATAACCTGTACTTTCGAAAAATCATGTCCATCATCCGATTAAATGTCGCAGGAGCATTGGTTGAGCCAAAAGGCATCACCAAAAACTCAAATAACCCCAAAAGTCGTCCGAAAAGCTGTCTTGTAGACGTCTCCCGGAGCGATTCTGATATGATGATATCCACTCTTCAAATCAATCCTGCTAAAGCACAAGGATCCCTGTAATCTGTCGAGTATATCATCGATCCTAGGAATCGGAAATCTGTTCTTGATGGTGATTTTCTTGAGAGCTCTATAATCCATGCACATTCTCGAAGATCCGTCTTTCTTCAAAACCAACAACACTGGAGAGCAACACGGTGAAGTACTAGGCTGGACAAGACCCTTTTCCAAGAGATCTTTCACTTGATTCCTAATCTCTTCGTTCTGTGCTCGGCTCACACGGTAAGGTGGCCGGTTCAGTGGGGTGCTTCCAGGTATCAGATCAATGGTATGATCTTCAGAACGAGCAGGTGGTAACTCGCCTGGTAGGCCCTCTGAGAAGCAATCGACGTGAGTGGAGAAAATCTTGGCGTTCTTTATCAAGTTTAGACATATTTGTCCTATCCTCATCACTCTACTCTTTCATAAAGAACGAGTAAACAAAGAGACTGGATTTCATTAATTTAGAAATGGCCGAAGCCGATACAATAGGGACAGACTCGCCCTTCAGTTTAATGTCAAGTACAATGGTTCTGCCCTTCTCTGTAGTCAATGTCGCTTTCCTCGCCCAATAATCGACCAAGGCGTTGTTCTTGTGGTACCAAGGAATTCCCAAGAGAACATCACAACCTTCCAAAGGCATTATGTAAAAGTCCTCATGCCCCAAATACCCCTGACAATGCAACCGAAGTTGGCCAATGACAGGTGTAATGGCTACGTCCCTGCCGGGTGCCGCTAGAACTGCCTCCGCAAGTGGTCCCATCCAATCGGGAGTGATCTCAAGCCGCGCCACCAATTCCGGTGAAATGAAGTTGGCCTTGCCTCCTCCATCAAAGAAGATTAGGCCCTCTTGGTCTTTCACTTTGCCCCAAGCTCGGCAAAGTTTTGTACTCTCGTCCATGGTGTTGGGATCGGTACCCACACAATCTGGAACCAATCCTGTTTTCATCTTGCGTTTTCTTCCACGTTCCTCAGCTGCTCTCGAACTCTCAGGCCTTTCGTCGTCCTTGTCATTCTGTTCTTTCTTTGCCTTTTTAGGGCACTTCGCGGAGATATGTCCATGTTCCCCGCACCCAAAGCACTTCCCCTCCCTGATGAAGCGAGCTCTCTCCTGAGGAGTAAGCTTGGGTCGTGCATCTTTCTTTTCTGGGTTGCTCTTTCTCTTTCTACTTTCATTTGCTGAAGTCTGTTCGGCTCGTTGTGTCATGACCTCATCGGTGGGGTAGGTCAAACTGCCAGAATGAATGGCAAAACCCCGTTTCGCATGACTCATCAACTCCTGAATAGAAGCTGACTTCTGTTCCAAGCAGTGATCTCGGATCTCTGTAGGTAGACCCAAGGTAAACCGCTCAATTTGTTCTCTGAGCGAGATCTTCTTGAATGAAGAGGCGGGTAGAAAAGAGCTCTAGAATCTCTCGCAATAAGCGTCCACTGTATCTTTCTGGGTCATCCGAAGATGGTTCCAAGCAGCTCAAATATTGCATTCATACTCTTGAGTCAGCCAAGAAGAAAAAAAAAAGCTTCTTAAATTTCAACAATTTAACAGGCGCAGTCTTGCTTAAAAGAAGCGTGGACCACCAAGTTCGACAGCACAAATAATCACTTCAAAACAATTCACAGTTCACAATTGATTCGACACTCGCCCGGTAGAGTTCAGTGCCTAGAGATATTGGCCCCAAAGACTGGCGCCCCTTTAGGTATTTCTTTTTGTATTAATCTGTGTTCAAAGTACAAGAGGGCGGGCAGGCGCTCACACTCAGACTCTACGTCCAAACGCTCTGAGTTGTGAAAGGCCAACCCACGTATTTAAAGGTTACAAAGGGATGCTACAAGCAGAGCCCCCAAAAGCTGAAAATTAAAAGCCTTTAGGAATAAAGCAGGTTCTCTCTCTCTCTCACACAAGCTCTCTCTCTTGAGCCAATAGCAATAAAGCAAAAGCTTCCCTCTCTCTCCCATCCTTTGCGTAGGAAAAAGCAACATCCAAAAGCTGTCCAAAACTGCCGCAAGCTTTATTCCAAGCTTTCCCAAAACGCGGGAGTCCGTACAGCCAGCCATGTCAGCATTTCAACGTCTAATTTCCCCGGGAGGGCAAAGAGTGTGTGATGGGCAACCACGTCACCGTTTACTCTCTTGTACTTTGAACACAGATTAATACAAAAAGAAATACTGAAAGGGGCGCCACTCTTTGGGGCCAACATCTTTAGGCACGGAACTACGTCGGGCCGTGTCGACTAAATTGTTAAGTGTGAACTGTTTTGAAGTGAATCTCTGTTGTGTCACAGTAGAATCTTGACTTAGGGTGTCCAAGTTTGTTACAGAAACCATAAAAGAAACCCATTAGGCACTCAGTAGAGGTAGAGGAGGCAGCACAAGGTGTCACCAGCATGTGACTACTATCTATCCTTTTTGTTGATTTCTTTCTTATTATTTATTCATTTTCACTTTTTGGAAACACTCCTCTAGAAATCTAACTGCCCTGCATTGCATAGCTAGTGTGGAACTGTTCAGAGGGAGTCCAGGCCCGAGGGCAAGAGAGCACTAAGGTTGGACAAGGACTATGGTTAGCCAAAGTGGGGTCATTGACTAGCCAAAGTGGAATCCTTTGCTACAGAGGCTACATTTCAGTTCTTGGTGTGGCTGCAGTGTACAAAGAGGGTCAGATGACTTAGATAGATACAATGGCAACATCTCCTAAAATTTAGGGAACTGCTATTTTCGACCTGAAAATGTGTTCGCGTCATTACCTCCGGAATGACAAGGGGAACATTTTATTACTCTGTCGTGAAGTCAATTGGGCAACCGGTCGGGAGATTTTTAGGCGGCAACCCCGAAACGGGAAATGGCTTGTAAATGTGCACTTTACTCATGCATGAAGAAGTGGCACTGATTTTAGAGAAGAGAGGCCTCATTTTCAGTTTCTGTCACAGGTTGAGAGCTATGGAGTGCTTCCTTTCCCTCTTATGTACAGTGCAGTGCCAGGAGTGATGCCCTACACGCTACGCACTGCTCTCTCTCTCTCCCCTATGGCAGTATGTTATGCCCCTCTAGTGGACTTTTCAATTGACCAATGTACAGTTGTGTGGGTTCATGCGCCATTGCCGAGGCAAGAGCCTCTTGCACAGGTACTGGATTAGCTAGCGGCTAATCCCCCGCAGGTACAGGTGATTCGGAGAGGTTTCACGTGCGAAATCTCGTCTGATTCAAAGGGCAAGTAGCCCTACAGCTGCGGGAGCTCGAGGACTTGCTACTGATGCGACCGGCACGCGAAATGGAGCCCGAAACAGTGAATTACACCCTGCTGTGTATTTTTGCAGGTTTAGGGTTTTGGCCCTAAACGGACCCTAATACCCCCAGGAGGTTCGGGGATGCGAGGGGACCGCTGTACAGGTGATCTGGCGCATTTTCGGGGCAGAAAACAGAGAATTCAGCGTGCTGCAGATTCTCGCCAGGTTTTGCAAAGTGTCCATATGCGTCGGGAAAGTCATCCAGCCAAGATTGTGCGGGACAGCTTGTAGGGAACCACAGCTTTTATTCCCTCTTTTAAAGAATAAAGAAATACCGAAAGGGGCGCCTGTTTAGGGGCCAATCTGGTGTTGGTCTTCTCATACAGGTGCCATCTAGCAACCTGTATCCCTTCCCCCTTTGTTGTGTCTTGAAAGTACAGGAAAAGTGGGCGGCAAATTAAATGGGTGAAAGCAAATAAGGTTTAAGTCTAAGGTCTACCGCCCTTTTTGGATTAAACAGGCCGGTTTCATGGTTCCATTGCCGGGATTAAATCACTTTTTCCCATAGAAGTGAGCCTTGGTCAGTTTGGGCTTGAAGACACAAGGGATCATAGATCAGACACAGGGAATTGCAATTATGGCTGACAGACCAGATGATGTGACTAAAGAGGTTTCCTCTTCACAGGGTCAACAAACACATGAAGTGGGTGAGTCTTCAAGACCACCACAAACGGATGATGATATATTCAGGACCCAGTTGGCTACTGCTGTGGCTATGTTCACACAGGTAATGCAGAACCCGAGGTTTTTAGCCTTTCTGCAACCTCCTCTTCCGTCTCAGCAAGTTGGGTCACTGGATCATATTCAGAATCTTGTTAAGGCTCAAGCACACGTGATTCATACCGCAAAATCAATGGAAACACCTGTACACTTGACGGAGACCATGAGGTCTTCAAAACCTGTGCCTACGGTGCAAGAACAGGTGGCTGAAATGCCAGTCTTTCAAGCTGTACCAGTTCAGCCAGCCACCTTTCAGCAGCCTACAGTTGGTTCTAATGGGCCCGGAAGCAATCTCCAGGCTATGCAACAAGTCTTCCCACCACCTTCAGTACATCCTGGCTATTTTGGAGGTGGATCGGTATTCCAGAGCATGGTTGGTCATGCACCTGGAAATCAGTTTTACACGCCAAGAACAGTGTTCGGGGGAACTCAAACGATGATGCCTAACCCCATGTATGGTGTCATGGGCATGCAACCAGGGTTTCAAAGCACTCGGGGCCAATTTGGGATGCCACAGGCAAATTTTGGTATGGCTGGAATTACAAATCAACAGCCAAATATGGCATTTCCAGGTCAACTTAATAGCGGTCAAGGAAAACAGATGAACCCTAACAATGTTCCCATGTTTCAGTCACTTCTATATGACAACTTAACGCCGCTGGAGAGGCCAACTCCATACAAAGAAGGTGGCAAAGGTGTGACATTCACGACCTTTACAGGATTTGATGACAGGAAGAAGGCTCTCTCATTCCTCCAACAGTTTGACAAGGCCTATGCAAGGGGAAACTTTACAGAGGCTTCAAAGGTCCGCAAGGCAGCCACTTTCTTGACAGGGAATGCAGGACAATGGTGGAAAACTTTATTGCTTCAAGGGCAAGCTCCATCCACATGGATTTACTCCAAGCGGATTTTTGCAGCAGCATGGTTATCTGATGACTTTGAAGCAGACGTCATGACAGAATGGCACCAGCTTAATGCTGCTACTTGCAAGAATCTGGATGACTACAATCGGAAGTTTTGGAAAGCTCTACTTCCAGTAACTTCCTATAGGTTTGTGCCATTGACAGAACAGATTGAAAAATATTGTTGTGGCCTACCCAAAGGATTGAGAAAGTACTGCACGAAGACCAAAGTCACTACTTTGACGCAGCTCATCGAGGTAGCAAACACTCGCAATGGTTTGCTCAAGGGAGAAGATTGTGAATTTAATACTGGCGTCAAGGAAGGATCAGCCAAGAAAAATTCAGCGAAGAAGTACGTTCTCAATGAGGTTCCTAGAGCGACTCAGGAGCCAGCCAAAGCAGGGAAAGGCAAAGCTACGGCTGAATCAGAAAAGGGACCACCAAAGAAATGGAAAAGACCTTTTCCTCGCAAGTCGGAAGAGCAAAAGAAGGTCCTGAGGTCAGAGAACAAATGCTTTATCTGTGAGCAGCCAGGCCACGTTGCTCAGAATTGTCCTCAAAAGAAAAGGCCAGCTGATTTTGAAGACAAGGAGGACAGAAAAGGAAAGAGGCCCATGGCTGGTCTAGTGCCAGATATGGTGGGCGACAAGCCAAATTCAGATGCAAGTGAGCTTTGCAGAGCATGGGGAAAGGTCACGGATCAAACAGTGCTTATCTTCTTTGATCCAGGTGCCAAAACCAACTTCATTTCCCCAGAATTGGTTTCAAAGTTGGGAATCGGACCTGAAGAGATGGGGTATACAGCAGAGGCAGGTTTGGCATGTCCTGGCCATACAGAGGCTGTGACACCCATCATTTTACATCATGCCACTGGACGGATGTGATGTGTTGCTAGGCATTCCTTGGTTGTATCGTGTACAGGGAATCATGGATGCCTACAACAAAAAGATCATTGTACAGAGCAGGGGAAAGACTCACATTCTGGATATAAAGCTTAAAGAGGAGTCTATTCCCACTGTATCAGCTTCTGCTATTACTTTTGTAATGAAAAAGCATCTTTCTGCGTACTTGATTTTTGCACGTGAAGTGTCAGATTGTGATGAATCAAATTTATCTGTGTTAGATAAAGAAAGGTCAATGTTTTTACAACAGTATAGTGATTGTTTTTCCGATTCATTACCGTCTCAATTACCGCCAGAGAGACCCGAGGACCATGCGATAGATTTGGTGCCAGGCAGTAGCCCACCAAATAGGCCTCCGTACAAGGTTAGTGCGGCTCAGCAGAAAGAGATAATGAGCCAAGTACAGGAGCTGTTAGAAAAGGGGCTGATTCAGCCCAGTTCATCTCCATTTTGTTCTCCAGTGCTGTTGGTGCAGAAAAAGGATGGCTCATGGTGTATGTGCATCGACTATCGTGCACTGAACAAGAATACCATCAAGACTAGGTTCCCTATACCTAGAATTGATGATATTCTAGACAAATTAGAAGGAGCAGCTATGTTTAGCAGGATAGATCTACAGAGTGCGTACCATCAGATCCACATTAGATCAGAGGATGTGCACAAGACTGCTTTTAGAACGACGTTTGGCCTTTACAAATTTTTAGTGATGCCCTTTGGTCTCACAAATGCTCCTGCTACGTTCAATAGGATGATGGACAGAATTTTTCGTCTACACTAGCAGTTTGTTGGTACATTCTTTGACGACATGATAGTCTACTCAAAGAATGAAGAGGAGCATAGGCATCACTTGGCCATTGTGTTCAAAGAGCTACGCAGCCATAGGTTGCTCATCAATGCAAAGAAAAGTGATTTTTTTCTGGAAGAGATTCACTTCCCGGGACACATTGTCTCAAAGGATGGTGTCAGAATGGATCCTGCTAAAGTTGAAGCGATCAAGTCATGGCCAGATTTGAAGACGGTGCACGATGTCCGAAGCTTCTTGGGACTATGCTCCTATTACAGAAGGTTTATCCGAAATTTCGCTAAGATTGCTTCACCTTTACATGCTCTTCAAAAGAAGGCAGTCACCTTTAGATGGACACAGAAAGAGATTTCAGCTTTTAATCTCTTAAAGGAAAAGATGACTTCAGATCCAGTCATTGTGTTGCCAGATCTTAGGAAGTCATTTGTGGTCCAGTGTGACGTCTGTGGTAGTAGCATTGGTGCAGTGCTAATGCAAGATGACAGGGTAGTAGCCTATGAGAGTAGAATATTGCAAGGGCCAGCAAAGACCATGCAAGTCTATGAAAAAGAACTGCAAGCCGTGATTCATGCCCTCTTAAGTTGGAAACACTACCTGCTAGGTGCAGATTTCGTTGTCCAAACGGATCATTAGACCTTGCGAGACTTCTTCACACAGGCAAAGTTATCTGAGAAGCATATGCGATGGGCAAATATCTTGTCCATGTTCCATTTTCAGATTGTGCATGTGGAAGGCAAGAAGAACGTTGTGGCTGATGCCTTGTCAAGGAAGCCACAAATTTCAGCTGTGTCAATTCCTTATCATCATGAGCTTGATGATATGAGGGAACAGTATGCAAATGATGAAGATTTTGCAAGGGTCTTCGAGCAGCTAATGGATGGACAACGTCATGAACACTATCTCCTCAAAGATGGCTTCATGATGATGCCTGGCAGATTGTGTGTCACAAAGCCATTGCGACGCAAAGTTATGGAAGAGAGTCATGTCCCACCGTATGCAGGGCATCGTGGTATCGATGCTACAGTTAAAGCGGTTGAGACATTCTTCTACTGGCCTACATTGAGAAGAGATATGGATGCCTTTGTGCGAGAATGCCTAATATGCCAGAAGGTCAAGTTTGACAGGCAAAAGGCACCAGGGTTATTGCAACCACTACCTATTCCAGATAAACCATGGGAAAGTATTGCTATGGATTTTATCTTTGATCTTCAGAGAACACAGACAGGAAACGATGGTATTTGGACCATCATTTGCAGATTCAGCAAGCAGGCTCATTTTATTCCTGTCAGGAAGAAGATAAAGCCAGATCAAATGGCACGCTTTTTTATGAGCAATATTTTCAAGTATCGTGGCATGCCACAATCGATTGTTAGTGATCGTGATCCACGCATGACAAGTTTGTTCTGGAGAGGCTTGTTTGAGAATAAGGGCACAACGCTCAAATTCTCTTCGTCATTTCATCCTCAAAAAGATGGGCAGTCAGAAGAGGCAAATTCTACTGTCCTAGATCTGCTGAAGTGCTATGTGTCAGAGCATAAAGGAAAGTGGGAGCAATATTTGCCACTGGTGGAGTATGCATACAATAATACAGTGCATTCATCAAATGGCAAGGCACCTTTTGAGATAGTTGAAGGTGGCAAGAAAGTTCCTCCCATACTGCATACAAAGGACAAGATATTTGAAGCAGATAAGTATGTTCAGGACATGGATAAAATGTACAAGAAGGTCAAAATGGCCTTGGAAAAGACTCACGCAAAGCAAAAGAAAGCAGCTGATCGTCACCGTCGTGAAGTGGTATTTTCACTTGGTGATTGGGTGCTTCTACGCTTTGAAAAGGCAAGGTTAAAGAAGATGAAGGGCAAGGAAAGACTGTTTCCAAAGCTCAGCATGTGTTACTATGGGCCTTTTCAAGTATGCGACATAATTAGTGATGTTGTATATAGGCTGAAATTGCCTGAGAGTTGGAAGATTCACAATGCGTTTCATATGAGTCTTCTCAGACCCTATGTGGGCGATGTGCCAGAAGATATGCCAACTGAAGATCAGCCAGAAGTCGAGGAACTTGACGAGATCTTGGTCTCGGAACAGATTTTGGCACATAAAGAAAGAAAAGTGAAAGGCAAGGTTGCTAGGCGTTACTTGGTGAAGTTCAGAAACTATCCACCAATGGATGCTAAGTGGATGGAAGAAGGTGAACTTGCAGAGTCACCAATTGTGTTATCACTTTACCTTGAAGCCTTTGATTTGCAACCTACCTTGACCCCTTGAGTTTCAAAGCTACATGGATTGTCAGTGTGACAATGGCTTCTGAAAGAAATGATGTACATGTTATTTAAAGTGAGCTCAGATGAAGTACATGTTACATGAATGTTAGAGCTGTATAGATTGTCAGTTTGGCAATTGCTCTTATGGAATGTCCAAAAGTTTGGTTAGTGCTATAGAAGTGAGTATTTCTTGTCAGTTTGTCAACGATTCAGTAATTGCTTCTATTAAAGAGTACATGTGTAACTGCATTCTTAAACTGTCGGTTTGGGTATGCTCGAAAGTGTTACTGGATCCAACGTGTACTAAAAGACAGTGGCAAAATGCATAGCTACCATTTTGTCATTGGAAAGTTATTGACTCAAAGCAATGGCAGAGTGCGAAGCTACCACTATGTCATTGGGACAGGGTTTACACATAGGCAATACATGTGTCAACGAGGTGTTGAATACACCAGGGTCGACAATGAGTATGTATGTGTCGTACATGTGTCGACAGGTGTGCACACCCGGGTGTTGACTGTGAGCATGTACGACATAGATGCAAACGAGGACGTTTGAGATTTCAAGAGGGGGGTATGTCACCAGCATGTGACTACTATCTATCCTTTTTGTTGATTTCTTTCTTATTATTTATTCATTTTCACTTTTTGGAAACACCCCTCTGGAAATCTAACTGCCCTGCATTGCATAGCTAGAGTGGAACTGTTCAGAGGGAGTCCAGGCTTGAGGGCAAGAGAGCACTAAGGTTGGACAAGGAATATGGTTAGCCAAAGTGGGATCATTGACTAGCCAAAGTGGAATCCTTTGCTACAGAGGCTACATTTCAGTTCTTGGTGTGGCTGCTGTGTACAAAGAGGATCAGATGACCTAGATAGATACAATGGCAGCATCTCCTAAAATTTAGGGAACTGCTATTTTGGACCTGAAAATGTGTTCGCGTCATTACCTCCGGAATGACAAGGGGAACATTTTATTACTCTGCCGTGAAGTCAACTGAGCAACCGGTCGGGAGATTTTTAGGCGGCAACCCCGAAACGGGAAATGGCCTGTAAATGTGCCAAGTGGCACATTTCTGTGCACTTTCCTCATGCATGAAGAAGTGGCGCTGTTTTTGGAGAAGAGAGGGCTCATTTTCAGTTTCTGTCACAGGTTGAGAGCTATGGAGTGCTTCCTTTCCCTCTTATGTACAGTGCAGTGTCAGGAGTGATGCCCTGCACGCTACGCACTGCTCTCTCTCTCCCCTATGGCAATATGTTATGCCCCTCTAGTGGGCTTTTCAATTGACCAATGTACAGTTGTGTGGATTCATGCGCGATTGCCGAGGCAAGAGTCTCTTGCATAGGTACTGGATTAGCTAGCGGCTAATCCCTAGCAGGTACAGGTGATTAGGAGAGGTTTCACATGCGACATCTCGTCCGATTCAAAGGGCAAGTAGCCCTACAGGTGCGGGAGCTAGAGGACTTGCTACAGATGCGACCGGCACGTGAAACGGAGCCCGAAACGGTGAATTACAGCCTGCTGTGTATTTTTGCAGGTTTAGGGTTTTGGCCCTAAACGGACCCTAATACCCCCAGGAGGTTCGGGGACGCGAGGGGACCGCTGTACAGGTGATCTGGCGCATTTTCGGGGCAGAAAATAGAGAATTCAGCGTGCTGCAGATTCTCGATTTCGAGATCGAGCCAAAACAGTTGAAATTCAGCCAAGATTGTGCGGGACAGCTTGTAGGGAACCACGGCTTTTATTCCCTCTTTTAAAGAATAAAGAAATACCGAAAGAGGCGCCTGTTTAGGGGCCAATCTGGTGTCGATCTTCTCATACAGGTGCACTCTAGCAACCTGTATCCCTTTCCCCTTTGTTGTGTCTAGAAAATACAGGTAAAGTGGGCGGCAAATTAAATGGGTGAAAGCAAATAAGGTTTAAGTCTAAGGTCTACCGCCCTTTTTGGATTAAACAGGCCGGTTTCACAAGGTGGTGCATCAAGTGTTGCACCCGATAGGTGGTCTCTCTCTCAGCAGTACCCCAACAGCACTAGCGTTTTTGGAGCAGATTTCAGCCATCAGCCTATTTACGACAGTATCATCCCTTTAGCCTTGTCGCATCCCCGATTCCATTCTCGGCAGCAAATCCTCGCATGAAAGCCATCCATCGCGACAAATTTCAGTTTTCAGCCTTAGCGTTTTTCAACCTTGACGCCGCCGTCGTCGACGACCACCCATCGTCATCATCGTCATCGCCACGACGGGGCCACGACACAGTATTGCATTTTCAGCCCTTACATCAGCACCAATTCTCAGCCTTATAGATTAGCCAGCATTTTCAGTTTTCACCCCTTAGAACAACAGTCGTCGTCGTCGGCACAGTACCCGATCGCGGCAGATTCCCAGTGATCTCAGTTTTCAGCCCTAGCGTTTTCAGATTTCAGCCCTAGCCTCGCGTCATCGTTGTCGTCATGGCGACATCGTCGTGTTTGTGACAGTCGTCGTCAACGACATCATCATCTTCGACATAGAAAAACAGTACGCGTCATCGACATCATCGTCTTTGACATAGATGAGCAGTACCCGTCGTCGACATAGACCATCAACACCTCGTCGTCGACATCATCATCTTCGACATAGAACCTCAGTACCCAGTACCCAGCATCAGTAGCATCAGTTTCCATTAGCATCAACATCTCAGCATTTAGTCATTGTCTCAGCATTGTGCAAGAATAAAGAAAGTACTTGCTCTAGCAACAGAGCAAGGGGGCCCTTGAGGGTTGGGACCCGACATCCTTGTGTCGTCTCTTTTCTCTCTCTTGTCTCTCTCTCTTTCTTTCAATTCAGTTCAGTTCTTTCAAGTGAGGTAAAGTGTCCCTTATGTTTGTGTGCGGAGTACTAGATCCAAGCAAATCCTTATTCTCTTCCGCTGCACCTGACTCTCTCTCTCTCTCTCTCTCTCTCTCTCTCTCTCTCTCTCTCTCTCTCTCTCTCTCTCTCTCTCTCTCTCTCTCTCACACACACACACACACACACTAAATTCGAACACAACATGAGCGTGCCATACAGAGAGAGATACAACGAGCATTCTTCGACCCTACTGTTGTACTACATGGACTTATCTTACCTTATCCACCTATGCATTATATACTACACCCCCAGTTTGGTATTGGATGGAGCTAGTTTTGCATATCACGATTGTACTCCCTGAGCATATAGTTTTCTTCACATCCACTAAAAATGCACATGTACTCACTCCACCTCTTTTGAGATTATCATAGCCACCTCTAGCAGTTTGTATCAAAAAAAATTCAGTACTTTTTCCTCTTTTGGATATCTAGAGGATACACACATGTATATGATTTTTTCTCATAGGCCAACTTCGGCCTCTAGAAGGTTAATAAAGCTCTCTCTCTCTCTCTCTCTCTCTCTCTCTCTCTCTCTCTCTCTCTCTCTCTCTCTCTCTCTCTCTCTCTCTCTCTCTCTCTCTCTCTCTCTCTCTCTAGTTCCCTCTTGAATGACAATACTTGAGTTCAAGACCGGTCAGATAGATCTTTGAGGTCTCGTGGGATTGTTCCTACAATGTTAAAAATTCTCTTCTCTCTCATTATTATTTGAAGCCCCCAAATCTGCTTTGACTATTAGCAAACTGAACGATAGAACACGAGAACTACGGTGGTTCCCAGCAATGACCTTCGAGCATCAAAAACAGGCATTATACCCTGCCTCTTGCAAGAAACACACACACTTCAATTCCACTTTCAGCTAAAAAATCCCACCTACCTAATAGTTGAAACAACCAAAAGCAATACTGAAACTGTTGTAACCAAACTCGTTATATATAGTCTCTAGTCAAACAAACTTCGTTATATAATCTCTCCTCAAACAAATGTGTTTGTGTGAAAGCGGGAACAGCAAGCATGCATGGCATGCCCATGCAGCATAAGTCAGTATGTATATGTATGTGTATGGTTAACCCTATGATCCCTCCCAATGTGATTCCCCCCTTTGCTAACAACATTCCTTATACTTAAATATTGGATCTTTTATAGGAACCATGTACAATTTAAGAGGTTCTCAACCAAAATGGGTAATGTATCTTGGCCTCTTGCACAGAACATACGGCCTCCATCCAAATTTGACGCAATCGGCTCATACTTGAATTGACTACAAGTAATTTTAGAAGTTTTGTAACCAACCTTGTTATATCCTCTCTGGTCAAAGGAAAGAACGCATGCGGCTCCTCAATCTGAACATCTGTAAGATGATCCTCATTTGTTTTTCTTTGTTTGTTAGCCATCCTATCAGCAACCCGTGTAACAAGCCCCGCACCATTGAATTCCAAAAGCTGATCATCATATGTTTCTGTGAATTCGAGTAAACACTCCAGCAAGAACACGCTGCATTCAATAAGTAATACTGAATAGGATTAGAAAGCCATATGCACATCCCCATAAACATTCGTACAGCCATTCTCCAGCCAGATCAAAAGGCTAAGACAACTTGTTAAGAGCTCAGAAATCTGCAATATATGGAAATTGCACAAATGCAAGCAACGTATGCTACAAAACCATGATATTTGAATGTAAACGACTATGCTTTGGGTCTAAGAACTTTTAAAGTGTCTATCAGGGTACTCTTTACAGTTTCAGAAAAGAAGTGCATTAATGGAACACCTCGTTTCGTCTGTTAACAACATTTTACAATTGAGTCATAAGTTTGAACCAGTTAAGTAAGACCTTTGAGTACCTATTCTTGTCAAAGGCCATGACTGCACCATTCAACTTGCGAGCCTCATATCCACTTCTCTCTGCACCAATTATATTATGAAGCGGAAGCAGTGGCTTCAAAAGCACAACATCAGTGTCTAGATAAATACCACCATATCTGCATCCCATAAAAAGCAAGTATCATCCACAAACTTCAAATCAAATATGATGATCCTAATCCAGCCCTATGAATTAAAAAGAAACTATAGAAAAGTACTTGTAAAGAGCTGCTAGGCGCAGGAGCTCAGAATAGTGGATGTGGAAGAACTGTGTTTTTGTCCAAGGGAGCCAGAACGAGGAAAAGATATCAGCTGGAGTTCCAGCAAGCAGTTCCTCCAAATTTGGCACTACCACAGCTACTCTGAAACTATAGTCAAAAAAAGGCCAGTCAGACAACCGCCACATAAAAGATAGCAGCCATTATAGAACATTAAAGTTGCAACCTTATTGTGCATTGACAAGGTGACTCTAGAGTGGACTATTCCACAAGCATTCTGGAACACCAGCTTGTTGCTCTAGCTGTGCGCTCCTTCAATAAACCTTCAATTCTGCTACCTCACCCACTCCAAACCCCTGCTAACCCCCTCGACTGCCACGTTCTCCCCTCCCAGAACTGCCCTGTCCCCTTTCCCACAGCCCTCCAATTCCCACATCCACACAGTCCCACCTCCCGTTGCACCCTCACTCCCTCCCACAGCCCCCGTTGTCAATGTGTCAACAGACTGAACAGACTTTTAGCACTTCAATAGCAACCGAACTCAAAGAGATGCACGACACACGAGACGGGGAGTGGCGGAGTTCCACCCCAGAGAGCACTGGCCCCAAACCTTGGCGCCCCTTTCGGTATTTCTTTATATTACTTGAACTTGGTACAATGCCGGTACTCACACTCTGCACCTTCTCCAGAAAGCATGTCAGAGAATGAGCCCTTGGCTCATATTTAAAAGCCCTTGGCCTATGAAAGCAGTTTACATGAAAAGCTATAAACTCAAAAGCAACTGGCCCAAAAGAAGATGCCCAAAAGCTGCCAGCGCAAAAGCAGAAACACAATACAACACAAATGCTCACATATGCATGTTACAAGACACAACGAACAGCGCCACTGAGCACTCCCCCGAGACAGACGGTTTGCGGTATGAAGCTACTGAACGACTTAACTCATCACCCCCCCTGCAAACAACCAAACGCTCCCCAGTCATCCCGTCTACGTCGTTCGGAGGTTTTCCAACATACAACGAAACGCTCCCCAGATATCCCGTCTACGTCGTTCCAAGGTTTTCTAGCATACAACGAAACGCTCCCCAGACATTCCATCTGTGTCCTTCCAAGGTTTTCAAGTATACAACGAAACGCTCCCCAAACATCCCGTTTGCGTCGTTCCGAGGTTTTCAAGCATACAACGAAACGCTCCCCAGACATCCCGTCTGCGTCATTCTGAGGTTCAAACAATACCAAAACAACATTTCTCACTACTCCACCCGGGAGTAAAATCACCAATCATTGAAACCAGTGTTAAAACCAGAATCAAACATTTCAAATCGGCACCAAGACAGCTTCAAAACAGATACCATCTATTTCAAACAAAATCCAAACAGGCTCATCAAACAAGTTCTCAAACACAACTCAAACTTAAAAAGCAATCTCGACATCAGTCAAGCTCAAAAATACGACTGGCTTTCCATCCTGAAACCTGCACCAAGATAGGGTTAAGTTTCTTTCATATGTTTGTAACTGACCACAGCATGGTCCATCAGCTCTTGGACAGATAGTGTTCCTTTGGCGGTGATGGTAGTCCCAAGACATAGCAATCTCCCTAGACCTCCAAGGTTATCAACAAGAGACACCTGTTGAGAGATGTCTAAAGACTGCAAGTTGTAATTTGCTACGGTTTCCGCGGCAAGCATTTCAGGAAACTGTCCCAAAGTTGCACTCTCAAGGAAACTGTCACAAGTGTCACAAGACCCACCACGTGCCAATAGAAAAGAACAGATTGAACAGACTTTTAGCACTTAAATAACAACTGAACTGAGAGAGAGAGAGAGAGAGAGAGAGTCGACACGCGACACGGAGAGGCGGAATTCCACCCCAGAGAGTATTGGCCCCAAACCTTGGCCCCCCTTTCGGTATTTCTTTATATTGCATCAAAACAATACAAGCCAATACTCCAGACTCTGCACCTTCTCCAGGAAGCATGCCAGAGAATGAGCCCATGGCCTCATATTTAAAGGCCCTAGGCCCCAAAAGCACTTTACATGAAAAGCCTTCAAACTCAAAAGCTTCTGGTCCAAAAGCAATGCCAAAAAGCTGCCAACGTAAATCACGGAATTCCGTACAACTGCCACGTCAGCATTGTCAACGCGTTTTGCAAAAATCTGCCATGTCAGCACTGTCAACGTGAAACGCGGAAATCCGTACAATTCTGCCACGTCGGCAATCGGCGGAAAATCCGGGCTGTGTATTGGTGGGTCCTGCTTTATTTTAATTCCTTTATATCACTGGGGCCCCATCGGACGAGGTCCCCATAAGTTGCTAGGACTTCTTCTTTTGTTACTTGTTCTTCTTAGGGTTTAGGCCCCTCGGCCGTGATCTGAAGGTTGGCTCTGCTCTTGACTTGACACGTCAGCAGTTTGTGACATCCCCCCTTCTTGAAAGAGAGTAATCGTCCGCGAGAGTAATCGTCAGCGATTACAACATATCTGCAAAACAACTCAAGTTAGCTTTAAATAAATTCCGAGGGTCATTCCAGTTTGCTTTTTTTTTTTGTTAAGGAGTTGGCTTCTCCTTTCGGCTCTTTTGATCAAGGAGTTGGCTTCTCCTTTCGACTCTTTTGATCAAGGAGTTGGCTTCTCCTTTCGTCCAGATCGAAACTCTTTTTTTTTTCCCGAGAAAAAGATCCTTCTATTAGTTAATGAAACTACCTATAGGGCTACAACCACCTCTTCAAGAGAGGGCTACAACAACCATGATGGGGAGACTCTCCCAATGAAAAAACAGCATATGTACAATGAGGCTAAATCAAGAGATGGGAGGAGGGAAAAGCCACACAGGTGGTCGGTAGTGCCATCTAAATACACCCTGGACCATGGTGTAGAAAGGCCCAGTACGCCAGAGTCGAAGGAAAGCCTCTATGCGCTCCCGCATGTGGTCGGAGCTGCCCTGTAGTCTCTCGAGTTTTCCTCTGAGAGTGTGGATCATCTCTAGCCAAAGATCGCGAACAGTCTCTGCTGGTGGCACAAGGCGAGCCTCAAAGATGCGGAAGCAACGGGCCCGCCAGATGAACCAGAGTGTCAGGCCACTGATGAGCTCCCAACACTCCTCTCTCTCACTGCACCACTCCTGAGGAGTAAGCTTTGTGGCAGGCTGGAGTGTAGGTCGCCCCCCCTGCATCACTATCATCCTGCTGGTGGAAGATAGCTCAAACTTAAGTGCCGGGCCCGTGAGGATGGACCAAGTCGATGCTCCCCAAGTGTACTGTCGAGCCGTGGAGAGAGCAGGCATCAGCTGAAGAACTCGTAGCCACACCTGCTGGGCTGAGGGACAGTCCCAAAGACAGTGACGCTGACTCTCAACAAGATGGTCACAAGCTGCACATGCGGTCAAGAGACCACTATGCACTAGCCAACTCCCAACTGCTGTAGCTCTGTGTGCGACCAGCCACTGAAACAAGGTGACTCGCCTCGGCTGTCTGGAGTCCCACAACCTCTCCCAAAATGCTGTCAAGAACTCAGCTGTGAGACCCTCCTCTTGCCAATGAGGTGCTGCAGCGGGGCAGGCCTCTCTCTGTGCTGCTAGTATAAGACGTCCCAGACGAACGGTGTACTGAAAGAACGGGACTCCTGGATGGTCTGCAGAAGAGAAGGGATCCCTCCATAGCCACTCACCAGGATCCCACTGTACTCGTGCCAAATGGACAACACTCCCAAGCCCACAGCCTCCAGTGTCCAGTCTCAAGAGCTACTGGGTCAGGATCTATGACACAAGTCCTCCCACAGATGCCCACCACTGGGATCCTCTGAAAACAGCACTTTGCCACCCGCAGGGTCTCTACTGCAACTCGCTGTAAGCGTCCCTCACCTTGTAACTCGAAAAAAAGGGATGGAACAGTCTCTGAGCAGGCCCGGACTGAGATGAGAACCTCCAGTCGTGTGAAGGCTCCCATCCACCTGGGTGCTACTTGCTCAAGAGGAGTGAGCCACTCAGCTGGAACTGCCTCTGAGATGTCCTAGCACATGCTCTGCACCCCTCTCATGCCCTGTAGAGCTGGAAACCCTGCAACTCCTCTGACAAGCCTGAAAACTCTAACCAGTCAACTAGAGAGCGCGCTAGACCCACTGCCATGGGACCCTAGGAAACATGAGTCCGACTACCAACCAAGTGGCCTCTCTGAGTGCTAACCATGGGGTTCCAAACAAGGGGCTGTCGTAGGCGCTCCTCCGTGCAAGTAGGCTGTCGCTGCTCCAGGCCTCGCTACATGTGCTCCCAAGATCGAAGCAAACTCACAGCGAAGCGGTCCTCCAGTCTCCTGCTCAAACCAACTCTGCGCATCTCTGTGAAGATCCATCTGGTCGAAGGTCGCCAGGGGCCTCCAACCTGAGGCACCCTAGCACGAAGCCGCTGTAGCAAGAACTCCTTCCAGGGCTCCTCACCTGGAAGAAGTCCTCTGACTATGAACTTCCCAAGAAGGGCTCTGCTCTGCTGTGCTGGGTCAATGATCCCAAGCCCTCCCTGTGAACAAGGAAGAGTGATGACCTGCCAAGCCACTTTGGCTCGGGCTATCTGAGTGTCACGTCCTGACCAAAGGAAGTTCCTGGTCAGCCTCTCTATGTGGCTGATACAAGAACTCGAGAAGATCCAACAAGAAGTGATGTACCACATAGTCGCCAACAACACCTGGTTGGCCACTACTACTCTGCCAGCCAAAGAAAGTCGTGTTGAGCTCCAATGTAATAACTTCCTCCTGATAGACAAGAGGAGGGAAGCAATCTGCTGCTCGGGAGACAAGTCCAGACCAACCTGACAGCCCAAGTACCGAACAGCAGTCCCTGGGGGAATCCACCTAAAACCCTCACCTGGCATCCAGTCGGGCACAAGAGCACTACCAACCGAGAAAGCCACTCTCTTTCTCCAGTTGATCAATGCGCCAGATGCACAACAGAAGGTCTCAAGAGCCTGCTCACACCTGTGAAGGTTTGCCTCCTGGACATCCAAGTACAAGGCTGAGTCGTAAGCAAACTCAGTGTCCAGTAGCTCATCTCCCCGAATAGGAAGTGCTAAGCCCCGCAAACCAACCTGCTGCGACACCAAGAACCTTCTCATCGCCTCAGCATAGAACAGAAAGAGGAAGGGGGAAAGAGGGCAGCCTTGTCTGACCAAACGTGTGAGCATGAAACAATCGCCTCTACCTCCTGACAAAAGTACCTAACCGTGTGCTCGTCTGTACAAAGCTGACACCCCTCTGATCCAAGCATCTCAGAAGCCCATCCTGCGTAGAGTGCCCTCCAGAAAGTCCCAGTCAACTCTGTCGTAGGCCTTCTCAAAATCAAGAAGAAAAATCACCAGATCCTCACCACGAAGCCTCGCTAGGGCAGAAGCCTCCCAAAAAGTAAATATGTTATCAAGGATACTACGCTCCTTGACAAAACCAGTGTGGGTCCCATGTATAAGGCTCTCTAGAAGTGGCTGGATCCTCAAACTTAGAGCCTTGGCAAGAATTTTGTAGGCTGAGTTGAGGATGGTGATGGGGCGCCACTGTCGAATCTCATCCAAGGAGCCACCCTCCTTGGGAATGAGTCTTGGCGAGCCAACTGTAACTGCTCCTCCAACCAAGGATTGTCTGGATGCTGCTCCTGCATCCTCTGCAAGGAAGCAACGCCCCGTCTAAGACGCTACTCCTCCTCTCCCGCTGCAGTCAGGCGAGTCCTTGACTCCTGGAGAAAGAAACGACTAAGCTGAGCTAGTCCTGAGGCCACTCTGTCAGCAGGAGAATCCTGCATGTCCAAGCTCTCTGTCCAAAGAGCCTCTACTCGCTCTCTGAGTGCAGAGTCCAACAAGACCCTCCCAGGGATGCGAAGCATCGTGCTACCCAACCTCTGCCTATCTGTCACTGTGAGGGTCACTGGTGCATATGCTAGAAGCAGAAACAACTGGAACAGACTCGCCTTTAAGCTTTACATCAAAGACATGAGTCTTTCCTCTATGTACAAGGGTAATCTTTTTGTTGTAAGTATCCACCATAGCATGCAACCTGTAACACCATGGGATACCTAGTAACACATCACAGTCCTCAAGTGGCATAAAATGAAATTCTTCCGCATCCACATAGCTCTGAATGTGCAAACGAAGCTTTCCTAAGATGGGAGTAACAGGTTCTGAATGACCTCGGCATGCCAAACCTGCTTCCCCTATCATACCCATCTCCTCTACACGAATGCCCAACTTTGATGCTAATTCTCGTGATATGAAATTTGCACGGGCTCCTAGATCAAAGAAAACCAGCACTGTCTGGTCTCTAACTTTGCCCCAAGCTCTGCACAGCTCCGTGGCATCTGTGTTTGGCTGGTCTCCAACCAAATCTGGAACAAGTCCTGCACTTGGCTTTGGCTTCTTCCCTTTATGGTCTGACTTGTCATCCTTATCCTGTGACTTCTTCTATGGCCATTCATTTGCAAAATGTCCTTCCTGTTCACAAATGTAGCATTTCTTGGCCTCCCTAAGAGCTTTCCTTTCTTCAAAAGTTTTGCCAGAAAAATGCCTTTTTTGCCCTTGTCCTCGTCCTGAAGAAGATTTAGACTGCTTCTTGGACGTATCACCTTCTTCAGTGGAGGGCTTCTTTGCGGGAGGCTCAGAAGGCTTTGCTACAACATTGCCCTTGGCTGAAAACTGTTTGCCCTGGGCCCCTTTCTTGTGGCTATTAAATCCATCAGAATCTCCCTTCGACGGATTGCTGGCCACTCTTGCATTCTCTATCAACTGAAACATATTCATGACAGTAGTCTTTGTGCAATAGTCCCTGATTTTCTTGGGCAATCCGCAACAGTACTTCTCGATCTGTTCTGACAATGGCACAAACCTGTAAGAGGTGACTGGCAACAGTGCGGCCCAAAACTATTTATTGTACTCTTCCAGATTCGCACACTGTTTAGCATTCAACTCGTGCCATTTTGTCATCACATCCACTTCGAAAGTGTTTGTCAACCATGCAGGCGCAAAAGGCTGTTTGAATTGGACCCACGTTGTTGGGGCTTGACCCTGGTTCAACAATGCGGTCCACCATTGAAGCGCATTCCCTTTCAAGAAAGTGGCAGCCTTGCGTATCTTCGAAGATTCCGTGAAGTTTCCTCCAGCATATGCTGCATCGAACTGTTGTATGAAGGTCAAAGCCTTCAATTGGTCCTCAGTTCCTCTGAAAGTTTCAAACTTCACTCCCTGCCCACCTTCCTTGTAATCCTTAAGCTGACTCAAAGGAGCCACATTATCATAAACAGGTAACAGTGGTGCTCCATGAGTGTTCATTCCAGCACTCGCATCAACTGTTTTCCCTATCATATCTGCATTTTGTACGTATGGCTGCGAAAAACCAACCATACCAAATTGTGTTCCAGGCACTCGAAACTGGCCATAGGCACCCTGAAAACCTGGTTGGACACCCATGTTCGCGTAAATAGGGTTACCCATGCCTGTTTGCATTGTCCCGAACACATTCCCTGGCATATAACCTGTGGAAGGTCCATCCATAGCTTGAAACACTGAACCACCTCCAAAATAACCAGCATAAGTATTAGGTAATGGAAGGGTCTGACGCATAGCCTGTTCATTGCTACCTTTACCATTCACAAACGGTTCCTGTCCAGCTAAAGCAAGTTGCTTTGGATCATTGGACACCGCTAGTTGCTCAACCACATGGGCTTTCCCTCGAGCATCATGAGTCCTCTGCGCATTGGAAATCTCCTTTTCCTGCAACGGCTCAGTCATGCCCTGTGTAGGAGGCTGAAAACCCTATGTCGGAGTCTATAAGAACTCCTGCATCCTTGGGTTGTTAGCCAACTGCTGAAACATGTCCATGCAACAACGCAGTTGAGTTCTAAACAACCTGTCCTCTTCTTGAAGAGTTGAAGGAATTTTCTCTGTGCCATGTGAGGAAGATCCCTCTTCAGGTACTTGGTCTCTCTTCTCTGCCATATCGACAAGCCTCTGTGTTGCTTTCACCCACAACAATCCACACTGCACGTTTTGAAGAAAAAGTGACTATCCCGTCGATGGAACCATATAACCGGCTTGTACAACGTAGAGGGCGGTACTATTTCAATTACCTGTTAACTTTACACAAAGCACTGAGAAGGGAAGAGAACACAGTTGCGTCCAACGACTAGAATGTCACTGCGCACACGAGACCGACACCCTATAGGCCCCAAAGACTGGCGCCCCTTTCGGTATTTCTTTATTCAAATTAAAGTAGACGATCTGACCACTTCGCACAAGCTTTCACAAAGCTGTCCAAACTTGGTGAGGGCTGAAAACGCAGGTTTTCGACCTGATTTTGGCAGCATAATGGCGCAAAAACCCCTATAGGTCAAAAGCACCTGTCTAGGACGGATTCCCTCGCTATCTGGAAGCTTTCTGGTGAGCTGTCACAGAAATTCAGCGGGCTGTAATTCCCTGTTTTTCACTGCCGGGTGCCCAAAAGCCTATACATGCATCCCAAGGCTCTCACGAGGCTCCCCCGAGGTTCCCTTGCAATTTAGGTGCGAAACCCTAAACCTGCAGAAAAACACAGCAGGCTGGAATTCGCTGTTTCGGATCGTTTTTAGCGGAGCGAACACGCCTACGCGTGTCCCAAGGGCTCCCGCACGCAATGGGACAGTTCCCCTATGAATTGGACGAGTTTTCACACGAGAAAACTCTCCAAACTCGCAATCTTTCGCAATGGAAGTGTGCGTACCTGTGGGGGATTAGCAATTAGCTAATCCGGTTCCTGTTCAGAAGGCTCTTGCCTTGGCAAACGCGCATAAACCCCCAGAACTGTACATGTTCATCTGAGTAGCCCAACTAGTGGGGCATTACCATATGTGCCAAAGGGGAGAGAGAGATCCACGAGAGCAAATCATCGCGCTACATGAGATAGAGGAGAAGGCAAGCTTTCCATTAAAGCTGTAGACCTGCACCCACTACTCACACACACACTGTAGCTCACTTATCATCAAAAATCAGCCTCCTCTCTCAAATTGGGCGCCCCCTCTTCAGCTGGAAGTAGCAAACTCCCCAGAAGCCGCCATGTGTCCAGTTTGCCCCTTTTGAGTTAATTTTCTAGTTCCCACTGACTTATAAAGTTATAAGTAACTTTCCGAGTGGCCCAGACTTCATTTGGCGCACACAAGCTTCCATACTCATCAGAATTCAGTGCTAACTGGCCCGACCAGTCCCAGACTAACCGACCAAGACTCTCGCTGTGAGAAACCTATTCGGCCGCAGCCGTTTCACACTGGCCATGCAATGTCCACTTACACCTTTTCAAGGGTTCCGAGAAAAACAAGTAAAAATAAATAAAAATATCTAGTACTTATTTACGGAAGGCAACAGGAAAAATATACCTCCTGATGACAGCATGGTCCGAGAAGAAAGTCCCTGCAGGATGCCAACTGTCCCACCCGAGTCACAGAAAAAGTCACTAGTGTAGAAGCGATCTATCCGCGATAGATTCACTCCTCCCACTCTGTGGTCCGAACGAGAGAAGGCCAGGCAGGCTGTCTGGGGGCCTCACAAAGCTAGAGTACTGCCACACATCCGAAACCCTCAGTCATACAAAACCTCTTCCAAGTTGCCAGCTCAACTCCCTGCACAGTAGCGTGGCTACCACCAATCCTGTCAGAAGGGTCCTCCAACATGTTGAAGTCACCCCCAATGCACCACTGCTCTGCTTGCGGCAGAGACTCAACAATCTGTGATCAAAACTCTGCTCGTGCACTCGCCACATTGGGCGCATATATGTTCAGGAAGCCCACAAGGCAACTCTGAACCTGCATAGTGATCCACTGAGCCCTGCCTGGCACAATAATCCCTCTACCCACAATGGCCTGCTGTAGAGACTCCGCAATAGTCATACATACCCCACCCTGGATGCCTCCAGGTCCAAAAGCAGCTGACCAAAAAGTCTCATAGTGACCACGCAAAATCTGACCACATATTCGGTGTCGCCGAATGCGGCTCTCACAAGATGATGCTCCTGCAGCATAAGAATGTCAATCTCACCACCCACAAGGCATCTCTACAACTCCTGACGCAACCGACCCCTCTGTCACTGAAATTGGGGCCCTCCTAATCCCTGCACATTCCATGAGATGATCCTCATGGAGTCAGTGAGAGAAAGCAAATGGTGCAACAGCAGCCAACCTCGCTATCTTTGAGGCCGGTTTGGATGGGGAGTAATCCGCATCCGAACGACCTCTAGACAAGCGCGCAAGAAGTGACTGTCCCGCCCAGGCCCAAGCCGAGCGTGCAGCCCGAAGGGCTACATCCTCTGTCCAAGAATCCTCATGCACAAAGACATAACACGGAGGGCACTGAGTGTCAGCAAACAAATGTACCACAATGTGCCTGCAACCTGCTACATCTGGAGGTGTCATGCTGAACCTGGCAAGAGGCCAAAGTGTCTGCACCAGATCTGTCACTGCTAAGTCCCCTGTGTGATGTGAGAACTCAATAGCCTGTGTCTGGAGCCAGTCCAGGACTGTGTCTTGGGTCCACTTCGTGATATCCCTACCACACAACGGAAAGGAGAAACCCACCGCTGTGTCTAGGGCCTCACTGCCTCTAGCTGCAAGAAAGAGGACGTGGACTCGAAAGCTGGCCTCCTCCAAGTCGGAAGAGGAATCACCCAGAAATCGAGTGAAGCTGTAATCGAAGAAATCCCAACGTCTACGAATGTCGAAGCTGGTCAGACCTCTGGAGATCGCTACAAAGGGAGAAGTGAGCACCAAAAAAGGCGGCCTCAAGTGGCGCTGTCCCTCACGAGCCACACGGCTCGTAGCGAAAGCACTACCAAGAGAACGCCTCGCAGCAGAAGCGTGGCCAATACCCTGTGTCTGAGGAGTGGCGGAGGGGTCCGGGAACGAGGCTGTGGGCCCCATCGAGGAGAGGGGAGAGGCGGGGGGCGAAGGTGGAGGTGGGGGGGGGGGGGGGGGAGGCGGGGCGACAGCAGCTGAGGGAGGAGGAGGCGGTGGTGGAGGAACAGAAGTGGACGAGGCCTCCTCAGGCAGGACCTGCTGAAGGGGGTCGAAACGGTTCCCAGTCGGAACCCAGGCCTGCTGAGCTGCAGCAGGTCGGCCACCAGGGGGAGCAGTGGGGTGAGCTCTCCCCTGCCAACGACGGCCAGGCACCTGCTGCCAACCATCAGCTGGCTAGTCACTAGTCTCTGTCGAAGTACCAGCCTGTGTATCCTGTGTACCTAGCTGCTTGGCATGCTCAGCCTTGGGCGGCTGCGCATGCGCTGTGGGTCGAGGCCTCCTGCAAAGACAGGCCTTTGCCATATGGCCCATCTGTCTGCAAATGAAACACTGGTTCGGGAGACCCAAATACTCCACACTCTGTCTAATCCATCCCCCACTCGCCCTAGGCAGCAGTACCACCTTGGGGAGGGAGTGTGTCACAAACAAGAACCCGCACAGTAGGTAGACCTGCGGCCTTGGCCACAACCAAAGCTGCCGTCCGTGGAGACTCCGAAACTGTCCCGAACATGGAACCAATCCTGTGTAGGAGGGGATGGTACTCTCGCCTCAGGCCTGGAAAGCAAATCGAAATCGGCAAGTTTGCCTCCTCCTCGAGCACATCTGTAGTAGGGTCGAAACCGTGATGCCAACGTCGGAAGTAAGCTCGAGCTGCTCTGATGCCGAGCGGGCTCATCGAAATCACTTTGGTCGCCATATCTGCAGACTCAAACTCGACCTGGTAGTACCCTCTCCCGAGGATCTGGACATCTGTAATCTTGCCCACATCGGAGAGAAGACGGGCCTGCAATAAATCCCGAACTTCGCACCTACTGGGCCGAGTGCCAATGATTTTACAGATAACCGAAGTGGCCTGCAAGCGCTCCACTTCGGCCATCAAGCGAGCTTGCTCTTCTGGCGAAAGAGCAAGTCGAAGGGTCGGCTCCGTGGTGTCAGTCGAGGAGGCTTCTGTAGAGTCCCTCTGAGGTGGAGCAGAGGCCGCCATTCTGTGTCTGCTACTGAGAGGATAGGGTCGTTGGTGTCGAGGCGAGTGCCAGCAAGCTGAAAAAACAGCCTACAAGCACGTAGAAGGCGAAAAGGGATAGAAAAAGGGGACAGGGGGGGGTAGGAGGGTTGAGGCCAGGGGGCGGGAGGCTGAATCGTCGGCAAATGGGGGCACGAGGGCTGGTTGGACGAGCGCAACAGTGCGCTGGAGGCTGGACAGCAGCGGGCAGGGCAGCGCGAGGGAGGAGGGGGGAGGCGGGAGCAGTGGCGAGGGAGTGGCGCGTGCAGCAAGGGGGGGGGGGACGCGCGCGCGCGGGCAGCAACGAGCTCCCGTCGAGTAGGATCGGAACTCTTGATATGCTTGTGTAGTAAAATTAGCCATCACACCCAAACCGCACTGATCTTCCACGGGTGTCTTGATGCACTACAATTACATACCCAGGCAATCTCATCCAGTTAGGAATATTCAGTAGTTGGCACATCACAATGCAACACAAATGCTTACATATGCATGTTACAAGACACAACAAACAGCGCCGCTAAGCACTCCCCCAAGACAAACGGTCTGCGGTATGAAGCTACTCAACGACTATCTCGTTACTCGCCACGCAAATAACCTAAAAAGGTCCGGGCCATGAGCTCAGAGGACTATACAACCAAGCGCTCCCCAGACCGCAGTTTGCGTCGCTTGGAGGTTCAAGCATACAACCAAACGCTCCCCACGCATCGGCCTGCGTCGTTCGGAGGTTTTCTAGCATACAACGGAACGCTCCCCAGACATCGGCCTGCGTCGTTCCAAGGTTTTCAAGCATACAACGAAATGCTCCCCAAACATCGATCAGCGTCGTTTCGAGGTTCAAATAATATCAAAACAATATTTCTCACTTCTCCACCCGGGAGTAAAATCACCAATCATTGAAACCGGTATTTAAAACCACAGTCAAACAATTCAGATCGGCACCAAGACAGGTTTAAAACAGATAGCATCCATTTCAAACAAACTTCAAACAATACTTTCTCAAACAATGTTCAAAAGTATCTAACTAGAAAACAACTGAAGAGGTCATTCAAGGCTTTGTTCGGACAAACGAACTTTGAGGACAACTGGCTTGCCCTTCTGCATCACGGTGATGGTTCGGTTCCGAACCTGGAGAGTTGCATCATTCTTGTCGTGCCAGGGCATGCCCAAGAGAACGTCGCAATTGCCCAACTTCATAATGTGGAAATCTGCTTTTCCATGATATTCTTGTATAGTCACTGGAAGAGCACCAATGAGCGGTACCACTTTCTGAGTTTGCCCCATGGCTAGCTCAACTTCAATTCTCCACCCTTTGCATCATAATCAAAGTGCATCTGCTTCAAGAATTCTGGATGGATGAAGTTCTCCATAGATCCGGGGTCAAAGAGAATAAGGGCTTTCAAGCGGTTGACTTTTCCATAAGCTCTGCATAATTCATCAAAACTCTCGAGGTGTATATCATAAATATCGGGTACTAGTCCAATAGCAGGTCTAGCCCCCTTGGCCGGAGGTGGCCCCGGGGATCTATCTGACGTGGGAGCAGAAGGTTGCACTAAGGACGTCGAGGCACGCTCAGGATGTAGCAAACTGTTGACGTGTCGACCTACTGAAGAACGGAGCTACCGGCCAAGGGGCCTAAACCCTAGAAGAAGTAGAAGCAACAGAAGAAGCAGCAACAAATTTCCGGAAATTCCGCTAACTGCTGACGTGGCAGAACTGTATACAGATTTTCGCTTTTCACGCTGGCAGTGCTAACGTGGCAGGCTGTACGGATTTCTGCGTTTTGCTCTGGCTGATGACGTGGTAGCCGTACGGATTTCCGTGATTTACACTGGCAGCTTTTTGGGCATTGCTTTTGGACCAGAAGCTTTTGAGTTTTATAGGCTTTTTACTGTAACTGCTTTTCAGGCCAAGGGCCTTTAAATATGAGGTTAGGGCTCATTCTCTGGCATGCTTCCTGGAGAAGGTGCAGAGTCTGGAGTACCGGCTTGTACTGTGTTGATGCAATATAAAGAAATACCGAAAGGGGCGCCACGGTTTGGGGCCAATACTCTCTGGGGTGGAATTCCGCTACTTCGTGTCGCATGTCATCTCTCTCTCTCTCAATTCAATTGTTATTGAAGTGCTAAGAGTCTGTTCAGTCTGCTCTTTTCTATTGGCACGTGGAGCCCGTCTTGTGACACTGGTATTAGAGCATCAGGCGTGAGCGTTTCTGAAAGCATACCGGTCCTACAAAAGAGCAGACAGAGCTATTGGAATTTTATTCGAGGTATCTTCGTCCTCCAACCCGGGCCCGGTCCTACAAAAGAGCAGATAAAGCTATTGGAATTCTATTCGAGTGAGGTATCTTCGTCCCCCAACCCGGGCTCATCAGCCACTCCCACCCTTACTTCATCGCGCATCGGGGACACGTTCCCGTCTTCACCGCTCATGTCTTACAAGGCATAAGCTATTAAGATCACTTGCAAGAGAAGGATCCAAGATTTGTTTCGAGCTGCTGTTTTTCTGAGAGACAGTACCATGCAGATGTCTATAGATACCAAGCCGCACACTTCCAAGGACTTGGCAAGCTTCAAGAAAAAAAGTTGCCCGAAGTTATATAGTTTTTGACATCTTCCTTCGGAGTGCAACTTCTGGCAGAATGGGGTATCCTGAATGCTTGCCATGGAAACCGATTATAACTTGAAATTTCTCGACATCTCTCAGTAGATGTCTCTTCACGAGTAGATGACCTTGGAGGTCCAGTGCAATTGCTATCTTGGGACTACCATCGCCGCCAAAGAAACACTGTCTGTCCAAGAGCTGATGGCCCATGCTGTGCTCGGCTACGACCTCAAGGAAGGAACCTAACCCTAACTTTTGGTGCAGGTTTCAGGATGGAAAGTCAGTCGACTTTTCGAGCTCGGCTAATGTCGAGACTACTTTTTAAGTTTGAGTTTTGTTTGAACTTGTTTGGTGATCTTGTTTGGAATGTGTTTGAAATGGATGGTATCTGTTTTGAACTTGTCTTGGTGCCAATTTGAACTGTTTGACTCTGGTTTTAATACTGGTTTCAATGATTGGGTGGAGAAGTGAAAAAAATATTGTTTTGGTATTGTTTGAACCTAGGAACGACGTAGGCCGATGCCTGGGGAGCGTTCCGTTGTATGCTAGAAAACCTCCAAACGACGCAGGCCGATGCCTGGGGAGCGTTTGGTTGTATGCTTGTAAATAATTGTTGTTGTGACTCCTGGCCCGAACCTGGATGGTTATGCGAGAGGAGTATTAAGAAGTCTGAGCAGTGGTTACTCTCAGCACCTCCAAACGACGCAGGCTGCGGTCTGGGGGGCGTTTGGTTGTAAAAGGCCTCTATATCTCCCGGCCGACCTTTTCAGGTTATGCGGGAGGAGTGATGAGGGAGTCTTTGAATATATCCAGGCCCGGACCTTGTTAGGTTATGCGGGAGGAGTGTTCATCGGCGGCTTTATGTTTCTATGTCTTGTAACATGCATATGTGAGCATTTGTGTTGCATTGTGATGTGCCAACCACTGAATATTCCTAATTGGATGAGATTGCCTGGGTATGCAATTTTAGTGCATCAAGACCTCGTACTTTCTAGTGTCGGAGGAGGAGGTACCACCTGGGGCATCAGAGGGGGTAACATCTAGTTTAAAATTGTTGAAAACTTCGCAGCATCGAAAGATTCTGCCGAGGATGCCGCGAAAGAATGTAATGAAGCTCGTCGAGCACAAACTGCAAATATTCTGTTGAATCCATGAACTCCATGTCTTGGGTTCTTTATGGCTTATGCCCTGTAAGATAGAGCGATGAAGACGTGAGCACGCCCGATATGCGATGACGTAAGGGTAGGAGTGACTAGTAGGTCCAGGGTCGAGACCCAAAGATACTTCAAATAGCAATTTACAGTAGTCTCTGGGGCACCACGTGCCAATAGAAAAGAACAGATTGAATAAACTTTTAGCACTTCAATAACAACTAAACTGAGAGAGAGAGAGAGAGAGAGAGAGAGTCGACACGCGACACAAAGCGGCGGAATTCCACCCCAGAGAGTATTGGCCTCAAACCTTGGCGTCCCTTTCGGTATTTCTTTATATTGCATCAACACAGTACAAGCCAATACTCCAGGCTCTGCACCTTCTCCAAGAAGCATGCCAGAGAATGAGCCCATGGCCTCATATTTAAAGGCCCTAGGCCCCAAAAGCAGTTTACATGAAAAGCCTTCAAACTCAAAAGCTTCTGGTTCAAAAGCAATGCCAAAAAGCTGCCAACGTAAATCACGGAATCCCATACAGCTGCCACGTCAGCACTGTCAGTGTGTTTTGCAAAAATCGGCCACGTCAGCACTGTCAACGTGAAACGCGAAAATCCGTACAGTTTTGCCACGTCAGCAATCGGCGGAAAATCAGGGTTGTGTATTGGTGGGTCCTGCTTTATTTTAATTCCTTTGTCACTGAGGCCCCATCGGACGGGTCCCCATAAGTTGCTAGGACTTCTTCTTCTGTTACTTGTTCTTCTTAGGGTTTAGGCCCCTCGGCCATGATCTGAAGGTTGGCACTGCTCTTGGCTTGACACGTCAACAGTTTGTGACAACAAGACATAACTTTGGGCAAAAATTTTCTTGAAAGCTTGCAAAGTCCTTGGGGTGTGCAGTTTGGTAGTTATCAACCTCTATATGACACTGCTTCTAGAAAAACAGACTCGAAAAAAATAAATCTTGGATCCTTCTCTTGCAAGTGATCTTTATGGCTTATGTCCTGTAAGACAGAGCGATGAAGTAAGCGTGGGAGTCGCTAATAAGTCCGGGGTCACGACACGAAGATTCTTCAATTAAAATTCCAGTAGCCTTTGGAAGCGCCGGTTTGCTCTATCTACTCTTTGGTGGGACCGGTATGCTTTCAGAAAAGCACACGCATGAAGCTATGATACCACTACCACAAGACGCGCACCATGTGCCAATAGAAAAGAACAGACTTTTAGCACTTCAATAACAACTGAACTGAAAGCGATGCACGACACACGAGACAGGGAGTGGCGGAGTTCCACCCCAAAGAGCATTGCTCCAAACCTTGGCGCCCCTTTCGGTATTTCTTTATATTACTTGAACTCGGTACGATGCCGGTACTCACACTCTGCACCTTCTCCAGGAGGCATGCTAGAGAATGAGCCCTTCGATCATATTTAAAGGCCCTTGGCCTATGAAAAGCAGTTTACATGAAAAGCTATAAACTCAAAAGCAACTACCCCAAAAGCAGATGCCCAAAAGCTGCCAGCACAAAAGCAAAAATCCGTACAGCTTTGCCACGTCAACAGTCAGTGTAAAACGCGGAGATCCGTACAGCCTGTCATGCAATTTTCAAAAATCTGTACAGTCTACCATGTGGCACTGCCAACGCAAATCACAGGCGTTCGTACAGCTGCCACATCATCATCTTCTGCGCAAGTTCTTTGGATGCTTTATTTTAATGCCTTTAGTCACTTAGGCCCCATCGAACGGGGTCCAATAAGTTGGTGTGAACTCTTCCGCTTCTTCTTCTATTGTTGCTTCTGCTTCTTAGGGTTTAGGCCCCTCGGCCGAGATCTGAAGGTTGTCTCCGTTCTTCGGTGACTTGACACGTCAACAATTTGTGACTGCTTCCCCAGCTTTGCCTCTCCACAGCTGCACCCCCCACGCCACACTTTGCTTTGGGGCCCTCCCTTCACCTTGCCCCTTCTCATACTGCCCCTTTCCTCCACCACCTCCCCACTTTTAAACTATCTACTAGACCTCCATACACGTTAATGTTACAGTATGCTTCCTTCTTGTCACGTGCACATCTAACCTTATGTGCATGTGGACAAGCTGTAAGTTGTAACTCCTACTACTAGGGCTTAGGATAGCCTAGGAAGTGTTTTGGCACCTTTGTGAGCCTGCTCGCAGGACGTGCATGTCCAAGCAATTATAGTTAGTTGCATAGCCTCTGATTGCAGACTATCACCGCCCCTGTCTGCTAGGTGTAGGCACAAGGAAGTGGTCGCATTTAGTCATTAGTTCTCTAGCCTAGGTAGTTTATAAGCATGTGAAGCAACTCTTATTAATAATACTAATATTATTAATAAGTGGCCAGCATAATAAAAGTCGTGGGGCATGCTTTTTGCTACTGCCACACTAAAAGTTCCAGCTTGGGGAGATTGAGCAAAGATGATCTCCCACATCTGCTGGTTGGCTACTATACTCCTCCCTACAAATTTGTACCGAGCTCCAGTGAAAAAGCTTCCCCCTACTGCTCAAGAGGAGGGGTGCAATCTGCTGCTCTGGTGTAAGATCAAGAGATCAAGGCCTACCTGCCAGCCCAAGTTTCCCACAAGCATCCCAAGAGAAATCCAGCCAAAAAGGAACAGTCAACCTGAACTCTCAGATTCCATTTATACTTCACACACTTGTGCGTGCGTGCGTGCGTGCGTGCGTGCGTGCATGTGTGTGTGTGTGTGTGTTTTGTGTGTGTGTGTGTGTGTGTGTGTGTGAGAGAGAGAGAGAGAGAGAGAGAGAGAGAGAGAGAGAAATGAAATGAAATGTTATATTAACGTCTTCAAAAGGCCAAAGTGACCTATGAGACCAGAAAGTTACAATGCGGTGTATCTGATACAAAGTCAGATTAACAAAATAAATTAATCTAGGATAACAAAATATAAATACTGCGGAAACCTAAACTAAGCTGACAGGTGTGAAAGGTGAAAGGCGTGAAATGTGTGAACTAAGCAATACAATGTGTATACAATATGGGAGGGAAGTGGAGATCCATCTTCATGTGCACTCTGGACGACGAAAAAGTATGGCTCGAATCCTTTGCTGAAGCCTCCTTCGAAACTGTGTAGCTCCTCTTCTCCATCGGGGTCGTCTAGGTCTCCCTAGCTCCAATGCTCAGTCTATGAGAATGCCAGTAGTGCGGGCAGACCTCTCCACTGTTGGCTGCTCCTCTGTCTGTTCTTTTGGGTGTACAATATCGAGAGAGAGAGAGAGAGAGAGAGAGAGAGAGAGAGAGAGAGAGAGAGAGAGTTAACACAGATTAATGCTCAGCTTTGGGTCTCTCTCTGCATTCAAAAGGAAATTCAAGGGTACAAACTCCATAAAAAACAAGTAGATCACATACAAGCTATCTATCCACCACCTCAATAGTAGTATGAAGTAGAGCTATGTACTAGACATGAGCATCCCATCATTATCTTAATTGTTCCTTGAATTACCAGTCTAAATGCATTCTTTGGCCTTTCAAGAGCTTAAGGTGAATAATGTAACTATCTGCACATCCATACAATAACCAACTAACATCAGACAGAGATAGTGTACTTTATATGTTAAAAGCATAGAAATATCAGTCAAACTTGGGAGATGATATTGCATACCCCTGCTCCACAAAACTCGTAAAAACATCGAGCTCGGTTGACATGGAGAAAACTACAACACATGCTCCAGGGTGGAAGTGCAGAAGACTCTCAAGTCCACGTTGGTATCTAACAGTGTAGGTCCAAGAAGGAGTTGTCCAAGCCATGAAAACTCTATGTGAGCACTTTTCATCCTCTAAAAACTGTTCCAAAAAATCAGAAAAGGCCAAATTTGAGTCCAATCCTGGATAGGATCCCCATTTTCTGCTGTCCAGAATTGGATTTGACTTCTTTTCCATAATCAACTCGGATAATGGGCTTTGATTTTTACTCATAAAGCTGTCTGTGTGTTCCTGTCTTTGAACAGTCTCAGAATGAGCAATTTTTGAGAATTCAAGGATTGATCGTTCGGCAGCATTTACAAGTTGATGATCAGAATCACGAGAAATCTCAACAGTTCCTCTGTTCTTCCTATCTGTAGCAAGCATGTCCTGTTTAGTATGAGTATTGCCATGTTCAGCTTCTAGACTTGACTTACCACTGGCTTTTCGCAATGCCTTCAACATGACTTTGTCATATCCATTGAGGCCATTGGGACTGGATGTGTCTGGGTCTTGCAAAAGAGGGTTGTTCATGGGGTTTAACAAATCAACAGAACCTTTGCTTGACCTTTCTTTCTTGTATGAATCTGCCTTAAGCTTTTTGTCAGTCCATGAGCGCAAATTAGCATTTTCACTTTTATCAATACTAAAAAGCAATGCATCATCAATACTTGCAATTTTTTCGAGGTTATTGATGACATACTGATGTAAAGGCTCATCATCTGAGCCAAAACCATGTACATTGTCTAAAGAAACATTGAGGTGTGGAAATTTGAAGTGCAACCTCGTTTGTCTGGATAGCAGCAGATTCGATGAGCTTTGAAATTTACCCATCTGCCGGACCACTCCAAGCAGATGATCCCACTTCATTGCTGGAAATATTGGGCTCTTCTGTCTGGACTTGTCTCTTTTAACAATACCCATCTCTCTTCTGTCGCCTATACTTTCAAGAGGGTCCCATCTTGGTAGGGTTTGTATTACGGATGCATGCATTTTGATAGGTTGTGCTATACCTTGAGCCCCTGGAAAAACTTTTCCAATGGTCATGCTGCCCCTCTCAACAGCTTTTTCCATGCCCAAATCAGCAACAGCTTCAATTTCTATACCACTATCTGCATCTTTCACCCCTCCCTGCTTTGAAAAATGAGATCCGTTCCTCTTCCCAAGCTTCCTCTCTGCCATTTTTCTGATGATCGTCCCGTTTCTCAGCTTCAGTGAGGTAAAATCAGGCGCTCGCTGATTGATGGGAGAGCTGAAGAGACGAGCGAGACTGCTAGCATGTGCGGCAGAAAGTTTGGAATGAAAGATAAGAAGCATGCAAAAGAGCAAAACCGAGCTCAAGACATACACGACGCTGAGCCTGTGGGTTTGATGCTTGCGACCAGCGTGACGGAGCAAGCGGGAGCGCTCCATGGAGGCTACGATCTTCAAATCGCGGCATTTTTGCGTACACACACTGGCGACTCTCTCGCCCCTGCGGAAACCGTCTTGAGTTCAAAACTCGTCGGATAGATGAGTCGCACCTTGAACTTGTTGCAGAAATGGAGAACGATAATGAAGTTGGGATGGAGCGATTTTATTGGCTGCAGCATAAAAGAGAAATGCGCTGCTGTATTCTTCACCGGCATGATAGCGTATTCCGTTGAAATGAGAAACATGATGAAAGCGTACTCCCTTCCAAAAATGAAAGGGTAAATGGGATGTTTGCAAGAGTACGAGAAATGTGCCTCGCTACTATAATGACGAATTGGAGAAGTCTTTCCCCCAAGTAGCCTTGGTGCAACTCTTCCCTATCTCTTCTTCTTCTTCTTCTCCTCTCTCTCTCTCTCTCTCTCTCTCTCTCTCACACACACACACACACATATGCAATGTCATGCAATAGGATGTCTGATGTGGTCTTAGTTGGGCAGTTACATTGAAAGACGAGATTCTCAAAAGGAATTAAGAAACAAGTCTCAAAACGAATTTTGCATCGTGGTTAACCAACCATCCGCACGAACATTGCTCTAGGCGAGGGTCGAATGAGGGAAAGGTGGTTACCCTTTTACTATCTTTGCTATAGCTCTCTTGTGTAGCTTTACTCTTGAAGTAGTGGAGCAATGTCAGACTTTAGCTCTTCAAACCAAACACCTCCTCTCTTCTGTTTTACCTTTTGATCTCCTTCAAGTCAAGCTTTTAGATGTGGATTCTAACAAATTCTCCAACTCTAAGCTCATTGCTAGGACCAAAGGATTGACATTAATTGACAAACTTGATGGGAGTGGGATTGTGCTAGCTAGGGTGGATGAAAGAGAAACGTCGTGCAAGTGTGTGCGTAGGCTAGATTATCACTCAAGCGAACTAGGTTCCAAGATCAATTAACTTGGACTCATAAACACAATCTTGAGTAGTTGCTAAGCCATCACACTCTCACCATAAACAAGAGAGAGATGTAATGCAAAAAGAAACGGGCTTGTTTATTCATGAAATGAGCTTTAAGTAGCTCTACAGCCTTGCACCAATACATGGGGGATAATTCCACCTTTTCTCTCCTTGACTCATGCCCTACTGACTCTAGGACAAAGATCACACCTTATAATCCTCCCCTTGAGGTTTGGACTAGATCAATACAATGAAGGTTCTTTATCTACTAAGGATGACACATGGTATCCACACAGGATGACAACAAAGGAGGAATCCTCCCCTTGAGATTTGGGCTACAACTTGATGAAGGGAGACAACACTCCAATCTAAGAGCACAGACAACACACATCCCCAATCCAAGAGACAAACAACATAACACTCCAATCCAAGAGCCACACTCCAATCCAGGAGCAAAACCAACGCTCTGATCCAAGAGCAAAATCCTGAAAAATGTATGCTTCGCTCTAATCCAAGAGCACCTTCGTCTTCTTCAATGATTTGTCTTCAACTGCTTCATGGTCTTTGTCTTCGTATCCTCCCCTTGAACAAGTGCTTCTTTCCCCCTTTTGTTGTGCAATCAGGCTTTATTGAAAAACAAGTGCAATGCAAAATACTGATGCAAAAACTACTAACGAGGATGCAAATGCTATTGCCAAATTCCCTCCCCTCGAAGTGATTTTTTGAATTTTTCCCATGGGCCTTGGAGCGGTCTTTGCACTTGGAGACTCTCTAAGGCCAACGTCTGGACTCCATACAATAGCACAATGACATTATCGTCCTTAATGATGGATGTAGTGACATACATTGCAAAAATTGTGCTTGGCTACAATATTTTCAATTTTAATGCGTACTTTAAAATTTCCCTTCAATGTGAAATACTTCTTCACGTAAGTGAAGTCACCCTTCATGAAAAATTGTCTTCTTTGATTGCTTTTGATGTGTTCGATGTAGCTCCCCTTTGAGGCTTCTTGAAGCTCGAGAGAATTGAAGGTCAGAGGCACTTGGAGCTCTTGATATCTTTGGAAGGCCTTCTAATATCCGCTTGTTGAAGCTTGAAAGGATTGACCTTTGATACCTTGAAGTTCTTGTTTGATGCCCATAGGAAACTATTGAAGTTTTGTTTTTGTTTGAGGATAACGGTTTTATGCGTCTTTTGAAGTCTCTAGCTCGACGGGTCTCCCCTAAAAATAGCCAAAAGACTTGACCCCCAGACCTTCGGGTCCCTCACAACCTTAAGTTGACCCACTAGCCTTGGTTGTACCGAGAAGTAAAAAAATTTCCCTTTACTCTCAGTCTTTGCAGGGGTGCCCACAAATGCACACACATCTAATAATGGAAGGGTGATGAGGAGGAGAATGGGCTTAGTTTTAAGAGTTTGGGAGTTCAAATTAATATTGATGCAAAGGGAATTTTGAGCGCTCAAATTGGAGCATTAAATCTCATTGAGATTTAACTCAAATTTGGCATGCATAGGCTCAAATGAAAGCTCTTGGGATAGGCTATGCACACACACCAAACCGTAAGTGCCGATTTTGCTAAAGCGAGGTGCAGCTATTGAATGCAAATGCAAGTTCCTAATGGAAAATTAATGAGCTCTAATGCTAATTAGGCTTCCAATTAGCCAGTGAGTAGTGGCCCAAGGGTCTTTAACTCAAGAACATGCTCATGCTGACCAATGGAATACTAATTAGGCATGAGATATGCGATAGGAGAGTAAACCTAATGAATATTCCTAATGATAATCAAGGAATGATAATTACTAACACACAAAATTGCAAAAGATCCCGCTTAGACCCTCCACACCTAGGCCAAAAATTGCATTCAAACTCACAGACACCCACTACTCGAGCTTAGAAAGCCTTGCATGTATGTGCAACAATCTTGTCAAAAAGCTTCTACTTCCTGTTGAGAAACTTTTGTAACAGACGAGACAATACTATAAAAGTGGTGGCAATACTTTTTAACTCCAGTGTGTCTACCACCTCATGACCAACAACACCTCGTGCTTTAATGAGCTCAAAACCCCAAAGCTCATTATCAAGACGAATAGCATCAAGTTCAACTTTCCTAGGAGGGAGAAGAGGGATAGCATCAGAAAAGACCTTAGAGATGGATTTTCAGTCTTATCAGAGTTCAAAATAGATAGAGATTCTATGGCTTCTCTTTCCTCGGGGTTAAGAAGATCGAGGTCAAGCAATGGTTAACAACTTTTTCATTATGCTTGATTTCAAGGGGAGCAGCAGAAAGATTGTTAATGAAATAGAGCTTATTAACAACAGAGGGAGGGAAGTAAAGTAGAATTCCAAGTCTGTGCGATCTTGGAAATCAATGAAACAAAGAGTGAGAAGAAAATTATCTAGAGAAGAGAGAAGCTTAGGCAGGTTCTTCCTAGCTACAACCAAAAGGAAAATCCAGTCATTGACAGAGGCTATGCTAAGAGCAGATAAAGAGTGACTTGAAATAGCCTCCTTTTCAGAGTCCAAAAGCTTTTTATGAAAGTCATGGCCTTTAAAACAAGACAATATGCATTGAGTGCCCAAAGATGGAATCAAAAGGTCCTTGATGTCGGCATAGCCAAGTTTACTTAAGGATGAAATCCATCCAACCTCATATGAAGGAACAAAAAAGTAATAACATGTTGATTGTTTGGTACAATTCACTATATAGTGACAGTCCCCGACCAAGGACTATCTGGAACATAGTGTGTTTGTGTTTGCTTTATTTTTCCATCTTTACACAACTATATACTGAATTGTACTAAATTTTATCAAACTTAACAAGTAGACCTCAAAAAATGACTCAATTGTAAAGACACGATATGAAAAATTGATCCAACTCTTTAAATTGATGAATTGATTCATCAAGTATACAAAGTACAACTTGCAATCTAGGAGGAGTAGTTGCGTCTCATGGTAGGTGAAGGAGAGATCGGTACCTGCCACCATCCAAACATAAAAGCTTATTAGAATATGCTACAATGAATGGATAGAGAGGTACCAAGTGTTGGGTTCAAGCCCTGTGGTCTAATCCCGTGGGAACATCTCCTAAAAGCATGCACATGGACTTCACTTATGTTTAGAAGTTTGCATGGCTATGAGGTTTTATATGTAAAAGGCTACTAAATAAAATATAACAAGTGTTTTTATTCTCTGTGTTGAAACTCTCCTCTTCTCTCGTTCCTGCTTTTTTTTGCTCCTCCACACCATGGCATCTCCTCGATGGCACCCTCCATAACCGTCTACACCCAACACCGATATCAGAGCTTGGAGTATCGCACCTCGAAGGCTTGTGTTTGACAGCTTCGCGAAAACTGTCGCTTGTAGAGGGACAAACATGGTCATTGACCTGCTCAGAATCCGTCATCTCTACCCTGAATCGATTTGCGTTGGCATGCTGATGATTTCTCAACACGTTATCTCCTGCTAAAACTACCTCCAAAGCTCATTGTGAGCAACTCCTGCCATCGGTGCTGTCGTCTGCAACAAATTCACCATCAGCCATCACCCACAAAGTTCGTTTTTTATTTTTAGGCTTTGTTCGCCCACTACAGTATTGGCCCTCTTTCCATTCAAGAGGAGGTTCTCGCTCATGCGGTTGCTGTGGTAGAAAGAGAGTGGCAATCGGCATTCGATTGTTAAAATTTTTTTAATGCAGTTGGAAATCCGGAGAGCTTTTGTGGTTCGGATACAGCTAGCAATGAGGCAAGTGATGCAGACCATGAAGATTTGCTTCAAGCACTCAGTACATCAACAAATGCTACACATGAAGATCTGCTTTGAGATTGCAGTGAAGAGCGCGAGTGAGGGCGTGTGTAGCAATGGAGAAGAGAGGAGAAGAGGAGACCTTGTGTTTGCAGGGGCTAAAAATCACTCTCTACATGTGAGCCCCCTTATTCTATTATGTATATAATGAATAAGTATAGTGGGTGGGCACCTGGCCTAACCAACCATATGGAGCTTTACCCCAACAACCTCCTACGTAAAGGCCAATGTGGCCATGAGAGAGAAAAGAAAATCGTACAAAACTTGTACAAGGCCATCACAAGTATGACCTCAGCCAACGCCCATTGGCTCACTGAATTTGTGTGCATCTAGCTCTAATGGTAGAAAAAGTATAGAGCGATCGACACCATACTCCTCACCAAATCCACACACATCCTGCAGGTATTCACCATACGCTGCAAAGTGCCCCTATGCTCAAGGCCAATGTCAGTCATTGCACTAGTAACTGCTCCCACTTGAAATGCACCTACTGCAAATGCAACCTTGGGTCTCGAGATGAGTATCTCGTACATGAGACTTTCGAATGCTGATGCAATCCTAGCAATATCTGCCAATTTGACCATCTCAGTCAAATCTAACTCAGAACTCCACTCATGGAAATCACCCTGACACCCGAACTTCGATCCCTGGAATCCATCACATGTCACATGCACACCAAGATCATTTGTCTATCCTGAACCCTGTGTGGCAAGAGCAATGCCTAGCTCTAACTCACACACATCAGCCTTTGGCCTAAGCATATCCATGAAGGACTAAATCATGGCTGAGTCCTCAGCACTCAAGCCATCCATATCTGTTATCGTATCCATGAATGACATGCTCTGCTTGCCCAACTATCTGCACATTTGGCTCAACATGCTCACAAATTGGAGCATCATGCAACCTATTCGCAAAGGAGACATGCCTCGTCTCTCTGCATGGCTGCATACTCACGAAGACTGTGCCGCCTTGTACGTGACCTACTCGCATCGCATGAATCGTGTCAACAATAGCACCTCTCACTATGACTAGCTGTCCATGATGCAATGTGAAACTGCACTCATCGAGTACTACCTGGCATCCGTTGTCTCGTAACTGACTCACAGAGATCAAGCTCTGCGTCAAACCTGGCACATGGCGTACATCTCGCAACACGTATGATGTACCACTCAACAACAATAGTCTGACATCTCCTGCACCAACTATGTCATGCACTGAACCATTAGCTAGACACACATGTCCAAGCATACCACTAGCATATGTGTTAAACCATTCATGACTCGGCGTGACATGAAATCTAGCACTCACATCTAGTATCCAATGCGAAGGTGTAATGTGTCGTCAAAAACCGACATAAGAAAGTCAAGAGTAAACATGGAAGCAAAGGCGACATCTCCGTCATGCGTAGCCACATACACTACATCTGCTCCCACATAATCCAAAGTGATAGCATCCCTCTTGTGCTGTCTTTTGCACTGTCTCATCCACCAAAAACAACGCCTACGTACATGCTTTGTATGACCACAATGCCAACACACAACATCTCTATGTCTGCAAGATCGTCCTTTGACTATAGGTATCTCTCTAGACTCATTTGTGCCAAAAGCATTGCACAATCTTTGCCATAACTGTCTAGTTGTACATGCATCCAAACCAATGCGATAGACAGACTCACCAAGGTGTAACATGATCGTCGAATGTGCAAGCTCATCCAAGTCCTCCCACTCATCGTCAGTCATAGACTCTGACCTAGCATCCATGCCATGTAGTGACAACATTTGGCCCAACTGAGTCAATGCATCATGCATACCTGCTTTCCAATGCTCAAAGTTTAAACCATCAAACTTTGTATGGAAAATCACAAACCCTTACAATGATGTACATGCTAAATCCATGGTGATAACCTGTTATAAGACCAAGCAAAAATCGATCAATTGACACTAGCCAAAGGCTGGCTAACTCATACACCAAGTACTGTCAAAATACAACATAAGCTAGCATAAGCTGTCTAAGAGAAGTATCGGCAAATATGGCGATCAATGTAACAAACAAGGGAGCAAAACCGCTCAAATGATACCAAAACACCCGCTCTAATCCAAGAGCACTATGTGATAATCGATGAAACTATCATCAACAATCTCCCTCTTGAAGAGATTACCAAATGACATAATCCGGTGAGCAAACACTCTCACAATGCGATGCCAAAACACTATTGCAAAGCAGCCACTGAGTGCCACATGCAATCAAAACACGATTGCAAACCATGCGCATAAACAAATAAACTTGTAAGAAAAATCCGACAGAGTTACGACAGTATTTGGCTATCAAAACATAATAATCATACATGCCATAAACATGCTCAAAACCATGAGAAAATCATGCGCAAAATCTTCACTCAAGCATACATGAGCTGCCCCAAAGTCTCAACTCCATAAACTTGGAAAACAATCTTGAATTCGAAACACAAAATGCATCAACCGCACTCTACAAGCGAGGCATATACTAGCATAAACTTGGATGCAAAGCAACCAAAATATGACACAAATCAATGCTCAAAACAACTGAAAATCAGCCTACATATGCCATTGCAAGGCGAAGAATACCATCCGCCGAAAAGCACACATCAGGTGCATCCACATGGCAATATAAACGAGCATCAAGCATGTACCAAATGTGTATCAAAGAGCATCCAAATCAGCTAAAAATTCAGCTCACCATTATGCTAAAAATGCTTGCAAAAACTCTCTGCAAATCCGTGCACCACACTCCTGAAATCTGCTTAATCGTACCAGTCAATGTACATAACATGTGAAGAATCCACTCTCGAATCCTGAGAGTCCACAAGAATGCATACATCCACAAAGTGTTCTCAACGTATGCGCACAAATGTGTTGAAAATATCAACCCACACTCTCTTCACCAAGAGCAAAACATCAATGTGCAAAACAAGAGAATGACAAAGCCCAATCCGAGCTCTCCGAATGTAGCAAATCACCACAATAGGCATACATAATCTTCAACTTTATGAATACCCTACAACCGGTCAGCCCATATCTCCCAAACCATTCAGAAGTTGCATAAACCTTTTTCTGCAAAGTTGTAGACCACACGAAAACGGTTGGGAGCGTGGGAATGGACCTGAAATGTGATTTTTTTACAGGTTGAAACAAATCTGTAAAAATCTGCAGTTGTGTACCCTAGACGTGCAGGCAGTTTAAGTGACATATATCAAAATTGACAAAGATTTTGAGAAAACTTTCTTTTGCAAAGTTGAAGAGGAAAAAAAATTGGTCGGGGCCTACGAAAATCGGCTTGAATGAAGACGTTTTGATAGGTCAAAACAGATCTACACAAAGGTTTTACATTTTTTGTTGCTTCTCTGCCTGCTTCCCCACTGAGCTCCAATGGTGCTCCCAATCCCTGAGCTCTGATACCAATTGAAGAGTGCGAACGAGAGCGTGTGTGAGTGTGTGCAACAATGGGGAAGAGAGGAGAAGAGGAGACCTTGTGTTTGCAGGTGAGCCCCTTATTCTATTATGTACATAATGAATAAGTATAGTGGGCGGGCACCTGGCATAACCGGCCACATGAAGCTTTACCCCAACATGTAGTACAAGATTTCATAAACTATTTTTCCAATTTAGTGTCATAGATTTGTCATCTTTTGTCTATTGTCAAAACCATCATACACTCTTCAGTCAAAGCCTCTTTTACTTTATCTATTGTCAGTCATGCCATGATAAATACTTGTACGGGTTAGACACTGCCACACATACATAAGTGGTAAGACCTCCCACAAACATTTTTTCTCAGTCCATTTTTGTCCCGCTTCTCATGAGGTTACTGGGTACACCTTAAACCCAAGGTTTGGCAGTGAACCAAAAACTCTGTTTGTTGGTAGCTAATTTTTAACCTACACCCTATCCGTTCAAGGGGGGGTTCACTATCATAGCACCAGGTTATGGATACACCAAAATCCTTGGTTGTGAGAGAACCTAAAACTCACGGTTGACGAGTACACCAAAACTCGAGGCATCATGATAGTGGTTTGTCTAGTTCGGGCTTGAGGGGGGGATTGTTGGGTTCAAGTCCTGTGGTCTAATCCCGTGGGAACATCTCCTAAAAGCATGCAGATAGACTTCACTTATGTTTAGAAGTTTGCATGGCTATGAGGCTTTATATGTAAAAGGATATTGAATAAAATACAACAAATGTTTTTATTCTTTTTGTCAAAACTCTCCTCTTCTCTCGTTCTCTGCTTTTTTCTGCTCCTCCACGCCATATCATCTCCTCGATGGCACCCTCCATAACCGCCTGCACCCAACACCAAGTGACTCACACCCCCAAAACAACCCCCTATAATCCTAATTTATGATCAATTACAATGACAGTTTTTTCAAAGGCTTTAGCTTTTCTAAGCAAGAATTCTCTAGTCCTACAAGTTTCTATTGGTGGTGATTTGTATTCCAATTTGGCCATTTGTAACTTGCTATTAATTGCTTTAAGTTTCTCTGGGTTAGCTATCACTCTAATCCGTGCAGTCATCCTTAATTTTCTTGATTCCTGTATAAGATAAGTATGCATTTCATGAAAATTGGCAATCATAGTATACCTTTTTTAAGAATTGGCCCAAATTCTTTTTTTTTTTCAAAAAAAATTCAAAAAAAAAGCAATGGATAATTTGCAAAGCGTCTCGAATAACTTCAAGTAAACCTTATGAATATGTTTAAGATTTTCTTGCATATGAGTACCCTGTTTCTTTTGTAATTAAGATGGAGTTTTATCACCAGTATTTAGCAAATGAAAAAGTAAAATGTAGTCATTTCAGTAACCAGCTTTAAACCTGTCCAACCACTCTGCAGACAACCAAATAATGTAACCCATATCACATTTAAAGAGAGATTTAACGTTATCCTTAGTAGAAGAAAAAGTAAAATATGATCATTTTAGTAACCAGCTTCTAGCTACTCTGCAAACACCCAAAGAATGCCACCCAAAGTAGACCTTAATTCCCTTATTCATCAAGAAAAATGTTTATTCATGTATGTGTGTGTGTGTGCGTGCATGTGTATTGGTCACAGTAAGTACAGTCCCAAAGTCCATCAACCAGTTTGTGTGGATCATGTATTATGAAGTCAGTAGATCGTTTTCTGTGTTCCACTTATGCATGTCATAAAGTAGTGTAAGAATGAAACCCATTTCTCAATAGGCAAGAGAGTCATATCCTCTTGTGAGGAGACCACTACATCATAGCAATAAGGTCACTCAACTCCATTCTCACACTTCAAGTGCAAGAAAAAACTCATCTTTAATGCTTCAATAAACCCTCATTACCATGCAATCAAAAGGCTCCATACATTACTAATGATGCTAAGCATCACTAGCCACAATAAAGGACCTAGTACACTCTAATGGGGCACCTCAACCACAGGTTCTAGTAGGAACCAACCAATAAGGTTTTCCACCTCATACCCAAGCCATTTTTATAGTTGAATAGTGTTAAAATAGACAGCTCGTGCAATACGCAAGAATCCGCAGACAATTTTTGAGTTTTACCATTATGTATTTTAAGAAATGCAAGCCAATAAGGTGTATCTATCAAGGGCCAGATACCGTTCAGATACCGGAATTGTATGGAACAACTTAGACTTTAGGAATATATTCATAACTAGCATATGTTCCATCTATAAGTAGTGTAGTTCCAAAAGCAAGTAGAGTCAACACCCAATATAATCCACCAAAAGTAACACCTCAATGTATCACCAGAGACATACTTGAATTTATAGGACTAGGAAATATGCTCCTTTTGGATCAGATTAAAAACTCAAGAAATCACCCCATAAGCATCAACCTCTAGATTTCCTAGAAAGCTCATCATCATTGATTGGCTATGCATTACAGAATTGCTTACACCAATTATGTGCAAAGGTCTGAAACATTATGATGTATGTTATGAATACCATGCAATCTCCCACCAAGCATCATTACCAAGAACAAGCCGTGATTGTGCCAATCAGTATAGTCACACTTTCCTTGTGTATACAATACAAACCAGACATGCAATTTTATCTATTATAAATCAACATTCACTTTACCGTTTTTGACTACATACAATTGTGTGTGTGTGTGTGTGTGTGTGTGTGTGTGTGTGTGTGTGTTCATCTTTAGAAGTGTAGTTTAAGAATGAAAGCAACACTTAGTAGATCTCAAGGGGGATCTACCTGGGAGGAAGCGATCCCTTTGTCCAACTCGTGGGTTTTGAAGCGTATCACCAAGAGACACCGCAGCTACGAGCAGCCTCGATGTTGCCCGGGTGGAGCTATTCTATGTACCAACTCATGCCACAATGAACCAATAGTGTGAGTGTGTGTGTGTGTGCATGCGATGAGGAGGAGTGCAGAGCTTCGTGTAGGAAGCTATTTTACCATTATCTATATGAATACCCTTCTTTCTTCAAGTAATGAGCCCACATTTAATTGAGGCCACTAAGCATCTAGTTCACTCTATCCCATTTAGGTATATTGTGTTAACAACAATACTTGGTTCTTTTAATGCCACACGTGGCTACTTAAAATGTAAACTGCTACCATGTTCCCATGAAGATAAAAAAACTTAAGTAGAACAATTTCATGTAATGGCACAGAAAGGTATTATTTCTTATTAAAAAACTCCACGGGTACAACCAAGCTCATCTACATTCTTGCTAGTGGTTTCATAATTATTTGGTGCCTCCTTTCTAGAAAATCACAGTCAAAGTGACCATGTCTCCCATACCCTAGCATAGAACATTCCCATATTGATTTGTATTGTTACAATGCACAATACCACAACCTTTTGGACTCCCCCTACCTTGGAAATTTCCTTGACCACTTGTGTTTAGTTTTTTAGCATTATTTTGTTGATGTGCTTGGTGGTTGCCTCTTCCTCAACCACCTCCATGACTTGTATCACATCCTTTTCCTCTTCCTTTGTTGTTGAAGAGTACCTATTCAAAATTATTTTTGCCCTGCTTAGAGGAGTCTTCCTCAAGTTTCTTCTCTTCCACAATTAGTAACTACACCAAATCTATAAATGCGGGAATGTTTTCTCAAAGATGGATACCATTCTTAAATTGTTCGTATTCTAGACCCAAACCTGGTAAACATACTTCCAACTTATTATCATCATCAACTCTAACACCAAGTGACGCAAGGGACTCACGTATGTTCTTTATCTTGAACGAATAGCCATTGATAAATAGGTTTTTCTTCTACATTGTATTCAACTACGTCTTCAATTGTAGCTTTCTTGCTTTTGTGTTGGTCACATCCAATGACAGTAAAGTGTCCCAAGCCTCCTTAGGGGTGTGAGTAGCTTGTATGTGCCCAATCATAGTGTCCTGCCCACTCACAGAAAACCAATACATGACCTTTTGAGCTCCCAAGTTCCAATCCTTAAACACCTTTAACTATGCAGCAATTGCACATTCCTCTAGTAATGTTGGTGTTGGGTATGGGTGTCAAGCACCAAGAGCCCTGCATTTCCTCTCCTACATAGCTCAGGCTCTGGCGATAGGAGTAGAAGTCCTAAAGAGTTTTGCTTGTCGAGCTTCTCACTAATAATCTGGTTAAGCCCATCATTATTTGATGACATGTTTCCAACAGTTCACCAAGTTTTTGAGTAGCTTGCTCAAAAAATTCAATTACCATCTATAACCACAAAATGCATAGATACACTTATTTCACAATACTAAACAATATTCATGAACATTGCAACCAATACAAAACTCTTTGCACCATCAAAATGTAGATCTATAGAATCCCAAACCTTTAACTTTTGCATACGAATGCACTCTAGTTCCAAAACAAAGATTCTCAACATTTGGTTGCACAATATCAAGCCCAAGATGAGATGCACAAGCTCCAAACGGAAGCACCTCAATCAGAGATCATTTGGCGGTGGCCCTTGAGAAATTTGACATGACTTTTCTACTACTGTTGCTTGTTACTCCAAGCTCCTCATACACAACGGAGCTCTGATACCATGTTAAGAGAAAGAGAAGGAGAGATCTTGAGCTCTTTCAAGTACACACACACACACACACACACAGATGGAGGCAAACCTTCAACTTCTTCTTCTTCATTCACTCAAGACAAGAAGTCTACAAAGCATAAAAGGGAAAGTATAGCATTTATAGGGAAAACTGTTACAATGGTCTAATGTGAACTGCTACTAAGTGAGCTTGATGGATATGTTTGCTATCACTTTGATAGGTAGACCAAGTTGGTGTAGTCCAACTATAGTATCTCTGACAAAGATATGCGTATCCACCAAGGCACGCCAGTGATGATAATTGTTGGTGATAGCAATCCAGGAGTAGTACATGCTGAGCTTGACATCTCAACATAGATAACCAATCCAAGCAAGAAACAAAATACTAAGTCATCTAGCACCCTTCACACCTCTGAGGCAGCTGCAACATTATAGGACATTCAATCCTAATGGATAGTCACAACTCAGGGCATCAAACAACTACTAGGTAATAGGCACATCGACAAACAAAGAGGTGACTACTCTCACTAATCACACACTCGTGAAGTCAAATTGACTGGGACACATATTGGGAGCTATTGGTGGGAAAGTGTTGATTCTAGGAATTTCAAAAACAAGAGGAGGTAGCAAGAATTAAATGGACTAGATTGCAAAGGAAGGTAACTCTTTATATACACCAAAGAGAACAAGAGTTCATGCTAAAGCATATGGTATGAGGAAAAAAGTAGCCCAAATTTTTTGGTATATGTAAAATTAAGGATCAAACAATTCATGAAGAAATGGTGATAGCCGTTTTTTGGCTTTTCGAAATTGTCATAGTGAGCTACCTCACCCTATCAAATCAGTCAAACATTGTGGTTATCTCCACCCTTTCACTGTACATAGGCGTGTGTGAGTTAGGGAACTTTCCTTATGTCTCCATAAAAACCCTCAATTAGCTAGTCACTAGGCTAGTTGAGCCCAAAAAAGAAAAGAGTATATTATGGTCTTTTTTGTGTGTAAATATTTCATTGTATATATGGCCTAAATATAGGGATTTTTAGACTTATTTTGATATTTTATTTAAACATTTATACTCTGCGTGTGTCTTATTAAACCTATGTACGCCTTCTTTCATCCTCTTGCACAATAAGTATATTTTTTGTCAATGTATACATACTCTAACCTCATATTTTTCTTTTATACAAACGACCCCCACATTTTCACACTCACCCTCGGGAAAACAAAAAATTGATTTCTACTTTCTTAGTCACGCTTATTATATTATTTTTATTTACTTGCATACCTTTTCCTCTTTCACCCAAAATAATATAAAAGAGGGACCATATCATATGATTCTAATATCTTTTTTCATATCCATAATTCTTCCACATTTTTCTTATTATATACTCATAATTCTAACACCATGTGCTAATTGAGCTAAAATCCATGAATGGTCCATACACTAGTCCCACCATGTATATATTTTTTCTTTCATCAATAATCCTCCTCCATGCATGTGAAGGTAACTTGGATGCTTTGTATCATGATATGACAAAGGAAGGGCTCACTCTTGGATGCATTGTGCAAATTCAACAAAGGAGGGGGCCACTAAAAGACTTTTGCAGCATAAAAAACAGTTTTTTTTGGCGAGATTTTTGGCACTATCTCCGCTCGGAATTTAAATATGTGGTCAACAGAGAAAATATAGCCCATAAGCTAAATAATCAGCTCAAAAAATTTCATGATTTTTAGAGCTACCACTGGTGAGATATGATTTTTTGAGTGGACCCCAATCTGTCCACATTTCTCACAAAGTAACCCATAGTCTTCTCTCACCTCCTTTCCCACTTCCACACACACACACACACACACACACACACAAACACACACACACACACACACACACACACACACACACACACACACACTCATTCCTCTCAATCCCTCACTCAAACCTGCACCTTCCATGGTTTCTCTCACCTTCTTCACCATTAACCTCCCCTCTTACTTCCATAGCTTTCATATGAGCTCTACATGTACATACACCATCTCTATGCCTCTCTCTATTACTTCCAAAGTACAATTCCATCTTACCCTTCTCTATATACATAAAATTCAGCATGTAAACCGTGATTAACCTCTGAAAATTAAGAAATCTCATCAACCGAATTGCCATTTTCATCGCGATAATCAACCTTGGCGGCGGTGGCATAAAGAAGAGAAGAAGACGAAGAGGATCGATAGTCATTTTGGGAACCTACACAAGTAAGTCCTTCTTCAAGCTTCACCATCACAAGGATTCCCTCACTTAATTCAACCATCCATCTCATTCTACCCATTGTAAATATAACATTAACTTTCTAGTGATTACTAACACTAACGACTAACATACTACCAGAAAATAGCCATTGACCTAACCATAAAAGACACCTCACCTCAAGACATGTGCATAGTAACTCTCTTTCTCTCTCTCATTCCTTAAAACACTACTTTCACCTTATCTACCATCAATAATGCTCACTTTTGAGCCCACATCCATGACTCAAGCAGACAAAGAAGGCACGCAATGTTTTGATGTTCAGAAAAAATCATAATCCTAATTTGTTAGTTTGTAAATTAGGATTTCCAAATAATCTTAATGATGGGTCTCCAACCTTCTTGTAAAACAACCTCCATATATCTCACATATCACCCCAACACTCTATGCGTGAGGAGAAACTTAAGCATAGCAACCACTTTGTGAGCTTCACTTTTGGTGTAAGAGAAGCTTTCAAGCTACACATTGCAAGTGAGAGAGCGCGAGTTCAAAAAATCTCAAAACCACTATTGTATATGCTCCTCCATCATCAATAAATTGAGGTTTGGTGCATGAAAGGCGTGATTCGACGTTCAAATCTTTGTCCTTCCATTTGTGCAATACGGTTTGGTGAATTCAAGTGACTTGTGTATTTTGAGTTTCTATGATTTGATCTTGGTTTAGAAAGTGTTTTTAGTGTGTTTTCATTGCCAATTTTGTGTCCATTGTAAGACGGTATTGTGGTGAGAGGTCTCCCACACCCTAAGACAGTGTGTGTGTGTGTGTGTGTGTGTGTTTGCAATGGTTAGCATTCACTAAGCATTGAGTTAGTTTTATACAAGTTCTATGATAGCATCATAACGAGCCATCTCCATTTGTAAGTCACAAAATAAGGTATTATGCAAGATCCATTCCTCTCTCTCTTCCCTTTGCTCTAGCTCTCTCTGGTCCATTTTGTGTGTGTCTTGGTGTGAGGTTGCTTGTGTGTGTTTTGTGGCGCATCTTCTGGGTTGTGACAAAATCTCTATTGCGTCCTAGTTCGCATACCATAACTAGGTGGTGCCCCTATCTTGTTTGGGTTTGGCTATGGGTTTGTTGTTGTGTTGCGCTTGTGGTTGCCCCAGCTCCAATTGAGTAGCACGGGAGTCTTGAAGGGTGTTTAGAGGTCGCCTCTCTTGTTGCTCGCACCGGATCGCCTCAATTTTGGTGCCCCCATTGAGGAAGGCTTGTGTATGTTTTGTGTAGGCCCAACCTTTAGCATAATCAAGTAACTTTCATGAATCACGAGAATTTGTATAATCCTTTTATTCCCATTCCAAGGCAAAAGGTGCACATAATTATTAGTACTAAGTTGCAGCTTCAACGAGCAATTCATAGAATTTTGGGCCCTCTTAGGTTGGTTGAGATAAACGCTTCAGTAAATCCTTTTATTTTGCCTCTCATTAGGTATGACCTTAGTTTGGACGTCTATATTTTTGTTTTGTTTTAAAAATTAGGTCATGCATAGACCATGGATAATGGCCCGGGAATAGAGGTTTTCCCTTTCCATTTCACTCCACACATTAGAATAAACGTTGCAATTAGTAAAAAAATCCATTTTCAGTAATCTATGGTGTTCATGTTTGGTGCCCAAAGAGTAGGAGAAATTGTTGCGTCGCCAAACCCTGTCATCCTGCCACTTGTTGACTATCATAGGTCATTTCATGTGCATATTTTTATTTTGTTGTAGAATAGATTGCAATTTAGAAAACATCATTATGTAAATCTTTTTAAGAAAGAAAACCAAAAACGTGTTGTCACTTTGAACTTGATTTAATGGAGGTCCAACGCCAAATGTCCGGATATCCTCTTTTCTTTGGAGAGCCTGGAGAGATGCAAAATTATTTTTAGCGAATTTCAAGATGTCTTGCCGTATCAAGAGAATAGTAATAGATCAAGAATGTGTAGAAATGTTTGAGATGGTCCTTAGAAGAGATGCTAGCACTTGGTTTGACTCTTTGCCTGAGGAAGTTAAAGGGAATTACACGAAAGTTGTGAATCATTTCAAGAGATACTTCTTTGATCCCCAAAACACTCAAAAGCTATGGCAAGACATTGTTTCTCACAAACAAAAAGACTTAGATGACTACTACATGTATAAACAAGAGTTTCTACGTCTTTGGGTTGTATGGGTGAGAAATGTTGCTAACCCTGGTGATGGTGCAGAGTTCCTAAAGAAGGAGAGGTTCATAGACGGTCTCTTTCCCACACTCAAGATAAAGGTTGAGGCGGGTGCACCTGCTACCTTTAACGCAGCTAAAACTAGAGCTGTTGAGAAGTATAGGAAACTCAAGTGTCTAAGAGGAGAGGTTCCAATAGAGGGTCCTAGACCTAAGGGAAAATTGCAAGCATCAACATCTAGAGAGATTCCTGAAGTAACGTCTGAAGTGATTGAGAAGTTAAATGAATCTTTAAGCAACCTATCAATCCACCTTGCACAAGCTATAGGTCCAAAGGGACAAGCAAAGAAGTCAGAAGAGCGAGAGCCACCACGACCTAGGAGAGTCTTGCAATGTTGGAATTGCGGAGAGTCTGGACATGGGATGTATAATTGTCCTTGGCCCCGTGGGGAGCCAGGGAGACCTAACTTGAATTACCCAGTGATGAATGCAGGTGACGGAAATGTTCAACAACCAAGACTTTTATAAAGGCCAAATGGACCAAGACCACCTCCACAAGGGGTAGAAGGAGTTCCACCTTTGCCAGATCCAAATGTGCATGTGGTAGAGGTGACAAATTCAAATGAGGTTGACATGGAAGCAAATGGCATTAAGCGTGGCTGAGGAAAAGGTAAAGAGAAAGAAGGAGTCACATCACAGAGTGACCATGGACGAGGCAAGAAGGCAAAGGAGACCAAAGAAGCTAAGAGGACTCGACATCGTATCAATTTCCAAGACTTCCCTCTTGGACATGGTATGGCTCCATACAACTTGTTGGAAGACATGAGAGGTAACGGTCCTGATATCTCATGGCCTCAGTTTCTTGCATTATGCCCACAAGTTAGGAGAGATTTCACGAAAGCAGTTAGCACTAGGAGAAAGATAAAAGAGAGTGTGCATGTTGTAAAAATTGCACATGCTAAAATGAATGAGGATATTACACCTGTGCTAGATTGTTGCATCAAAGGAAGATTGGTCAAGAAAGGTTTAGTGGATGGGGGTGCACAAATTTGCATCATGACAGAGGGACTCATGCAAAGACTAGGCATGCACATCCATGAAACACCTGAAATTAAGTGAAAATGGCAGACAATAGCAAGGCTAGGTGCGTAGGCATTTGCAAAAATGTTTTTATGGAGGCCTTTGGCATTAAGAAGGCAGTGAATTTCTATGTTATATCTACCAAAGGAAATGGTTACCCATTTATCCTAGGAAGACCATGGCTAATGAAAATGCGAGCTTTGTAAGATTGGGAGAGTGGAAAATTAATTTGCAGGAATGACAATCATAAGAAGGTTGTCTTTGACATGAAGGAGCAAAGCCAAGGGGAGCTCCATGAAGAATCATCTTAAAGTGAGACGGAAGAAGAATGGAACGATAACACTTCAGAAGGAGAAAGTAGCGGCAGCATTACTGAATAGGAGTCTTCCATTAAAGTCATGGGGGTAAGGTTTAATCCAACCAACCAAGAGACCTCTTGTCAAGGTTTGGAAGAGGTAGGTACTCAAGAGAACCAAAATGTGGAAGATGAAGGAATGTTAGAAGGTATGTTGTCTACAACACTTACAAAGGACGAAAGAGAGGAGTTCAAATGTGTGTTAAGGAAATTTCCTAGACTTTTTGCTAAAGACTACACCGATGTGTGTGGAGTAGATGTTGTTCAACACAAGATCAAGTTGAAGCTAGAGGCCACAAGGCTCAAAAGCTACGAAGGTTAGGAGTCATCAAGGAGCAGGCTTTACTCAAGGAGGTAAGAAAGCTTCTAGCAGCAGGTTTCATTTATCCAGTGGAGAATTCAGAGTGGGTCTCTCCCGTTGTTGTCACTCCCAAGAAAAACGGCAAGTGGAGGGTGTGTGTGGATTACCGTCCACTGAATGAGGCAACAAAAAGAGATTACCTTCCCCTCCCATTTCAGGATGAGATACTAAATGAGGTAGCTGGTCATGAGCGGTACACTATGTGTGATGGCTACTCGAGTTACTTTCAAATAGGTATCGCATTGGAGGATCAATTGAAAACAACCTTCATCACTCCTTGGGGTTGTTATGCTTTTAGAGTCATGCCATTTGGCCTGACAAATGCTCCTGCAACTTTCCAACACTTCATGAACATGGTGTTTCAAGCATTCTTTGGAAAGTCCATCAGGGTTTTTATTGATGATTTTTGCATTTATAGCTCAAAATCATTGCATGTACAAAAGGTAGAAGAAGGTTTAAAAAAACTTTACGACATGGGAGGACAGCTCAATCCCGATAAATGTCACATAGGTGAGGATGGAGTGATCTTGCTCGGTCACAAGGTTTCCTATAAAGGCATTGAGGTGGATCCTTCAAAGGCAAAGGCTCTTATTGAGCTCCCATCACCCAAGAATCTCAAAGAGGTCATCTCATTCATTCAAAAGGTGAAGTATATCTCATGCTTCATTCACTGAAGAATCCCGCTCTCCGAGCGAGTAAATCTAAGCGAGTGCTAAAGCGAGCAGACAATTACAAAGATATTAACAATATTTTCATTTTTTTTGTCAATTGAACGAGTGAATGTATTAAGAAAGAACACAAAAAATTACATACATCCATGGGAAGGGAGTAGTAGACTCAGACCAAACTATCGAAAGCCCTAATTAATAATATTTTGCAACATTCTTTTATCAAAACCTAATTAAAGCATCGTCAGATAATTCGTCTTCTATGGACAAATTGGCATATAGAACTTTCTTTAGAGAATTTTGTGCACCTTTTAATTCTCTCTCTCTCTCTCTCTCTCATTCTCTCTCAAGCTAGCTATAATCTATAGGAGCCAATAAAAAACTGGTCACCACTTTAGGGACACAAGTTAGAGACAAGTCTTGCCTAGTTCAATTACACTTTGCGCCAATTTAAAGTCAAGGTTGGGTGAGTGTTGGGTTTGATAGTTCACTTTAGATTTGATCTTAACCATTGGATCCATGATATTTACCTTGTTGGCACATTTGTTTTTACATACCCCCTTGAGAGGTTCTCGATTGGCACCCACTTTTTTACACATGAATTAGAAATCAACCACAATATTTGCCCTACCTAACTCGATTTGACGTGAAATTTCTTTTGCAGATTCTCCTTGTCGAGGGCTTTCATAGTGGTGTAGTATGCCGTCAGCAATTGCTCGTCTACCTTGGGCGTCTCTAAACTGGCTTCTTTACCCTAAAAATCTTTGAATTTTGAAGCAAAATATGGCTCCTAATGTAGATGATATGTATGAATTGTTAGTCTTAAAAGGTACGCAGGTAGGCGTGAGCACGTTTTGCTTCTCTCACACTCTATCTCTCCCAAAAATGCAATGAACGTTGGCATGCATGTATGTAAAGGCTGTGGAGGCTAGACTCCACCTTGAGAGGCTGCAAGTATTCATACGCTCCAACATGTGAAGGCGGTGCGAGCAGAGGCTTTGGTTCGATTTGAGCTCCATGAGCGTCCACTAAGCGGAGAGAGAGAGAGAGAGAGAGAGAGAGAGAGAGAGAGAGAGAGAGAGAGAGAGAGAGAGAGAGAGAGAGAGAGAGAGAGAGAGAGAGAGAGAGAGAGAGAGAGAGAGAGAGAGAGCACTAGCTATTTGCAGACATGGAGTTGAGCGCGAGACAAGGGTGTGGGTGGGTATGGATATCCTTCAAAATCTCCCATGTGCGTCCGAATTTTGTGCTCTCCCTCCAATTTCTTCGATAAGTCACAGGTTCTTTGCATCAGCTCTACATACAATTTGCGATTGCGATCTTCACAAGCTTGGTCTATCTCCAAAATCCATGCACGCCTGCGCGCGTCCTTAGAAACAGCAATCTCACCTTAGTGTTTAGCTTCTCAATTAATTATTAGGCTCTTGCCACAAACACTGCACGCCGGCGTGAAGTGTTTTGTGCTATGTTTATGTTTAGGGAGAGGCTTGCCCACAAGCCTAAAAATTTCAAATATTAGCTAGATTCCTTAACTAGTATTCCCCGACACATCCCCTCCTCTCCTACCCATCCCCTCTCTGCCACGCGTCGCCTCGTCCATCTTGAATATACGCCACCTCTTGAAGGTCTCAATGACCATGGCCAGCAAACGCAACAGGTATGAGGGTTTGCTTTCCAAACATTGGACATGCATCATCTTGCACTACTTCCATCCTTGTTTCATGCATGTACGTCAGCAAAGAAGTCCAACCCACCTCTCAGAAAAAAGGGTCAAGAGGAGCACCTCTCAAAAGTAGTAGGTCTGGCAACTTTCAAGAAGAGCCACCCTCCTTCAAAGTATGGTTGTTTCTCAAGAAGCAACTAGAATGTTTAGTGAATAGTATGTGCAAAAAATACCTACATACATATTTAGACATGCTCAAAGACAAATGGCCCCACAAACTAAATGTCTTTCTCATGTTGGCTTATTGTCTGTAGGTATGCACGTCGATGTGCATTCCTACAGAATGATTCACTAAACATGCTCGTTGAAACAACCATACTTTGCAAGAGGATGCCTCCTCTTGAAAGTCCTCATACCTACTTTTGAGAGGTGCTGAGCGGTGTTCGAAAAAAACCGAGATTTAGTGTATTTTTAATCGGCTAAGGTTGCAAAATCCCGGCTCAGTGTTGAGCTTGCCTTGGAAAAAATAGGTCAAATTTTACAATATTTAGTGTACATACGGGCAAAAGCTTCAGATTTTGACCTAAAACCGATCAACTTTCAACTTTGCCCTTATTTCCTTTGGTTAGGAAAAATGGTTTTTTTAAGCCCTAAGGTGCTCCTCTTGACCCTCTTGTAGGTATGCACGTCTAGAGGGTCAAGAGGAGCACCTTAGGGCTTAAAAAAACCATTTTTCCTAACCAAAGGAAATAAGGGCAAAGTTGAAAGTTGACCTCTTCACACTCTTGTAGGTATGCACGTTGAAAAGGAAATAAGGGCGAAAAGGAAATAAGGGCAAAGTTGAAAGTTGACCTCTTGACACTCTTGTACGTATGCACGTTGACGTGCATACCTACAAGAGTGTCAAGAGGTCAACTTTCAACTTTGCCCTTATTTCCTTTGGTTAGGAAAAATGGTTTTTTAAAGCCCTAAGACATTTTTCCTAACCAAAGGAAATAAGGGCAAAGTTGAAAGTTGATCGGTTTTTAGGTCAAAATTTGAAGCTTTTGTCGGTATTTACACTAAATATTGTAAAATTTGACCCCAAGCAAGGCATGGTGTTTTGCCATGGCAACGATGGCAACAACACTATAGCCCAGGTACACGGGGAGGAAGGGACAATACAGGGAGAGGAAGGGACGATGACGATCTATTCACTAAAGCGCTGTAAAAATACCCACCATTGTCAAAAATATAGACCAACAAATCTTTAAGTTAATCGCTACTATGATTTTAAAAAAAGGGGGGGTGTAGGTATGGACGTCGACGTGCGGTCCTTGCGCTCCCTGCCTCCTCGCCCTCTAGGCATACACAACAACGCTGCCTCTCTCCTGTGCCGATCTAAAGAAATCAGAGAGAAAGACTATTGTCTCTCTTCACTGATGCAGAGATAGCGGGCGAGAGAGCCAGGAGCCTTGATCATGCATTGATGAGAGAGAGAGTGTCCAGTGCCCAGGCTCATGTGGCCAGAAGAGAGAGGGTGCGGAGAGAGCGTAGTGGTACATACGCAAGACTGCACGTAGAAATCTGACTGCACGCAAAGCAACGGCTTCCTTCTCTCTCCCATTTTAGCTGCAAAGCATGATAATCCCACTCTTCTCTCTTGCACTCACGCTCACACACTCACACATACACACGGAACGTTGTCCAAGTCAGGCCTCCACTAACACCCACACCCACACACACACACACACACACACACACACACACACACACACAGGCACCTCCATCCACCATGGCCACCCCCATCTATGACACCTTAATTGAAAAGGATGAGGCCACTCGTGACAGAGACCGAAACAGACTCTCTCCAAAAAAAAAAACACCTAAAAAATTGATGCCGTGCTTCTAAAATTAGTGCACTAAAAAATTGATGCTGTGCTTCTAAAATTAGTGCACTAAAAAATTGATGCTGTGCCTCTAAAATTAGTGCACTAAAACTTTATTTATAACTATAGACTTCAGAGGTATCTCCAAAGATTCTCCCTTTTCTTTTTTTTTGAAAATTGAGTGCTTCTATTGAGTCTACGTTAAAAGAAATATAATCGGCATATTTTAGCTTAGGCACCAATTGGCAACGTGTGCACCGCTGGCAATGCCCACCACGCAGACCTGGCAGCACTTGTAGCACAAAATATAGAAGAAGAAGAAAGTGGTACCACGTGGCAACCTGAATTGCTTTCTCCATTATACTATGTATTAGATGTGTTGGTTATGTAAGCTAATTTTTCTATTTCCTTGTTATCAAAGACATAGGTTACATGTACACTCAAACCCACATACTTTGCTCGGATTTGGGCTTGCTCGGAAAAGATTGCTTGGGGTATGGTAAGACTCCATTCACTTAGCTTCGGAGTTGCTTCATCCTTTGCAAAATTTGACACAACAAGTAGAATTTGCATGGTCTGATGAGCTTGAAGTATATTTTTGTAACATAAAGGTCATTCTGTCAGAGCTACCAACACTCATGCCTCCCTGTTGGGAGTACACATTCTTTGTTAGCTCTAGTGTTGGGAAAGAAACAATTGGTGCTGTTTTGCTACAACAAGATCCCCATAGTACCAGGATGCGACATATCTACTTTTCTAGTAGGGTCATGAATGCTTTGGAGAGAGGCTACATGGAGGTAGAACTCATGATGCTTTCTCTCATGTTTGCGGTGAGAAAGTTTAGATCCTACTTGCTACCAAAACCTTTTGTGATCCTCCCTGCAGAAAATTTAGTCCCTTGGGTGTCATCTCAAGTGAATCTTAGTACTAGGATCTCAAAGTGGATTATGGATTTGAAAGAGTTTCAATACTCTTTCAAGGTAGAAGATAATGTGCGTGCATAATTGGCAGGGATTCTCACTTATAGGGTACATGAGAAGGAAACTAAGGTGCCTGAAATAAAAACCCTACCATTTCCACCACCTAAAAGTATTCCTAATGCTTTTACCTTGTTCTTTGATGGAGCTTTTTGACGAGCCACAAGAAAAGCAGGGGGAGGGCTAGTGTTGCTCAACCCAAGTGGAGAGGTGGTCATGAAAGAGAAGATCAATCTACCAGATTCAACTAGCAACAATGAAGCAGAATATGACACACAACTTCATGGCTTAAAGATGTGCATTCGCCAAGGTATACAACGTCTCATGGTAAGGAGGATGCACTTCTCATTGTGAAGTAGATTTTGGGCATTTGGGCATGCAAGAATGAAAGCTTAAGGACAAAAGTTCATGCCATTTGTAGGTTGTTTAATCAGTTTAAAGAAGTGAAACTATATCATATCCCTAGGAAACAAAACAAAGATGCCGATTTACTTGCACAACAAGCAGTTATATCTGTTGAGAAAGAAGTGCAGATCATCATGGTGGCAGCAGCTGTCAAGCAACCGAGATACCAGGGATTGGAATCATTGGCTCCCATTATTGGCTACATTTTGGAGGGCGAGTTTCCACAAGACTTCACAAAAGCGCAAAAGAGGAGACTCATGAAGAAGGCAAGTTTCTATCTCTTCCTAGAAGGCTCCCTCTACCAAAGAGGGAAGGATCAAGTGGGCAGAAGAGTACCAACTATCAAGGAAATTCCAGCCATTCTAAAAGGTTTGCATGAAGAGGCATGTGGCGGTCATTTTGCCCAAGAATTAACCGTGAAGAAGATTTTGCTTGTGGGATATGTTTGGCTGCACGTGGATGTCCAACATTGGTGATCATAACTGTCAGGTAAATGGAAATAAAAGGATGGTGCATGGTCCGAGGCAAATAGTGCTTGCAAATGGACCCTTGGAAAAGTGGAGCATTGATGCTATGGGTCCTCTTCCTAGAACAAAAAATGGTAAACTCTACATTCTAGTGGCTGTAGATTACATGACTAGGTGGGTGGAGGGCTCAAAGAGTGGGAAGGGTAAATGGGAAAATAGTGAGCAAGTGTGTCTACACTAATATTTGTTGTAGATTTGACACACCTCTGGAGATTGTTTTTGATAATGGTCCAGGCTTCAAGAAGGGTTTACTCACATAAGTTTGTGAAGAGCTTCACATTCTACATCGTCATAGCACACCCTACTACCCATAGTCAAATGGTTTGGTGGAGAAGGCTAATGGTGTCATTGCAGGCATCATTAGGAAGATGGTGCAAAACAAGACAAAGTTGTGGGATGACTTCTTGGATGGTGCCTTGTGGGCATATCGAACCACATATAGGGAAGCCACGAAGTTCACACCATTTCAATTGGTCTATGATCATGTAAGTATTGTTCCATGAAGCATGAGTGTAACTCCAACCAAAATGCTAAGGGGATAAACAATGAAGATCTCGTCAAGGACTCTGAAGCACTCTCTTTGAAAAAGATGCTCTATGATGGTACATGAATATACCACCATCCTGGGGAGGACTAATGATAGCCGTTTTTTGGCTATTCGAAATTGTCATAGTGAGCTACTTCACCCTATCAAATCACTCAAACACTATGGTTATCTCCACCCTTTCACTATACATAGGCGCGTGTGAGTTAGGGGACTTTTCCCATGTCTCCATAAAAACCCTCAATTAGCTAATCACTAGGCTAGTTGAGCAAAAAAAAAAAAAAGTATATTATGACCTTTTTTGTGTGTAAATATTTCATTGTATATATGGCCTAAATATATGGATTTTTAAAATTATTCTGATATTTTATTTAAATATTTATACCTAGGCGTGTGTCTTATTAAACCTATGTATGTCTTCTTTCATCCTCTTGCACCATAAATATATTTTTTGTCAATGTGTACATACTCTAACCTCATATTTTTTTTAATACAAATCACCCCCACATTTTCACCTTCACCCTCGAGAAAACAAAAAATTGATTTCTACTTTCTTAGTCACGTTTATTATATTATTTTTATTTACTTGCATACCTTTTTCGATTTCACCCAAAATAATACAAAAGAGGGACCATATTATATGATTCCAATATCTTTTTTCATATCCATAATTCTTCCATGTTTTTTCTTATTATATACTCATAATTCTAACACCATGTGCTCATTGAGCTAAAATCCATGAATGGTCCATATACTAGTCCCACCATGTATATATTTCTTCTTTCGTCAATAATCCTCCTCCATGCATGTGTAAAGGTAATTTGGATGCTTTGTATCATGATATGGCAAAGGAGGGGCTCAATCTTGGATGCATTGTGCAAATTCAACAAAGGAGGGGGCCACTAAAAGACTTTTGCAATATAAAAAACAGGTAATTTTGGCGAGATTTTTGGCACTTATCTCCGCTCGAAATTTAAATATGTGGTCAACAGAGAAAATGTAGGCCATAAGCTAAATAATCACCTCAAAATTTTTCATGATTTTTGGAGCTACCACCGGTGAGATATGATTTTTTGAGTGGATCCCAATCTGCCCACTTTTCTCACAAAGTAACCCATAGTCTTCTCTCACCTCCTTTCCCACTTCCACACACACACACACACACACACACACACACACACACACACACACACACACACACACACTCATTCCTCTCAATCCCTCACTCAAACCTGCACCTTCCATGGTTTCTCTGACCTTCTTCACCATTAACCTCCCCTCTTACTTCCATAGCTTTCATATGAGCTCTACATGTACATACACCATCTCTATGTCTCTCTCTATTACTTCCAAAGTACAATTCTATCTTACACTTCTCTATATACATAAAATTCAGCATGTAAACCATGATTAACCTCTGAAAATTAAGAGATCTCATCAATCGAATTTTCATTTTCATCGCGATAATCAACCTTGGCGGCGGTGGCATAAAGAAGAGAAGAAGACGAAGAGGATCGATAGTCATTTTGGGAACCTACACAAGTAAGTCCTTCTTCAAACTTCACCATCACAAGGATTCCCTCTCTTAATTTAACCATCCATCTCATTCTACCCATTGTAAATATAACATTAACTTTCTAGTGATTACTAACACTAACGACTAACATACTAACAGAAAATAGACATTGACCTAACCATAAAAGACACCTCACCTCAAGACATGTGCATAGTAACTCTCTCTCTCTCTCTCTCTCTCTCTCTCTCTCTCTCTCATTCCTTAAAACTCTACTTTCACCTTATCTACCATCAATAATGCTCACTTTTGAGCCCACATTCATGACTCAAGCAGACAAAGAAGGCCCGCAATGTTTTGATGTTCAGAAAAAATCATAATCCTGATTTGTTAGCTTGTAAATTAGGATTTCCAAATAATCTTAATGATGGGTCTCCAACCTTCTTGTAAAACAACTTCCATATATCTCACATATCACCCCAACACTCTATGCGTGAGGAGAAACTTAGGCGTAGCAACCACTTTGTGAGCTTCACTTTTGGTGTAAGAGAAGCTTTCAAGTTACACATTGCAAGTGAGAGAGCATGAGTTCAAAAAATCTCAAAACCACTATTGTATATGCTCCTCCATGATCAATAAATTGAGGTTTGCTGCATGAAAGACGTGATTCGACGTTCAAATCTTGGTCCTTCCATTTGTGCAATACGGTTTGGTGAATTCATGTGACTTGTGTATTTTGAGTTTCTATGATTTGATATTGGTTTAGAAAGTGTTTTTAGTGTGTTTTCAGTGTCAATTTTGTGTCCATTGTAAGACGGTATTGTGGTGAGAGGTCTCCCACACCATAAGACAGTGTGTGTGTGTGTGTTGGCAATGGTTAGCATTCACTAAGCATTGAGTTAGTTTTATACAAGCTCTACGATAGTATCATAACGAGCCATCTCCATTTGTAAGTCACAAATAAGATATTACGCAAGATCCATTCCTCTCTCTCTTTCTTTTGCTCTAGCTCTCTCTGGTTCATTTTGTGTGTGTCTTGGTGTGAGGTTGCTTGTGTGTGTTTTGTGGTGTATTTTCTTGGTTGTGACAAAATCTTTGTTGCATCCTAGTTCGCATACCATAACTAGGTGGTGCCTCAATCTTGTTTGGGTTTGGCTGTAGGTTTGTTGTTGTGTTGCGCCTGTGGTTGTCCCAGCCCCAATTGAGCACCACTGGAGAGCCTTGAGGGGTGTTTAGAGGTCGCCTCTCTTGTTGCCCACCTCAGAACACCTCAATGGCTAGGAGCATATCCATGCAATCATGAGAGATGCCAATCCCCCCCCCCGTCCACCATTGCTCAATCCAAGATGCATCCAAGGTTTGGAGAAATCTCTAGTAATATTCTTTCCTCAAATTTTTCCACAAGCAAAGAGGTAGAGAAGCCATTTACCTAGCATTGTTCCCACATAGGTTGGAGCCCCTTGATCCTAGAGCTTACATCAAGTCAGTGGAAAGATTCAAAGAATGACATGTACAAATGAAGGAAAATGAAAAGGTAATGACCAAGTTTCTTGGTAATCAAGAGCCACGGCTCGAGCAGGTGACATGGAAGCAGTGTAAGGAATGGTGGATGCATTGTCCTAAAGCTTCATGGACTGGAAAGAGTGCCATCAATGCCTACTTTGCTTGTGCAATGATCTAATGCAACACACATTGTTGATATAGAGTGTGGCTATGAAAAAATAAAAAAATTTACCATAGACAGTGCAGTCTTTTGGGAGGCTCATAATTTTCTAATGGTACGATCCACCATAGTCACAAATTAGAAAGAGGATGGATGGCCATAGTTTACTAGTGCACCGAGTTAGCCAAGATCAGAACAAAAGAGTTCAAAGAGAGCTTAGGCTACCATTCATGGATCAGTTTCTGATAAAGAAGCTGAATATCATGAAAAAAGTAGAATCCATTAACGTGGGAGCCCCAAGGAAAGCCAGTAATGATGGAATCCATCTTGGTCATGAAAAGCTATGACAATAAGGGGATCCTTTTGATGAAGATCTGGATGTTGTAAATACCCAAAGCATGAAAAAGAGTTCATGCAATAGGTGAAGAGGGAGGATACCAATCAAAAGGAGCAAGATAAATCTACAAGAATCAGGTGATAGAATCATACCAAAGCATTAAGGTATGTGCATTTGGTAATGCATCTAGGCCCTCCATCTACAAGCTAAAGATCTAGCAAGCTAAAGCTACAACAATCAGGTGATAGAATCAGAGCAAAGCATCAAGTCGCTCTGTGCACTAGGTAATGCAACTAGGCCCTAGATCTCTGTAGAGTGCGCGTACAGTGTGCCAAGCCTGCGTGCGAGATAGGTGAGTGCAAGCGTGACAAGGTGAGGTACAAGGGAGACAATATGTGGTGGAGCTGTCAGAGGCGGCAATGCCCTCTAGCCCCTTATTCTGTATATCTACATAAGAATAAGATGAGGGTTAGTGTGAGTGGTTAGTGTCAGTGGACGGCCGGGCACTAGGCGCCCAGCCCAGGGTGAGACATCGCCTTTACCCCAACATACTCCTAGTTAAAGGCAACTGTGCCGATAAGTGGACCCTACTAGCTATTTACTAGTATATACAAGATGATAGGTAAGAGACTCTCTCAACCCACGTCCACTGGCTCACTCACTCGATCTACATGCAGTCGCATCGGCTCTAGGCGAGCGTGAGAATCAACGCTAGAGCCTGTATGAAAATCCTATAGACATCTTTGTATGGTCTGCAATGCTCCACGAAACGTCATGCTAGCATCAGTCATCGCTAGACTGGAAATCCCTACTGCAGATGCTCCCATTGCAGCTGCTAAGTCGGGCCTTGACACTAATAGGTCGTACATGAGATACCCGAATGTTGATGACATCTATGCAATCCTGGCTTTGTTGGCTTCCTCCGCGCTATATGCATACACTGCATCATCAGGAACACTCATCACATATGGGTGTGTCTCATCTGACACTGGAACATGCATGTCTCTGTCGTCCATAGGTGGTACCCTGTGTCCTGGCAAATCATCATCAACATCTAGCATAAGCATATAAAAAAACTCCATATCCGTCATCTCTGCATATGCCTCTAGGGAGCAAACCGGCTCTACCTCTCTTTGCATAAAATGAGATAATACCTGTTGTGACTCACTGAAGCAAACCCGCTCCACCTTTGCTGCTGCAGAGTCTACTCACATGTCTTGCACAACTAGATGCTCTGTCTCTGGAGCATACTGGAGCTCACTCGCAAATGAGACTCGCCTAGTCTCTCGCTCATCACACGTCAGTGTAGTAACTAAGACTCTACCCTCTTGTACATCAGAAACATGCAGTGGTTAAACCACAGAAGACCTAGCTCCTCGAGCAATGACTAGGCGATCCAGCTGCAGCTGGAATGACCCCTCTCGAAGCAGTACCTCACAGCCACGCTGTCTCAAATATGTCACTGAGATCAAACTCTGTGCAATCCCAGGAACATAGCGCACATGTGTAAGCGTATAAGATGCACCACTGGGTAGTAATAGACATATATCTCTTGCACCCTCTATGTCATACGCTGAACCATCAACCAAATGAACACGACCATAACTCCAACTAGCAAATGTGATGAACCAGTCACGGCATGGTGTGACATGAAATGGTGCTAACTAGTCGAGCAACCATCGAGAGCTGGTGCCACCTATGGACGACATATATCTTGGGTGTAAGCTAGAGGTAAATGTGACATCACCGTCACTGGCATAAGAAGCCATCTCTCTAGCATTTGACAAACCTGTTTGTGCATTACGCATCTGTCTCCACTGCTGTCTCATGCATCTAAAATAGTAGCTTCTAATGTGTCCTCTGTGACCACAATGCCAACATCGCATATACCTAGAAGAACGAGATCTACGTCTCCCATGCGTCGGCTCAACACTGTCACATATCATAATGTCAATGCATAAACAAATCACGCATCAACCCTATGCATCCAATGGCTCAACAGTGCATACTCATAACACACATGCTATGGTCTCATGCTTGGAAAACTCATCGCGTGAGAACGTCCAGCAAAATCAAAGTCACTTGTAAACACCTGTAACCACTAGAGCATACCAACCAAACCTCACTCTTGCGAGAGTGGGAACCAATGGACCAAACTGTCCAAATTTGTCAAAAAACCTGTCAATGTGAGAGTCCAACTCGATCACAACTTGTCTCAAAAAACTATGGCAAGAATCCTGGAGAAAATCCGGCAGAGTCTCCCCTGTAAAAATGATTGAAAATTCAAACCAAAACTGCCATAGTCCGGCAACACAAGTAGTAATCCAACTCAAGTGAGCCCTGCGAGGCTATGCGCATAATCAGACTCAAAGTCTAGCACTCCCAAGTGTCCAATATCAAGTCAGCACGACCAAAACGCTCTCTATACGACTATAGAGGCAAGACAACCTGTGGAGTGTCACAAACGCACAAAACCTGTCAACCAAGTCCACAATAGGCATACATACACCAAAACCCTGGCAAACTGCTCACTCCTGAACAAGTATACATGTGAACTTGTATCCTGAGCTATCATAAGCTCACCTGCACAAAACCTGTGCTAGAATCCTCTGCTAAACCACAGAGTCAACATACATATCATCAGCTGGAAAACCGTCAGTTGGAACTATAACCACAAAGTGCATACATCACCACATAAGACCATACAAACCAATGTCTATAAAGCCTGTCACTGTGAAGACACCACCTGTGATGTTGTCGTTGAAAAAATACACCTCAGCTGGAATAAATGTCGTCAGCTGGAACCGTTAAGAAAACAAACACACCACCTGTGAATGTCGATGCAGACACTACGCCTCTGAGTGTCGAAAACTCAGGAACAGTCGCTCAAGAGACCTCGTGAGAGAAAGACAAAACTCCCACTAAAATGCCAAGAGCACCTGTCCAAATATAATACATGCTCAGTAGTCGGCATGGTGACGCTGCCGTCCAGAGAAAATCGTCGAGAAGTGGCTCTGGAAAAATCCGTGAAAGCCTGGATCATGTCAATCGTCGAGAGATCGCTCCGGAAAAGTGTGTCGGAGCTCGGGATCAATGGAAAGATCGCCGGTAAGAGAGTGGCGTCGTCGAACGAGAAAGTCAGTCTCGCAAATAAGAGTGGTCAAAATGGTGTCGATGTAGGTAGGTGGAGGAGGTCGTGGAGCCGAGTAGCCGCGTCGGTGTCAAAATCCGAGGAGACAAACACACACACACACACACAGTATGGTAATGTTGCTCTCTCTCCTCTCACTATGTCTGTTCGCACGATAGTGGGGCACGCGCACACACACTGTAAAATACTCACACACTCACAATGTATATGAGACACACTCACTCACACACACAATGTAAGTCTCTTTCACTCTATAGCATACATGTAAAACACACACACACACTTACACATGTAATTGACACACACACACACACACACACACACACACACACGCATCAATGCTCTCTCACTTACACATGTAATTGACACACACACACACACACACACACACGCATGAATGCTCTCTTACTTTCTCTCTCTCTCCAGGATGCCATGGAATCTGCAGGGTAATCGAATTGTTTAAGTCAATTAAAACAAAAAATAATTCTTTGTCTGACGCCTTCGAGCCTTATCCGGCAGCGTGTGGCGTTGTTTGCTTTGGAGCCATCGCTATGGCGGTCACCTGCTCGCTAATGGTGCTGCTCTTTACGTACTTCTTGCTTCCTTCTCAAGACCTGCCCCTCCTCTACGGCTTTCAGCCTTTGCCTTGTGCTTGTGATGCACAGTGCTCCTTTTGGCTTCTCTGCTCCTACGCTACTGTATTGCAATCTGGCCCGCCTAGTCCGCCGTTGAGCGATGATGCTGCTGCTGCTGCAACACCTGTTGGGCAGGGCTTCCTCATGCATAAAGCATAAATCCCCTGCTGCAAAGCGGCCTGTTGCAATTCATTTTCTTATGCCTTTGGCTATGGTATGAATTGCTTCTACTATGGCTGGTCGAGCTCCGATTGGAGGCTCCTGGCCCTGCTCGCCTTGGTTCCTCTTTGGTGCTTAAGCCTACACTACTCCTTTTTGGCTGATTGTTAAGCACGTTGCTTCTTTTTGGCACATTTCCTGCATAGGATGTCTCCTTCTTGTGTTGAGTCTTAACCCAAGTCAATCAGTAGGCTATGGTCGCTTCGACTCCTGAGCTTCTATGCAGCTTGCGGCCTGCTTTGCACACCTACTTCTCTCTCCCAAGCTCACACTGAGCCTTGCAGAGAACTGATCTGCCTTCTTCTCCCCCAAGCTCAACACGAGAGCTTCGAGCTTACACCAAGCTTGCACATCACACCAAGAAACACAGTAGAGCGTCCGCATGCGATGCTACACCGTAGCTCTGATACCAATTGAAAGGCCACATGTTGCCCGTGAAGCGTGCATGCGAGAGAGGTGAGTGCAAGCGTGACAGGGTGAGGTGCAAGGGAGACAATATGCAGTGGAGCTCTCGGAGGCGGCAATGCCCTTTAGCCCCTTATTCTCTATATGTACATAAGAATAAGATGAGGGTTAGTGCGAGTGGTCAGTGTCAGTGGGCGGTCGGGCACTAGGCGCCCAGCCGGGGGTGAGGCACATCGCCTTTACCCCAACAATCTCCAAGCCTAGCATCCAAGTGTGCTAATTTTTAGCAATCCCTTCCTCCCATTTGATACCTCCTAAGAGACTTCACACTCCACTCAACCACATAGGATGTAACTCTTGATAGCTCTCACACTTTAGTCACCCGATCATAATGGAATTTCTTATAGTCTTCACACTCTAGTCTCCTAGTATCTCTTGATAGCCTTCATGCTCCATTTGAGGTACCTCAACCTGGGGAGCTCTTCTAGTTTTGTTGGTAACTAGTACCAGCCTATTAGGCCTCTCTCACCACTCACCATGCCTAGGACCCCTTCACCATTTTAAATTTTACCAACTACCATCCTGATCGATAGACTTTCAAGTGGGTGAGCCAAAAATATCAATGAAGAGTGGGACACACATCAAAGTGACTCTATATAGGTAAGAGTCATTTGAAAAGTTGGTAGTATTACACAGAGGATGAGTACTGGCAATGGCTGACAAGTACACCAATTATGCACAAGCAAAGGATGTGCACTATAATATTTCTACTTATTTTGTATAGGCTCTTGGGCTCATTTGAATTCCAATTTGTACTAAGCTATAGGCTAAAGGGCTCAATTCAATTCTAGTGTAGAAAGTCTTGGAGTCCATGCCCATAAAAGTAGCATATGCTAAGAGATAAGGTATTCTTGGGTGAGCTATGCTCTTTGAAGGGTTGATGGTCATGAAGTACTTGGGATTTCCATGCCCATGTAGCTCTTGATTCTTCTAATCAAATTCTCTTTCTTTCTTGTTAATTTACTTTCTGCTTAATTGTGCAAAAGTGAAGTTGTATTGATTGATTGTAGATCTCTAATCTTTGATAATTTAATCTTACCTAGCCACATCAACGGTGGTATGTGAGGGCAATGACTTCCTACTATCTTTAGTTTCCACTAGTGTGTGTGTATTTGTGCATGCATGTGCATTGAGTGGTTGGACCGTTGCACCAACGCTAATGCAATGTAGGCATGTTAACTGCAATGCTTGTGTGTCCAGGGTTAAGAGTATTGATAGGGGGATTAATGTAGAGGTTAACTTCAATGGCATAATGTATGAGATGTAGGTTGATGAGTAGGTATGAAAGCTTGATTAGAGGAAGCCCATTCCATGGATTCTCTCTATGGGAGTAGAGGGATCCCTTGAATCCTCTCATACAATGCATCCAATGATGTTTGTGCCTCCAAGCCCTAGTTGGGTTATTGCACCATAGATTGATGATTTTGTTGGTCTTGGGTTTCGGGCCTACCTATGCTATGACTTACAGTACCCAACATTTGGTGCCATTGTCGAGGATTGATAACCTGAGCTAGTGAGTAGAGGATGCAACAATTATAGTAATCTCACTACTAATTCCATTGGTTTTGAGTGCGTGTAACTCAATTTCGGTTTATTTTGATTATGTGCATTAAGAATTTGAAGTTAATTTTGAATTATGTTACCCTCAAACCCCCCAATTCCACTCCCACTTTCTCACGAGCCACTATGTGGCGGTAACTAGTAGAGCCCATTTAGTAAAGCCCCATGTAACTTTGAATATGTAAACCCCATTTTTTGGTATAGAAAATTATAGGAGTTGATTGGGAAGCTTGGTGAAGTTTCCTTTAGTTATGTGACACTCACAAAGCCTAAACCTAGGTGCGAGACGTTGATTAAGCAATCTTTGGACAATCAAGTGCAAACGCTATTTTTATAAGCTCATTATGATAGTAGTTACTTTTAGATTATTTTGAAGGTTCAAAAGTTAAGGACCTAGTCACATTAAGCTTAAAATTTTTGAACACTAAGAAGATCCATAGCTTGCGCGTCCTCTCTAAGGAGCTTTTCTCTTGTATTCTTCTACTCCCACATGCTTCCTTACACATTATGCTTGAGATTATAAATAGAACTAGTAATCTCTCTCCTTTACTTTGTGCAAGAATATTTGAAAAATCTAATCAAGTTTTCTTGTTCATTTGAGTGATTAATCTTTGTGTGGTGCCATTTGGTTGAATGGTGGTGCTCGGTGAGCCACTTGTCTAATCACTTGTGCACACACATTGCTTCCTTGGTGCATGCTTGAAGTAGCTAAATTACTTTATCTTGCATTGAGTGAGGGGTATTGAGAATTTGATGGTGCACTTGTAGGAAAGAGTACGCATAGTATTCCAATTGAGTAGGTTTAGAAATAGACATGGTTGAGCTTGCAATGCATACACCTTGCATCTCTCAAGACCACCAATGCACTATTGTGTTGTCATGCCATGCTATGTACACGTAGGGAACTAAAATTATTCACCTCAATTTTTATACTTTTTGATGCACAAGAATAAAGGAAACAATGTACATATTATGATATATGCAATTTTGGCTACTCCGGTTTCTATCATGCATATGATTTGACCAGTATGAGGATACCCCTACTACCAAAAATGCCTATTTAGAAGGGTCATGATAGCTTATTGCAAAGCAAAGATGGATCTCTAAGGGACACATAAATTTCTGAAGAATTCTAAATAGAGGAATTATGGATAGATGAGTGATGGATGTAGTGGAAGATATCAAGGGGGGCTCTACCCCTATGCCTTATGTAGAGTTATATAAAGCAAGCACTCAAAGATTTTTGATAGATGATGATAATATGCAAGATTCTACTACTCAAGAGGATGTTGTTGTCCTTGCATGTCTTTATGGTGATGGTGTGTATGGAGATACAGAAGTTAAAGCGGTTCTGCATGGCGATTTCTAAATACCAAGTGGAGATGTCTATGGTGTGGAAATGGATTGCTAGAAGGTGAATGATTGTGAAGTTGATAAACTATCACATCTACTGATGTTGCAAGGGGAGAGAAACTACAAGTGGATATTTGCTAGTCTTTTTGGAGAATATGCAAGCTATGGTTGGCTTACTCTATTAATGATTGCGTCAATGATGTTATGGTGGCCAATACAAGGGAATGAATAATCTTTTATGCATGCTAAGAGAGAGCTAATGTTTTCAAATATCAATGCGACATGGATGTCGTCTTATAGTGCCTTCTCTATTAAGGATTGTGTCAATGATGTTATGGTTGCCAGTATAAGGGAATGGATACTCTTATATCCATGCTAAGAGAGAGCTAATGTTATTAAATATCAATGGAATATGGACGTTGTCTTATGTCTTATATGCATGCTAAGAGAGAGCTAATGTTGTCAAAGATCAATGGGATATGGATGTTGTTATATGATTTAGGAAAATTTCTAATTCATTGTATGGATCATCGATGCTATGTATTGTCTATGACATTTAAACCAAGTGGATCATCCAAAGATCTCATGAAGCATATATTCATTATGGCTACAAGATATTGGATGTTTTCTATGGTGCTATGTTGTTTGAAGTATACATGATAGAACTATTTATGAGTGTTTGATGCCGCATAAGTTAAAAGAGTGTCGTGATGATCAAGAGGTTGGGTAGTATCTTTTTAAGCGATAAGGAGTATGTTGTTATGTGCACCATTTATGGTAGCTTATCATTATGCATTGTGATGCATAGGATTGATTGATTATTGGAAGGTTATGTTATGATAATAGTAGTTTTTTGCATTACTCATATGATCTTGGTGGAATATATGTTTACAAGATCACCAACATTGGGTGTTTATAGATTCCCACATGCCAAAGGATGTGTAGGTTTAGAGGGGTGGATGTTTGTAATGCTTCGATCTACATTGTGAAATATCAAGGTTAAAGTGTTTACACATTTGGTTTAACTTTTGTGGAGTTTTTGTTTATATATATGCCAAATGTGGTGCTTGTATGGAAGATTAACAAGTTTTTTTAGAGCTGTTTACCACATGGTGTGTGTCAGGGTGATGCGAGGGCTCATGAAGATGAAGAAAGGTAAAAATAGAAACACTTTCACTGTTAGAGATTGACTTGGGTCCCAAGAAAGAAGTAAATATAGGAGGTTGCCTTTGTGTATCAAAGGGGAGGGATCTCTCATGAAGAAAAAGTATTGATTAGTAATTTTTAAAGTAGTAATTGTATTTTGGAAAGTTACCCACCAAGAGGAAGAAAATGTTGTTCAACACGTTTTTGTGTCTCATTCAAACTTGGTAGTGTTTGAGAGATCTTTAATTTTTTTGTTTCTTCTTCTAATTTATTGTCACAGATAGAAGGAAAAGGAGGAAGGAGAGTATTCTGGAGCCGGAGAGTTATCTCTCAACATTGGCTATGGAGACCTATTTTTGTTTGTGAATGGAGGTCAAGGCAAATCTGAGCTACACAAACAGGTTTGAACTTGAATTTTGGTTTGGGTGGATCCATCAAGGTGTATGATGATAAGATTTTGTGCATATGGTTGTTCTAGTTTGATTGGGTTTTAGGCTTCTCATAATTGAGTTAATCAACATCTATTAGCTCTCAAATTGTCTCTATCTCTCTCTAATCTTCTCTTGATATCTCTCTATATCTATAATTAGCATTTAATAATCCTAAATTACCATCTTTATACTCTTAATTAATTTAACTTAAGTCCATTCATCACTAGAGGCCCGACACCTACCCGATCTCCCCTTGAGCACAAACATCTCACATGGTGCAAAATTGACTGGGATGAGAAGAGTAAGCTATGACATCCAATACAACCAAGGTTCCATAGATGCCAAATGTTATAAGGTTGTTCGCGGAAATCCAAAATTACTTGAGCATAGAAGCTGCTAGGATGGAAAAAGAAAAACAAAAAATCGGTGGATACGATACAAAAGGATATTCCTTGGATTATGAGTCAAAGATGAATCTCAAAGGGGTATTATGATCTTTCATGGTTTTGTCATTTGAAAAATTGGTGGTTTTAGATTTGTGTGAATAGGTACAAGAGCCTGTAAGAATGTATGGAAACAACTAGCAAAATTGGGGTAGGTATGATTCTAAAGTCACTCTTCTACAAGTAAGTATGGTGATACAAAATGGTGTTGAAGAAGATGCAAGACAACGAGTAAATGTTAAAAATACCAAGATCCTCAAGTATTGAAGAATGGGGCATTGGAAAAATCAAAGCTATGACAAATGAGTGTATTTTGCAAAGATGATACATTTCTACATGCAAAATACAAGGATTTAGTAGAGGTTTTTATTTAAAATGGGTGTTTCTAGCTTCTTCTTGGATTCCTTACATGATGTTAGTATGTCTGGTTGTGGAGATATGAAATTTCTAGGCTTGCAGAACAAAACTAGAAAGATAGGAATGGATGCTAGTCCAAATGGAACAGATATAAGACGAAATCAAGCTATGCAAAGTGAAGAGCCACAAAGTGATGCCAGTAAATAAGTAACCATATTCTCTAGACAATCGATGTGGAAATTCTATGTATTACTAATTGAAAGTATCTTGAAAGTCTCATGAGTTTTCTCTTCACACCACCTCCTCCGTGATTCTCACTTTCATCTCAAATTCCTTTCTCTTACCTGCCTCCTTTGAGATTGATAAATGATATCTCACTTTGGTAAAACTACATATACTTGTATCTATGTTGCTTCCTTCTCCCTCCATAGAGGCACTGACATTGGTTAAAGGTGTTGTGGTTGTAATCTCCATTATCATTGGGACCTTGCTTCTTTCCACCATGTGCCATTACTCAAGCAAGGATTTGACTTCTTCCTTCATCAAAGTAGTCCCTATAGCTATGATTGTATGCTCAATGAAGGATGGGGTCATGGATCTGTATTATGATCCACTACTCAATAGTGAATCACATAATTTAGGTAGCACCACATCATTTTTTGTTGAAGGCCATTGGGATGCTTGTGGTAGCCCTCAAACAAAGGTGGAGGAATTCCTTTGGCACACCCCACTGTGACTTCTTTACGTCTTCATTTTCCATTCTATGTGCCACTACATGTTAGCTTGCTACCAATTGGAGTGCATCATATCACCCAAAAGGCCTCGTTAAATTTTTTTCTCCATCGCGTGGTTTTCTATTCTCTTCAACCTCCTACTAGAAGTAGTGTCAATAAATTGAATCTTCATAGTGTATATGAGTGACATTGTATGCACATTGTCTAGCTATCAAATTTGTGGTCATAAGTCCATGAGAGCTCCTGAAATGAACATGTTGACATCCTAATGACCTTTGTTGGAGTGTTGTTTGCTTATTCATGAGGGTCTCTAAACTTGGTTTTGAGCTAATGTGCTTTCCCAAGGAGTGAGAAGTAGCCTTTGTGCTTTGTAGGATTGCATTTTTTTCATGTCTATTTCATGTATCATCTAAAGAGATCTTCCTCAAAATGGTTTTAATGCAAGCAAGGTGCCATGTTTAGAATCTAATAAATTTGTATGCAAAGTTCCCACCCCTTCCATGTCTCCCTTCATTGTGGCATTGCATTGCCTAATGAGCTATATGCACCAGCCAAAATGTCCATTGCACCACCATTGATATATCAAGTGAGATTGTGTAGTTACCACTTCTTTTGATGGCATAGTTCTCCATTTTTTTCATATTGTCTCTTATTGTGCATATACTTGCAATGAATCTATAAGGTACATTTTCATAGTGCCACTTTCATGAGTGCTCTCTTCTAATCATCACATTTTGCTTGCCTTGATTGGATACTTCTTGAATAGCACTCCAATTTTCTTGAGCCTCATCATCTGCCATGAAGCCATGGAAGTTTTTTGGCTCACATTTGTGGGTTGACCATCACTTTGATCAAGGGTTTCTATAACAAACATTGTGCATTCATGTCGCCATCTTTCATCTTTCACATGGCTAGTGTGAGTAGTACTAGTGTGCTAGGAAAGAGGGGAGTGGCCTATATCCCTCATGTTTGGATGAGAAGATTGTGGAACATACAAAGGTGGAAGAGACAAAAGAATACAATCATGGATAGTAGATGTGACATGCCCTTGTCTCCCAATCATTGTAGAGTTTAGTGTGATAAGAAGGAATCAACCATGTGATGGGTACAAACATTCATTTGTTGATGCATAGTAAAGTAATGCTCATTACATATATGGCAAGAAGACTTTCTATGTACAATGTTTTGACCCCACATATGTGCACAATTGTATCCTCAACAAAGCAATGTATGCTCTCCATTTTGGAGATAATCTTGTATTCTTGATGCATGAAGGACTAGACACTACCAACTTTAAAACTAAGTAGTGAGACCTTCCTCATCTACACACAAAAACACACTATGCACACAAGTTTAAGTGCTCTACTTGATATGTATGTAACACCTAGCAAGGCATTTGCACCTAGTAATGCACATGATGCTAATAACTCAATCCAAGGAGCTCATCAACAAGAAGAAGGAGTATATAAAGAAGAAGATTTATGGTTCAACAAAGAGAAAGATCATGAAGATGAAGAAATTTTGGGCATTTTTGTTTTGTATGCTATGCCACCATCAACATCCACTTTGATTACTTTGACAATAGACTTTGAGGGGAGGAAAGTCATCAAGAAAGATAGAAGGCAAAGATTGATTAGGATGACATTGACAACAAAAACCACTTTGAAGTCAAAATTAACATAACTAACGACAAGTTGTTTGAAGATTTGAAGTAGGCATCACCGACATCTAGAAATGTGACATTGAAAGAAACTTGTTTTTACAAGCACCTATCTTTGATTTTGTAAACCTATCACCTAGTTGCCTACTACTCTCGAGGGAAGGTGTTTTGTTTGATCTATACCCTATTGTAAAATTCCTAGGGAAAGGCCCTTTGTTCCTACACCCAATTGACAAATCTGTGGGGAGGACATTTGACTTTTGTATGGTGCTACATTGACACACAAGGGGAGGATTGTTGGGGTGTGTACCATACTCCGCACCACCAACTAGTGCACCTATGGAATCCCTCTCTACCTTAGATGAGCCTACACTAGATAACACCTAGATCTACATTGACATCATCACTTATGTCATTAGATGCTCTCTCTCTACTCCTATAAAAAAATCCCTATCTACACACTTTGTATTTCATCATTTGAGCCACATTTGTAAGCATGATTTGCATTTAGTTTGGGATCAATCTACTTTATGTTTTACTACTTGTTTTAATGTTTATATCTCTCCCTACTCTCTTGTGATTAACTCACTAACTACATGATGACTGGGAGGAATCCTGACCCCCGAGCGAATATTTTCGAGCAAGCAATAATCCAAGCCAACAAAGACAAAAACATATACGACACAGTCCAATATTTAATAGAGGGCAGACGAACCAAGGCCATGAGGCACTAGTCAATGTGGGGGAAAGACAAGGAGGGACCACGAGGTGCCAAGTGAAACTAAGAGCCGCATGCAGGGGAGCTATGGGCGAGCATGCATCTCAACTAGCTACTGCGGTGGTAGATCACGTTCATACTTTTTGTGAATGTATGGGCTGCCATGTGCAATAAGATCACGTGGACGATGGGTTGGTTACGAGAGCCATCATTGAGCATAACTTTTTGAATCCATGCATGATCGAATCTTACATCTGCCCTTTTAAACAAATAGAGACACAAATTTGAAGGCTAGTAGTGGGAAGTAAGGATGCCATTGGGAGGAATCTCAGAAAGAATAAATAAAACACCAAAGGAGCCAATAGGTGTGCCCCACAACAAAAAAGGATGGAGATTCTCTCTCTCTCTCTCTCTCTCTCTCTCTCTCTCTCTCTCTCTCTCTCCCCCCAACCCCCCAACAATTGTAGCTAGGGAGTGGGGAGGGAGAGACATATGTCCTCTTTTAGAAGCCCTCTCTCTCTCTCTCTCTCTCTCTCTCTCTCTCTCTCTCTCTCTCTCTCTCTCTCTCTCTCTCTCTCTTTCTCACCACTCTCTTGTGTCGCACTTCTCTCTCTGTCTGTCTCTCTAGTCTGTATATGTCTGTAGCTCAATGTTCACCAAAACTTTTTTTAAAACCAATGAAAAAAGGGAGATCATTGGAAATATCCTAGTTTTAAGTGAAAATTTTAGGGCTTTTACCTGTTTTTACAATAAAATCCTCCAAATTTTAGCCGATTTCCATCAAGGTGACCCTCCAAACTAGCCATAAATTTTAGCCATTTTTCATCAAGGTGAACCTCCAAACTAGCCCGTGCATTTTCAAATTTTGTCCATTAAAAATACTGTAAAGATCGGATTTCTGTGAACACTAGTCCGCGGGGTGCTCTCTCTTGAATAACAGGTCTTGAGTTCAACTCTTCTTGTCGGATAGATCTTTAAGGTCTCTTGGGATAGTTTCATACGACGTTAAAATTGTCTTCTTCTTCTTCCTCTCTCTCTCTCTCTCTCTCTCTCTCTCTCTCTCTCTCTCTCTCTCTCTCTCTCTCTCTCTCTCTCTCTCTCTCTCTCTCTCTCTCTCTCTCTCTCTCTCTCTCTCTCCATTGCGAGTGGCCAAGGCCCAAGGGACGAGGCACAAGTCATCGAAGTATTAAATCACTGTAGGGAGAATCTAGATAATTATTAAATGTTATATCGTAGTATAATTGCCTTTAAATATGTGGTCAACAATAACACATTGTTTGCTCCCTGTAGCGATGCACGCTAGCATGAGGTCGTGGAGGCAAGTACTTCGTAAGGAGGGAACCATTTGCCAGTGTAGGTCGGCTGTCTCCGAAGAAATGGCAACATGTTATTATTTGCATGGAAGCCTCTTGAATATTGCTAGTACTAATATATCCTATAAGTAAACAGTCAACTACGGCATATTGCATGCTCCTTGTAGGAATGCACGGCGACGTGTAGACCTAGAGGCATGTATTGCGCAGTGATCTGGGATTTCCATGAATAGGCCGCAACCCTACAAGGGATTCCTCATGAGTGAGCTTGCCTCGACCATGAGGGTTGGGAAGCTTTGTGGTAATGATGCCACTAATATGGTGCCCAAGTGGTAATTGAGATCCTGCAAGCATATGATGCTATTCATACGATTCTGTAGTAGGCTATGAAGGGCATCTGTGACTCCATTTTTGTGCCGACTCCACAACGCCATCATTGGAACCTCCACAATATGGGTCACACACAAGGCGCTTAGGATGATGATCTTCTCCTTGATTTTTGACCTCTTGCAATTGTGCTCCATCTCATCAGGACATTGCTCTCAATAGGGGCCTTTGTTGCCCGCAAGATGGTGCCCAAGTGTCACATTGTTTCTCGCAAACTCTCTACGTCTCAAGACCCTACTAGTGGTTCTGCTCCTAATGAATGGCTGCATTTTGAACTGTTGTATGTTAACTACTTGCAGTTGAGTGCCACAACTTGAGGCTATGCTAAGGATCTAATGCCATCAACTATGATACCAACTGTTGAATTCAAGCTATGGAGGTGAAGGCGAGACAGAGCTATGAAGAGATAGTCTTTCGTGAGCTCTCTCTCTGTGTGTGTGTGTGTGTGTGTGTGTGTGTGTGTGTGTGTGTGTGTGTGTGTGTGTGTGTGTGTGTGACCGCCCCGACCTAGCTAGTTTGTTTAGTCAAGTAGGAGCCTGCCACCGAATAGTGAGGAGCAATATGGTACTCCATGATGTATGTTACAGCCTATGCACCAATGATACTACATTTATATTTGAAATTTGTGTAGAAGCTCAAAATCTTGAGGGGCTTTCAAAGCCCATTTGCAGTGGCATAAATACTTATCCGGTGTTTTAAGTATAGAGACAAACCTATTGAGTGCCTGTCTTGGCATGTTGAAACAAAAAAGAGGTTATTATGCTTTTTGCAATTGAAATTATTGGGATCAAATTTAAAGAAATCCAATAAAAAGAATATATGAAGGACAATTGAGATTCTAAAAAAGAGAATACTTCTATGGGCTAAGGCTGTCAGGCAAATGGGGTCAACTAGTCAAGTGACCAACCTATGAAGTTGGGGAGTCATATTGAGTATCTCAAGAGCCATTGCCCGAGAATGGTGGGCATGGCCAAGATAAAGAGTGGGTTTGATATATGAGGCTACAGAGTGAGCGGGACAACAAGTGGGTTGTGATATAGGCAAAGGTGGGGAACCAGGTGATAGGTGGTTGGTGCTTGGGTGGGTTCAATAAATAACGAGGTCAACAAGTCGTGAACATGCATGCAAAGTGGGGGACACAACACAATGTAATGGCATATGGGCCCCCAATTCAGCATCAACGCTTTTGGACTACGTTAGTGAGTTTGTTTTGATAAGGGAAATCTAAGAGATCATGGAGCTTGCCATGTTTCAAAATTAAAAATATATAAAAGAGTGCTTGCATCTTCAAACAGAGGGCTCACTACTTAATCCTCTGCCTGGCTACGTCAACGAAGGTATAGTAGCATGTTATCCTCATTAGTCTCCAGTTATTGGCTTCCAATTGTAGCAATAGTGAAATCTACAGCTAGTTTGGAGGGTCAAAAGGCTAGCCTTGTGGAATATTTGTTAGCGGCACAATAGTTGGTGCAACATCCGAATCTTGGCACTGTGGTACTTATAGCATGTAATTAAAACTCCTATTGTAGGGATAATTTCTTGCAAGTGAATCCCTTGAGCTTGTTTGAGAGGAACTTGCTCAATTATTGCCTTGCTCAGAAATATTTGCTCGCCATTTGGTAGGACAATAGGAATCAATGGAGGGGAGTCTATCATTTCTGCCAAGCTAGGTCTTTTCAAGCATATCTTCAAGTAATTTGGTTGAATGCTTAGCTTATACTATCCATTTCAGGGTGATTACCCTTGTACACTAACTCTTATCCCTTCCCTTGCTTGTTACCTATGCAGTTATTACTAGCTTTCTCACATATATAGAAATCTTATTTGATAAATCCTCCATGACGAATCCATCAATTTATCATAGTGAAATGCGTGTAATTGCACTCCTTCTCTTATAGTTCAAGCTCATCTTAATTTTTGAAATTACTTAAGCAAAAATACAAACTTTTACCTGAAAGAGTGAGCACTTTGATAGAACCTTGGAAGAGGTGAGTATGGGGTAAACTACTCACAAAAAAATCTCTACATTGGCAAGAATGAAGCTAAAGGCACATGTTTAGTGCATAACCACCCTTGTCATGAGGTTGAGCCATCTTAACACCTTGAGTTACTTTTGTTGTGAGCTAGAATCATGGTAATGGTTAAGGATCCTTGTGTGAAGCATGCATAGTAATTAAATATATAATCTTGGGTGTATTTGAATAAGAAAGCATAGTCTTGTGTCTTAGAAAATATTCTACATGTTGAAAAAGTCCACAGAACATGAGCAAATTGGTTAACCCCTAAACTATGTTATGGGAGGTTGATTAGCTTATTCATTTGTGCTTCATGTGTTGATTATCATAGAAACAAATATGCCTTATAATCATCCATGTACCATCTCACAGGCATGTTTTACTTTGAATTGAGGATTTGCATAAACCTTGATGAAAACTAGATGCCGAGTGTGGGAATCAACATACATTAAGTTGGTATTGAAAGTTGAAGTATATTACAAAAGCAAAACAACAAGTGTATGCTACTTCTGAAGCAAACCCAATAGCTATCTTAAATTGACATTTATTACTTCTATATACATTTATTGTGCCTTAATGCACAAGAAATGACACTGAAAGAATCATCATCTTGACATTGGGTAATAAGCTAGAAACATAATTTTTAGCCTAAAGTGAGTGGTCTACTTTAAATAAGGTAGCCCTAATCCTATTGGGTCACCCATATACCTAGCTAGCCTAAGTACTACTCTCAAAAATATTATTCAAATTTTGAATAATCAAAAATATTTTACATATGACATTTATAGCCAATAAGATTCTTGCTACAATTATGGGTGAGATTAAAGACTCACAAATCCAATGGCCTCATGCATCACAATTGCGTCCATGGCTTTTTTTCAATACTATCTAGCTCGAATCAGACTCTCAAAAGGATGAGCTTCTTTTCTGTTTTGGTTCTATACTATTAGGTTTTGGAGGAGACAAAAGGGTCATTCAGGAACATTCTAGTTTCTTGGTTATGACAAAGGCCTTGATACGGGAGCAGGTTCTTGCAGTACTAGTCAGGACAAATATCTTGTCAAAATAAATTGCCTGTATATACAATAGTGAAGCACTTTGCACTTGCCATCACAAATGAGTCCTTTTAACATGAGTGTGTGTTGGAAACTACAGTTCAATGACCATATATGAGATAACTTGGATGGCCACCAATTGTTGATCTACAAACTTTTCACATTTTAAAATATCGATCACAGACATCAAGGCTAGGACATGAACCTAGTTAAAAAGTTTGGAACGTGATTGCTCCAAATCATCATGAGCTAATGAGGGATATTTAAACCAAAATAAGTTGTTGGTTGGGAGTTTCGTTAATAAAAATATCAGAAAGCAATGCTCATGGGCAAGCAAAAGTGATTGCAACAAATTAAGTTGAGCATTGAGCATTAGCCGCTCATACTGGTAAATAACTAGTCTAGATTGGTTGGCCTTATCATAGTAGTTGATGTGTGAATTGATGTAAATGTGCAATAATAATCATAGTAATTAATGGGTAACTTGCTTGATAAGTTTTTTCTAAATATAAAATAAAACTCAAAATAAACATGCAAGAATTTGTGGAACACATTTGTAAAAACAAAAACTCATGTTTTGTAAAGCCTGCATGCAATCTTTCCATCAAAGAAAAGCACTCACCTTATGAGTAAAACGTGCATGCAATCTTTCCATCAAAACAAAGCACTAACCTTATGAGTAATGTCTTCACTTCAACAAGCCTTGTGCAACATAAATCTTGCCTTTGACGAGCTACGAAAGAAAGAGAAATACACTAGTTAAACTTTTTGTACTAATAAATCTTTTTAAAACATCACAAAAGTAAATAGTGCAGGGTCTAGTGAGTGCCGGTGGAGAGTCGGCACCGTGTCTCTCCAAATTTTATAATAAACGAAAGGGGTGTCCTACCCTATAGTCTGTATCCTATTACATAGTCATGGTATTAAAAAATAAGATAATGAAACTGAAATTCTCTTCAATAATTTGATATTCAAGTTCTTGCCACCGTTGTGTGGATTTCTCTCTGGTAGTTTGGTATTCAAGCCCTTGCCATAGCCATGTTGGGAAAATACTACAATCAACATGTTCCAAGAGACTAAATTTCCGCTAGAAAGTTTGTTAAAAGCTGAATGGGGCACCAATGTTGGCATTCATATCCAAAAAAGCATTGTCAACAACAACATGTTTCTCCAACAATCTCTTACTAGCAATGATATCATGAATTATCTCACCCATGTGAAGGTCGTGCATAAGACCATAGGTCTTCAAGTTGCAAGAATATACAATTTCATTTGCCGCATTTGGTGACAACAACCCATAGCTTCCTTACCATTTCCATGTGGGGCATAAGCTACAATCAACACATTATGAGAGTCTAGATCCATCAACAACATATTGCCCAGGTAATCCCTCACATCCAAGACCCCTGATGCTATTAGTTTCTTAGGTTCCCATCTCTCAAGTGAACTCATTGTCTACAGTGGTCAACTGAAAGAGCTATTTTTAGCCTTCTTTGTGATGATAATCTGAAGAAGCCATTTGCAACTTGTTGAAGGCTAATTGGTGAACTCATTCTCTTTAGTGGTTGCTAGGAAGAGCCATTTTCATCCTCCTCTATGATGATAAATCCCTTTGCAATAGGTTGATTCATACTAAAGGGATTAGGTTCCTCATCCAAAGATCATCTTCTTTTCATGAATAGAAGATCTTTCCCTACCTTTTGGTCCACATCCCCATAGAAAGGCTAATTTCATTCCCTATCATGGAAACAACCTTTAAGTTAACATATACCTCTTGATCTCTTTTCAGAACATGCGTTAGTAGTTATACATGTGGCAAGCCCTTCCTTTCAGTCACAAAAGTTTGCAAGCTACACAAAGAAGCCATGATCCATGACACGTGATACTCTACTTTGATAAACATTGAGCAACTCAAGTTCCTCTGGTTGATGCCCTTTCAAAGAGCTAGGATAAGTTCTATCACCTCGATCCCTGCTATTGCAAGTCTCTACATTCATCATTGTGGGGAAGGCTGAATTTGAATGCTTGTTTTGTGTTTCTCCATGTCTAAGGTCTTGTTGTTAGGCCGAGCATTGGCATCTTGGCCTCTTTCTTTTTGAAGCTTGCCTCCTCAATCCCAATTGTAGTATATACGTAGTGAAGAATTAGGTGAAGAGCATTGAGCCTCTGCTTAGGCCAACTACAACTCCCCTTCATTGAATCTACCATTCTCACATGGATTGTCTATCTTTCCCATATATATTGGCATTTGTGTACACAATCACTTCCATTGTGTGATGTCACTACTACTCTATTATTCTCATGGAAGAGAATAATTCATGTCATGATTTTTTTATTAATGCTGAACTTTGAAGGTGTTGGTAATGTACTATATTGATAGGCACTTTCCATCTAACCATAGCTAGAAACTAGTGCTATAGGTGTCCACAAAAAAGCAGAGAGAGAGAGAGAGAGAGAGAGAGAGAGAGAGAGAGAGAGAGAGAGAGAGAGAGAGAGGGCACATGAATTAGTATCATCTTTTGGTAGCTGCATATACAAATTTGTGGGAGGAGGGGCAAGCACTCTAAAGCTTTGAACCCATGGTTGCCCTTCTAAGTGCTGGGAAAACCCCTCATCGCCCTTGTTGCTACTTTTTTGCAATAATATTGCATGCAACGTGAGATCCTAAGGGTGTTATTTAGAGTGAAGGGTAGTTTAGCCTGTGAAAAGTGAGCACAAACGATTACATGATTGGTTAAGAAACTCTAGTCACTATTCTTACCATCCCTTTGAATAGGTTTTAGAGAGTCCTTTGTTGCAAAATTGTCCCTTTAAAATAGTTTGTGACATGCATCACGCTCTTTTTGATAACATGTTTGAGATGATGAGTCGATGACCTATGGGTGTCACATATAGAGGCAATGGTACATAGGAAGTACTTGAAATACCCTAAAAAAATTGAGTTCTTCTCATTGTGGTGAGAAGGAGATAATGAATAGTAAATATAAACATGAGCATGAATCAAGAAATGGCTCAACTTTGAGCATGGAGATGATAGAGACAATGGTTTCTCAATAAATATATGTATAAAATTTTTATCTCTCTTCTATGTATATCTATGTGCAGTAAAATGGATCTAACTTGCACTACATATATACTCTTGCATCTGCAACCAATGGTGTAAGCTCCTCCCACATAGAAGTATATACTTCAACCAATGATGATGAAGCCATTGTGACACATCTTCCTCTTCGTAATGTGTGTGGTGCAAAAAGGCTAGCCCGACCATTGGGTGGGCTAACCAAGAGACAAGTTTTTGAATCTTTTGGAGGAATCAAGTAAGTGTGCGAGCGAGTAGAGCCAACTCAGTTGAGCATTGTGGAGATGCTTCGAACACACAGCTCTAGCAATCAGGTTGAGGGTGGAATTGCATGAAAGTTGCACAATGAAATGAAAGAGACCCAATCAAAGATCTTAAAAAATCAAGTGCACTTATAGGTAGCCATCGGTTGGATTGAGGTGAACCAATGACAAGTCTTGGAGTTTCTTGGGAATTTTCACATAGAGGTCTTGGGAATTCCTGGGGGCCAACGCAATGACCAAGATCATGCCGTGGGTGAAATTGTGCCCACTTCAAGGAGCACTGTGAACAAATTGGGTGCTTTAACAAAGTTATAAGGTTTTGGAGTTTCAGAGATTTGAGCCGCTTCAAATAAATTGGGTGCTTTAACAAAGCTACAAGGTTTTTGGAGTTTCAGAGATTTGAGCTGCTTCAAATAAATTGGGTGCCTTAACAAAGCTGCAAGGTTCTAGAGTTTCAGAGATTTGAGCCACTTCAAATAAACTAAATGCAATGGTTAAACACAATTTTCCAAAGCCAACTAATTATGTTGGTTATAATGCACGTGAATGAAGTGCAAACCGCTTATGATATAAGTACTTAAATATTTATATGCAAAAAAAGGGAACTTTGCTTTATGTAAGTTGTTAGAGTTTTTTGATTTATGCACGCCAAACACCAAATCCACATTATGCTAGATCTTCCTCTATACGTGATTGCACATGCACTTTAGAAAATAGCAAGAATAGAGGGAAATGCAAATGTAGGTGTGTGTTTGTGGGTGTGTGATAGATGGACAAGGTGTGTAGATGTATATGGTAGGATAGAACTCATAGCACACATATGGTACATATATAGAGCTCATAGCACACATATATAAACTAGGGTTATGGTGTATCTACCATGTCCCCCCCCCCCCCCCCCCCCCCCCCCCCCCTCTCTCTCTATGACTAAGAAAGATCACATTAGAGTGCAAATTCTAATTCTAGATATATGATGTGTGTGTGTGTGTGTGTGGGTAGATATACAACTATATAGAACACATAGCACATGTATGTAAACTAGGATTAGGGTGTTTCATCATCTCTCTCTCTCTCTCTCTCTCTCTCTCTCTCTCTCTCTCTCTCTCTCTTTTCCTTGAAAGATAAGGAGAAATGCAAAGATTATGGTATACCTTTATGTGTTTTTAGCTTAGTTTTATTAATTAGTTTTGTTAATAGTTTAAGTTTTATAATGGATGGTGTCATTGCTCTCTACCCCTCTATGGAGAGCTCTTTAACATTATCATCCATCCCCCCACCTCTGTGTGTGTGTGTGCGCGCGCGTGCGCGCAAGTGAACCTTAGTATACTCTTGATTTACCACATCCATATTAAACTGAGAGAGAAAGGGGTCGTGGAGTGGCTCAAATGTACCTCTCCCTCATACACACCACCACTCTAAATGATAGCAAAGAACTTTCATTACTTTGATCTTCCTTAGTCTCTCTCTCTCTCTCTCTCTCTCTCTCTCTCTCTCCTCTATGTGTGTGTGTGTGTGTGTGACACAGAGAGAGAGAGAGAGAGAGAGAGAGAGAGAGAGAGAGAGAGAGAGAGAGAGAGAGAGGTGGTGTGGTGAGGGATGCCAACAAGGGAGTGATATAGAGAATGATATGTGTGTCTTGTGGAGATATATAAGGATAGACACATACATACACACACACATGCACTCACACACTTGCACACATATATTTATACACACACTTAGGTACGTACACACATACTCACATGTTTGAGCTTGAAAAACTTTATAGGAATGACCCCTTGGTAAGAGCGAACAAGACCCATGAGAGGTAGGTCACATGAGCTTGTTGGTTTTAGAAAAAACTCTACGATGAGAATAGCTAGTTGATAGTTGGAGCAAACTTTGTGCTCATTTTACAAAAAGAACTTGGAGGGCTCCCTCATAGACCAGATAGCAGTGCTATTAGAGATCCCTCCAAAACTATTTATGCAGCCTCATAAGCCTGCCAATAGAGAAGGGCCCTTTGACAAAATCTCGATGGAGGTGAAATTGGAGGGTGCTTCAACCACCCTCCAAGAATTTTTATCCGACAAGTGACATCAGGTGAGCCGGTGAAAAGAGAAGAGTGTGCTCTAAATCAATTGCACACTGAAGCTACATAGAAGTCTGCAGTGAAGAGATTACTCACTATGAGTGAACGTATGGGCACCTACGCAATCCATGAACGGCTCTCTAAGATGAAGAGAACCCTCTCTCTCTATCTTTTCTATGGGTGGTGCTCTTAGGCCAACCAAGTAAAGAAAAAAGAATCCATATCGCTCTCATGGATTAAAATCAGTGATTACAAAAAATTAAACTCAATGTTGATGGTCTTGATAGACATGATTGCCATGAGAGAAGGTATGAAAGACGAAGAGGATGAATATAAAAGGTATCGTAGCCACAAGGATGGTGGGTGAAGGGCTCACACAAAGCTTGATGATTGCAAGGACAAATACAATCAATATGTTGACAATGAAAAGAATGATGAATGCAGAGACCATAGCACAAGAAGAGATAATGATGTGGAGATAGTAGACATAATTGACGTGATGATGGAGATCGTGATAGAAATGATCGACATGAGAGAGAAGGTATGAAAGAAAAAGAGACCATGACTAAGAGGATGACTATGGAAGCGATTGTAGGCACAAGGATGGTGATCAAAGGACTCACACATCATCACAGGGATGGATCCAATGGATATGTTGGCAGTGATGACCATGATGAACATTGAGACCAAAGCATTAGGGATCAAGATAATAAAACCCCTAGCTCTTCAATATGGCATTAACCATATGAACTCAAGCTCTTCAATGTTTATTGAGGTAGGGGACAATGTGTCATGAATCACGGCTGCTTTGTGGAGCTTACAGGTTTCATGATCAAAAGGAAGGGATTGGTAGACATGATCGACATGAGAGAAGATATGGAAGACAAAGAGACCATGATATAAATTATGAATGTAGAAGGCATCGTAGCCACAAGGATGATGATGGAATGACTCACACAGAGCATGATGATCATAGGGATACTTATACTCAATATCTTGGCAAGGATCACGATGATAAACATAGAGATGAGAGCAGGACTAGAAGAGATGATGATAGAGATTGTAGTAGACATGATTGATGTGATGATGGATATTGTGAGAGAAACGATCTTCATGAGAGATGGTATTAAAGATGACTATAGAAGGGATTGTCAATAAGAGGATGACTATAGAAGGGATCGTAACCATGGGGATGGTGATCGAAGGAATCACAAAAATCATGATGACCACAGGGACGAATACAATGGGTATGTTAAAAATTGATGGTGATGATGAACATTGAGACTAGAGCAAGTGTTAGAAGTGGGCAGCAAAAGCACGCTCTTCCCTAAGCATCATTAGTGAGCTAGGCTATGTGGATGAAGCCTTAATCTCACCATGGTGCTAGGGTTATGGTTAGAGAAATGGAAATTAGATTAGGCTATAGCTTAGGGAAAGAGCATAAAGGTAGAGTATAGACACAATAACAATAGCTCAAACTACAATTGATTGATTGGAGAATAGCCTCTAATATAGGCTTAGTGCTTTACAATCATTGGCTAAAGAGGTTGCACCCTTCTGCTATTGGACCATCTCATCAATTATCTCTTCCTAGGTGGCTAGAGGGCATTCCCATATGGTGCCACAAGTGGGGCTTTCCTAACAATCACCCCATTAAGCCAAACTTGATATTTTACAAAGATTTCGTGCGTTTTGGTTTATGTGTTATGTCATGGTACACTCCTAGGCTAACATGATTCATATGCCTGATACATTATGGCGGTTCTCCATGGATTCAACACTTCATGGTTCTCAATTAGATACATTGTGGTGATTCTCAATGGATTAAGTGACCATGGTTCAATGTCTCATGAAACATCACAACGGTTCTCTACCGGATTTATCGCTATGGTTCATAAGTGGGACTTAGTAGGTTCATTAGTGACCCAGGTAGTACAAAATTGAATTCATTCATTCATATGCAAAGAGGTCATCATCTGTATCCTCTTCAAAAAAGTTTTCATGTCTTCATTGATGTTGTTGTCATCATTTGTCGTGTTGTTTTCTTCATCTTCATTTGTGCGTAGAATTGCTTGATCTTCATTGATGCTATTATTCCGTTTTTTTGAGAATGCAACCTTCATGGCCAATGCCATAGTGCATACATACATTTCATTTTGTACGCTTGTGTGTGTGATGGCTGGTCTTACCGTACACTTGGTGTAGCAATGTCAAAACCCACTTTTATGGATTGGCACCATCCTATCGTTGTGGATAAATGTGTAGACATGCATTTCAGTAGTGGTGCACATCATGTGTATAGTGCCTTAATGCATGTATGGTTTAACGGGCAAAGAGCTTTGATCCATTGAAGAAGCTTTCGAGATTTGCAGAGTCAAAGTGAAGCATCTCTTTGTAAATAGTGAAACCACCCTTCACAACTTTCAAGGGGCTTCGGCTTTGTAGGCTTTGTATGATGTAGTAACGAGAATGTGTTGGGGTATAGGCGTCTGTGCCTTGCCCAGCCGCCCAGAGTCTGGGCGCCCACTGACTTGTATACCTTATACATAGCATAAGTGTATAGGGGGCTGCTCACTCTTTGAGTCTCCCCACCCACCTCATGTGTGTCTCCTTCTCTCTCTCTCTCTCTCTCACTCTCCGTCTGTGGTGCTCCCCGATCCCCTTCAATTGGTATCAGAGCTATGGTGACCGCGGAGAGCACGACGGCTTTGAGAGCTTCGAGGCGATAGCTCGCTCGCTCTCGACGGTGGAGTTCGATTGCGGAGTTTCACGGAGAGCGATTTTAGCTTGAGGAGCATTGTCTTTGGAGCTTAGGAGCTTGGTGTGGTCAAGCTTGGTCGAGGAGGCGGTTGCGGCTTCCTTGGTGAGAGGAGCTTTTGAGCTCAGTGGAGCTCGTTAGAGAAGTGCTCGGCGGAGGAGAGCTTGACATTCGAGTGCTTGGATGCTGTTGTGGCAGAGCTCTTGTGGTCGAGCTTGCATTGAGAGGACATTGCATCACGCAGAGTGGAGCAGGAGCAGGTTCAAGACTGTGTGCAGCTCGTTTTTGCCATTTTCGGGCTCTAAAACGCAGTTTTTTGCGTAGCTCCGTCATACAGAGTCAGATCTACATGATCCAGGAGTCTAGGTCAGGGTTTTGGCACGCTCCGGATGCGATGGTGATGTCTATTTGCTGAAATTATGCTTTGAATTACAGCAAGTACAGCAGCAAGTTTATTTGTGCACTCTCGGGTCCCAAAAACACTGTTTTTGGCATAGCTTTCACACCCGGACTCGGATACATATGATCCAGGAGTCTACCTTGGGGTTTTGGCACGCTCCCGACGCGCTCGTCATATCAGAATTTTAAAATTCTGAACGCTGAATTTTTTTTGCAGCAGCAGTTGTTTATTGTGTGTCGAGGATTCCACACATGGTTTGCTCTCAGATGTGAGAGTGATATTTGCTGCAAGTTTCCTCACAGGTGGGAGGATACGATGTATGCCTTATGTGGTTTGATGCTCAGGGAGACTAATGTGATTGCATTTTGAGCTCGGCAATGTATGCCTCGAGCATCTTTTTTGGCAGTCACAAGTAGAGCAGATATTTGTGTACTAGATTTGCAGGTGTTTGCAATGATGTATGCAAAGTGTGGAGATTGGTGCATGCATTTGGAGTGCGGTTTGATGCGCTTTGGTTGCTCATGGTTTTGAGCGTGCAGTCAGTTTGGTTATTAGTTTTGTGGCCGTTTTACTGACGAAACTCTGGCGAAATTTTCCCAGGAGTTTTATGCGCATCATTTATGCGATCTAGGTAGAGATTGCGGGTTGCACTCAGCATTTGTGTGCGGTGTTCTCTGCAGGTGGGAGATTTGTGCGTGTGTATGCATCGATACCGCACAGTGTGGGCTTGGTGATTAGCTCAGAGATTGCAGTGTGATACTAGAGCAGGCGAGGCTTGTATTGACATTGCGAGAGCTCTATTTTGGAGTGTGTCTCACAGGTTTTACATTGTGTTTCTGGCCATATTGGTAGACAGTTTCCAGGTGTTGTTGGTGAGGTGGTTTTGCTTTCTAGTTTGCTACATTGTGCTCATGGCAGAGACAGGTGATCGATCAGATTGTGACCTCTCACAGATGCGCGTGTTTGATGGGTCAGACTTTGCGGCATGGAGAGAGTGTATGCTTGATGCATTGACACAGCGAGGGTTTCATCGACCATTGAGTGGTGATGTAGGTAGACCTTCAAACATGTCTGACGATCAGTGGCAGGAGCTAGAGGAGATGGCACTATCTACGCTCTCTTTGCACCTTGCGGAATCTGTATATGCTCTTGTTATGTATGAGACTACTTCGAGAGCACTTTGGCGCAGATTACATGATATGTATGATAGATCTGAGTCATCACGGACTCGTGTGAGACATGTACATTCACGAGCACGCCGACAGGTAACATGTTGGTATTGTGGTCATTCTGGACACGTTAGACGACGCTGTTTTCATCGTATGCGACATCGTAGGAGACATGGCAGTCTCAGAGATGTATGTAGTGATGCCATGGACTCAGTTGCTTTGACAGTTGAGGCACATGTAGTGTCGGAGTATACTAGTGACGGGGATGTCACTTTTACCTCGAGCTATGCACGAGATGCTATACATGTGGATAGTGCACTCCCTTCGCAGTGGTTGCTAGACGCAGATGCTATGTTTCATGTCACGCCGCATCGTGCATGGTTTTGTAGCTATTCTAGCAGGATGCTTGGCAGTGTACGTTTGACCGATGGATCGGTGCATGCGATAGCAGGTGCAGGAGATGTGAGACTGTCATTACCGAGTGGTGCATCTTACTTGTTACGACATGTGCGCTATGTACCAGATTTGACAGTGAGTTTGATCTCGATTGGTCAGCTTAGAGATTGTGAATGTCAGATTTCGCTACGAGAGCGAGATTTTGTGATGCATTTGGGTTCGCTAGTGATTGCGAGAGGTGCCAGGAGTGGTACAGGTTACCCATTGCATGTGGATCACGCGAGAGACGGTGTTGTCTCTGTGATCATGCAGCCAGGTAGACAGCGAGAGAGCAGGCGAGTCTCTTTTGCTTGTGGGTTGCAGGATGCTTTGCATGGAGTGCAGAGTAGTGAGCTCGTTGTGCACACAGTTGGGGCACGACTTGAGCAGTCACACAGAGAGGTGACAGAGTCAGACATGCATGCTTTGCTAGTGACTGAGCAAAGCAGAGACTCAGTTGTGCTAGATACTTCTATGCAGGATAGACAGGTAGAGCGGTCTTGCTCTAGTGAGTCACGACAGGAGGACATTGTGCAAGAGTCTATGCATACGGAGTTAGAGCATGAGAGCTCTAGTGAGTCACAACAGATTGAGTGTTCATGTTTGCAGTGGATGATTGCAGAGGAGGCTGAGATGTCAGCGATTATGCAGTCATTCCTTTCTATGCTCGACAGTGAGCATGGGGATATAGTTGTGCAGGATATGTCTTCCAGCAGACACCTAGAGCAGCTGGTTTGCTCTGAGGTTGCACGACAGGTTGATGCGTCTTTTGCGGACAGTCAGGAGATGCATGTGGCTGACACGCCTTGTCAGTCAGAGATGCCTATTGCCAGGGACATATATGTTGATGCATGCTCCGTAGAGCTAGCAGGGCCCGCTAGCATTGCATCGGCATTCGGTGGTCTCATGTATGAGATGTTGATCTTGAGACCGGATATCGCAGCTGCAGTGGGAGCATTTGCAGTTGGGGTTGTCAGTCGTTTGTTGACTGATGATGGCATAGTGCACGAGGGAGATATGCAGGTATTGCGTACATACTTGCAGTACGTGTGCGGTACGTCTGGTGGTGTATGGACTTACACGGGAGCAGGACAGCCGGATGCACACGATCACAGCCAGCCAGTGGGCATCGGTTGAGAGCGGTTTTCTCTCGCCTTTTGTAGTCTTTAGACTAGGTTCTCTTGCTTAAAGGCACAGTCGCCTTTAAGTGGGAGGTTGTTGGGGTATAGGCGTCTGTGCCTTGCCCGGCCGCCCAGAGTCTGGGCGCCCACTGACTTGTATACCTTATACATAGCATAAGTGTATAGGGGGCTGCTCACTCTTTGAGTCTCCCCACCCACATCGTGTGTGTCTCCTTCTCTCTCTCTCTCTCTCACTCTCCGTCTGTGGTGCTCCCCGATCCCCTTCAGAATGTTCCCCAACAATGAAAGGCTATGAGCATGGAGCTTGCAACAATGTGGGAATGAGGGATTAGAAAAGCCATTAAAAAAAACAATTAAAAAGGTAATTGCATTGACTCTAAGCATGAACAAAGTTGCGAGCAGGTCGGTGCAAGTGTAAATGACCAAAATGTGTGCTTGCACAACGGATGCCGACAGGCTGGAAAACTGGACAATGAAAGAGGCAAGTGAAGGGGCTACAAATACATGCATTTGAAATTTTTAAATCGGGCTAAAGTATAAATTGCCAATGGATTATTCAAGCAGGTTCCCATCAACATGGCATGGGCTTCAGCTTTTTTATGGCGGCCAATTATGTAGGTTAATGCACCAGCTTGGCATCGGTCTGAGGATAGTGTGGAATTGACGATGACTTGAAGCTGGATAGGAATTGCAGTAGCATGTATACATTGCAAGGTGAGGTTGAGGAGGCAGTGGCCCTCAGATTTGCAGTGAAAGCCTGAGAGAGCATGCTCTTTAATTTGAGGGTGTTTTAGGGCATGGTTGCACGAGACTTAGTTATCAGTAATCCTCAATCAGTTCTCACCATGGCAGGTACAAATGCTTAGAATGTGATGGGCATCAGTGGGTATAGAGAGAGAGAGAGAGAGGTGCAGTAGGAGAGAGAACACTTGAGCTGACCGGCAGCTAGTCGAAATAGTTGAAAATTGTGCCTTTTTTCGCATAGTGACACAACTGTGCTTGTGGAAACTGCTCCGTCGCTCGTCAGAGGTAGCCTCACATGACCATAGCCTTACATTTGTAGCTCCTTCAGTCATGCACTCTAGTAGGAAGTAGAGATACGTAGAGATGCAATACTGATTGAAGGGAAACACTGATCACGGGGCCACAAGGTGGCTTCGACGAGGTAGGTGATGGTGTCCTAGGTTCTAGGAAGGAGAGGAGCCTGATAGCAATGATGCCATAGTAGCTAGCACAATGGTTTGTCACTTGTGGCTCTTCAAAAAATTCAAAAAACAAAAAATGAGGAGCTTCCCACGCCTTTTTAGAAAAAGCTTTTTAAAAACACTTTGGCCCCACCAAAAACTTATTAAAATGCTTTCAAAGCACCTGCACGCGTGAACACACACAAACACACACACACACACACACAAAAACTTGAGTTCAATGCAAGAAATTGCAGAGATTGGAAGACTTTTGCAAAATTAATTGGCTAATTACTTGCACATATGAGGCCCGATAAAAACAAGTAGACATTCTCTTGGCAATGGCTTTGCACACACGCCTCTAATGCAAAGGTATCATGAAATTTGAAGCGATTAACTGAAGATAGAAATTATGCAAAAACTAGACTAAGTGCAAAGGTTAAAAAAGAGAAATTGTGCAAGAAATTAATAAAAAAAAGTGACTTCCTTCTCCTTTAATCACCAAAGGGTAGCGGAGCATGCTCATGCCCAAGTGGTGATCAAGGAGTGTGATTATTAGGGATGCTAATGCAATAAGGGCCAATAGGCCTAGGTGAACCATCAACTTTGATACCACTTGTTAGAATTGGGGAGTAGAATCATGCTCTACCCTAAGCGTCATTAGTGAGCTAGGCTATGGTGGATGAAGCCTTAAGCTCACCATGGTCGAAGTGTTAGGGCTCAAGCAATGGGAATTAGGATTAGGTTATAGCTTAGGGAAAGAGAATACAAGTAGAGTATAGATACAATGATGATAGCTCAAAATGCAATTGATTGATTGGATAATAGCTTTTGATATAGTCTTAGTGTTTTACAATCATTGGCTAGAGAGGTTGCACCTTCTTGCTATTGGACCATCTCATCATTCAAAGTGGCTTGATTATTTCAAAAAAAAATTGGATGTTGTTGTGGCATTTTTAAAGAGATTCTGTATGGAGAAAATGACTCCGCAGATGCTAGAGCACTTGCAATTGTGTAAGCAAAAGAGATCTGATGTAGAAACTTACTTTGACAAGTGGGAACGACACATCCAGTGAACGAGATGCTAAATTTTTATTATGTCAAGATTGTCGAAGCGTCTTCAAACTACACTGGCTACAATTGACTTAGAACAGTATCGCTAGATGGGTTATGTTGGCAGCTCAGGTGGCGGAGAGATCTCTGGGTGTTTCCCGTTTAAAGAAATCCAAGAAACAATCAACAGAAAGTGACTTTGAAGACAACATGAACATTGAATATGAAGAGGATCCAAGCTCAAAAGAGGATGAAGATCCTCTTGCACGATCAACAAAGTCTAAGGAAGCAAAAAAGAAGGCCCTGGTGACAGTGGCAAGAGGAAAGGGAAAACCCTTGGAAGCAGACATCTCAAAATTACATTGTACCAAATGTCAAAATGATGGTCATGCAACTAGTGATTGTGCACTAAATCAAGTGTGGTGCAAAATTTCTTGGATGAAGAATACAACACTAGTCAAAGCCAATATAATTCCTGAAACATGGCAAAATAGCAAACTTAGTAGAAAAGCAACCAAATCAAGCAGGTAATGTGGTACAATTTCCGCAACAAGGACAACAACAGGAGACCCAACAAAACTATGTTGTCCCTTTGAATCAAGGATGTTGACTTGGCAACCAAGGGGGTTATGGTTGGAGATTAGGTGACCAAATTTTTACCCACCAAGGCAAAAGCGTTGCTCATTCTATTTGGATGATGATCATTATCACAACGCATGTAAGGAGGCTACGGAATATGACTGCAAGAAAGCAGAGCCCAATACAAACATGGTGTCCATTCAAATAATGACAATGAAGGAAGAAATAGCAAAAGAATCCAAATTTGCTGACCCATAAGACAAACTGATTACCTGCTCAAGAAAAGAAGTTCACCCAAGTCAAAATGCGGTTTTGAAACCCACTGTAGAGAAGTAGATAATTGTCTTACAAAATGTTGTGAAATGGGCAGAGAAAGAATTCATACTGCAATCTCAAGTTTGTTCAGCAAGGGAAATCCAAAGGAAATCTCGGATAGATAGACACAAGTGCAATCAAACTAGTGGCCAATAGAAAATCAACCATACCCATGGGATAATAGACGAGATGTCAAAGTAGCCTACGATTTCTAGTTGAAGAACCAATTAACACCAACCTTGGGAAGGACCAAGTGAATGGAATTGCTCAAACGGAATTTGGGATGCTATGGTGCAGTTATATGAAGTTGGGGATATACTCCAATTGGTACCTACTTTCAAATAACACTGATGAATCCACCAAAAGGACCAACAACCAATAAAATAGCACTGGAAGAGTTGAATCCTCTGGAAAATGCTTGAGCCCATTGCTCATAGTGCAGCATTGGGGTAGCAACATAAAAAATATAATTGTAGATGGAGATACCGGAATCAAATCATTACATAGGAAATGTGTAAAAAGTATGGATGGCGGATCATAGAAGGGTCCGACCCCAAGGCATACTAAGAGGAGTGACTTTTGATATTGGGGGAATACCTTTTGCAGTTTCCTTTGTGGTGCTAGATCTTTAGAGGATGCAAGCAGATTATCAAATGTTGTTGGGCCGACCATGACTGCGACAAGCCAAGGTAAAACAGAATTGCGTCAGGTATACATTAAGTATACGGAAAGGATCAACAAAGGTACAAGTTTCGATCAAGGAATGCAAAAGTTCTCTAACAACAAGCCAATCATGTTTGTGACGAGAGCCAACTCCTTGTGGCCGAACCAATAAATATTCAAGAAGGATTGACGGATGAAGAAGAAGCTGCATTCTTGCAAGAAATTCAAGATTTGATGGCTATCTATACAGTGGATGTTGAAGCCATTCAAAATAATTATACGAAGAATGTCCCGACTAGACCATGGTGGAAAGAAGCCAAGTTGAATTCTAACAGTGATGTTCTAGAATTGGCAGTTGAGAGTAAATCATAACCCAAGCTGATGGACTTGAAGAAGTTATTGCAACAGAAATGGGAATTTAGAAGCAGATGAATAAGGTCTTGTGAGTGAAGGAGGATGAAATCCAAGAAGTAAATCTTGGGACATAAGACAAACCCAAACTTGCTAAGATTTGTGCGGATCTAGAGGAGTCTTTTTGAGCTAATCTTATAAAATTGTTGAAAATATTTATGGATGTGTTTGCATGGGATTATGAGCATATGAAAGGTCTTGATCCTCAATTTTATCAGCATCGTATCAGCTTGAAGAAGGACATAGTTCGGACCAAGTAGGCTAGGTATCACATGAATTTGAATTATGCTAAGTATGTTAAAGAGGAACTAGATAGGATGTTGAAGGTTAGATTCATTGTTCTAATTGAAATCCAAAATGGATCTCACCGATTGTAGTGGTGGCAAAGAAAAACAAGAAGTTACATATATGTGTTGATTACCAGAAGTTGAATGTAGCTACGATGTCGGATCCTTTCCCATTCCCATTTTTAGATTCTACTTTGGATGACATGGCCAGTAGAAGATGCTCTTTTTTAATGGTTATAGTGGATACAATCAAGGCAGTCATAGATCAAACAAGGATCACATTCATCATAGCATGGGAAGAATTTGCATGTACGGAGATGTGGTTTGGACTGAGGAATGCACCCAATACTCTTCAAATGGATATGCACCAGATATTTTACCTATACCTCATTGATTTTATGCGCTTTTTTTTTGGATGATTTCTCCATTTTTGGGGATAAATTGAAGCATTTGCATCATTTGCAGCTTTGTTTCAAAAAATGATGGGAAATTAGATTGAGCCTTAATCGGATGAAATGTGTGTTTGCAGTGGCCAATGGAATGTTGTTGGGCCATATCATTTCCAAGGAAGGCATTGTGGTAGATCCCAACAAGATTTTGGCCATTATGTAGGCACCCCCACTTGACTCACTGAAGGCAACTCTAAGGTTTCTTGGCTAAGTCCGATGGCATGGCTAACATTTTGGTTTTTGGCTCATATTGCAATAGTGTTGAATGTGATGGCACATGTGGACAAGCAGTAATTTAAGTGGACTCTAGAAAGTGATTTGGCTTATCGCCACCTTAAATTGATGTTGACAAGAGCACCAACTCTTTTACCTCTAGATTTGGAAAAGGACTTCCATGTTTTTGTGGATGTGTTTGATATCGCAATTGAGTGTATTGATACAAGAGACGGTTAATGGGTGGTTTAATTTAGTTTACTATGCTAGTAGACGACCTTCTATAGCAAAGAAGAATTATTTAGTAACGAAGAGAGAATCTATGGGAATGTTGTACTTGGTACAGAAGTTTAGACATTATTTTCTTGAAAATTTGCTTTATTTTCATATGGACCACTTCACATTGTTGTTTTTTATATGACAATAGAATTTGGTCTGCAGATCAGCCAGATAGATGATTTTGCTACAAGAATTTGATTTTGAAGTGGTGCATCGACTTGCTGCACAACATGTGGAGGTGGACTATTTCTCCAGGGGAAGTACCGACCAATGTTGAGGACGAGTTATCGAACACACATTTTCTTAGAGCAGAAGGAGAAGAGGAAGCTGTTCTGCATTTGAAACCTCTTCCTTGTACATGATTTAAGGAGATGATGATTCTTCTGCACGAAGGAGTTATGCCCATCCATTTGACAATTGGCGAGAGGAAGAGAGTGGCACAATAAGTAACAGGTTTGAAATATTTTTGGGGATTTTTTGTGTTCCCAAACCCAAACAACAAGCAATCCTGGAAGAGGCCCATGAAGGTATTGATGGGGTATATTTGTCTAGACCATTGGCCGAAAAAAAGGTGTTTCAAACAGGACTTTGGTGGCCAACAATTTGCGCAGATGCAATGAGGTTCGTAGCTCAATGTGATGTCTGCCAATGGATTGGGTAGCCGGTTCATAAGGATAGATTACCATTGAAAGGAAGAAATTTTGGAAGAGGCCCATGAAGGTATTGTTAGGGGATATTTATCTGGACCATTGACCGCAGAGAAGGTGTTTCAAGCAGGACTTTAGTGTCCGATAGTTCATGCAGATGCAATGAGGTTTGTAGCTCAATGTGATGTCTGCCAATGGATTCAATAGCCAATTAATAAGGATAGTTACCATTGAATTCGATTTTGCCACTTGAACCATTTCAAAAATGGGTTCTAGGCTTTATAGGTTTGATCGGACCGGCAACAAAATGATATCAATGTAGATATATACTAACGTGTATAGATTATTGTACAAAGTGGGTTGAATCTTGGGCATTGAAGAAAGATAGTGCAGTTTTAGTTGTCGAATGTCTGTGCCAATATGTGTTTCCATGGTTTGGTTTACCAGTGGAATTGGTTAGTGATTGGGGTACGCATTTCATGAATAAGGTGATTCAAGAGTTGTTGTGGACTTTCCAGATCATGCATAAGAAGAGTACTCCTTATTATCTGCAAGCTAATGGTTTGGTAGAAAGCTGTAATAAAGCTATTAATATGTAGATATTGACCTTGATATCTATAGAGCGTGATGATTGGGATGTTGGAATTAGGGTTGCAGCGAAATGCACACAGCTTGGAGAAGACGAAGGAAGATCTAGGCACACAATACAGAGTGTGTTACTTAGTATGCAATGGAAAGATAGATAGCCCTAGAGTGATGGGCGTATATACAATGCTCGGGGGAAAAAACCTCCTAAAGAGGGAAAAAATGCCCCGACGGTCCTAGTGTGTTCACACACATCACTACCACATGTATATGGTAATAAATCCCCCCTGGAGTGATGCGGTGAACAAGAGCTGGCACATGAGTAAAGGGAAGTGCCATGCCATGAGGACATGATCAATCCACAAAGGGGAGTAAGCCCAAGGCTTTGCGAAAAGCTTCAACCTTCTCACGAGACAATGCCTTTGTGAAAAGATCTCCAAGGTTGTCCTGTGTTGGCACATAAGCCAAGCTGATCTCTCCTGCTGAGAGCCTCTCCCTGACATAGTGGTAATGCACCTCAATGTGCTTTGTGCGAGCATGAAAAACTGGGTTCCTCACAACTGCCAATGCGCTCTGACTGTCAGTGTAGATAGTGTTGGCAGTGTCCTATCCAACACCCAAATCAGCCATAAGGCGTCTGAGCCATACACACTCAACCGTAGCTGTGAAGACTGCCCTGTACTCAGCCTCACAACTTGAAGTGGCCACAGTAGGTTTCTTCTTGCTCAACCATGATATACATGAACTACCAAGCATGAAACAAAAACCACTTGTGGACACTCGCGTGTCAAAACAAGCAGCCCAATTTGAGTCCGACAAAGCATGTAAGTCTGGAGGCAATGATCCCCCCTGGGGATAAAACAAGCCAAGATGTAAAGTGCCACTAAGGTAGCAGAAAATCCTCTTGACAGCCTGCCAATGCTTAGACCCTGGGCTATGCATAAATCTGATGACCTAGGAGACTGCAAACTGAATATCTGGCCTCGTGCTGCATACATAAATGAGGCAGCCAACAACAGTTTGCTAAAGAGTGACATCAGCAGGATCGCTAGCATCATGTAGACTCAACTTCAGACCTGTTTCCATGGGAGTGGCAATAGGTTTGCAATACTCAAGTCCAAACTTACATAGCAATGTCTCTATGTAACTTTTCTGACACAAGGCAATACCACCATCACACTGCTTAAACTGTATACCCAAGTAATGATGCAACAGCCCCAAATCTTTCATCTTGAAAGTAGCATTCAAATCAGCCTTAAATCCGGCAATATGTCTCTCATTTGATCCAGGTGATCAGCAAATCATCGACGTAAAGAACCACAATGAGAAGTACATCACCCTCACGCTTTACATACAATGTGCTTTCTGTTGGACTGTTATGAAAGCCTCATTTAACCAAATGAGTGTCAGCTTTCTCATACCAAGAACGAAGAGATTGCTTCAACCCATACAAAGCCTTCTTACATCTGCACACTTTGTCCTCTTGTCCTTTTATGACAAAACCGCGAGGCTGCGTAACATAAACTTCCTCAAATATGTCACCATTCAAGAAAGCAGTAACAATGTCTGATTGATGTACATCCCAACCAAAATGAGCTGCCAATGCACATATAAAAAGCACAGTAGTCATACGACAAGTGGGAGCAAAAGTCTCTTCATAATCTATGCCTTTTTGCTGTGCATAACCCTTTGCAAGAAGTCGAGCCTTATGGCGATCGATCTCACCATCTGGCTTGCATTTCAACTTGTAAACCCACTTCGTACCAATGACCTTTTTGCCAGGAGGCAAATCACATAAAGTCCATGTGTCATTTTCTATAAGTGCATCATATTCTGATTGCATGGCAGCCATCCAATTTTTTGAATTCTGTGCTTCATCAAAAGACAAAGGCTCCTCAACATCATGTAAGCTAGACACAGCCAAAGCATAACAATCTGATGCATAAGATGCATGGCGAGAGCTTGAACGAGTACGACTAGACAAAGGTGCATCCAATTTACTGTCACGCAAAGTGTGCACCATTCATTTTGGCATACCTCTAGCCTGCTCATTTTCAGCCCTTTCCTCATCAAGTACAGCATGTACATCTGCATCAGTAATAGGCTGATCTATAAGATTTTCAGAAACCCCCATAGGCTGTACATTTGCCTCATTGGAACTTACATTTGTATTTCCACCACTGAAAAGAGGCAACAAAGTGTCATAAATGTCTTGTGAGCTTACATTACTGTCTCTAGTACATGACAGCAAGGGCTGAACAGAATCTTCCACAAACATTACATCCCGTGAAACCAAAATACGTTTTGTTTGCGGATGATACAACCTGTAACCTTTGCTTTCAGCACTATAACCAACAAAAATACATTTGACAGCCTTATCATCCAATTTTCTGCAATGTGTTTGTGGCACCAAAGCATATGCCAAACAGCCAAAAGCATGCTGTGATGTGTTTTGGTGAAATGGTGCGGACCACCCCAAAGTATTTACGAGATGTTTTTTGGTGCTCTTAGACCTATTGGATGTAAATAAAGCATGCTTGTACAAAGTGTACAAAGGTGGTGTGTGCCAGCTGTCTCTACGCATGCAGGCCAGTTGTGCGGGGTACATAGTTTTGCTGTTTTTGTACATAGAAGTGTCGAGACTTCAAAGTGTGAGTTAGTGCTTTAAAAATATGAATAAAAACTGAACTTTTATCAGCTTGGGGTCGTGAGTGAGTGGGAGTTTTCAGCTGTGAAGAAGAAAGCCTCTCTTGTTGTAGTCTGCGGTGGTGCATGGGGATTGTGTAGTGGAGGTGCCCGTGTGTGTGTGTGTGTGTGTGTGTGTGTGCGAGGGACTGGAGCCTTGATTGGAGAGTGTGTCTCTCATCAAGAAGGCCCTGAACATCTCTTCTCTCTTTTTGGTGATGGAAGCTGCGTGAAGCGAAGCTTTCTTGTACGCGTGTGCCTGCTACTCAGGTTTGGCAGTGAAAGCCGCTTCTTATTGTTGTGAATGGGAGGTTGTTTCCCCATGTTTTCCATGGTTTTTTCTTTTTTGGATGATCATCATGATTTTTCGTATAACTCATGATTGGCATGGTTTTTGATGGGTTTGTTTACATGGTTGGGAGCGACTATGGAGCCCCTTCTTGCATATGCAAGGTCTGCTGAGATGGTGTGAGGGTATGGTGTTTATGAACAAAAGTTCAGAGATTTTTCTTTGTTTTCATTGGTTTGTTTTCCCAAAATTTAGTGCCTTTTTTGCTTCCTTGACTGCAATTGATCATAGCTAGGGCTATGACAGTATAGAGAGAAGCTAGTCGAGTGTAGGCGGGGTTTTTTTCATGCAAGGGTGAGTGTGTTTGAGAGTGGAGATTGGATCCTATCCTCTTGTGAGAGCTACTTTACTTTTCCTCATATATCTTGTGAGTATGGAGGTGTTATAGAGGCCATCCCCCAATCCTTCACAATGCATGTGCTCAATAGAAGGCTTTCTATCATGCCATGCTTCATATGGAGTAATAGACTGCAAAGCTTTCGTAGGACACCTGTTTAGTACATAAGTGGCACACATGATGGCCTCAAGCCAAAAAGAATGCGGCAAAGCTTGACTTTTGACCATACATCTTGCCATTTTCGTAAGTGACCTGTTTTTCCTCTCAACAACACCATTTTGCTGAGGTGTATAAGGCACTGTACATTGGTGTTTTATCCCACGACTAGCCAGGAATGCATTGAATTCATGAGACATATACTCCCCCCCTCGATCGGAACGGAGGGTGCCCATAGTACATTTCGAGACATTTTCAGCCATAGCCAAAAATTGTTCGAAGCACATAAACATATCGAACTTTGCTTTAAGCGGAAATACCCATGCATGCCTGGAGTAATCATCAATGAAAGTCACGAAGTAAAGGTAATTGCCCAAGGACGGAGTTTGCATGGGCCCACAAACATCACTATGCACAAGTTGCAACCTGCATGTGGCCCGAACTGAACCATCCTTTGGAAACTTAGAACGTTGCATCTTACCCAAAATACAGCCTTCACAAACATGTTTGACAAGTGCTTCAAGAGGCGGCAAAGAAGCAATCATATCAGATTTTTGCAAATGCAGCAAGCTGGCAAAATTCAGATGACCAAAACGTGCATGCCAAAGTTTTGCATCTGAAATAGCCCTTGAATCTGCAACAGCATTTGCAAAATTTTGTCCACACTTGTCATACAAAGTGAGCTTATACAGCCCACGGAAAAAAAGGCCAGATGCAACAATTTCATCACCAAAACTGAGATCATGAACTGTACATCTATCACCCACAAATTTGACTACAATTGCAAGTCTAGCAAGTGCGGATACAGACAAGAGATTCTTCTTGATCCTAGGTACATAAACTGCATTAACAAGTGTGAAAGAACTGTCCATTAGCAGCAGTAAGCACAATCTTTCCAACTCCCTAAACCGGATACGACGCATTGCTGGCACAAGTGACTGAATTCCCATGAGGGACAGACTCGAGAGGGGTGAACAATTCACGATGTGAGGTAATGTGCTTTGTAGCACCACTGTCGAAATACCACACATGTGAATCTGCAGCAACTGAGAAGCATGCATCATGGACAACAAGATTGTAAGTGCACTCTGCGCTAAAAGCCCATTCTGCATCAACATTAGCATTACAATCTTCTTTTACAGAAGACTCAACAATTGTTGCATTTGTAGTAGAACCAGTATTTGCCGTGGAACCAGCCTCTCTCTTCTTAGCCTCTTTGGCCTTCAACTTAGGACACGACTTGATCAAGTGATCATTAGCTTTACAATAATGGCAACGCATCTTCTTTTTGCCCTTATCACCATTGCCAAATGAAGTGCTGCTAGCAGAAGCATTAGGAACATAAGTTTTTCCACTCGCAGCAAAACCATAAGAAGTGGCTACATTACTGTTATCACCCTTTCTTTGAGAAGCAATAAAAGCCTATTCAACTGCACGCTGCCTAGTCCTGTTTTTTTGGGAAAGTGACTCTTGCAACAGCAATGTGCATAGTGCATCAAACTTGACAACTTCAGGATTTCCTTGGGTCATAAGTCTCCAAGTACTAGCAAAAGTCTGGTAAGAATCTGGTAAGGCATCACGAACAATCTACACAAGGGAACAGTCTAAAATGACTTCACCTGCAGAAATAAGTTGCTCATTGATATCCTTGACACTAGGAAGGAAAGTGTCCATATCATCTTCCTCATGCATAATCTTCGACTCCAGCTCTTTACGCAGCAAAGCAATTTTAGCCTCATTACGACTTGCATAAGACCAGCCAAAATATCCCAAGCCAGTTTTGTAGATTTTGCTGAACGGATGTGAGGAACAATGGTGCGCTTCACAGACAACGCAATCAATGCATGAGCCTGTGCATCCTTTACATCCCAATGAGCTTGTTCTGCCGTAGGCAAAACAACTCTAATAGCTGCAATCCTTGCAGCAAGACCTGCAACATCCTCAACATCGCCTACATCCTCAGAACCAGGATGTACATCAATGCCTTGCACAATATTCCAGACGCCCGTTGACACAAGAACGTGTTGCATCATATAAGCCCACATAGGGTAATTGTCCCCATCCAACTTGTCCTCGGCAGCAAACATCTTGAACACATCTGTGTTGTTGTTGTCAGCCATGGTAAATGCTGCACCTTATGTGAAAACTGCCCGAAAATAGGAGAAATGGAGCGGGAACAACACGTGCCATATAGCACAAACCGTAAAAGACTATAAGACACCTGTTATGCAGAAAACGGCAGTGACATAAATTCTGCACAAAATGACGAAATTGCCTGTGCAGACCTGCTTGTAGTGGAAACGGAGGTCGAAATGGGCCCGAATAAAAAATATGAGCAGACTGAGCTCTACGAGCGTCTCCCAAAATATTTGTCGACCTGCAAACGCTTGCCAAAGTTCACTGAAATCGGAGAAAGTGAGTAGGCGTGTACTGGAGCTGCTGGCGATTGAGCCCGGGAGGATGCAACCTGCTCTGATACCAATTGTTGGAATTAGGGTTGCAAAGAAACGCACACAGCTTGGAGAAGACGAAGGAAGCTCTAGGCACATAATAGAGAGTGTGTTACTTAGTATGCAATGGAAAGATAGATAGCTTTAGAGTGATGGGCGGATATATAATGCTCGGGGGAAGAAACCTCCTAAAGAGGGAAAAAATGCCCGGGAGGTCCTAGTGTGTTCACACACATCACTACGACATGTATATGGTAACATGGGATATGAAGCTTGTGACGGCATTGTGGGCATACCATACCTTATTTAAAGTGGCTATGGGGTTTACTCTGTTCAAGCTAGCATTTGGCATTGAAGCCATTTTTGCATCGGAATTTGTGGTACCCAGTGTGCGAATTGCGGTTTCATAGTAGTTATCGCCCAGGGATTCGGTGGTTTATAAGATATATCAATTATTTTAATTGAAACAGGACCAATATACAATATTTATGATGATGAGAGAGTTTTATAGAAAAAAAAGAAACAAATGTATCGATGAATGTGATTTAAGATATTCAAGCCAGGAGATTTGGTGCTGATGTTTAATTTGCGACAAGGGAAGCATAAAGGAAAGCTTGAATTGCGATGGCTGGGCCCGTATTATGTTCATGAAAGCACCAATTCCAATGTGTTCTTCTTGCATAATTTGGATGGAACCCTGGTTCCGAGTCAAGTGAATGGATTCAAACTACGTCATTATATCAGGATGGTGCCCCATAATAATATTCATGAGGAGAAGATTATGACAGCTGATCCAATTGTCATTGTAATCATGTTGGTGAGCAACTTTGAATGTGGCATGTATTCTCAAGGGGGCTATTCAAGGCATCATGAGATGGATATTGGAATGAGTAGGTCAATTGTGACACAAGATAGCCCTTTGTTCACTATCACACGTGTGAGCCTAAGAACCAATGCATGTTGTGCGGTCACAAAATTGCACCAATTTTGATGTGCCTAATTTTAAATAAAAACCTGCACCTTAATCAACAATTGAGTGAGTTAGTGTACTCACAATCGCATCAAGATTTGCGTTGAATTCCAACTCCAATGACGCATACACACATGTGTGTGTACATAGCAACCGATTTGCCGTAATTCACCTACACACAACCAATCACAAAAAACTTATGTGTAGCATCAAATCCATGAAAATTACACACATCTTATCGATGAGCACACATCCAATTCTTGATTTGTCATTGCACATCACGAGTAATTTAGAGAGGACAATTAGTGAAAACCCCTTAGTTACACTCTTTAAATCACTCAAATTCACATGAAAATTTTGTAATTTTCCTTCAAAAGAGTGATTTTCAAGCCTCTATTAGGCATACACACATGTTTAGCACACAAATTGTTAGTAAATTAGTCACAACTTAGTGGATCAATTAGTGAAACGGAGGGAAAAACATGAAAATTACACACAATTTTTTAACTAAATCTCATCACAAATCAACCATTCACCATCACCAAAACCTAACCTAAAACCTAAACTACTTTGATTGAGCATCTTGACGTAGAGTCTAAGAGCAGAGTACCCTCGGGAATTGTACCTTGATGTGACCAATAAAAAAGAAATACCAGAAGGGGAACCAATCTTTGGGGCCAATGTTCTCAATGCAAAACTTTGCCATGCCGTGTCGTCTCTCTCTCTCTCTCTCTCTCTTAAAATTCAATGATTTTGAAGTTTCTATTTGTGTTTTGCTATTGATTTCTTACTTGGAGTGTCCAAGCTTGTTACACTCTTACAGTAGCTGTATGGATGTTCGTGTTTTGTGCTGGATTGATGACGTGGAAACTATATAGATTTTTGTGATTAGCGTTGGCTATCTTGGGTGCTAGCTTCTAGGAACAAACTCTTTTAGACTCAAAGCTTTTTGTCTAGACTACTTTCGGATGTCCAAGGGCCTTTAAATATTTACAAGAGCTCGCTCTCTAGCATTCTACCTACAAGAGATGCAGGGTAGTGCCACCAGTGTTGTACCCTGTCGAAGCAATAGAAAGAAATATTGAAATGGGCTACATGGTTTACGGCTAGTGCACTCTGGGGGTGGAATTCCACCACTCCATGTGTTGTGTGAAGTGTCTCTCTCTCAGTTCAGTTGTCTTGAAGTGTCTAAAGTTTGTTCACTTTGTTCTTTTCATTAGCACGTGCTACATATCAATAACTTCGTTATCTTAGGCAATCAATCCCCAACAATGGCACCAATGTTGGTGGGTCATAGCATTTCTCAATCCATTGACATAATTGTCAAACCAATGGATCAAAACCCGGCTAGTGCATGGAGGTGTGGAGTCAATGAATGTGCAAGAAGAGGACCCAAATCAAGAGAGAGAAGAAGGGAATGCAATGCTAATAGCGTGCTACTCAATGCCTCCTCTTTAATCTCACAACCAAGAGGAGAGTGGTGCTCATGCTCATTAATCACTCACACACATAGATCAAAAGCTCAAAGATCTCACACAAATCAAGGGAAGGAGAAGAGAAATGAGAGCACGAAGCAATAATTAGAGACTCATTAACATTTAACCACACACTGTTAACACAAATGACACGGAGATTGAAGAAGAATATCACTTAACTTTCAATTGCATGACAATGAAAGAGTGGAAGCACAAGAAGAAGCTCCCACTACACGCATCACCATGTCCACATTCCTCACAAGATTTCTATGAAAGCTTTACTCTCCAAAGGATAAGTGAAAAATGACCTAATTTTCACTTTTATACCTAGGGCATAAAAAAATATGTCTGGCCGCCCATGAGATGCATAAAACTATGTGCATATCTATAGCTCTTAGGCATCATGGTAGCATCAAATATACAATCTAAAACTCATGTAGAGCCCGTAAATACATCAAAAGTGCATATACAAATGATATGTTTGTGAAAAAATGAAGCACTATATGCTAAAAATAGCATCATTGAAGGTCTTCCACTGCTTCCTGTTGGTGCTACTAGCAGAAAGAATGGTTGTAAGCTTATCATTGAAGACATTGCAATTTTTCTCTTTTTAACTCTTATTCCAATTGAGGAAGGAGAGTCCACATCTTTGCATATCACAATAGCTATGAATGACCAAGATGTGGAGGAAACACATGAAGATTTTAGAGGGGAAATGGAGAGGCTTCAAAGCAAAGATATTTTGGATTTGGTAGAGTTCAAGGCAAGAAAGATCACCAAAGTGGAGGAGTCCATTCATATTCCAGAGGAAGAGCTTGATCCTTTAGTATGCACAACAACCACGTCCACCTACAAGATAAACACTAAGGAGAATTTGATACTACATGATATACAAAATCTCTTTGATCAAAGAGAGGACTATTGCCTTGCTATTTTGGTAGAGCGGAAAAAGCATGCTAAAGGCTTTGTGGACTACAACACACCATGCCCATTGTCATTGCATGATACAAAATCTGAAAATTTTATTGATCGGTCCCATGAGAGCATGTACTAAATGTTGTTCAACGCTATGAATAGCAAGGGATTCCCACATAGAAGGAGTTCCAGCAAATTCAGAAAAGATTGAAGATTGTACACATGGGTTGAAGATTGAACACATAGGCAAAGAAGTTCCAAGAGAGAGAAAAGATAATAAACCAAGGACCTCTAGAAAGAGGACCTTTTTAAAGATGATGAAAACCCTAAGGTAAAATGGTAAAATAGTATTTTTACAAGCACATAGTTTAGGCTAGTGAAACTTTACTTCCTTTAACTAATTTGAGGGTTTTTTTTTTGCATAGATTGATATTGTGGGTCCTAAAAAGGAGAGGAAAGGGATCATACCTTTGGATATGAAGATCGATGAACAGCTTATTAAAGAGTTTGGAACTTTAGAGACATTTTGGTAATTCCAAATCAAAATGGATCCCGTTTGCTTGGGAATTTTGTTAATTTGGGACTTAGTGAGGTATGCATTCTTTCTCTATTTTGTCTTATCGAGGAACCAAAATAAGCCTTACTTACAAGCGCATATACTCTATGTGGGAGTTTTTTGCTCATGCTATGGTAAGGAGGTTGTGCAAATCAATGATAAAATCTTTCATATATGGGTGGTGTTTAGAAACACCTTATGAGTTTTGTGGCCGAGGTTCCTTGTAGTTCCAACTCATACTTGTTTAGAAAAGCTGAAATTTAAATGAATTGCGAGGCTTCTATTCTCCTTAACCTATTGCAAGCCCCAAAATTTAGTCGCATGTTCAAAACTTGGGAGGGGGCTTTGGTTAGTCTAGAGCCAATCTTCTCAAAACTATGTACTGCATCTTATGCGCTTGAGTGGATATACAATTCATGCCAAAGGGGGGGGGGGGGGAAGAGAGAGAGAGAGAGAGAGAGAGAGAGAGAGAGAGAGAGAGAGAGAGGATGGTCCACAATATGTCTTTGTCTTGTAGCTAATCTACACAACGTGTTCAGCTTGTGATTTGCCGACGACCCCAAAATTTGGCCACATAGAGGAATGTTCACTTGTTAATTATATGTGAGCTAATCCTAGAATTACTCAATAGTATTCTACATTTTAGTGTGTCTACTATCTTTTCTAAGATGCTCATAGATAGAGAGAGAGAGAGAGAGAGAGAGAGAGAGAGAGAGAGAGAGAGAGAGAGAGAGAGAGAGAGAGAGAGATGCATATATTTACTTCAAGACACAAATCTTGGTAGTAATATAAGCTCAAAGACATCTATCTTTGTACAAGCTTCCCAAAAGTCTCTAAGATTTTCAAACCATTAGGAAGGATGCATTATTTATTTCCAGATACCATGAGAGGGAGAGAGAACCAACTCAGTCACTTATGGAGAGTTGAGATAAACAGTCACTAGAGTTTTGACCATGCAAGAAAAACTCGGGGGGGGGGGGGGGGGGGGGGGGGGGGGGGGGGGGGGGGGAGAGAGAGAGAGAGAGAGAGAGAGAGAGAGAGAGAGAGAGAGAGAGAGAGAGAGAGAGAGAGAGGACCAAGCTTACTCATTGAAGGAGAGTGAAGAGAAACATTCTCACTAAAGGTTTGACCAAATGAACAAAACAAAGGGCTTGAGGAGAGAGTAAGAGAGGGAGGTACACAGAGCTAGTGAGAGACAAAGCGATAAGAGGGGGAAGACAGTGTGCTAAAGAAAAATGAGGAAGCCACCGACACACACACACACAGATTCCCAAAAAAAGAGGAAGAGAGAGACATATATAGTAAGAAGGGGGTGAGGGACAAATTGTTGACTTAAGGAGAAGAAAAACACTTCAACTAAAGTTTCATAAATGTGGACAAAATTCTAGGATGGAGATAGATAGATAGATAGTTCTCTTATCATCCTCGAAGGTCAAATATGACCTATGGGACCAAATGAACATGTCACGTGGTGTAAGTGGAGGTCATAAGTGACTCTCGATGCTCAAAAATGGCTGAAATGAGCATCGCAATAGAGAGTCCACATCGTGGTTGGGAGAGGAAGGTATATAGGGAGAGCTCATGGCTGAATATATGGGGAAAAGAGGACCTAATGTGGTCAAAAACTGAGCACTCAAGTAGTGTGTGGTACTCACTCTCTAGCACTTGACGTGGGCATAAGGTGCAAAGTCAATGAGACTCCTCGCCAGTGCCCCAACGTCTTGTCTCGCAGCATAGAGAATGGGAGCTAAGACGAATGGAGGCAATGGTGTGGATCACACTCAACGGGATGGGCTCAAGGATGTAGGGATGGGTTCGGTTACCTCGTTCAGAGAAGAAGAGAGATTTGTAGTTTGGGGCAACGTGTGTGGTGTAATGGCTGAAGCGAGAACCTCCGAATTTCTCCCAAGCCGTGATACATTAGCATTGTAAGAAGGCCTCATTAACTTGGGAATCGATCGACGCATCCTTGACCAAGTGACATGCATCCCATCTTCCAAACCATTTCTTGATGTCAAGCATCCACCCCGAACTTAGTATTTTGTTCTTGCATGTCTTTTGGACCTTTTGACATGCTTCATATGCGATTCTAGGAAGTCGATGCAAAGGGCTACATTGTGTCTTAAACATGTACTCCACAACCCTTTGCATGCCCAAGACCTCATTGGGAAGCGATCCAGACTCAAGAAGTAAGAGCATGTAGGGTGTTTGTGTCTTGACTTGGAGAAAGTTGGTGTGGAAATGCTTTTGGACATTCTTAAACTCTTTCCAAGTAGACTTCCCGATGCTTCCACCCCACACCTCCACCCCATAAAGAAGCACCGGTGTCACCAATGTGTCAAAGAGATACTTTTTGAGAGCCCAACACTTGATCTCTCCAACATTGCACATGTTCTCAAATGCATAATAAGCCCTCTTTCCGGCTTCCAAGCGACGCATTGCACAATCCTTCCATTTATGATTGGATGGAGAGAGAGAGAGAGAGAGAGAGAGAGAGAGAGAGAGAGAGAGAGAGAGAGTTGGGGGAGATTGACAAAGACTTTGATGATGAGGGAGGAGAGGAGGGGGGAGAGAGGGGACGAGAGAGAGAGAGAGAGAGAGAGAGAGAGAGAGAGAGAGAGAGAGAGAGAGAGAGAGAGAGAGAGAGAGAGGAAGGGAGATTTAGAAAGAAATGGACAAGGAGGGGAGAAGAGATGAAACACACACAAAGACACACACACATACATGCACATACACACAAAGAGAGAGAGAGAGAGAGAGAGAGAGAGAGAGAGAGAGAGAGAGAGAGAGAGAGAGAGAGAGAGAGAGAGAGAGAGAGAGACCAAGTTCATTGATCAGGGAATATGAGGAGAAACATCATTACTAACCATTTGACCATGTGGACAAAATTGAGGGGTTGAGAAGGAGAGAGAGAGAGAGAGAGAGAGAGAGAGGGGGGGGGGGGGGGGGGGGGGGGGACCAAACTCACTTAGGGGGGGTGAGGGATAAATGGGACAAAACAAGGACTGGAGAGAGAAAGAGAGAGAGTTACGAAAAGAATGAGGGAGCCATTGACAAGGGGGGAGAGAGGGGGGGGAAAAAACTCACATGACGTAGATAGTGAATCCAGGACATCCATATTGAAGATTCACAAAGTGGAAAAATAGGAGAGAGAGAGAGGAGAGGGAGGGGGTAGAGAGAGAGAGAGAGAGAGGAGAGGAGAGGAGAGAGAGAGAGAGAAAAATCAACACACACGTACATATATATAGCACACAGATGTTTTTGATCGGTTATATATATAGATAGATAACTCTCTTCTCTCTCTCTCTCTCTCTTCTCTCTCTATATATATATATATATATATATATATAATATATATATTATATATATATATATTATATAATATATATATAATATATAATATATATATATATATATATATAGGCACCTCACACTAGCTCATATACATATACATACACACACACACACACACACACACACATGTATATACACACATATATATGTAATACAAAAAACATACAAGTATATACAGTATAGATAATCATAATATACAATAATTACGTATATATATATATATATATATATCATTTATGTAGTCACAAACATATGTATTATAATATTCGTGTGTATGTATATATACATTCTTTGATCTACAGACACACAAATGTGAAAAAAAGGAGAAAGCCCCTAGCCCCCTTGAAATTATCATAAATTGAAATATTTTAACAATCTTCTAAATTTCTTTTTTAATAAAAAAGATTTTATTTCATGGTTGGGAGAATGTACTTTTTGGTGGGAATTTGATCAATACCTATAGGGGCTCAGGAGACATTCAAATTTTGAAATTTGAATATCAAATCTAAATTAAAGTGCATGCCCCTTTGCCTTTGGTCGCTCTCTCTCTCTCTCTCTCTCTCTCTCTATGGGAAAATGCAGATGTGTATCAACATCACGCATGGCTTCGCCATAGCCAAATCTCTCTCTCTCTCTCTCTCTCTATTTGAGAACATGTGCAATGCTGGAGGGATCAGGTGTTGGGCTCTCAAAAAGTACCTCTTTGACACATTGGTGACGCTGGTGCTTCTTTATGGAGTGGAGGTGTAGGGTGGTAGCATCGGGAAGTCTACTTGGAAAGAGTTTAAGAATGTCCAAAAGCGTTTTCTCACCAACTTTGTCCAAGTCAAGACACAAACACCCTACATGCTCTTACTTCTTGAGTCCGAATCGCTTCCCATTGAGGTCTTGGGCATGCAAAGGGTTGTGAAGTATATGCTTAAGACACAACGTAGCTCTTTGTATCGACTTCCTAGAATCGCATATGAAGCAAGTCACAAGGTCCAAAAGACATGCAAGATCAAAATACTAAGTTCGGGGTGGATTCTTGACATCAAGAAATGGTTTGGAGATGGGATGCATGTCACTTGGTCAAGGATGCATCGATCGACTCCCAAGTTAATGAGGCCTTCTTACAACGCCAACGTATCATGGCTTGGGAGAAATCCGGAGGTTCTCGCTTCAGCCATTACACCACACACATTGCCCCAAACTACAAATCTATCTTCTTCTCCGAGCGCGATAACCGAACCCATCCCTACATCCTTAAGCCCATCCCATTGAGTGCGATCCACACCATTGCCTCGATTTGTCTTAGCTCCCATTCTCTACGCTGCGAGACAGGACGTTGGGGCACTGACGAGGAGTCTCATCGACTTTGCACCTTATGTCCTCGTCAAGTGTGAGAGAGTGAGTACCACACACTACTTGAGTGCTTAGCTTTTGACCACATTAGGTCCTCTTTTCCCCATATATTCAGCCATGAGCTCTCCCTATATACCTTCCTTTCCCAACCACGATGTGGACTCTCTATTGCGACGCTCATTTCAGCCATTTTTGAGCATCGAGAGTCACTTATGACCTCCACTCACACCATGTGACATGTTCATTTGGTCCCATAGGTCATATTTGACCTCCGAGGATGATAATAGAACTATCTCTCTCTCTCTCTCTCTCTCTCTCTCTCTCTCTCTCTCTCTCTCTCTCTCTCTCTTCCGGCACTCGCAAGGGTTCTTCTTCTTCAACAAGGTCCACAACCATTGTGGAAAATGATCCAAAATCTCCTAAGTGTGGAGATAGCAACACAACCACCCAACCAACGACATCGGAAACCATGATCATGGCGTACTTGGTATCATTGCAAGAGACCGTAAACAAACAAGGCGAAGACTTCGAGCACTTGCAATGGAGAATGGCACACTAAGGGTACTTGTGGTTGAGAATGAGAATCTCAAGAGGACACTTGAGATGCAAAAACACGTTTGATGCAACTTGAAGAGGAAGTCAAGGAATGTAAACGCTCTCTTGTGGACTTGAATGCTTTGAAGGAGCGGATGAGCAAAGTAGAGCATGACCATGTATTGAAAGAGGAGAAATTTGACACTATGAGCCGGGATGTATGCGACATGAAAAATGTATGCACAAACAAGTCTTGGGCTGATGTATGTGGTAGCAATGTGGTTTCTAATTCCTCACTCATGCAAGCTATGGTTCAAACAAAGAATGTTGAGAATGTGGATGTGGAGGAGTTGAAGGAATGGGAGCGACGTTCCAAGAACATTGTTATTCGTGGAGAATCCGGAAGAGAAGTTAGAGACACCTCCTTCTCCTTCGATTGTTATTGAAGATTTCTTCAAAACCCACTTTGGCATGTCCGGAGTTATGGCTATGGAGCACATAGAGTGGGGAAGCAAGGAGCTCCTCGCTCGGGGAGAACGGCCAATTGTATGCACCATGCCGGATGAGACCAAGCGAAAGATTATCCTTGATATTAGTTGGATCTATTTGAGGGATACAAAATGTTTTGTATGTGAAGATCGCACTATTAAGCAACAAAATATGCGTCGCAAGGCATATGAGGAAAAGAATAATAAAAACAAGGAGATCTCTCATGAAGAAAATGTGCCCAAGGAGGAGGCAAGTCTCTCAAGCAAATAGGGATGCGTGACCTATGAGACCGAGTTACAATTGAAAATATGCTTTTGGAATTGTAATGGATACCCATGGAATGCGGTGGTTGGCATTGATGAACTAACAAGCAAAGCCGATGTTGTACTTCTTGTTGAAACTTGGGAGCATGATACAAAAAGGATTAACGGCTTGGAGGATTACAATGTACATTCATTGATGTGGTCAAAGAATCTCAAGCAACGAAGAGGACAAGGAGGGTTAGCATGTATGGTTAAGAAAGGATTGGAAGATTTTGTATCAATTGTGAAAGATGACAAGTACAAACGTTATGTATGGCTGAAAATTATGACACCAAAAAGAGCACCCATTTTTGTAGCCAGTTGCTACATTCCTCATCATGATTCTCCCTTTTATGCTTGCATGGATAGAGATCAACCATTTTCTGATTTGGAAGAGGACATTGCTTATTTCAAAGGTGAAGGTGATGTTATTGTATTTGGGGATATGAATGCTCGCACAAAAACATTGCAACATGATACTCAACAATTTGATATGCCATACATTTCAAGAGTTGGAGGAAGTTCACTTGTATGATCGTACTTCAATGGATGAGAAAGAGCCGGATCACTATGGAAAGTTACTTTTACACATGTGTAATAGCACGGGTATGCTCATTGCCAATGGTGTATCTTTGTGGAGCGGAACCAATGGATTTACATGTAGAAGACATAATGGGGATAGTGTGATTGACTATATGCTACTCTTGAAGCCGTCATGTATCGCATAAAGAGTTTTATGTTTGGTCAATGGACCCGGAATCCGACCATCGCACCTTATGTATTGACCTTTCATGTGCAGAGAAGCAACTAAGCATGATAATCTCAGCCAAAGGAAAAGAGAAGTTATCACTATGTATGGATTTCAAACGGGCACCAATGTACATTGAAATGGTTGAGAAAAATTATGGATGACAAAGCTTCAATGTGATGCACCATTGGAAACTAAATGGGAAGCTTTCAAGAAAGCTATTTGTTCTTGTGCGGAAGAATTCTTTGCCATAAAGCATCTCCATGGTATCAACAAAGATAGATCACGCAAAAGGTGGTTTGATAAAGAATGTCAAGATGCTCGAAAGTCTTTGATAAAGCTTGATGCAACTATGGACAAAGACAACTATCAAAGTCATTTGCATACATACAAGGCATTGATTCAAAAGAAGAGAAGAAGATGGGAAGTAAAGCAACAAGAATTTCAAGTCCAAGAAAAGGCACATGCATGTGGAAGATTTTGGAGAAACTTGAGAGGCAAGCGGGTTGAGAATTTTGGTAACTTGAGTCTAGTGGATATGTATACACATTGTAGGCAATTATATGAGCAAGAAAATACTGAAAAAATGCCATTTTATGGTTCACTCCCATGTATGCCGTCTTTTTTTACTATTGAGGATGTATGCGGTCGGCTTGAAAAGTTGGCCACTCGCAAAGCGGGAGATCTTCAAGGTATCAAGCCGGAGATGATCAAATGGACGGGAGATTTTACCCATGAGTGGATGTGTGATATGTTCAACCTTGCACTTCAACATGGTATGCCTTATGATTGGAGTACTATTTGGGTTAAGCGTTTGCATAAAGGAGGGGATGTAAAGAATGTAAGCAACTACCGGACTATAATGATTGGGTCTCTTATGGCAAAGTTGTTTGGGTGCATGATGGAGATGAAATTGAGTGATTGGGCTGAAGAATGACAAGGTGCAAAGGGACAAGCGGGTTTTCGTCGATGCCATAGCACATTGATCATCTTGTCACTCTTCGTGTTCTCATGGAGGAAAGTCGGTTGAAAGGCAAGCGATTGTATTGTTGTTTTGTGGACTTTAAGAAAGCCTTTGATATGATTCCACGTAACAATTTGTGGAGAAGGATGGAAGAACTCCAAGTGCCAAGTGAGTTTATGCTTGCGGTTTCTCGAATCTATGAGAAGGTGATTTGTCAATTGCGCATGGGAAGAGAAATTTCAAAAAATTTTGTAAGCACTATTGGGGTTAAACAAGGATGTCATTGTCACCAACTCTCTTGGTCTATGCATCGATCAATTGGAACAAATGGTACTTGACTTTATGCAAGAAGAAGGCATTGAAGAGGGTCACTATTTGCAATGCGGTAATCATGCTTTTGTTGTATGCGGATGATGTAGTGCTTCTAGCACACACTTTAGAAGATGCACAAAAGCTTATGGTTGTCCTTGAGAACTTTTGCTTGCATAGTGGGCTGATTGTAAATGAATCCAAAACAAAGGTTATGCTTGTGAAACCAACCATAAGGAGAAGCCATGCATTGTGTGCAACACGAGACACTTGAAGTTGTTGAGAGCTTTAAGTACCTTGGCCTTGAGGTTCCATCCAATCACAAGTGGCATGAATGTGCTATGCGTCGTTTGGAAGCGGGAAAGAGAGCATATTATGCATTTGAGAAACATGTGTAATGCGGGAAACATCAAGTGTTGGGTTCTCAAGAAGTATCTTTTTGATGCATTGGTGACACGGTTCTTCTTTATGGAGTTGAAGTGTGGGGCGGGAGCATCTCAAAGTCTACTTGGAAAGAGTTTGAGAATGTCCAAAAGCGTTTTCTTACAAACTTTCTCCAAGTTAAGACACAAACACCATATATGCTCCTACTTCTTGAGTCGGAATCTCTTCCAATTGAGGTTATGGGCATGGAAAGGGTTGTGGAGTACATGATAAAGATGCGTCAAAACCCCTCACATCGACTTCCTACAATTGCATGGGAAGCAAGCAAAAAAGTTCAAAAGACGCATAAAAGCAAGATCTTGAGCACGGGATGGATGCAAGACATAAAGAAGTGGTTTGGGAGATGGGATGCATTACACTTGCTACATGATGCTTCAATTGACTCTCAAGTGAATGAAGCTTTTCTACAACGCCAATGTATTACGGCTTGGGAGAAATCCGGTGGGTCACGCTTCATACATTACACCACCTATATTGCCCCCAACTACAAACCATGTTCTTCGCTGAGAGAGGAAACCGTACTCACACTTACATGCTTGAGCCGATTCCCTTGTCCGCGATACGCACTATCGCAGCAATTCGACTTAGCTCCCATTTCCTTCGATGCGAGATAGGGCGTTGGGGCAATGGAGAAGAGTCAAATCGATTGTGCACATTATGCTCACTGCAAGTTCGAGAGTCTGAGTTCCACACACTACTAGAGTGCTCAGCTTTTGATCACGTCGAACTTGCTTCTCTCACATTTTCAGCCATAACTTAGACCTACACACTTTCCTCTCCCAGCCAAAGTGTGGGCTCTCCATTGCGACTCTCATCACTACAATTTTGGAGCATCGAGAGTCACTCATCAGCCATACACATACTACATCACATGTAACTTTGGTCCCATAGGTCATATTTGACCTCCGAGGACGATAATAAAATCTATCTATCTCTCTCTCTCTCTCTCTCTCTATGCAAACCCTAACCCTAACTCTCACTTAGTCCCCCGTGGGCAAGGGGCAGCCGTGTGGGGGGCGTCAAGCCCATAACCTGCCCCGCCCTCTTCAAGGCAAAGCCCGCACCTGCCTCGCCATCTACAGGTCTGCACAACAACAGCCTGCACCTGCCTCACCATTTGTAGGTCTGTGCAACAACAGCCTTTGTAAATCCCGTCGTGATTTGCTGTTTGAGCCTCACTGTCTGCAAATCTGCGCAGCAGCATGAGATTTTCCCTCTACATGTCTGTGCTAAAGTAGTAAAACATAGTGGCAGCCCTTCTCACGTCCACATTCGGCATCATTGGGAGAGGTCTCACCTCTATAGTCTACAAGGGAAAGGTCACATGACCTGATAGACCGGCAAAGAGCTCGCTCTTAGGTGTTGGGTGAGCCATGGCTACTCGGGCCTCTTGTCGAGGCAAACTTACTTTTGCAGGGGTCGTGGCAAC